>NC_064827.1:110491134-111116134 GCF_024166365.1 Elephas maximus indicus
CTGTAACCAAACCTGAGATATCTCCAAGGTATGCCTGTATTTGCTTTTCTTTTTCTTTTTTTTTTTTAAGTTTACATATTATTAAAAACCACAAAACTAATTCCAACCCCAGTGTGCAGACTAGAACTGCACTATATAACCTTTTCAAGGTTATGACCTTTCAGAAGCCACCTGCAAGGCCTTTCTTTCCAGGCACTTCTCGGTGGGTTTGATCTGCCTACCTGTCAGTTCCCCTATGCGATTGTACGTTTGTTGTACTGTGGGGGCTTGAGTGTTGCTGGAAACTATGTCACCAGTGTTCAAGTACCAGCATGGTCACCCATAACAGACAGGTTTCAGCTGAACTTCCAGACTAAGATGGACCAGGAAGAAGGGCCTGGCAGTATACTTCAGAAAAGAATTAAGCCAGTGAAAACCTTATGAATAGCAGAACATTATGTGATACAGTGCAGGAAGATGAGACCCTCAGGTTGGAAGCCATTCAAAATATGACTGAAGAGCTGCTTCCTCAAAGTAGAGTCAACCTTAATGACATGGATGGAGTCAAACTTTCAAGACCTTCATTTGTTGGTGTGGCCCGACTCAAAAGGGGAAGAAACAGCTACAAACATCCATTAATAATCAGAACATGGAATGTACGAAGTACGAAATCTAGGAAAATCGGAAACTGTTAATATCCTAGGCATTAGTGAGCTGAAATGGGCTGGTACTGGCCATTTAGAGAATTATATGGTTTACTATGCCAGGAATGACAAATTGAAGAACGGTGTTGCGTTCATAGTCAAAAGAACATTTTAAGATGAATCCTGAAGTACAATGCTGTCAGTGACAGGATAATATCTATACACCTTCAAGGAAAGCCAGTTATCATGACTATTACTCAAATTTACGCACCAACCACTAAAGCCAAAGATGAAGAAATTGAAGATTTTTACCAATTTCTGCAGTCTGAAACTCACTGAACATTCAATCAGGATGCACTGATAATTACAGGTGATCGGAACGCGAAAGTTGGAAACAAAGAATGATCTGTAGTTGGAAAATATGGCCTTGGTGATAGAAACGATGCCAGAGACTGCATAACAGAATTCTGCAAGAACAACTTCTGCATTGCAGATATCTTTTTCCGCCAACATTAACAGCGACCACACACACGAACCTTGCCAGATGGAATACACAGGAATCAAATCAGCTACATCTGTGGAAAGAGGCGATGGAAAAGTTCTATATCATCAGTCAAAAAAAGGCCAGGGGCCGACTGTGAAACAGACTATCAATCGCTCATAAGCAAATTCAGGTTAAAACTGGAGAAACTCAGAACAAGTCCATGAGAACCAAAATACGGTCTGGAGCACATCCCGCTGAATTTAGGGACCATCTCAAGAGTGGATCTGACACACTGAACGCTAATGACCAAAGACCAGACAATCTGTGGAATGACATCGAGGACATCACGCATGAAGAAAGAGAGAGGTCATTAAGAAGACGGGAAAGAAATAAAGGTCAAAATGGACGTCAGAAGAGATTCTGAGACTTGCTCTTGAACGTTGATCAGCTAAAGAGAAATGAAGAGATGATGAAGTAAAAGAGCTGAAAAGAAGATTCCAAAGGGCAGCTGAAGAAGCCAAAGTGCTATAATGACACGTGCAAAGACCTGGAGGTAGAAAACCAAAACAGAAGACCTTGCTCGGCATTCCTCAAGCTGAAATGAAGTGAAAGAAATTCAAGCCTCGAGTTACAATACTGAAGGATCCTACAGGGAAAATATTCATTCAGGAAGCATTAAAAGAAGAAGGAAGGAATACACAGGGTCACTATACCAAAAAGAATTGGTCGAAGTTCAACCATTTCAGGAGGTAGTATACGATCAGGAACTGATGATGGTAGTGAACGAAGAAGTACGAGCTGCACTGAAGGCACTGGTGAAAAATAAGCCTCCAGGAATTGATGGAACATCAATTAAGATGTTTCAAAAAATGGATGCAGCACTGGAAGTGCTCACTCGTCTATACCAAGAAATTTGGAAGACAGCTACCTGGCCAACCGACTGAGAGAGATCCGTATTTATGCCTATTCCCAAGAAAGGTGACCCAACAGAATGTGGAAATTATCAAACAATATCATTAATATCACACGGAAGTAAAATTTTGCTGAAGATCATTCAAAAGCAGTTGCAGCAGTATATCAACAAGGAACTGCCAGAAACTCAAGCTGGATTCAGAAGAGGACAGGAACGCAGGGATATCATTGCTGATGTCAGATGGAATCTGGCTGAAAGCAGAGAATACCTGAAAGATATTTACCTACGTTCTATTGACTATGCAAAGGCATTCAACTGTGTGTATCATAACAAATTATGGATAACATTGCGAAGAATGGGAATTCTAGAACACGTAATTGTACTCAAAAGGAACCAGTACATAGATCAAGAGGCAGTTGTTCAAACCGGGCAAGGGGATACTCTATGGTTTAAAGTCAGGAAGGGTGTGTGTTAGGGTTGTATCCTTTCACCACACTTAATTCAATCGGTATGCCGAACAAATAATCGGAGAAGCTGAACTACGTGAAGAACAAGGCACCAGGATTGGAGGAAGACTCATTAACAACCTGCGTTACGCAGATGACACAACCTTGCTTGCTGAAGTAAAGACGACTTGAAGCACTTACTGATGAAGATCAAAGACCACAGCCTTCAGTATGGATTATACCTCGACGTAAAGAAAACAAAAATCCTCAGAACTGGACCAATAAGCAACATCATGATAAACGGAGAAAAGACTGACGTTGCCAAGGATTTCATTTTGATTGGATCCACAATCAACACCCATGGAAGCAGCAGCCAAGAAATCAAAATATGCATTGCATTGAGCAAATCTACTGCAGAAGGCCTCTTTAAAGTGTTGAAAACCAAAGATGTCACCTTGAAGACTAAGGTGCGCCTGACCCAAGCCCTGGTGTTTTCAATTGCCTCATATGCATGTGAAAGCAGGAAGATGAATATGGAACACCAAAGAGAAATTGATGCCTTTGAATTGTGGTGTTGTAGAAGAATGTTGAATATACCACAGACTGAAACAAATCTGTCTTGGAAGAAGTATAACCAGAATGCTCCTTAGAAGCAAGAATAGCAAGACCTGGTATGGACATGTTATTAGGAGGGCTCAGACCCTAGAGAAGGACATCATGCTCGGGAAAGTAGAGGGTCGGCGAAAAAGAGAAAGACCCTCAACAAGATGGATTGACACAGTGGCTGCAAGAATAGGCTCAAGCATAACAACAATTGTGAGGATGGTACAGGACTGGTTCTGCTGTACATAGGGTCGCAATCAGTCGGAACCAACTCGACGGCACCTAACAAACGGAATAAAAACAAACCTTTCGGTTAAGAGTCCAGCATTTAACCACCTGTGCCACCCAGGGACTCCTATCATATTACTAAAGATGCCCTAAATCGGAACACCACAGAGAACCGCTGAGGGAGCAGGAGAGCAGTGGGATGCAGGCCCCAAATTCTTGTAAAAAGTCCAGACTGAATGGTCTGACTAAGACTAAAAGGACCCGGGTGGTCATGGTCCCCAGACCATCTGTTTGCCCACGACAGGAACCATTTCCAAAGACAACTCTACAGACATGGATTGGACTGGACAATGGGATAGAAAACGATACTGGTGAAGAGTGAGCTTCTTGGATCAAGTAGACACGTGAGACTATGTTGGCATCTCCTGTCTGGAGGGGAGATGAGAGGGCAGGGGGGTCAGAAGCTGGCCGAATGGACACGAAAAGAGAGTGGAGGGAAGGAGTGTGCTGTCTCAATAGGGGGAGAGCAATTAGGAGTATATATCAAGGTGTATATAAATTTTTGTATGAGAGACTGACTTGATCTGTAAACTTTCACTTAAAGCACACACACACAAAAAAAGCCCTACATTACTTTGCCTCTAATTTCATCCCCACCCTGAGGTCTCTGCAATATCTGAACGCTAAAAGTAAACTTTTCCCACTTTATTAAAAACCTGTTTTTGCTTCTGGGTTCATTTCAAACACCACCTCATTCAAAAGGCAACCATAAATTCTGAAGGCTGGAAGTTAAGCGCCATCTTCCACCTGCTTCTGACAAACACCCAAAGCTGCAATGACAACAGCAACTCCCCATCTCCTGGATAACCAGGTGGTACTTTCAAACTCTACTATACTTTAGTTATGGTCTTCTTTCAAGTTAGGTTTCCCTTCTCCTTTTTCCCCCAATTCTATTCATCCTTCAAGGCCCAACTCTAATGGCTGCTCCTTGGAGGGCCAGTGAAGAACTTTCTTCCCCCTCTCTGCTCCCAGCGATGTGGGCAGACGTCAACAGCACATGGAATATTGCATTCTCTGTATGTGATCTGAGAACAGGGAGCCAGTGCCTTACTCCCTTCTGATCCGGGCTCCCCAGAAATAAACGCATGTTCACGCCGGCCAGTTAAAGGAGCCTAGGACACAGAACCATGCCTTGATTTGTTCTTATTTAATACCACGATTTCGAAGTAATTTGGCTCATGTTCTTCACATTTCCAAAGTGCTTTATCACAGTGAATTCTCATAACCACTCAATTTAAGTATTCCCATTATCCCTGTATACATATGAAGACTGCAGTACTGGGTTCAAAGCCGCGCTGGTATGAAGGAGCCAAGTCAGGACTCGTACCTGGTAACGAGTTCTTTAAGGCCACGCTAGACTGTCTCCCAATATGCCTCTTTGGAAATAAATATTCTAGGCAACTAACATAAAGCAAGCCCTGAAGAAACATCTGTTTCTTATCGAGTTTTACCGGCTCGGAGCCGAAGTGCATGCTTGACCCTGGCCTCGCGCTCTCCATGCGCAGAAGCCTCCCAAGGGCGCAAAGAGGCCCCGCGGACTGGACAGGGCTGTACCTGAGGAGTCAGGAGTGCCGGACGGGACGGGCTGCGGCGGGCAAGCACCGCGGGTCGGAGTGCCTCCAGAAAGAACCTGGACCCACGCTGCAGCAGGGAGTGGAGAAATGATGCAACGCCCAGGCCGCGCTGCGTGAACGGGAAGGGACTGCTATGCACCAACCAATCACCGGGCGCTGCATGACACCCTGTAACAAACCGTCTTCCCATTGGTCATTTGGTGGCCGGGGTACGCCCACCTGTCCAAATGGTGGAACTGCGGTACGAATGTCAAGGAACGCTGCTCAGCGTTAAAAAGGAACGCGCTACTGATACACACCACAACAAGGAAGACTCTCACAACCCTGAGAGGTGACCAAAGGAAGCTAGACACAGAAGTGCACGTGCTGTATGATTCCGTGTATATAAAACTCTACAACCCGTTTTAAAAAAAAAAAAAAAAACCGTTGCTGTGGGGTCGATTCCAACTCCTAGCGACCCTATAGGACAAGGTAGAACTGCCCCGCGGACTTTGCAAGGAGCGCCTGGTGGATTCAAACTGCCGAGCTTTTGGTTAGCAGCTGTAGCTGTTAACCACCACACCACCAAGGTTTCCAAACTCTGCAACAGGCAATATGATTAACGGTGATAGAAAACAGAATAATGGTGACCTCGGGGTGGGCGAGAGCCCTGGTTAGATCCCTCGGCTGCTAACAAAAATGTCAACAGTTTGAATCTACCAGCCGCTCCTTGGAAACCCTATGGGCAGTTCTACTCTGTAGTATAGGGTCGCTATGAGTCGGAATCCATTCGATGGCAGGGGTTCTGAGTGGGTGAGGTAATTTAGGATTGACTGGGAAGATGAGTGGAGGGAAATTTGAAAGGGATGCTAATGTTCTACATCTTAATTGGGATGTTGGTAACACAGGTATATGCTTTTGTCAAAATTCATCTAACTATACATTTTTTTAAACCTGTTGCTGTGGCGTCAGTTCCGACTGATAGCAACCCTATAGGACAGAACAGAACAGAACTGCCCCATGAAGTTTCCAATAAGCGGCTGGTGGATTCAAACTGCTGACATTTTGGTTAGCAGCTAAGCTCTTAACCACTGCGCCACCATTTACATGTAGTGAAGTGCACAGATCTTAAGATCTGTGCACAGAACACTTAAGATCTGTGCACTTCACTACATGTAAGTTATATCCTAAATTTATACCCCCAAAACAAAAAATTTCTGGAGCCCTGGCCTGGAATAATCATACCCTGGGGCTATGAGCAGTCAATCCCGAGGCCATGTTCCTGTAGAAAAAAGCATTGCTAGGCTCTAGGGCTTAGGGCAGTATTTTTCAAAGTGTAGGGGATACCTGCATCCAAATCAGACCAAGTCTTTGCTAAAATGCCTAGGCAGCACACCGGAGCCCTGGTGGTGCAGTGGTTAAGTGTTTGGCAGCTAACCAAAAGATTCGCATTTTAAATCCACCAGTCACTTCATGGAAACCATATGAGGCAGTTCTACTCTGTCCTATGGGGTTGCTATGACTTGGAATTGACTCCATGGCAACATGTTTGGTTTTGGGCGGCCCACTAAACCCGCTGCCATACTAGACCTACTAAATCAGTCTCTGGAATTGAATCCTGGAAATCTGTATTGTAACAGGCATCCAGAATAATTCCACTGCTGGGTAAAATCCCTGACTGGCCCATCTGGAGAGACCCTCCTTTCCTTCGGGGAAATTCAGATGCCTACAGAACTATGTCTGGGCAGAGTCAAGGGACTGTTGGTCACTGGTGTTCCTGGGAAGCTTCTCCTTCTTTGTTTCCTTCAGTGTCACCTCATGAATTTTCCTGGACTTTTCTGCAGAAATTTTCTTAAATGGTCATATGGCGCAATATAACCAAACAAAAAGGGACAGAAGGGCCTGGCAAAACCAGCTTTAAATTTTTTATTGTGATTTAAAAAAAAAAAAAAGATGTTTCCTGTAATGGAAAAAATCATTCATTCATTCATTCATTGTAACTGGTATGTGTCTGCCTGATGCTTTCCGTATCTTCTGGTTAAAAACAAAGGGGGCATCTGGGCCATGCAAAGGGCAGTAGGTCTCAGACTTTGAGACCTGAGACTATGAAGGAAATTTTAGGCAGTAGCAAATTGAGAGTAATTCTGTATGTAACTGCTTATTTTACGCATCAGAGGGACAGAAAAAATTGATCTGGCTAAAATACGTAGGAAGTACTTCCTTAATAAGTTTAACTAAGAACATTTTGATAGTCTGTTTGGCATTCATTCAGCAATCACCTATGGTCTAGAACTAAGTGCAATGTCCTTGATCAAAGGTGTAACTCTCAATGATTCAATAACTTACTTCACTTGAACATACGTATTTAGTAGTTGTGTATCCACAGTTTTTTATTAACTGGAACTAGTTGGAATCTGTTTTAAGTTTTTGCATTCCTCAAGTTTCCACCTTGTTCAGTTCACCTCTATCATCTGTCCAGAAAGCCCAGAAGAAAAAGGTGGGGGTAAAGGAGACAGATGGGTCTGATTATTTAAAAATTGGACTGAGAAACATTTTATAGAACTATGGGAGAAGGTACCAGAAGACTACATGTGGAAAAGTTAAGCAAATGAAAAATGAGAATTACAGGAAAAACAGTTAAATGTGATCAAAATATACTAAAAGAGTTGAATCATCATTTTTCAGAGTAAGATGCTGTCTTAGTTATCTAGTGCTGCTATAATAGAAATAACCACAAGTGGGTGGCTTTAAGAAACAGAAATTTGTTGCCTCACAGTTTAGGAGGCTAGAAGTCTGAATTCCAGGTGCTGGCTCTATAGGAAGGCTTTTTTTCCCTGTGAGCTCTGGGGACAGTCTCTGTTTCTTCATTCTTTGGTGAAGGTCCTTATCTCCTCAGCTTTTATTCTTTGGATCCTTGGTGATCTTCACATGGCATGGCATCTATCTTCTCCCATCTCTGCTTGATTGTTTAATCTCTTTTATATCGCAAAAGAAATTGAATTAAATCTCAATCTACCTAACACTGCCTCATTAACATAACAAAGAAAACCCATACTCAAATGCGGTTGTAACCACGTGTATCCAAAAAAAAAAAAAAAGAACCCCAAACCCATTGTCATTGAACCAATTCCACCTCATAGCGACCCTATAGGACAGAGTAGAGCTGCCCCATAGTGTTTTTAAGGAGTGGCTGGCGGATTCAAACTGCTGACCTTTTGGTTAGCAGCCATAGCTCTTAACCATTACACCACCAAGGTTTCCAACCACACGTACAGGTGTTAGGATTTACAACACAAATTTTTTGGGGGACAAAATTCAAAACACAACAGAAATCAGTAGGTAACATCTAAAACTGACAAACCAAGAAATCGCAGCATAAGCACATTAGGTAATATGGAGGTGAATACCAGAGGAAACACATAAAATTGTTGAAGGTGGTTGTATCTGGGGAACAGAATTTGAGGGAAGAGTTGGAAAGAGCTCACTTTTTGTCATTACAAATCTGATAATTCTATGTTTAACTATTAATTTTGACATTTTAGACTTAAAATAGTAAGAATAGTACAAAGAATTATTGTATACCCTTAAGTTTGATTCCTCAAATGTTAACATTTTACCTACTTTTCTTTATCATTCTTTCTTGCTCTCTTTCTACACGCACGTAAAATATACTATTTTTTATTATTTTAGAGTAAGTTGCAGACAAGTTGTTCCTTTACCGCTTAATACTTGTGTATCTTTTGAAAACAAGAGCATTATATGCAAAACCACAGTACAAGTAACAAAATCAGAAAAGTAGAATTGATACAGTACACATTTAATCTACACTGTTAATTCAGATTTGGCCAGTTGTCTCAATAATGTCCTTTATAAACAAAGAAACTCATCTGTCACTTTGTCGTACTGTGGTAGCTTGTGTGTTGCTGTGATATTGGAAGCTATGCCAATGGTATTACAAATAACAGCAGGACCACCTGTGTTGGACAGGCTTCAGCAGAGCTTCCAGACTAAGACAGACTAGGCAGAAGTACCTGGCAGTCCATTTCTGAAAAAATTGGCCAGCGAAACCTTATGGATAGCAGCGGAACATTGTCTGATATAGTGCCAGAAAATGAGTCCCTCAGGTTGAAAGGCACTCAAAATACCACTGGGGAAGGGCTTCCTCCTCAAAGTAGGGTTGACCTTAGTGACGTGGATGGACTCAAGCTTTCAGGACCTTCATTTGCTGATGTGGCATGATTCCAAATGAGAAGAAACAGCTGCAAACATCCATTAATAATCAGAACATGGAATGTATGAAGTGTGAATCTAGGAAAACTGGAAGTTGTCAAAATGAAATGGAACGCGTAAACATTGATATCTTAGGCATTCGTAAGCTGAAATGGACTGGTGTTAGCCATTTTGATTTAGACAATCATACGGTCTACTATGCCTGGAATGACAAATTGAAGAGGAATGGTGTCATATTCATCCTCAAAAAGAACATTTCAAGAGCCGTCCTGAAGTACAACGGTCTGTCGGTGGTAGGATAATATCCATACACCTACAAGGAAGACCATTTCAGGAGGTAGCATATGAGCAAGGACTGTTGGTACTGAAGGAAGAAGTTCAAGTTGAACTGAACGTGTTGGTGAAAAGCAAAAGGCTCCACGAATTGATGGAATACCAATTGTGATGTTTTAACAAACGGATGCAGTGCTGGAGGTGCTCACACTTGTATGCCAAGAAATTTGGAAGACAGCTACCTGGCCAACTGACTGGAAGAGATCTATATTTGTACCCATTCCAAAGAAAGGTGATCCAACAGAATGCAGACATTGTCCAACAATATCATTAATATCACACACAAGCAAAATTTTGCTGAGTATCATTCAAAAGTGGTTGTAGAAGAACATCAAAAGGGAACTGCCAGAAATTCCGGACGGATTCAGAAGAGGATGCGAAACAAGGGATATCATTGCTAATGTCAGATGAATCTTGGCTGAAAGCAGAGAATACCAGAAAGATGTTCACCTGTGTTTTATTGACTATGCAAAGGCATTCGACTACATGCATCTTAACAAATTATGGACAACATTAGGAAGAATGGGAATTCCAGAACACTTAATTGTGCTCATGAGGAACCTGTACATAGACCAAGAGGCAGTCATTCAAAAAGAATGAGGGGATGCTATGTGGCTTAAAGTCAAGAGCAATATGTGTCAGGGTTGTATCCTTTCACCATACTTATTCAATGTGTTGCACAAATAATCAGAGAAGCTGCACTCTATGAAGAAGAATGTGGCATTGGATTAGAGGAAGACTCATTAACAACCTTTGATATGCAGATGATACAACCTTATTTGCTGAAAGTGAAGACTTGAAGCACTTTCTGATGAAGATCAAAGATTACAGCCTTCAGTATGGGTTGCACCTCAACGTAAAGAAAACAATAATCTTTACTACTAGACCAATAAGCAATATCATGATAAAAAGATAAAATATTAAAATTTTCAAGGGTTTCATTTTACTTGGGTTCACAATTAGCACCTGTCTTAGTTATCTAGTGTAGCTATAACAGAAATACCACAACTGGATGGCTTTAACAAACAGAAATTTATTCTCCCACAGTCTAGGAGGCTAGAAGTTCAAATTCAAGGAGCCAGCTACCTGTCGGTTCTGGGGGAAGGTCCTTGTCTTCAATAATCCCCTGGTCTAGGAGCTTCTCAGCACAAGGGCCCCAGGTCCAAAGGTCCTGCTCTGCTCCTGGCACTGCTTTCTTAGTATCATGCTGTCTCCATCTCTCTGCTGACTTCTCTCTCCTTTTATCTCTTGAAAGATTAAAGATGTTACATCCTACTGTAATCCTCTTTACCAGAACCTAATCTTGCCTCATTAACCACTGGCAGAGATTAGGATTTACAACGCATAGGAAAATTACATCAAATCACAAAATGGAGGACAACCAAAAAATAATGGGAATCATGGCCTAGCCAAGTTGACACAATTTTGGGGGACACAATTCAATCCATGACAACGCCCATGGAAGCAGCAGTCAAGAAATCAAACAACATATTGCACTGGGAAAATCTGCTGCAAAAGATCTCTTTAAAATGTCCAAAAGTAAAGATGTCACTTTGAGAACTAAGGTGCACTTGACCCAAACCACAGTATTTTCAGTCACCTCATATGCATGCGGAACCTGGACAATGAATAAGGAAGACTAAAGAAGAATTGATGCCTTTAATTATGGTGTTGGTGAAGAATATTGAATAAACCATATTCTGCTAGAAGAATGAACAAATATGTCCGGGAAGAAGTATAGTCAGAATGCTCCTTTGGAGTGAGGATGCTAAGACTTCATTTTGTGTACTTTGGTCATGTTATCAGGAGGGACCAGTCCTGGAGAAGGAATCATGGTCGGTAAAGTAGAGGGTCAGCGAAAAAGAGGAAGACCCTCAAGGAGAAGGATTTACACAGTGACTGTAACAATGGGGTCAAGCATAACAACAATTGTGAGGATGCACAGGTCTGGGCAGTGTTTCGTTCTATTGTACACAGGGTTCCTATGAGTCGGAACTGACTCGGCATGTAAAAACAATAGACAAAGAAAATGCTGGGTTATGAGGTATGTTCTGTTGCTGGGTCTATTTTGTCTCCTTTAATCTGGAAGTTACTGAGGCTTATCATTTTGTTTTATGACCTTGAGTGAATGTCCCTCAATTTGGTTTGTATGTTTACTTATTATTAGATTCAGGTGGTATGCTTTTAGCAAGAATGCCACCGAGGTGCTGTTGTATTCTGTGTGACATATCTAGAGGTATGTGATGCTGATTTATAGTTCTATTTGACTTTAAAATTTTGTACATCTATTACTGTGATTTAAAAAAAAAGCTCTTGTGCACTGACAGCAGTCCTCTGTCTAGTTATATCATATCTCTCCTGAAGCAGCCCCACTGTATGGCCCTTTTATAGTTTAGGACACCCTCAATACTTCCTTACTTATTCTGCAGCACCATCTACCCAAGTTCCAACCTAAATCATCTTTATTCCTACACGAATAAGCCCCCCCCCCCGCCCGACCCTTTTTTCTCAGTAGCTCTTGATGTCCCATCAGAAAGTCTTGTTGGCCCATTAAAAGCAGAATTCAAATTCATGTATTCAAGAAATATTTACTGCATACCTAATCTGTGCCAGCCATCATTCTAAAAAATGGGGAGCCTACTCTCTCAGAGCTTACATTCTAGTGGGACAACAATAAAAACTGAGAGCAACAAGAGAGAATATGATGAGATTGCCTGGTTTTGAGAGACGTGTGTGTCTCACTTCAACTGGAATGCCTGATGTGGAGGAGGGGGTTTTAACTTCAGCTAGAATGGTCAGAAAATACTTTGAGGAAGTATCATTTGAGCTGATACTGTATGAGAAATGACTCATGAGGAAATTCCAGGGAAAGAGTATTCAAAGCAGAAGGAAGAGCAAATGGAAAGGGTAAGGGTCTTGATTAGGCAGAATGGAGAAGCAAACTACAGTGAAGTTTCGATGCAGAAAGCAGAGTTCCGATCAGTAGTTGCTTTTTTTCTGCCTGTGAAGTTGGAAGCATGGTTATCTTTTGTGAATTCGAGTGGTGGAGGGAGTTAGAGGTTTAAACACTGAGTAGGATACCATGTGACTGGAACAGAACTAACACCTGGGTATTTAGGGAAATTAAAAACAAAAAACAGCACATTCCCTGTGCCAACCACAGTTAGGTTTAAGGAAGTACTTGGGGAGCTGTATTCTATATATTACCAGTGACTCAGGCTAGTGTTTCTTGGGCCAGACACTGGACTTGCACTGACATAGAGAAATGCAGGTTGTTGGGCAATGCTGAGGGCTCAGGCAAGGCTAGTGTCCATGACTTTTTAGCCAGACCAACCTGCCACACTGAATGATTTCCTGTAATAGTCTTGAGCCTGGGTGACACAAGTGGTTTGCTACTGACTGCTAAAGGTTGGCGACTTGAACCCACCCAGTGGCTCTGTCAAAGAATGGCCTGGTGAACTGCTCCTGTAAAGTTTACACCCAAGAAATCCTATGGAACCGTTCTCTCTTTACTACATTGGATCACCTGGACTCTGGGGCTAACTCTAAGGCAGCTAACGATAATAGTCTTAGCAGCCTGTGTTGGAGTTATTCAAATGTAAGGTCTTGCCAGACAGGCAGGATAAAAGAACAATAAAACAAACGAATTTAAAGCATTTTCAGGAGAGTAACTGAATTAATGGATGGCGACTCTAAGCTAGTTGTAGAAGGATGTGGTGTAAGGAGGGAGGGGTTCAAAAGTTGAAGGTACTGATGAAGTAAGTTAGTTGTAGGGGAAATAATTTTAAAAACGGACAAGCTCTGAGTTTGTGAGCTAAGAACAGGATGTTTGAGCAGTGATTTTGGAGGTGCAGATTTGGGTAACAACGTTCAGAGCGCTTTCGTGGGCAAGGATATTATAGGAGACAAAGGCATCCATCCATATATAGACTGGACATGCGGACTATCTTAGGCTGGGGTCTCTAGACAAGCAAAACCAGTAAAGCATATAAATGTATATATAGGGAGATGCTTATATAAAGGAAATGGCTCACGCGGTTGTACAGGCTGTAATATTCCAAGTCAGTGGGTTAAGATAGAGGCTTCTCCTTATTCATGCAGCCACAGGGGCTGGTGCGCCCAAGATCAGCAGGTTGGGAAGATTGATGGATGCCAAGATTGGCAGGCAAGACTGCAGGTAAGCTGCTACCTCGAGTCCCAAGAACTGCAGGTCAGACGGACAGGAGCCAGCTGCAGGACCCAGAATGAGCAAAAGCCCTCGAGCCCTGCCAGAATGTCCTCCTACACTCGATGCAGGCCACATGCCCAAGGAAACTCCCCTTCGACCAGTTAGCTATTCACAGCAGATCCCATCATGGGGATGATCACATATCAAATCTCAACAGGGAAGTGACCACCTCACAAGACTGCCAAAACAGTGAGAATCATGGCTCAGCCAAGTTGACACACAATCTTAACGATCACAGAGGACAACCACAAGTCAGACTACTTGATGTCCCTTAGTCATCTCCTTCCGGTTTGGAGAGTGTCTCAGATTTAATATGTTCACAAATAATTTGATACTCTTCACATTGAGAGCTGAAGGTCTGTGTCTCCTCCCTTTGAATCTAGGTGTGCTATGTCTGTCCTGACCAGCAGAATACAGTGGAAGTGCCTCTGAGCCAGTTTCTGGGTCCTGGCCTTAAGAGACTGGTAGCAGGTGCTTCCCGCCTTTTAGAATACTTGTTCCTAGAACCCGGTTGCCATACTATGAATAATTCCATGGAGAGGCACTAAGAGAAAGCCACCTTAGAAGTGGATCCTCTGGCCCCAGCTGAGCCACCCCAAAGGACAATACATGGAGAAGAGATGAGCACTCCCCAGAGTCTGTTTGTCATGCCAAAATAGGTATCCGTTGCCATTGAGTCGATTCTGACTCATAGTGACCCTATAGGACAGAGTAGAACTGCCGCATAGGGTTTCTAAGGACCAGCTGGTGGATTGGAACTGCTGACCTTTTGATCAGCAGCCAAGCTCTTAACCACTGCGCCACTGGGGCTCTGCAGTAGATAAAAGGGTATAAATCAATGTGATCTACATTAAAAGAAGGTGGAACATTTGAATTATTTATCCTTGAGTGGTTGTTCCTATTCTCCATGAAGTTTGAAGTCTTAGAAGCAGAGGAATCCAGAATGACTGGATTCTGGCTACTTTGTTCCTTGGACCCTGTATTTATTGAAAAACATTTGTTGAGTACGCAGTATGTGCTAGACACTATCCTAGGCAGTGGGTGCATAATGGTTTAGCTAGATTAGATTCAGGCCCTCATAGAGTTTACATTCAATTGGGAGAGACCATCATGATGTAAATCGATAAATATTTGTGATAATTTAAGATACATCAGGGTTAAATTATAACCACTTGGAACTGTCCATAAAAACTTTTTTTCTTTACTGTGCTTTAGGTGAACGTTTACAGATCAAATTATCTTCTCATTAACAGTACACATATTGTTTTGTGACATTGGTTGCCAACCGCACAATGTGTCAACACTCTCCTGTTTTCAACCTTGGAGGTCCCCTTTTCCATTTGTCCAACTTTCCTGTCCCCTCCTGCCTTCTCATCCTTGTTCCCACGCAGGTATACCCATTTAGTCTCGTATACAGGGTTGAGCTACATGTATTATTGTTTATGAGCCTGTCTAATCTTTGCCTGAAGGGTGAACCTCAGGAGTTACTCTAGTACTGAGTTGAAAGGGTGTCCAGAAACCATATTCTCGGGATTTCTCTGGTCTCCGCCAGACCAGTAAGTCTGGTCTTTTTTTGAGTTTGAATTTTCTTCTACATTTTTCTTCAGCTCTGTCCAGAACCCTCTATTTTGATCCCTGTCAGAGCAGTCAGTGGTGGTAGCCAGGCACCATCTAGTTTTGTGCTGGACTTAGTCTAGTGGAGGCTGTGGTAGTTGTGTTCTGTTATTCCTGTTGACTCTTTCCCTTGTCTTTGGTTTTCTTCATTCCTCCTTTCTCCAGATGGGGTGGGACCAGTAGAACTATCTTAGATGGCCACTCACAAGCTTTTAAGACCCTAGACGCTACTCACCAAAGTAGAATGTAGAACATTTTCTTTTAAACTGTGTTATGCCAGTTGAGTTAGATATCCCAAGACCATGGTCACCAGCCCTTAACCCAGTAAATTGATCCCTATGGGAGTTTGGATGTGTCTATGATGCCTCTATGACTCTGCCTTGGTCAAGTTGTGCTGGCTTCTCCGGAATTGAGTACTCTTACCCTTCACCAAAGTTAACACTGTTACCTAGTGTTTTTCCCTCCCCATCCACCCCCTCTCTTATAACCATGATTGTTTCTTTCTGTGTGTAAACCTTCCCTTGAGTTTTTGTAATTGTGGTCTCATACAGTATTTATCCTTTTGTGATTGACTTATTTCACTCAACATAATGCCCTCCAGATAAATCCATGTTGTGAGGTGTTTCATAGATGTACCATTGTTCTTTATCATTGCATAGTATTGCACTGTGTGTATGTACCATAGTTTGTTTATCCATTAATCTGTTGATGGGCACTTAGGTTGATTTAACACTTTTTATAGAGCCCAGTTTGATAGGAAGCATATTTGTCTTGAATCTTAGGTTGGTTTATTTAATTATTAAATCTACTTTCTTCTCTGGACTGATTCCTGACTCCTAATTGTGACCATATATCTTTCAGACACTAGTTATTTTTCATAAGTTATGTTCTAACCAGGATTTGGGGATTGATGAGCCTGCCTTCATATACTGCTTCCTAATTCCTGGAGGCCAAGGACACAAATACTCTATTCTGCTTCCTTTTCTGGTCTCAAAGATGGTCTCATATGACATTGGTCTGAAATGTCCTGCACTTCTGTTAGCTACTCATTAGGACAAGAGTATAGAACCCCAGGTTGACTTGTAACTAGACTGTTTAATAAAAAGAAATGACAAAATGGAGATAAGGTATATTTGGTACAAACAGAAATAAGTTATTTCGAACAGCCTATAATTCACCTAAAGCCTAACATGGAAAACACAAGTACTTTGACCCACTTATTAAATAAAGGTTTCATGTAAGGCTTACATCAGAAGATACCTATGAATTATTGAGGATGGAAGGCAAAGAGATTCCATACAAAAAGTTGAAAGGTATTCTGGGGATCTATCTTAGGCTTCAATAAAAAAAGTTCAGTTTAATTTTTTTAAAGTAATTACTTAGAAAGAAGTACAGTGGAGTTCCACAGAAAAAAGATGGCAACCAGGATGATATTCCATTAACCAGAATTTGGATGGTCTTCATTCTAAAATTTCTTCTTTCCCATCTAAAATTATTTTCTGGGTCAATTTCCTTAGTTGAGTCTGTTCACATTCAATATCATAACTAATGTCATAACTGATGGTAATATTTATTATTTTGGTTTCACTTTTCTTTTTGCATCTTTATGTTTCTTCCGACAGTCCTAGAAAAACAAAATCAAAAGGTTTTGTTAACAATAACTGTAGATTATTTTCAGGTGTTGCCTACTAGAAAGTAAAACGTTATCCAGTTTCAGGGTTGTGGAAGCACAAAACAATCCACCCATTTTGGAAACACTAGCTTAGAATGAATACGGAATATTCAAAGTTTTGGCTTCAAATCTTTACAGTGGGAACTGCAATTCAGTCTTAAAAAACAGAACAAAACAAAAAAACTCTCATGTTTGCATGTTACTCAATAAGCCTGGATGGAACTCCTGAGACCAGGCAGTTAATGTCGCCAGTCTTCAGTCTCCTCATTTGTACCATACATGGGTTGAATTAAACAACCCTCAAGTTCTCTCCCTGCTCTCTAATTCTGATAGTTTAAATCATGCTCTCAGTTGTCATCCTTTCTTAAGTTTCATACCTCATTCCAATTACTCTTACACCAGGGACATATTAACACAAAGAAATGCAAAGGATATACCACATATATTTTAGGAGACAATCTATAGGGAGATAGAATTACTCACCATACGCAGGTTATTTGTTCGGGCCTCCCAACAATTCCTGCTCGTATCACTTCCTGCTCCTTTCCAGAACAAGCCAGAACCTACTAGGGGAAAAATGAAAAAGACGAGGCAGCAAATTAATATCAACACAGACAATATTCTTGTGCTGGCATCATCAAGGTTGCCAACGTGAATGCTAGTTAAGGCCATTTTTTTTTTTTTTTAAATTGTGGTGAAAATATACTGAACAAAACCTACAGCAATTCAACAATGTCTACATGTATAATTCAATGACATTGATTACCTTCTTCAAGTGTGGAACCATCTTCACTACTCTTTTTCAAATTATTCCACCATTAACATTCAATGCACCCCAAGTAAAAAGACCTTCTTTCCCCCTCCCTCCCACTCCTGGTCCAAACCCACTGCCATCAAGTGCATAGCGACCCTATAGGACAGAGTAAAACTACTCCATAGGGTTTCCAAAGCTGTAATCTTTAAGAAAGCAAAAAGGCGGGTATTTGGAGTGCACCAGCTGCTCCTTGGAAACCCTATGGGGCAGTTCTACTCTGCCCTATAGGGTCACGATGTGTCAGAATTGACTTGACAGCAACAAGTTTTGGTTTTTTATTCCACTCAACATGTTTTCTATGTTCATCCATGTTGTGGCATGCCTCAGGACTTCTTTCCTCTTTATGCCTAAGTAATATTCTATTGTATGTATATAACATACTTTGTTTCTCCATCCATCAATTGATGGACTTTTTGGTTTCTACCTTTTGGAAACTGTATTGCTGCAATGAGCACTGATGTACATGTGTCTCTTTGCGTGGCTGCTTTAAGGTCTTTTGGTATATACCAATGAGTGGAATTGCTGGATCATATGGTAGTTCTATGCTCAAATTTTAGAGGCACCACCAAACTGTTTCCATTTTTTGGATCACTGCCATTCTAGTGGGGGGAGATGGTATCTCATTATAGTTGTGACTTGCATCTCCCTAATGGTTAATGACTTTGAGCATCTTTTCAAGTGCTCGTTGGCCATTTGAATTTCTTTGGTGAACTGTCGGTTCAAGTCCTTTACCATTTTTTGACTGGGTTGTCTTTTTGTTAATTTGTAGAACTATTATATATTTTAGATATTAGACCCTTATCAGATATACAGTTCCCCAAAATTTTCTCTGAATCTGTAGGCTATCTTTTCACTTTTTTGATGAAGTACTTCGATACACATAAGTATTTAATTTTTGTGAGGTCTCATTTACATTGTCTTTCGCTGCTTGTGCTTTTGTTGTCGTATCTGATAGCTCATCGCTAAAACTAGGTCCTACAGCTTCACCCCTACATATTCTTCTAAGAATTTTATGGTTTTAGTCTTTATATTTAGTTCTTTGATTCATTTTGAATTAGTTTTTGTGCATGATGTGAGGGTTGGGTTAAGGCCATCTTTTCCCTTTTCTATGAATTTTCAAAAGAAATTTAATGCTTTTTGAGAAATGAAAATGTAGTATTCCTAGGCTGATACTGTTTACATACAATTTACTATTATATAACTATTTATGTTTGTGCTAGGCTTTAAGAAATGAGGAGTTCACCAGCAGCCTTAGAGTTTTCACATGGACTTTTAGGGTAATAAAAACTTAGGGGTTCTGTATGTCTACTATGTATGCAAGCTCCAGAACAAAACAAGTTCTAGTAGAGGATACTGAATGAGCAAGGAAGGTGCTAAGTGGTGAGCTCTCCATCCCTGGAGAGCTTCACAAGTCAACATGCATCAGTCTCGTGGAGGCAGCTAAACCACAGACATTACAAAGTATTCTTCAGGGTCATAACCGTACTTATCTGGATGCATGTTATTGTATCAGTGTGTGCAGTGGAAAGAGCTGTACTATTGGAATCCATTCTTTCTGGAGTCATTGATGCTGGATAAATCCCTGAAACCATTACCCTGAAATGATCTTTATTTACTTTTATTGTACTTTAGATGGAGGTTTACAAAGCAAACTAGTTTCTCATTAAATAATTAGTATACATACTGTTTGTGACACTGGTTGCCAACCCCAGGAATGTAAACATTCTCACCTTCTTAACCAAGGGTTCCCCATTATAGCTTTCCTGTCCCTCCTGCCTTCTCATCTTTGCCCATGGCTGGTGTGCCCATTTAGTCTCATTTTGTTTCATAGGCCTGCCTAACCTTTGGCTGAAGGGAGAACCTCAGGAGCAACTTCATTACTGAGCTTTAAGGGTGTCTGGGGCCCACACTCTTGGGGTTTCTCCAGTCTCCGTCAGACAGAGCAGTTGGAGCTAGATGTTCCCCAAGATGGGCAATTTCCCTCAAGGAGTTTGGATGTATCTGTGGAGCCTCCATGACCTTTCCTTGGACAAGTTGTGCTGGCTTCCCCAGTACTATGTACTGTCTTACTATTCACCAGTTACCACTTATCTACTGTCAGTTTAGTGTTTTTCCCTCCCCACCCCTCCCCTCACTTGTAACCATCAAAGATTGTTTCCTTTTGTGTGTAAACATTTTCATGAGTTTGTTTAGGTAGTGGTCACATATTTGTCCTTTTGTGATTAACTTATTTAACTCAGCATAATGCCCTCCAGATTCATCCATGTTGTGAGATGCTTCGCAGACTCATCATTGTGCTTTATTGTTGCACAGTACTCCCAATGTGTGTATGTACCACAGTTTGTTTATCCATTCATCTGTTAATGGGCACCTAGGCTGTTTCCATCTTTTTGCTATTGTGAACAATGTTGCAATGAACATGGGTGTATATGTCTATTTGTGTTATGGCTCTTATTTTTCTAGGCTATATTTCCTAGGAGTGGGATTGCTGGATCATATTGTATTTCTATTTCTAGCGTTCTACGAAAGTGCCATATCGTTTTCCAAAATGGTTGTGTCATTTTGCGTTCCCACCAGCAGTGCATAAGAGTTCCAATTTCCCCATAGCCTCTCCAACATTTGTTGTTTTCTGTTTTTTTGATTCATGTCGGTAACGCAGGGGTGAGATGGAATCTAATTGTGGTTTTGATTTGCATTTCTCTAATATCTTTGAGCATTTTTTAATTGGATTGTCTTTTTGTTGTAGAGATGTTGGATTTTTTAGTAGATTTTAGAGATTATACCTTTGTTGGATTTGTCATAGCCAAAATTTTTTTCCCAGTCTGTAGGCTCTCATTTTACTCTTTTGGTGAAGTCTTTTGATGAGCATAGGTGTTTAATTTTTAGAAGATCCCAGTTATCCAGCTTATCTTCAGGTGTTTGTGTATTGTTAGTTACAGTTCATATCCTGTTAATGCCATGTATTAGAGCCTCTAGTGTTGACCCTATTTTTTCTTCTATGATCTTTATAGTTTTTGGTTTTGTATTTAGGTCTTTGATTGATTTGAATTAGTTTTTGTGTATGGTTTGTGGTACAGGTCCTGTTTCATGTTTTTGCAGATAGATGGACATTCAGTTTTGCCAGCACCGTTTGTTAAAAACACTGTCTTTTCCCCATTTGATGGACTTTGGGCCTTTGTTGAAGATCAGGTGACCGTATGAGGATAGACTTACATTTGGGTTCTCAATTCTGTTCCATTGGTCAATGTGTGTGTTGTTGTACCAGTACCAGGCTCTTTTGACTACCATAGCTGTATAGTGGATTCTGAGGTCAGGTAGTGCGAGTCTTCCTACTTCATTCTTCTTCAATAGTGCTTTACTTAACCCTGAGATTATCTTTAAACCTTTATACCAAAAATATCCTCTGAAGTCTTCTTTAAGGCAAACAATAACCAAAACCCAAAAACCAAACCCGTTGCCATTGAGTCGATTCCAGCTCATAGTGACCCTATAGGACAGAGCAGAACTGCCCCATACGGTTTCCAAGGAGAGCCTGGTGGATCTGAACTGCCGACCCTTTGGTTAGTAGCCGTAGCACTTAACCACTATGCCACCAGGGTTTCCAGCCAAATAACAGTTTAGCTTAATTAGTAAAGAATATCTGCATTGAGCATTGAGCTCTTTTAAAGAACTATCTATATGGGATCAAAATGACAACAATCCCAAAGATTAGATAGGAAGCTTAGGGGACAGTGAGTTAATGTGGGAGGAGCAATTCAGAAAAGAAGGGCAAGAATGGTTGCATCACTTAAGAATATAATCCATGTCACAAATTGTACGTATAGAAATTATTGAATTGGTATATGTTTTGCTGTGTACATTTTCAACAACAAAAACTAAAATGAATTATTGAAAAAAAAAAAAGGCTATACCACTATACCACTTAATGAAAAAAATGGACTTACCATGAAGTCTTTCATCATCCTTACAGAAAAAGAAAAATCTATTGTTCTCTTTCTCAGGTAATGATACTTCTCTGAAAAAAGACAGAAATAGACAGACAAATATTGATTGGTTGCATTTCAATCCTTAAGAAAAAATGTTCACATTGAAAATATAAATGACTGTTCCTCAACTATATCTGCTTTGTGTTTTTGCTCATTACATCCCTGAATGGAAATGACCCCGCCCCCTCTTTTTTCAATATTCTTCTATCTCAAGCTTTGATAATCAAGAGTTGGTTAAGTACAAACTCTACCCTCCCCCTCATGCCGGTTTCTGATAGCACATGCTCACCCCACAGCTACCCGCATCTCTGGTTGCCAGTAGTTCCAAGGGGAGACAGCCTACTGCAGCCTGTTTCAGATTAGCACCACCACTGTCAGGTCCCTGTCCCTGTGCTCATCATGTCCACCAGCCCCCACCAGTGCTACCCAAATCTCATTACCAAAGGTTAGAGAACTCTCTAAAGGGGCTAAGGGAGAGAAGATAAAGTTGTCTTGTGAAGATAAGCTTAGATACTTCTATACTATCTCTAAAGTGTGTCTAACTCAGATTTTACAAAATTTGAAACATACTTGCACCAGAAACAAATTACTTACCCAGGACTGGGCTTTCTGTGATCTACTACTTCAGTCGTATCTTCCTCTTCTGAGCTGGTATCTTGAAAACGAGGGTTTTCCTGCCAGGCAATCTTTCCAGGTTTCACTGTTCCAACTCTATAGGTCTCTATATTGTCACAATAAATGATGGGATTAGAACTGAACAACTCAATACTTCTGAACACACGTTTCATTACCATCTTTTTAATGCAAATAATGAGCATCTTATATATGCATTTTGCCAACAGTGCCCCCCCCAGTATTTTCATGAGTGCACTATGCTAATTTTTTTACATGTTGCTGTTAAAAAAAAAAAAAAAAAGTCATAGCACGCTTATGAAAATACCTCATAGGGGGAGGGCGCAGTTGGCAAAAAAAACATACAACACGTGCATTATTTTGGTAAAAATACAGTACTTTCACGATGCACACGTATCTCTAAATTTTTAATATTTTAATCATTAATTTAAAAGAGATAATCATCTTTTTAGATTTTCAAATATTAAGTGAAGCTACTATCATATTTTTTGACATTTCTAGAGTGAAATATAGTGATACTATGAAAAGGCACACAAGCTAGAGGTACTTTTGTTATAAAGTATGTAATGTATAATTAAAAAAAAAAAAGACAAAATAAAATTTGCACTTGTGCTAGAACAAAAAGACTAAAATAAAACATGATGTAGTGAAACCAGGTTTCTGTTTCCAATTATTTATAAATGAGTAAAGGAACATATCCTTAGGTTTTCAATTCCCAAGCCTCTTTCTCGAACTGCTGAAGAAGCCATGACTAAAAAATATGGACTATCAGCTCATGAGCCCCCAAAGTTTCTCAAGGAGTTAAAGCACATCTCCCAGTTTGCTGGGCATCTTTAGGACTCACTTCAAGGTATATTTCTTCACATGTGGCTCCGAAAGAAGAATGGTAGCTAATACCCACATCAGCATCAACTCTACTCAATGAGGTACTCAAACGGACAATACAGGCAATAAAATGAAGCAGGGGACATGACAGATTATGGCTTATTTATAAGAACATTTGAAAAACTACCACTAGATGGTTATGCCGCCTTTTAGAGTACCACAGGGCTGGCATCTAATACACGGATGCTATTTTAACTGCTGATCTCTGAATCAGAATTCACTGTAGTTAGGTTTGCGTATGTTCTTCTATAAAGGTATATACTGCTTTTTATAATAAAATTTCAGAAAAGCTACGTGTGTATCTGGATACTAGGTAAGGAGCAGCCTGCTAAGGAAGAGGCATTTTTAACCTGTGGTCCAGGTTGGGCTTCAGAGGTAAACCTCCTGAAATGGAATACAAAATTGCAGGTACTAGAATCGACTCGATAGCACTGGTTTTTTTTTTTTTTTTTTTTTTTTTTTTTTTTTATTATGTATACTTTTCCTTGGGTTCTGGCAAAATCCAAGAATAAACTTTCAAAACAACTGGCACATCAATCACATGGCATACACATTTAAAGCTGTTTACCTATTTCTTCTTCTCCCTACCATATGCAGCACTGGCTGTCTGTAAGTCACAGCTTTTCCAGCGTAAACTGTTTGCACTACCAAGGGACCTTGCACTTACCGTATAAAGCTGTTTAAATCTATGACTCATTTCACTTCTTCATGGATATTTCTACTCAACAAAAGAAGAGGATGGTGTGCACTATTTTCTGGCCTCTTTTCATATGGTGACTAATCAGAAGTGTGCAAAAACAATTTCTTCTTGTATTAAACACGGCTTCAGGCACATTACATTTCTGATGATGAATATTGAATCTCACATTACTTATGTGTGGAAGAGTCCTTTACTCAGCTAAGGTTAAATCATTACATTTAATGTAGACTCAATCTATTATGTACAAACTGAAGTGAAAAAGCAAAAGAGAAAAATTACCTTCCTTTACATCTTTAGCATCTGAATCAAAAAAGGAAAATGTAAACCCAGCTGGCTCCTCAATCCCATTCTTTAGAGGTGTAGGGTCATGTATTTCTGTTTTGTCTCCATCACAGTCTGCATTCCAGGGTATGTTTTCTTTCTTTTCACTGCTATCTTTTGTCGTCTGGAGTCTTTCTTTCAAATCGGCAGCGATGTTATAATACATTTCTTTTGACACCTCAGGAAGCTTCTCACATTCTGCCCTTTTCTTCTTTCGCTTTGATTTACTGCCACGACATATACAGAGAAGTGTATCACAAAGAAATAGTCGCTTTTGGGAAAATTTCCAGACATCAGGAAAGGAAACACTTTGAATAACTGTTTATTCCATTCATTCAATAAAGAGGATCCACTCAGCTAACTAAAGCATAATCTTTATCCAATAAGCTTTTTTATACAAAAGTATCTCAAACAGCTCCAAATATTAAACATGAATCATACATATTCTTCTATCTCAACTTCTGTATTTCGGAAATGATACCAGCAATATTAGCTTTGAATAAGAAAATCACTTAGCCTTAAGGGGCCTCAGTTTTCTTATCTGCAAATCGAATATGCTAAACCAGGTTACTTCTGAGACCCTTCCAAGTTCTAAACTTACGTGCATTCTATGGAACTGACATAAAAGGATCTGGTTATAACTTAGTGTTAAAATGAGGCATAAGTGTGCTAAAACTAGTCCGTTTTGGAATGAAATGTTTATTTCACCATAAAGCTGCTCTAGGTTTAATATGCTTTTCTCTTTGAGCTTAGACTAAACACAGCTGGTTTCAATACTGAGTTTTTAAGCTAAGAAATATTAAAATCCTTTTTTCTCTAAGAGTCCATTCTGTATGTTTTATATGTAAGACCAGGCCAAAGAGTCTTAAAGTATTACGTGAAATAATGAGCGACCAGCGTGTCCTAAATAACCATTTTATTGGTGGAGACCATTTCATAGAAACTTTTAATAGTTCACTAAGTAAACCAAAGTGGCTAGGATTTACGACAGATATGACTTCCTAGCAAACTGAGCTCTAAAAAATTACGTTATAGACACAGTTTCGAGAGATTATCATTGAGCCTCAAAGTGGTGGTTTTAAAACTGGTCCAAAAATTCTTCTTCCTTCCAGAGGTGGAGGTTAACGCCCTATCCCTTGAGTGTGCGTTGGACTTACTGACCTTTTTTAACAAATAGGATAGATGTGATGGTATGTGACTTCTGAGACTAGGGTCACAAAATACAGCTTCCTTCTTGCTCTCTCCCCCCAGGCTGGATCTCTTGCTTTGGGGGAAGCCAGCTGTCATGTTGTGAGGCCCGTGAGGAACTAAGGCCTTCTGCCGACAGCCACGTTCAATGAGCCTTCTTGGAAGGGGATTTTCCACCCCAGTCAACCTTCACATACTGCAGTACCGGTGACAACCTGACCGAAGCTCTTGGGAGAGTCTGAGCCAGAACTACCCAATGAAGCTGCACCCAAATTTCTGACCGACAGAAGTTTTAAGTTGGTAAGTTTTGGGGTAATTTTTTACACAATGATACATAACTGACAGATTTTTGTACCTGGAAGTGGGGTGCTGCTATACCAAAAACTGAAAATGTAGGAGTGGTTTTACATTTGGAACCCAGGCAATGATGGCCCAAGTCGGAAGGTCATTGATGAGGGTGTTAGCGAAAACCTGAAGGGTCCTGAGGAAACTGTTGGTAAAAACCACGTGGTTTTTTTTGAGGCTACAGGTAAGGGCTTGCAAAAGAGTAGGGTAAATGCAATTGGAAATTAGAGGAAAGGAGATCCTTGTTATGTAGAAGCAGAAAGTTTAGCAACACCATATTAATGTGGACAGCAGAATATATACCTAATGAACTGGGTGATTCAGCTAAGGAAATTTCCAGGAACGTGTTGAAGGCACGTTCTGATTTCTTCTTGTTCCTTATAGAATAAAATGCGAGAGGGCAGAGGTAAACTAAAGGAAGAATTTTAAAAAATTTTTATTGTGCTTTAAGTGAAAGTTTACAAATCAAGTCAGTCTCTCATACAAAAATTTATACACACCTTGCTATATATTCCTAATTGCTCTCCCCCTAATAAGATGGCACACTCCTTCCCTCCACTTTCCATTTTCGTATCCACTTGGCCAGCTTCTAATCGCCTCTGCTCTCTCATCTCCCCTCCACACAGGAGATGCCAACATAGTATCATGTGTCTACTTAATCCAAGAAGGTCATTCTTCAGCAGTATCATTTTCTATCCCACAGTCCAGTCCAATCGCTGTCCGAAGAGTTGGCTTTGGAAATGGTAACTGTCTTGGGCTAACAGAAGGTCTGGGGGCCATGACCACTGGGGTCCTTCTAGTCTCAGTCAGACCATTAAGTCTGGTCTCTTTATAAGAGTTTGGGGTCTGCATCCCACTGCTCTCCGGCTCCCTCAGGGGTTCTCCATTGTGCTCCCTGTCAGGGCAGTCATTGGTTGCAGCCAGATACCATCTAGCTCTTCTGGTCTCAGGCTGACGCAGTCCCTGGTTTATGTGGTCCTTTCTGTCTCTTGGGCTTGTAATTACCTTGTGTCTTTGGTGTTCTTCATTACCCTTTGCTCCAGGTGGGTTGAGACCCACTGATGCATCTTAGATGGCCACTTGCTAGTGTTTAAGACCCCAGACGCCACTCTCCAAAGTGGGATGCAGAATGTTTAGGAAGAATTTTTTCTTTAAGGAGCCAGGACTTCCAGTTTTTGAAGATTCCTAATCCCTGGTGGTGTAGTGGTTAAGTGCTATGGTTGCTAACCAAAAGGTCAGCAGTTCAAATCCACCAGGTGCTCCTTGGAAACTCTACGGGGCAGTTCTACTCTGTCCTACAGGGTCACTATGAGTTGGAATTGACTCAATGGCAGTGGGTTTTGGTGAATCTTTAAAAAGCAAAAGGCATGAAATTTAAGAAAAGGCTTCTAAGCAAAGACAAAATCTAAGGCAATCTTTGGAAAACATGTCTAAAGCAAACTGGCTATGGGCCCAATACAGCCTGCTACCTATTTACGTATGGACTGCAAGTTAAGAACATCTTTTTTATTTTTAAATGGTTGGGGAAAAAAAAGTTTGCAGACTCTGGTCTAAATATAAAACAAAATCCCTTAAGAATCTAGATGGGAACTAAGTAACTTCAACTGATCCCACACTAGGGCTTTCAAGGATCTCATACATGTTATCCCTCAGCAGTTTTAGCAGAATTCCAAGAAGAGCTTGTCTTCAAATGATTTGTGGGTGTGACCTTTGTCTAATGGAGTGTACTCCAAGAAAGAATCACAGGAGACCCACAAAGATTTTAAGAGAATTATATTAGCAGAAACACCACCAGCTTGCAGCTTGAACAGATAGGCACAGAGAGATTAGAAAATGAAAGAAGGCTTTTGGATTCCCAAACTTCTATTGGCAAAAAGCAGGCAGAAAAACCTACTCAGCTGCAAACCTGTGCTACGATTGTTAAAAAAGGCTGATCCAAAAGGCAGAGTGAAAATCCATGGAGAATTATTCTGAGATCCTTAGTCCTAATGAAGAATGTCCAGTATTTTGCCTGTCTGGATTTCAGAGCCCACTGTGGATCAGTGCCTCCTGCTTTCCCCTTGATTAACAGTAGTGTTTACGATGGTTATCTTATGTCTGTCCTACCATTTTGTTCAGGGAGGTGCAGACAACTGTCTCTCTAGTTTGCAGGTCTGATCAAAAAGAACTGTATTCAAGGAACTGCAACAGATATGCCTCATCTGCACTTAGATCTGATGACATCCTGGATTTTGAGCTAATGTTATAAAGGGATGAGACTTTTGGGGATTCTAGGGCAAGGAGGATGAGCATGTGGTAACATAATTTGTGCCCACAGGGTGGATTGTGGTGGTTTCAAAATATATTCACAAGTTTTGTGACACTTCTCCCTTCAAGAGGAGGAGCTTGAGTCACCCAAGCTTAGTGACTTGCTTCTAAAATTAGAATAAGACAGATGTGTCAGTATGTAAATTTTGAGACTAGATCATAAAATACAGCGTGGCTTCCTTTTCTTTCTCTCTCTCACTCAGGCTCTGGAAGAGGCCAAGCTGTGAGGGCATTTAAGCAGCCTAATGGAGAGGCCCATGAAGCGAGCAACTGAAGCCTGCTGGCAACATCCATGAGTGAGTCATCTTGGAAGCAGATTGCGATGGTTAATTTTGTGTGTCAACTTGGTCAGGCCATGATTCTCAGTGTTTTTGGCAGTTGTATAATGTGATCACTTCCCTGTTGAGATTTGATACGTGATCACCCCCATGATGGGATCTGCTGTGAGTTGGTACTGGTGGATGTGAGGCCTGTGGCAGCTCACTGCCCTCCTCAGCCTTCATTTCTCCTCTCTCCCACATCTAGCTCTTCCTGCTCTCCTCGCTGAGGCTTTTGCTCATTCTGGATCCTGCAGCTGGCTCCTGTTCATCTGAACTTTGGCTCTTGGGACTTGAGCTAGCAGCTTACCTGTGGTCTTGCCTGTCAATCTTGGGTTCGCTAGCCCCTGCAGCTACGTGAATCAGGAGAAGCCTCTTTCCTGACCCACAGACTTGGAACATTACAGCCTCTACAACCACGTGAGCCATTTTCTTGATATACATCTCTCTGTATATTTATATGCTTTACTGGTTTGCTTCTCAAGAGAACCCAGCCTAAGACACAGATCATCTAGGCCCAGACAAACATTCAGAGATGGAAGCCCTAGGCAACCTCTTGCCTGCAACCTCGTAAGAGTCACAGGGCCAGAAGCACATAATGAAGCTGCTTACAAATTCCTGACCCACAGACATTTTTTGATAATAAGTATTTGTGGTTTTAAGATGCTGCATTTTAGGTAGTTTGCTATGTAGCAACAGATAACTAATACACCCTAGACAGAAAAACAAAACTGATGTATAATACACAACAGCCCTCACATACCTGTGATGTTCAATGTGGACTAGCTGAAATAATATACAAAAATTCTACAATTGCAAGGAATATTTATATTACTTCTACTTTGGTCTGATATGAGATTCTTTCTAAAATAAACTTTTTAAAAAAAATTATTTAAAATTTTTGTCATTATTGAGAATAAACACAGCAAAACATACACCAACTCAACAGTTTCTACATGTACAACTCAGTGACACTGGTTACGTTCTTCAAGTTGTACAAGCATTCTTACTCTCCTTTTCTCAGTTGTTCCTCTCCATTAACATAAACTCACTGCCCCCTAACGTTCCTATCTAATCCTTTGAATTCCTGTTGTCAATTTGATCCCATATAGATAGTTCTTAAAAGACCACAATGCTCAAGGCAGACATTCTTTACTAGTTAAGCTAAACTATTGTTTGGTTTTAAAAAGACTTCAGGGGATATTTTTGGTTTAAAGATCATCTCAGGGTAATAGTTTCAGGGGTTTACCCAGCCCCTATGGTTCCAGAAAGTCTGGAGTCCATGAGGATGTGAAATTCTGTTCTGCATTTTCCCCCTTTTGATCAAGGATTCTTCTATGGAATCCTTGATCAAAATGTTCAGTAATGGTAGCTGAGCACCATCTAGTTCTTATGGTCTCATGGCAAAGGGGGCAATTAGCCACACATTCTATATCCTCCTATTCCTGACTCTCCTTTTTCCTCTGTTTCTCCAGGCAAATAGGGACTAATTGTTCCTTGGATGGCCGCTTGCAAGCTTTTAAGACTCTAGGAACTAAGCATCGAACTGGGAATACAGCAGAAGCACCAAACATGTCATTAGACCAATTTACTGCGATGGTCAATGGTACCATGACCCTAAACCTCCAAACCAAGGAACTGAATCCTATCAGGTGTTTGGCTGCGCATAAGCAGCCTCAGCAGCTACACTATTTTTTTCTTTTTTGGTTGTTTTGTAAATTTATCTATCACACAACTTTTGCCAAGTGACAACTTACTGACAGCAATTATATTAATCAGCTATGCAACCCTCCCCTTAATCAGTGCCAATTTTTCCATCACTGTAAACCAAAACACAGTACATAAACGATAGTCCCCTCTTTCCCCCTTCCTCCCTTTAAAATAAAGATTTAATTTTAGTCCTTTTAGATTTACAAAAAGGTTGCAAAAAGCTCCTAAATAGCCGTCTAATTTCCCATAATGTTACCATCTCATATAACTATGGTACAATTGTCAAAACTAAAATATTAACATGGTACATTACTAGTAACTAAACTCATAAGAATTTATTCTGATTTCACCAATTTCTCCATTGATATTCTTTTTCCAGGATCCAATCCAGGATACCACATTGCTTTTATTGATTTTAGTTGCTATTAACAACAGGAAAATGAAAGCATTAAGTCAGGTAAATACTTGGTGCTCCTTCTAATTTGCCATATTTATCAAACTGACTGCATATCTATAGGAAGTAGAAGCTTCTACCACACTAAAATCGACTCAGTGGTAACAGGTACCACACTAGAATAGTGCAGTGGGTTAATGGTAGCCTCCAAAAAAATATGTCTATGTTCTAATTCCTGGAAACTGTGAGTGTTAGCTTATCTGGAAAAAGGGTCTTTGTGGATGTAACTAAGTTAAGGATCTTGAGATGAAGAGACTACCAGGATTATCCAAGTGGCCCCTAAATGTAATCATAAATGTCCTTATAAGAAACCCAGAGGAGAGACAGCAGAGGAGGAAGACAGATGAAGACAGACGTAGAGATTAGAGCGTCGTGGTCACGAGCCAAGAAAGACCAAGGATTGCCAGCAGCTACCAGAAGCTAGAAGATAGGTATGGAATGGGTACCCCCTACACCCCTTCCAGAGGAAGTGTGGTCCTTCTAACACCTTGATTTCAGACTTCTAGCCCCCAGAACTGTGAGAAAATAAACTCCTGTTATTTTAAGCCACCAAGTTTGTGGTAATTTGTTACAGCAGTCATAGGAAACCAATACAAATAGGAAGCACTGTACTAGAGCAGGAGCACATATCATTATTTATGTATGGGATTCCTTTGTCAAAAGGGAAGACTTTCTCCACCGTGTTGATAATTCCCAGCTTTTCCCTCTGCTGGTCTTAAAATAAATATAAGGGGACTTATTCATAGATATTGGTTATTACCTGCTTTTCTCATTATCTGAAATTAGATTAGTTCATAACTTTTATTACTAAAAGAAGTAGTTTGACATTTACCTTTCTTTTGGTTCATCATCTCTTTTTCTTTCAAAAGTGGCATGGTCATGCCTTGTTGGATCATAATGTATGATGTCCCTACGTAAAAAAAAAAAAAGAGAATTGTTAAGTCAGAAGAGATAAATCAGAACACCAACATAAAAAATAAATATCCAATTATAATTCAACACCGGGAAAACCCTAATTTGGGGGCAGTGGAAATGATGTGACATCAAAGAAGAGTATTAACATCTTGTGAGAAATACTCTTATTTTAAATTACCTAGTTTTGAGTATCCTCGGATCTTTTTTAACTTTAAAAATTATTTTAAAAATACAAGATATATACAAGCCCAAGCCCAGTGCCGTCGAGTCAATTCCGACTCATAGTGACCCTATAGGACAGAGTAGAATTGCCCCGTAGAGTTTCCAAGGAGCGCCTGGTGGATTCGAACTGGCGACTCTTTGGTTAGCAGCCATAGCACTTAACCAATACGCCACCCGGGTTTCCGTCATTATATTAGTTTTCCTAAATTATATATGTTCTAAATTTTCCATAATAAACAGTTTAAATAAATAATAATAATTCAAGGACATTTAAAGAACATCAAAATGACCCTAATTCTACTATATATATAATCATAAAAATAAAAAATATATCATAAAACTTTTTTCTCATTCCTAATACCAGTCCCAGAAACCCTGGTGGCATAGTGGTTAAGTGCTATGGCTGCTAACCAAGAGGTGAGCAGTTCGAATCCACCAGGTGCTCCTCGGAAACTCTATCGGGCAGTTCTACTCTGTCCTATAGGGTCGCTATGAGTCAGAATTGACTCGACGGCAGTGCGTTTGGTTTTGAATACCAGTCCCTGGAGAAGGACATCATGCTTGGTAAAGTAGAGGGTCAACGAAAAAGAGGAAGACCCTCAAGGAGATGGATTGATACAGCGGCTGCTACAGTGGGCTCAAACAGCAAAGATTGTGAGGATGGAGCAGGACCGGGCAGTGTTTTGTTCTATTGTACAAAGGGTCACTATGAGTTTGAACCGATTCGACAGCACCTAACAACAACATACATAATTTGACCATTTAAAATAGCTAGATAACATTTAATGTACAGTTACAGCATATATATTTTTCCATCCATCATTGTTGAGTATTTTGGCTGCTTTCCAATTGTTTCACTAATGGGAGCAGTGCTGCAATAACATCTAAGTAGATAAATATAGAAATAATTTCTTTATAATTAATTTCTTGAACAGAATTCCTGGGTCAAAGGTAAGTATTGTTTTAAGGGTTCTGATACATACTGCCAAATCCCCTCCCGGGAAAGTTTAAAATGGACTAGTTTCAAATTGAGTTCAAGAAACTATTTATGGTAAAGAAAAATATGGTGAAACAGGATGAAATATAAACCATACTTAAATTTCTTAACAGTTACTGATCCTTTGCTTGTAGAATTGTTCAAGTTGATGTGCAAAACACTTTGCACAACATCCAGTGCTTTCTTTTTTTCTGCAGCAAGCACTTCTTCTTCAGCAGTTTTCTCTTCATTTACCTCTGTCAGAGAAAGGATAATTAGCAACCTCATGGCAACCACAGCTTTAAAAGTCTCCACCATTAAGTAACTACCAAGCATCTAAATATGTGCAAAGCCCAGTAAGATAGGAAGAAGGAAATTAAGCCTCATTTTGATAACTCCCCTATCTCTAAGATCCTCACGCCACAGGGAATCTAGAAATCCCATGACCAGCAAACAAAAAGAGCCACTTACAGTTATGAAAGTGAAATCTGGATTTAATGGCTTTAAGTGGCAAGTGTAAAAAAATTTAAAGTAAATATTGATAAATATAAAAAAACAAGATACTAATACCAAAACTAAAGTGATTACAGACTATTCTGTTTTTAACATTTTAAACAATGATAAAGCTAATGAAGATGGTAATTTTACTGTCTGTTAATATGACGCTTTAGAAGACACTGGCTTCAGCCTTTGACTCAGTAATGAGTATCTCAGGTAAAGTCATGTGCCCTACATACAGAAGGCATCATGGAACTCTATCAGCTGCTATCTTCAATGACTAGAAATAGGCAAATATCAGAACAAAGTTAAACACTTATTTTGGATTACAGATAGAACTACAAAAGAAGATGTCTAAGGCTTCAAGACTCTTTCAATTTATTGCAGGATATAAACAACCAATAACAGAACTAGAAAAAAACACTGATTTAAGTTCTTTACAGAAATGCCCCCAAAATTTCTAAGGATGCAAATGAGGTAGAGATTATGTTCAATCAACTGGACCAAGAAATGCTTTACAATTAATTGCAGTCTGAAGTAAGAAAGGCAAGCTGGATCCCCAGAGGTGGGAGGAGAGCGTACCAGGTGGAGGAAACAAAATGAGCGTGTACTGAAGTCAGAAAATACGTATAGTTCAGATCACATATATATTGAACCATACGAAACTGCCGATATTCAACAATTTCTGACCTCAAAAAGCAGTAATTTCAATTTTAACCTAAGAATACATAAAGAGGAGAAGTAGAATATAATGTTGGAAAGGACTAAAAGTTCAAGTAAGGGGCGGTTATGCCCTTACTTGCAGGAGTCTTTGTAATTCACAAAAAAAAACTGAGAAGGAAAGAAACAGCAAAAGATAGAGGTTATATGTCTGACTGCCCTAAGAGCAGAATTTCCATTAACAGAGAGAAGGGTCAGGAGAAGCTGGTTTAGGGAGAAAGAGAGAGAGAGAAATCCAGTTTTGGACTTGCTGAGTTTCACATGGACACAGGACAGCCTGTTCCAAGGACCCGCCTCTTCCTTTCAGGCATGTGCAAGGAGAGACGCGAGAGCTCAGAGAATAGTCAGAAGCAAAAAAGACCTAAAACTGGGAAATATCATGTATAAGTGGGAGCTAAAGCCACAGGGACTTACTGCGAAGAGTCTATATCTGGGGGCAAAAAGAAAATTAGGAATCACAAGGGTTAGGAAGAAAACGAGGAAGCTATAATGGAAGGAAAGGGAAAAGAAAATGTCAAGAAGGGAGATGGTCAACAGTGAAATATTACAGGTAGGCTGAAAAGAATGAAGTTTAAGAAAATGCCACTCAGTGAACAAGCTATCCATAGCTTTCAGGAAATACATATCACAAGGGCTATAAGGAGACTGACAAAAGTGGCTCAAGTTAAGAAAGTAACCTCCTTCTAAATACAGGTTATTTCTAAGGTTCTGCCATTCCTGTGTTTTCAACATGGAACTTTGAGTCAGAAGAACTGAAGTCTTAGCTCTGAAACATTATTTGGTATGGATCTTGCAGAATTTATTACAAAGCTAGCTAAACCCTGGAAACACAACGTACTGTGATAATTGCCTTGAAGAATTGTGAGGAACAAATCAGAGATGGTATTCAATAAAGTACATATTGTGGTACGTACTGAATTAGATGTAATTTATTTTTCAAGTTTAGAAATAAAAAAAGAAATTGTATGTAAAGCAGGAATGCAGATACTTGTAGACCAATATTCACTGCAGCATAGTCACAAGAGACAAAAGGTGGAAACAACCTAAGTATCTATCAACATAAGAACAGATATATAAAATGTTGTATATATATATATATATGATGGAATATTACTCAGTCATAAAGAGAAATGAAGTCCCGAAACATATTACAATGTGGATGAACCTTAAAAATATTATGGTGAATGAAATAAACCAGTCCCAAAGGACCATATAGTGTATGACCTGACTTACATGAAATATCTAGAAAAGGTAAGCATATAGAGACCACAGATTATTAGTGGTTACCAGGGGTGGGAGGGAAGGAGAAAGAGAGACTCATTGCTTAGGGGGCACTCAGTTTCTGTTAAGGGTGATGGAAAAATCTGTAAACAGTTAATGGTGACAGGTGAATAACACGATAAACATAATGTCACTGAATTGTAGATATGGAGAATATTGAAATGGCAAATGTTTTGTTAGATATATGTATATATGTATATATATATATATATATATTTACCACGGGGGGAAAAAAACCCAAAGAAACATAGCAAGGCAGAAAGAAAGAAAAGTGAGGTGGCAACTAAAAAACTGGTAGAGCTGAAAGAATGGCTTTTTGGGAACCCACGAGACTTAACTATGTCTGTAGAAAGCAAGATGCTAGAAGAAAGGGGAAGGGTCAATAGGCAAATGGGAAAGGAAGCAACAGAAAGTATGAATGGTAAGGATTAAGAAGCAGATTTAAATTAACTCAAGAAGAAGACAAAAGCAAAAGAGTAAGGGGTAAGGATAGAGAAATTCTGAGGCTGAGAGAGGGAATTTCAGGGAGCTCACTACACGTGGCTATCCTCTTGGATGTAGGAGGTAAGATTCTTTGAAAATAGTAAGAGTAGAAAGTCTTAAAGAGAAAATGTGGAACCACTGCTGTGAAAAATGCTATAGGGATTCAAAAAGAGGAACTAGGATGCCTCTGATAGCATAATAACTCTTAGATATATCCAAATAAGGATGAATTTAAGTGGAATGGCTACACTGCCTTTTTAAAAACCTGCACCCAGCACGCACACCTAAGGAAAGATGAACACTCTTCTTTTAAGAAAGTCAAGTGTGCCTCAACAGTTTTTCGTGGCCTCAGCCAGAACATGCCCATCTGTTGATGTGGGCTGCCAGATAGGCCTTGTCTTATGCCAAGGGATGGGATGGCGAAAAACGGAACCTCTAGTGGATACTATCCCTGTTCTTCCTGGCAGCTTCAAGTAACTAAATGTTACTAAATAAATTAATATGTACAAACAAACTCAGGAAGTATTAACTAAGCTCCTCAATTCAATGTCTTCAGATGTAGAGTGTCTTCATTTGTTAAGTAAAGAGGTAGACTAGATGATTTCTAAGGGTGCCAGCAGCCCTGATATCATGACTTGTTTGACAATGAGACATTTACCTTCCTGTTCCTCTTCACTGTCGCTTTCTAGAAATCGAGAGTCCATGCGAAATCTGTCATCAGTGCCAAAGCGAGATTGCAAATCCATGAGCTACAGATAAAAAACATTGACAACTGAGAGCCAGGCTCTCCAGAGTACACCTCCCCACACTTTAAAATCCACTGCATTAATGTTCCCATAAAGTCACCTAACCGTGACTCAATCAAAGGGATCACAGAGACTTACTCCCAAATATCTCAACACTGGAAGGTTTGTCAAGGTCTATCTGCTACCTTGTTCCAGAATTATGTATAATAATGAGATATTGGAAGTTCTACCACTTCCAGTCTTCACTAACCTTCTGTCCAGCTCTGCCTTCAAACTGAGGTTTGATTTTAAACCTGTTACTGTCATCTTCGGAATCAGATTCCTCTTCATTGCTGCTATCAAATAGCTTCCCAGATGCTTTATAAATGGACTCCTTTCACATCGACGAAGAAAGAAAACAGAAACATAACACCTGAGTAATCAGCATTTGTTTTCATAATGTAATCTTTCCCTTCATACTTCCCATGAATGTTCATGCATCTACCATAAACAGGTAGATGGTGGGTTAGAACATAAACTCCTAACTGGATATTTAACTGGCCTCTGAGATCATTAATCCAGAGTTTCCCCAGTATGGCCTAGATTTGGAGGGTAATGGCGGCCGTGGTTCTGGTGAATTAACTTAGGAGGTGATGTGCAGAGTATAGGATCACTACGGAGAAAACTTCCAAGACACCTGTAGTCTCAGTGTATAGGGTTATGGGGAGCCCTGGATCGCCCTGTAGCTTCCAGGAGGATTTTATGTGGAGACAAGTGTGGAAGTCTCGGTATGCGGTAGACAAAAACGGATGAATGCCCACAGTGACGTCCTAACTTCTTACCTTCCCAAGCTCCTGTCTGGGATTGCTTTGCTCCTGAACATCTGTCTCTTTTGTTTCACTTTCATTGTCAGAACCAAAGACGATGTGTGTTGGCTTGATCTCTGAATGATCATCCTAGGGAAGTCATCAAAAACAGTATATCTTAAAACAATCTCATCTCAAACTTACCGTGCACAAACTTTATCATCTCCTTCCATGTCTACTTCCTATCCTTTCCTCATCTCAGTGAACACCACTGTCAACCACTTAAATGGCCAACACAAAAACTTATGACTTCTCTCCATATCCAGTTGATAACCAAGTCCTATCAATTTGACCTTCTTGGTATCTTTTAAAGTTGTCATTGCAAACTCAAAAGGCTCTCCATGGTTCAGGTTTAGCCCCACTCAATTTGTTGGTTTGTCATGGCCTGAAGGATCTTTCTAACAGAAGTTACCACACATTTTCTGTAAAGGGCCAGAGAGTAAATATTTTAGGCTTTGCAGTCTACACATGGTCTCTGTCCCATATTCTTGTCTTTTACTACAACCCTTCAAAAATGTAAAAACCATTCTCAGCTTGCAGAGGTACAAAAACAGGCTGTGGGCAGGGTGGCCTGTGAGCTGTAGTTTGCAGCCTCCTCTTCCAAAATACATACAACTAATATTCATTCTCTTGCTTAAAATCCCTCAATGTCTTTTCACAGCCTTAAGAATAAAGTCCAACCTCTGTAGGCTCTTCATGACGTGCCCCTACTTTTCTCTCTAGCCTCATTTCTGGCCACCTTGCACTCTATAATTGCTCCTTTCACCTGCAATACCTTTCCTCTCCTTGCCACTCTTCCCTCTGCCTGACCAGTTTCCACTTATCCTTTCATGCTGACTCTGATCAGATACTTCTTCCACAAGGAATCCTCCCTTGGTGGTTCTGCAGACCGACTTGATGCTTCCCATACTGCTTCCTGGCACAGAGGCACGCTTCTCTCTTGGTCCCAACAAACTGATTTGTGATTGTCTGCCCCTCACATCCTAAGCTGCATGCTTCTCTCTTGGCCCTAACAAACTGATTTGTGATTGTCTGCCCCTCACATCCTAAGCCAACATGCCACATGTTACTCATTTTGTAAAGCTAGCACTTACGGTAAAGGTCTAGAACTGGAACTCAACAATTGTTCAAAGAAGGAATAACTCACTACAGTAAATCTTGGCAAGACTTCTATAACTGATTTACATGTAAATTCAGACATATTAGGATACGTCACTTAATTACATCAGTTATAGCTTCTAAATGAGACAAAATGATGAAGAAATTTTAGATAAAAACAAATTAAAATGTTCTTAGTAAATGAAGGTTAACCTCACTTTCTTTGGGATATACTAAAGATTAGTATAGTAGGTATACGGTAATAAAAGCTTGTAACTCAAGGGCACAAAACAAAAAATTAGCGAATGCTAAGATGACCCTCAACTCTAGAGACATGCCTTCGTATGAAAAGAAAAGCTCAACTTTGTGAGAATTCTTATTAAACACAGATTTAAGATGTACTCACCAAATTTGCCAGAGCATTATGAACCAGCTTCTTTTGTATTTCTTTTGCTTTCTGCCTTGCGTCTAAGGCTGCCAAACGCTTCTGGTTATCTTGGGCATGCCTATCCTCAGATGGATTACTGACAGGGTGTGGGAAATCACTTCTGCTGTCCTGAGCCTTTTTACTGAACACAGAGCTGGGCCTGTCTTTCCCGGAAGAGACCTTTGGTGGCTTCTCAGATGTAAGGCTGCATGAATCAGCCCTCTCCTCCTCTGAACCATCTTCTATCTTTGGGTTACTATGGCGACCATCTTTGTCAAAGTCTATCTTGTGAATCTTTGCACCAAGACTTAAGGATTTCTTACCTGTTAATGGCAACAGACTAGAAGTAGTACTTCTACTTTCCTTTTCTGAATTGCTTGCAGACACCACCTTGGGATCCTGGCTCTCAAAAGTGGTCTGTCTGTTTTGAGGCTCAGTATGGTTTGGGCTATTTGCCTTCTTTGTGTGTTGGCATGGAGTCAGTTCTCTTGATGAGCCATCAGCATACGAGGGCCTCTTTTCCATGGAAATGCTACTGGGATCCTCAAGTTTCAAAGAATCCTGATCCTTATTAATATTGTTAGAGGCAACACCCTCTTTCAGTGAGTTTTTCCTAGATTCCTTTCCATAGAGAGAGCCTATGCCCTTGAAAGCCTGGAATTTGTTTTCCTTTGGTTTCTGTTTACTACAGGTGTTCTTTTCTCCTTCTAAAAGAGAGGCCACAATGTCTTCAGGGTGAATGCACCGTTTGCCTCTACGGGGATTGTCAGGACCCTTGCGGCCCTTGGAGGCCCTGACAAACTGGCAGCTGGTGGCAGTTTCCTGGCTATCACTTGCAGTACTTTCTCTTGGAACCTCTGCATCGCTACAACCCAACTGTTGCAAATCAGCTAAAGTGAGGTTGACACGGAGACAGTTTTTCATCAAGGCGTTATACTCCTCGTCTCCTTCGGACTCAGCTGATTCTGACACAGAAGCAGCATCTTCACTGTCACTGGAGCCAGATGGAGATTTACAATTAAGAAACGTAACCCCACTACTGACTGCTAACTCTGCTTTTTTTTTTCTCTTTTGTATTTTAACAGAATCCTCAGAAAACTCACAGCCATTTCTGTCTTTCAAAGAAGCTTTCTCGCATACAGATTTTTCTCTATTCAAAAATTCTGTGCTGCTTTGTACCTTACCAACGTTTTTTTTCATCGCAATGATTTCATCTGTATCTTCTGAATCATAGGCACAATCATTTCCTATAACATTATCATTATTCACCTGGCAAGAGACCTTATTTTTGATACCTAAACTTGGTAAAAGGTAAAGTTTGTGAACATCTGATGTGAAATCATCCCTGACAACTACAAAGGGATCGTTTTCAGGTTCTTTTACTGAGGACTGTGTAGCTCTCTGTAAGCTTTCCTCTCTTGCAATCACTGCTCTTAACTCCTCTTCAGAATCGGTATCATCATCAGACATGCTATTTTTGTTTCGGGCAGTTTCCAAGCCACAAGTCTGAAAAGGTACATTTTTAGGTTTCTGATGATAAGAATTAGGTACACAGGGTGATTTACAAAGACTGATGGAATCACGAGGTGTGTTTTGTGCAGCCTGTTGCTGTATTAAGAGTGGACTGTCCACCACCGAACTGTGTCTTGGGCGCACAGCCAGAGGCCCAGCAGCACCCTCACCACGCTGCACTTTTATTTTCTTCTTGGGAGGGCTGTGAAAGTCAGAAAACTCTCCTCGTCGTTTCTTACTCATAGGATCATTCCCTCCTTCCAATTTCCAAGTGAGGCTGGTTACTGGGATGGCATTTATGGAATCCTCCCCTATCTTCTTCAGGTTGTGGCAGTATTTTGAGGGATCATATTTTATGATGTTACCCCAGTGAAGGAACGAAGCAAAAGCACCAGGTGTCAAGAAAACCTATCAGTCTGGTGAAATGAAAGAAATACTGTTTACCCTTAGGTAAAGCACTTGCTTTGTCTTACCTTCAGGTTCTAATCAAACAAAATGAAGACTGCACTAGGTGATCTTTCAGGGTCTTTGGAATTGGGCTTTCTATGACATGTCCAGAGTTAAAACCAAGCACCATCATGATTAGTTGGCAGAAATCATTTGGGACGTAAGTAGACGTTATAGCAAACCTATTCAAATCATATTCTAAGTACACAGGCCCCAAGATTATGTTTATGGTAAATGAGAGATATCATCCACTGAGCCAATACTGTGAAGCAGAGTATAGAGGGGAACCCAGGAAGGCAAAGCTATGTAACTCTTATCCTTTCTTCTCAAGTATCTATGGCCTTTCCTGTCTTCTCAATACTGACTCATCCTAGCTCTCTTGATTTTCCTAGCTCAAAGAAGTCCACTTCATATTCTGTTCACTCACTGTAAGACGTTTTATAGGTCTTTATCAGAAAGCTAATAAATTTTTACTGGACCTGTTTTGCTACCGACTCACAAAAAGACACTAGTTAATGTCAATGTGTAGAGATGACACCTGGCTACCTGGCACTCGCTGATTTCCTAACACATATGAGTGGGAAAGCATAAGCTGCTTTAAGCTGTCACTCTTGAAGAGCCCCTTTGTTCATTTAGTAATTATTTGTTGTTGTTAGGTGCCGCTGAGTAGACTTCGACTCACAGGAACCCAATGAGACAGAGTAGAACTGTCCCATAGAGTTTTTTTAGGCTGTAATCTTTACAGGAGCAGATAGCTGGGTCTTTCTCCCGCACAGCCACTGGGTGGGTTTGAACTGCCAACATTTTGGGTTAGTAGCTGAGCGCTTAACCATTGTGCCTTAAAACATGCCAACGTGAGGTGTGCCAGTGTTATAGTCTGAACTGTGTCTCCTAAAAATGTGTATGGTAAATCCTAACCTCTATGCCTGTGGTTATAATCCCATTTGGGAGTAGCTTGTCTTTATGTTAATGAGACAGCATTAATGTAGGGTGTATCTTGAGTCAATCTCTTTTGAGATACAAAAGAAATTAAAGGGAAGCTAGAAGCACAGATGGGGGAAGAGAAATGCCAAGTTATATGAAGACTGCCCAGGAGAAGCTAAAAGAGACAAGGACCTTCCTCTAAAGCTGACAGAGACAGAAAGCCTTGCCCTAGAGCTGGCACCCTGAATTCAGACTTCCAGCCTCCTAAACTGTGAGGAGTTAAGTTTGTTTGTTAAAGCCATTGACTTGTGGTATTTCTGTTACAGCAGCACTAGATGACTGAGACAGCCTGACGGTGTCTATCATCTCTCAGCTATACACTGTCCTTCTATATGCTACCCCCTTGCTGTTAGCTGCTGTCATTTGTGGGAAGCCAAAGGTGAAAAGGAAAGAAGAGGTCACTATTTCCCTGACTTTAGTGCCACTGGCAGTGGGAACAGAAGCAGCAGACAAAGCCAAAGCTGCTGAGCCTCGATTCCAGTAGTAGCTTCAGGGGCACTGTAATGGTGAGCTTTTTGTTTCTCTAGCCTCAGGAGTAGTAATGGTTTACTGCAGTAATTCATCTTTGAGCAGCCGGGCTATCACTTTTGTTCCTCTGGCACCTTTTTAACCAATTGCATGTATTCACTCTGTTTGAAATACCTTGAGTAGATTTTGCTTCCTTGTTTGACTGATACACAGGGTGGAGCCAAAGGATACACATAGATGTGTCCTCTACTCACGAGTCCATGACAAACGGTCTGTCCTCATTTGCTCAAGGTAACAGGCAACAGTTACTTTGGCCATCCTGGGTCTGTGCTATTTCCCTACCCACCATTCTCTTGCCTGTCTACATGGTTTTATCTACTCTTTTCCTCTTTACTGGACTTCTTCCTGTACCTTTTCTATTAATTCAGAATGTACTCCAATTCTTCAAGATCCAACTCAAGTTCTAAGGCTTTCACAGAGCCTTCTTTAATGACAGCCCACTGTTCTGCCCTCCCCCCCACCCAACCTTAGCTCATTTACCAATGGCTTCGAATCTATGGGAATAAGGGAAAGCATGTACAAATTAATAAATGAAGTTGCTTTTTTGGCACTTTTTGTAGGAAACCTCATTATATCCTCTCATTAATCCTTAATGTTTCATACACGCAAGTAGGTAGGTCTTACCTAGAAATTGGAAACATAGAAACTGCTATATAAATACCTAAAGATTTACTGATAGAAGCCGGGGAATTTTAAAGATATGTGGTAAACTTGTGAAAATATCCCTCGCTATCGTAAACAAAAATTACTTTGAAAAGTCAATCAAAAAGGATATTTTACGTTTATGTTGATTCTTAAGGTGAAGGACAGGTAAAACTCTTCCAAATTTACTCACAACCCAATTCTGAAAGAAAAAAAGGATGTACTTATTATACAAATCACAAATGAAAAAGATTATAATAACCAAAGAAAAGAAAAACCACAAACCCATGGCCATCCAATCAATTCCAACTCATAGCGACCCTACAGGACAGAGTAGAACTGCCCCATAGAGTTTCCAAGGAGTGGCTGGTAGATTCGAACTGCTGACTTTTTGATTAGCAGCCAAACACCCACTGCACCACCAGGGACCCTTATAATAGCCACACTACATAAATACAACTCTTGCAAAAAATTTGAACTAGGTGTGGGCCCTGATTATTGTTGGGTTTAGTTTTTGGACAATTAATCAAGTTCTAAAGAGAAAAAAGTGTGAGAGAAAAAAGGAAAATAGGAACAGCTATCAAATTCAATAGAAACCATAGGATGCCACAGAAAAATCACCAAAAAAAAAAAAAAAAAACCCCAAACAAACCAAACCCATTGCCATTGAGTCGATTCTGACTCATAGCCACTAAAAGATGCAAACTTGGGACCTGATGGCTCCTCACCACCTATGTTACCTTGGAAAACCCACCTCTGCTTGAGTTTTAATTTATCTGTAAAAGGGTGGAGAACTCTGCTTACCTAAGTTGTAAATGCAGTTTGAAAAGCATAAAGGACTATGACTATCCATGCTGTTTCAAAAAAATGAGAAAAAGCAACCAGCTTTTGCCATGACCTCCACGGTCCTGTGGTCTCAGGTGTTGGTCCCTCACTAGCTAAGGCTACCAGAGGGAGACTCACTTTATGCCCTGGTACTTCTGTTCCTGGCACAGCTTTCACATGCAAATCAACCGCTCTCATCTTTTTTAACAAGTCAGTGTTGCCTGGTCTTGAATTTTCTTTTTTTACTTTTGCTTCTTCTCTCTCTTGGGCCAATCTGAATCAAAGAAAAAATATAAACAAAAGAATTAAAATTACTGACCAAACAAAACTGGTTATTTCTCTTCAGGTGATCTTAAATGACTGCTATAAAGTAAAAAGCTTATTAATAGTATTAAAAAACCAAAATAAAACAAATTCACTTTGTTAAAAGTTTAATAGCTTATACTTCTTTTCTGAACACACAAATACTAAACTTTCATTGTCAATTAACTGCAAAACAGAGAAATGTGAAAAAAACTCATTCCTTATTTCACATCCTACTGTTAACATTTCATCTATTTTCTTCAACTCCATTTTATGTGCAAATATATACATTAAAAAAAAACTGTAATACTAGAAGTACTGTTTAGTGCATTTCTTTTTTTAATTTATCATTACAAAAACATCACTTAAATGGCTGTTGGTGATGTCAGGTGGTGTTGATTCAGTTCTGACTCACAGTGTCTTAGTCATCTAGTGCTACTATAACAGAAATACCACAAGTGGATGGCTTTAACAAAGAGAAGTTTATTTTCTCATGGAAAGGTAGACTAAAAGTCCAAATTCAGGGTGTCAGCTCCAGGGGAAGGTTTTCTCTCTCTGGCTGTTCTCATCAGTCTTCCCTCAGACTAGGAGCTTCTCTGCGCAGGGACCCCGGGTCCAAAGGATGCGTTCTGCTCCCGGCACTGCTTTCTTGATGGTACGAGGTCCCCGTCTCTCTGCTCGCTTCTCTCTTTTATACCTCAAGAGATTGCCTCAAGACACAATCCAATCTTGTAGGTTGAGTCCTGCCTCACTAACACAACTGCCGCCCATCCTCCCTCACTAATGTCAGAGGCAGGATTTACAACACAGGAAAATCACACAATACCAGGAATCATGGCCCAGCCCAGTTGATACACACATTTTTGGGGGGACATAATTCAACCGTGACAGTGACACCATGAATAACCTTGGTGCTATGCCATCTTCACAACAGTAGGTATGTTTGAGCCCATTATTGCAGCCAGTGACAATTCATCTCATTGACCATCTTCCTTTTTTTTGCTGACCCTCTTCTTTACCCAGCGTGATGACCTTCTCCAGGGATTGGTCCCTCCTGATAACACTTCCAAAGTGAGCCAGGCAAAGTCTCACCACCCTTGCTTCTAAGGAGCATTTTGGCTGTACTTCTCCTAAGATGTATTTGTTCATTCTTCTGGGTTATTCAATATTCAATACCAAAAAATTAAACCCGTTGCCGTATGGTTGATTTTAACTCATGGCGACCCCGTAGGACAGAGTAGAACTGCCCCATAGGACTTCCAAGACTGTAATCATTACAGAAGCAAACTGTAACATTTTTCTCCCAAGGAGTGCTGGTGGATTTGAACTGCTGACCTTTTGGTTAGCAGCTGAGCACTTAACCACTGCGACACCAGGGCTCCTTTTCAATATTTAATAGTCCATGGATTATTGGTGAAGAATACTGAATATACCACAGCCTGCCAAGAGAAAGAACAAATCTGTTTTGGAAAAAGTACGACCAGAATGCTCCTTAGAAGCAAGGATGGCGAGACTATGTCTCATATGCTTTGGACATGTTATCAGAAGGGATCAGTCCCTGGAGGAGGACATCATGCTTGGTAAAGTAGAGGGTCAGCGAAAAAGAGGAAGACCCTCAACGACATGGATTGACACAGTGCCTGCAACAATGGGCTCAAGTGTAATGATGGTATAGGACTAGGCAGTTTCATTCTGTTGCACATAGCGTTGCTATGAGTCAGAACCGACTTGACAGCCCCTGACAACAACAATGGTATATTCGGTGTTCCTAGCCAACATCATGATTCAAACGTGTCAATTCTTCTTCAGTCTTCCTTTTTCATTGTCCAACTTTTATATGCATGTGAGACGACTGAAAAGACCATGGCTTTGCTTAGATGTACCTTAGTTGTCCAAGTGATACCTCTGCTTTTTAATACTTTATAGACACCTTTTGCAGCAGATTTGCCCAATGAAACACTTCATTTGATTTCTTGACTGCTGCTTTCATGGGCATTGACTGTGGATCCAAATAAAATGAAATACTTTACAACTTCAATATTTTCTCCTTTTATTATGGTGTTGCTTATTGGTCCAGTTGTGAGGATTTTTGTTTTACATATGTAGAGGTCTCTACTGGAGACTGTAGTTTTTTATCTTCACGAGTAAGTGCTTCAAGTCTTCTTCACTTTTGGCAAACAAGGTTGTATCATCTGCATAAGGCAGGTTGTTAACGAGTCTTCTTCCAATCCTGATGCCCATTCTTCTTTAGATAGTCCACCTTTTTTGGGTTATTTGCTCAGCATACAGATTCAATCAGTCTGATGAAAGGATACAACCCTGGTACATACCTGCAGTATCCTCTTGATCTATTCAAATGAGTACCTCTTGGGGTCTACGTCCAGATTCCACATTAACACAAGTAAGTTTCCCAGAATTTCTATTCTTTGCAATATTATCCGTAATTTATGATCCACACAGTAGAATACCTTTACATAGTGAATAAAACACAGCTAAACATCTTTCTGATATTCCGAGCTTTCAGCCAAGATTCATCTGACATCAGCACGATATCCCTAGTTCCATGTCTTCTTCTGAATTCAGCTTCAATTTCTGGCAGTTAGCTGTTTTTGAATGATCTTCAGCAAAATTTTGCTTGCATGTGCTGTTAATAATATTGTTGAATAATTTGTGCATTCTGTTGGGTCACCTTTCTTTGGAATGGGCACAAATATGGGTCCCTTCCAGCTGGTTGGCCAGGCAGCTGTCTTCCAAATTTCCTGGCATACACAAGTGAGCACTTCCAGTGCTGCATCCATTTATTGAAGCATCTTGATTAGCATTCCATCAACTCCTGTAGCCTTGTTTTTTGCCAATGTCTTCAGTGCAGCTTGGAGTTCTTCCTTCAGTATCATCGATTCTTGATCATATGCTACCTCCTGAAATGGTTGAATGTTGACCAATTTTGTGGTACAGAGACACTGTATTCCATCTTCTCTTGATGCTTCCAGTGTTATTCAATTTTTGCCCACAGAATCCTTCAGTATAGGAATGGCCTGACAACTTATACTATGGTAGCTTGTATGTTGCTGTGATGCGGGAAGCTACACCACTGGTATCTCAAACACCAGGAGGGCTACCCATGGTGCACAGGTTTCAGTGAAGCTTTCAGACTAAGACAGACAAGAAGAAGGATCTGGTAATCTACTTCTGAAAATAAATTAGTCAGTAATCTTATTCACAAACCTTATGGATAGCAGTGGAACACTGTCTGATATAGTGCTGGAAGATGAGCCCCTCAGGTTAGAAGGCCCTCAAAATACAACTGGGGAAGAGCTGCCTCCTCAAAGTAGTCAGCCTTAATGCTGGGGATGTAGTAAAGCTTCAGGACCTTAATTCGATGATGTGGCACAACTCAAAATGAGAGAAACAGCTGCAAACATCCATTAGTAACTGGCACATGGAATGTACGAAGTATGAATTGAAGAAAGTCGGAAGTCTTCGAAAATGAAATGGAATGCTTGAAGATCAATATCCTAGGCATTAGTGAGTTGAAATGGACTGGTATTGGCCATTTTCAATCAGACAATTATACGGTCTACCATACCATCAATGACAAATTGAAGACGAATGGAATCATGGTCATGGTCGAGAAGAACATTTCAAGATCTATCCTGAAGTACAATGCTGCCAGTGACAGGATAATATCGCTATGCCTACAAGGAAGACTAGTTAATATGTTATTCAAATTTGCAAACCAACCATTAATGCCAAAGATGAACAGAATTTTTTTTTATCAATTTCTGTGGTCTTAAATTGATGAAATATGCAACCACAATATATTGATAATTATTGGTGATTGGAATGCGAAAGCTGGAAACAAAGAAGGATCAGTAGTTGGAAAATACAGCTTTGGTGACAGAAAAGGTGCTGAAGATTGCATGATAGAATCTGCAAGATCATGATGACTATACCCCTGGACCTCACTGGATGGAATACACAGGAATCAAATCAGCTATATATGAGGAAAGATAAAATGGAGAAGCTCCTCGTTATCAGTCAAAACAACGCCAGGAACCTACTGCAGAACAAACCACCAATTGTTCATATGCAAATTCAAGTTGAAGCTGAAGAAAATTAAAACAAGTCCATCACAGCCAAAGTACGACCTTGAATATATTCCTCCTGAATTTTGAAACCATTTCAGGAACAGATTTGACACACTGACCAAAGAGCAGAAGAGTTATGGGATGATATCAAGGACCTCATATGTGAAAAAAATCAAAAAGTCATTAATGATAAGAAAGAAAGACCACAATGGATGTCAAAAGAGACTCTGAGACTCACTCTTGAATGCAGAGTAACTAAAGCAAATGGAAGGAATGATGAAGTAAAAGAGCTGAATAGAAGATTTCAAAGGGCGGCTCGAGAAGACAAAGTATTATAACGACATGTGCAAAGACCTGGAGTTAGAAAACCAAAATGGAAGAGCACATTTGGCATTTTTCAAGGTGAAAAAACTGAAGAAAAAATTTAAGCCTCAAAATGCAATACTGAAGGATTTATAAGTAAAAAATTCAATGAAACAGGAAGTATCAAAAGAAGATGGAAGGAATACACAGTCATTGTACCAAAATGAATTATAGGTAGTCCCCAACTAACATTGTATTTGAGTTACGACAAACAGCACTTATCGACCTTTTTTTTTGGTACACCTTGTTAGTTGGAGCCCTGGTGGCACAGTGGTTAACAGCTTGGCTGCTAACCAAAAGGTCGGCAGTTTGAATCCACCATCTGCTCCTTGGAAACCCTATGGGACAGTTCTACTCCATCTTATAGGGTTGCTATGTATCAGAATCGACTTGATGGCAACAGGTTTGGTTTGGATTGTTAGTAATATATACTACATACAACATTGCAATACGTAATTTGCTAATGTTATCATTCTTAGGTGTTCATTTGCAGATGTTCAATTTTATGATTTACTACTGTTCAAAACACTGCTGTATAGATTTAGTGTTCTAAATTAAATGAGGGGCTTCAACTGCTTGAAAACTTGGACTCAAATGCTGATCCCTTTGCTAAAGCTGATAGGCAGATTTGGGAAGCAGTGAGATGTTATCTTGAAATACATGAAGAATAAAAGGAAAGGACCACACAGACAATTGTCACTAATTTTCTTACTAGAAACCCCAATGCCATTCCCAGGGATAATCCAGAACCTTCTATAATTGGAGTTATTATCACAACTGACAAAATGCCCATGTTGTCCAACTTGTCTTTCTCGTCTGAGTAAAGTTTTGTGATTTGTGTATGTTTTTACATATGTATGTGTGTATTAAAATATATCTCTAAGTTTCTATGTAATGTTTCCAACCCCCAAAGACAAAGAACAGATTTATAAACACTGAAAACAAAAGACAATAACAATGAAAAAAAAGAAAAAGAGGTATTCGACTTATGTCAGAACTGACCTAGGATGGAGTTGTTTGAAAGGAACCCTGTCCGAAGTTGGGAGTACCTGTAGTTAACGTTAATGGCTATACGATACATCATTATATAAATATATCATAATTTACCTAGCCAGCCTCCTATTGTAGGCCATTGCGTAGATCTGTAAAAAACCCAGTGCCATCGAGTTGATTCCGAAAAGCATGGAAAAGGCTTTGCTATCAGAGCTATACCAACAGAGCTTGGAGGCCCACCCCCGCCACACCCATTCTAGTCATTTTCCCTAATCCCTTCATATTCTTTCCCATACCCATTGCCCTTCTCCCAGCAGATGTCCCAGCTCCACTTCATGGGAAGACTGAGACTATGGATAATAAGGTCTCTTGATTCTCCACTTTCAACTTGTATACTTGACATTTACCCATCCTCTCTGCCTACACTGATCTTCATGAGGAACAGGTGTCTTTTGGAGCTCAATTTACCACCTTTTAACAATTGGTTATTTCTACCTTGGTGGTGCAAGGATTAAGCACTCAGCTGCTAACCAAATGGTTGGCAGTTTGAATCCACCTAGCGGCCCCGTGGGAAAAAAAAGACCTGGTGATCTGCTCTCATAAAGATTACAGCATAGCACACCCCATGAGGCTGTTCTATTCTGTCACATGTGATCACTATGAGTCGAAATCAATTTGATAGCATCTAACACCACCATCCTCATAATGACAGAATGCCATTTAACCATCCAATTCAAACTACCCCCAACTTACTCAGGACTGAAAAATGGTACTGATCAACCCTTGCTGACCTCTTTGCCTCTAGCCTGTTTTGTATTCCACCTTTCAGAAGGACCATCAAATTTGTGCCCTGTATGCACACCTACAACACTCCAATGCTGCGTGTTCACCTTGCTTGGGGTGCACACAAAAGGCAATCAGATGCTGCTGGATCAAAGTCACATCACTACCTTGTGCACACATAGTCAGAGGCCCCCAGCTGAAGAATAAAACCAAATAACCACCTTTTCCACCTAGTCACTCCCCTGTAACATAGCTCATGTAGGCTGCCCGCCACTAGTTTTAGCCTGTATATTTGCTTATGCCATTTCTAGAGTTTAGAACCATCTTATCAACTGTCCTGGTCCCTTCGTCTTTAAGTGTTTTCTAGATTGAAAGCCTCCAAACTCAATCTTTTCTCCCTAAGAATACCTTTAGGATTTGAAAATTCTATGTTTATTGGAAACCCTGGTGGCATAGTGGTTAAAAGCTGCAGCTGCTGACCAAAAGGTCAGCAGTTTAAATCCACCAGGTCCTCCTTAGAAACCCTATGGGGCAGCTCTACTCTGTCCTAGAGGGTTGCTATGAGTCGGAATCAACTCGACAGCAATGGGCATAGTGCTTATAATTGCACTGTTTTGTTTTTAAATCACTTGCATAAGTAATCTCTTGCTTCTTATCCTGGGATCTTGAATCATCTTTTTACATTTGTATAAAACCATTAATTCTCAAAACTAATATAAACACTTCAGTAGTGTCTAGTAAAGTTCACATGTGCATAAATCCAGGACTCAGTGATTACACTTTTTGTTATAAACCCCAAAGCAGTACTTGCACATATGCAAGAGACAACCTCAAGAATATTGGAGGATCATCTATGGTAATGAAGAATTGAAAAATTTCTAAATGTCCGTCATTAGGGCAAGTCCACAAGAGCCAAAATATGACTTTGAGTATGTCCCATCTGAATTTAGAGACCATCTCAACCACAAATTTGACACATTGAACACTAATGACCAAAGACCAGATGAGTTGTGGAATGACATCAAGAATATCATACATGAAGAAAACAAGAGGTCATTAAAAAGACAGAAAAGAAAGAAAAGACCAAGAGGGAGTTCAGAAGAGACTCTGAAACTTGCTCTTGAATACAGAATAGCTAAAGCAAAAGGAAGAAACAATGAAGTAAAAGAAACGAACAGATTTCAAAGGGTGGCTTGAGAAGAAAATGTATCATAATGAAATGTGCAAAGATGTATAGTTGGAAAACCAAAAGGAAAGAACACTTTCCACATTTCTCAAGCTGAAAGAACTGAAGAAAAAATTCAAGCCTCAAGTGGCAGTACTGAGGACTCCTAAGGGGAAAATACTGAACGATGCAGGAAGGATCAAAACAAAATGGAAGGAATATACAAAGTCACTGTACCAAAAAGAACTGTTTGACATTCAACCATTTCAGGAGGCAGCATATGATCAAAAACCAATGGTACCGAAGAACTCCAAGCTGCACTGAAGGCACTGGTGAAAACCAAGGCTCCAGGAATTGACAGAATACCACTTGAGGTGGCTGAACAAACAGATGCAGTGCTGGAGGTGCTCACTCGTCTCTGTCAAGAAATTTGGAAGACAGCTTCCTGGCCAACGGACTGGAACAGATCCATATTTGTGCCCATTCCAAGGAAAGGTGATCCAACAGAAAGCAGAAATTATTCAACAATATCTTTAATATCACACACAAATAAAATTTAGCTGGAGATCATTCAAAGGCAGTTGTAGCAATACTTTGACAGGGAACTGCCAGAATTTCAAGACGGATTCAGAAGAGGACGTGGAACTAGGGATATCATTGCTGATGTCAGATGGATCGTGGCTGAAAGTAGAAAACACCAGAAAGATGTTCACCTGTGTTCTACTGACTGTACAAAGGCATTCGACTATGTGGATCATAATGAATTACAGATAACATTGCAAAGGATGGGAGTTCCAGAACACTTAGCTGTGCTCAGGAAGAACCTAAGCATAGACCAAGAGGCAGTGTTTCAAAAAGAACAAGGGTATACTGCGTGGTTTAAAGTCTGGATAAGTGTGCGTTAGGGTTGTACCCTTTCACCATACTTATTCAATCTGTATGCTGAGCAAATAATCTAAGCAGCTGAACTATATGAAGAACGAAGCAACAGATCCAGAGAAAGACTCATTAACAACCTGCGATATGCAGATGACACAAACTTGCTTGGTGAAGTGAAAAGGATTTGAAGTGCTTACTGATGAAGATTAAAGACTATAGCCTTCAGTATGGATGGTATCTCAACATAAAGAAAACAAAAATTCTCACAACTGGACCAATAAGAAACATCATGATAAATGAAGAAAATACTGAAGTTGTCAAGGATTTCATTTTATTTGGAGCCATAGTCAAATCCCATGGAAGCAGCAGTCAAGAGATCAAACAATGTACTGTGCTGGGAAATCTGCAAAAGACCACTTTAAAGCATTCAAAAGCAAACGTCATTTTGAGGTAAGGTGTGCCTGACCCACGCCATGTGTTTTCAATTGCCTCATGTGCATGCGAACGCTGGACAGTGAATAAGGAAGACCAAGGATTTGAACCTTTGAACTATGGTGTTGGCAAAGAATACTGAATATACCATGGACTACCAGAACGAACACATCTGTCTTGGAAGAAGTACAGCCAGTATGCTCATTAGATGCAAGGACGGCGAGACTTCATCTCATATACTTTGGACATGTTGTCAGGAGGGACCGGTCCCTGGAGGGCATCAGGCTTGGTAAAGTAGAGGGTCAGTGAAAAAGAGGAAGATCCTTAACAAGATGGATTGACACAGTGGCTGTAACAATGGGCTCAAGCACAACTATGATTGAGAGGGTGGTGCAGGACTGCGCAGTGTTTTACTCTATTGTAAACAGGGTCACCATGTTTGGTAATGAGTCGATGTCACCTAACAACAATAACGGGATAACTAAATACACTGTGGTATAGCCATTTTCTGAAATAGTACTGAAAAAGTGATACAAAGGAGGAAGATCAACATTAAAAAAAAAAAAAAACCAGTTTCTGTCGAGTCGATTCACATACATAGCAACTCTATAAGGGCAGGGTAGAATTGCCCCATAGGGTTTCCAGGGGCAGCTGGTCGATTTGAACTGCCGTCCTTTTGGTTATCAGCCATAGCTCTTAACCATTGTGCTACCAGGGCTCCATAATAGGTTGTGTTTATAAAGATGAAATTGCATATACCTACATTTTTATGCAAATAACACATGCCTTTTATGTTTGCCAATCATTCCATCCCCTCATGAGGTATTTTCACAGGGCCATTATACCAATTTTCTCTTACATGTTGCTGTAAGGAAAAAAATTTAGCACAGCACACTTATGAAAATACCTCATTTTTTGGTAAGGTACAGGAGGAAGTGGTTGGTAAACAAATGTAGAAGGCGCATGTTACACGTGTAAAGTGTAAACCAAATCAAACCCTTTGCCATCGAGTCGATTTCAACTCATAGCGACCCTACAGGACAGAGTAGAACTGCCCCACAGGGTTTCCAAAGAGTGCCTGGTAGATTTGAACTGCCAACCTTTTGGTTAGCAGCTGTAGCTCTTAACTACTACGCCACCAGAGTTTCCGTGTAAAATGTGGTGCGTATACACATATACATATGTATGTATATATATATAGACAAACAAATAAAATACGTATATATATATGTGTATACATATACATGGAAACCCTGGTGGCGTAGTGGTTAAGAGCTACAGCTGCTAACCAAAAGGTTGGCAGTTCGAATCCGCCAGGCACTCCCTGGAAACTCTATGGGGCAGTTCTATTCCGTCCTATAGGGTCGCTATGAGTCGAAATCGACTCGACGGCACTGGGTTCTGGGTATACATATACATACGAATACATAGAAAAATACACACACATATATAAACATACACATGCACACACATACAATGATCTTGCTGAATCATCACTGGATTATCTTTCTTCGTCAGTTCTGGGGTGGGGGGAGTTGGAGCTGAGAGGGATTTCAGCTTCACCTGTAATGTTTGAATTTACTAAGAATGTTACAGCATATTTCTCAATAATTTCAAATCAAAGATGTAAACATGTAAAACCATTAACAATATAAAGAAATAGGGTTTAAATGCATGCAGAGTAAATCTTACCTGTGCAAAAAGCTTTCTTTTGCTTGCTCAATTTGCAGTGTTCCACCTTTCCATTTTGTTTTATTTAAAACAGACATACCTATAAAGTAAGCAATTATTATTCAAGTGCATGGCAATTCGAATATATTTCAGCACCTGCTTTTCCTAACTATGTTAGTACCAAGGCTTGTTTATCACAAAGAGACACAAAGGAAACAGAACAGAGAGAAGAAAATGAGACCTAGAGCGGGAAGACATAGGTTCACACCTCATTTTTACCACTTACTAGCTATGGGGGCGAGTCCCTTATCCAATTGCAGTAGTGTGTGGAGCAGGGTCCTTGCCCTCCCTATCTTACACTGTTACTGGAAAGTTTGAATGAGGCAAATATGTAAAGTGTAAAGCAACATTTTTTTGTCACTTGTTTATAAAGTAATGCTGGAAATCTGGTGAGTAACTGAATTTACTTAATATTTCATTTTTCATTTTGTAACTATGAAATATAAATGTGATTTATTAAGGGTAGATCAGCCAAGACTCCAGAGCCCTGCAGCCCCTTACTTTCATTATTCACCTCATACCAGTGATCACTGTATAACTTGGAAATGACTTAAATACAAGGAGTGACTGAACTGTGGTTGAACTGCTGTACCCCAGTAGATTTTTCAATTATCTGCTATCAGCCTCCTTAATAATAATTGCTATCAGGCTGTAGAAACCCAGGCGGTGTAGTGGTTAAGTGTTACGGCTGCTAACCAAAAGGTTGGCAGTTTGAATCCACCAGGTGCTCCTTGGGAACTCAATGGGGGGCAGTTCCACTCTGTTCTATAGGGTTGCTATGAGTCGGCATCGACTCGGTGGCGACGGCTTTTTTTTCCTTTTAATCAGGTTGTATTTTTTATGTGCTAGTTAGTATGCTAAGTACATACGTTATTTAATTTAATCCTCCCAGCAATATTATGTGGTAAGAACTATTATTATTGTTATCCATCAGATAAGCAAATTAACCTTAGAAGTTTAAATAATTTGCCACAGGCACACAATGGAAGTGATGTGTTTTTAACACAACCTTATATTTGCCATATGTATTTCCTCACTTGAGCAACAGAACAAAGTAATCTTTTGGCAAATGAAATTATGAAAGGCTGATGATAGCTCCCTCCTCTTTACATACTTTTTTGATATCCTCTGACTTTTCAACCTCAAAATAATTAGGATACATTACTGCATTGGCAGCAGTATGAATTGCTTCTTTCTTTACTGCAAGCCACTGTTCACCCTAAGCTTTATTAACTTTAGTCATATAGACTTCACAATTTCGAGGAGTTAATACGGTATTTAAAAGGCATATTCCAAAGCCCTCTGCAAGCAGCATTTAAGAACAACCATTAGCCACTCAAGAAATGAGTACATTGGGGAGGAGGAGCAGTTTAGTTCCTTGTCCAAAGTACTTGTGAATACTAGGTTTTGAGCAAGCACACTTTTTTCAACACATCTAAGCTGTGCTATCATATGTCTGCTGAAGTCAGATGGGATGGAACTAAACTTGGTGAATTGTAGAATATCAGAATATTCTTGATCACGGTTGTCTCTCTGAATGACATAAAAGGGCTATGGAACATCTAGGTCAATTGGCATAAAATCTATTAAGAAAACATTCTGCATCCCACTTTGGAGAGTGGCATCTGGGGTCTTAAATACTAGCAAGCAGCCATCTAAGATGCATCACTTGGTCTCAACCCACCTGGAGCAAAGGAGCATGAAGAACACCAAAGACGCAAGGTAATTATGAGCCCAAGAGACAGAGAGGGCCACATAAACCAGGAACTACATCAGCCTAAGACCAGAAGAACCAGATGGTGCCCGGCTATAACTGATGACTGCCCTGACAGGGAACACAACAGAGAACTCCTGAGGGAGCAGGAGAGCAATGGAACGCAGACCTCAAATTCTCCTAAAAAGACCAGACTTAATGGTCTAAGACTAGATGGACCCCAGAGCTCATGGCCCCCAGGCCTTCTGTTAGCCCAAGACAGGAACCATTCCCAAAGCCAACTCTTCAGACAGGGATTGGACTGGACTGTAAGACAGAAAATGATACTGGTGAAGAGTGAGTTTCTTGGATCAAGTAGACACATGAGACTATGTGGGCAGCTCCTGTCTGAAGGGGAGATGAGAGAGCAGAGGGGGTCAGAAGCTGGCTGAACGGACATGAAAATAGAGGGTGGAGAGAGGGAGTTTGCTGTCTCATTAGGGGGAGAGCAGCGAGGAATATATAGCAAGGTGTATATAAATTTTTGTATGAGAGACTGACTTGATTTGTAAACTTTCACTTAACGCACAGTAAAGAAAAAAAGTGGCTAAGGAAGTTTAGATTTCGAACCAAAGTTATGCCAAATTATACGATGATATCAACTGGCAAACGGTATAGAAAACATGATAACCTTACATTTTTTCAGGTCTGCTTCTGCCACCCTGATGTTGATGTACGCAAAGATTTTCTGTGGGTTTCCTAAAAAGAGAATAAATTTACTTAAATTCTCATCTAGAAAACAACGTAAAAATTAAGTTTCTAAAAATAATTCCTAAATTAGTTCTAGGTAAGTTTCTAAAAAATAAAATGATCTCTTGGAAATTTACAGTTTCAAAGGTTCCAAAAAATAAAATGATCTCTTGGAAATTTACAGTTTCAAAGGTAGATCTTGTTTATTTTTTACTGGATATAAAGATTACATTTTTCTAAGCATTATTATCAGAATACTTCAAAAGGATATAAATAAGAAAAAAATGTTAAGTAGTCATTTAAGGAAACATATTATTTTTAATTTAGAGGTATCCTATGTTAATCAATGTTAGAATGTTAGCTCTGAAAACAATGTTTCAGAAATCAGACATGTTTTGGAATTTAGGATTTTTCTGACTTCATTAATGTAATTCCGGGCAAGTTCCAAACCATATGTAACACCTCCACGAGTCGGGGTAGGGGTGCAGGAGTAAGGGTAGGAGTGCGGAATATCTTGTAATCAAACATGCATCACTTTCAGTTTTCAGAGCTAACAGTTATCTCTGTGATTCCTTTATTTTGTAATACTTGACCTTGTTAAGTCTGCCTTTAACTATCCAAAGAGAGGCTATAAATATACCTTGCTCATCTTTTCGTGTGATGATCTCCACATCAGAAACTTCTCCAAATCTACTGAACTGATTTTGCAGGTCAGCCTGGGAAATGGCCTGGCTAAGGCCACCCACATAAAGGCGCTTCATTTCTCTGTCGGCTTTCATGAGTTCTAGTGAGAAAAAATACTTTTCTATAGGCAGAGAGAGAGAAAAAAAAGAGCTCTTCCTTTCAGTTCTTAATCTAACAAAAAACTGAGTCGTTCCCTTAAACCTTCTATGCCAAATTGGTCCCCTGGACCTGTGTTTCAAGTCCAGCTGTACTGCTCCCAAATTTTATCCCTGGAGATTCTGCTCAAGCCCCATATCCACGTTGCTCATGAATGCAGTTTGCAACAGCAGCTCTACACACATACACACACAGGTACAGGCAGGTGTTTTCCCTCCAAATGACAATACTATAGTCCGCCCTTCTTCATTTACTTTTTCACGTTGTTAAGTATGGTTCCTGTATTCATTCTTACATTCATTTATTCACTCTAAGGAATGCTGACAGAAATAGCATGGGGCAGGTAATATGCTAAAGGATAAAAAATAGGTCTTTATCCTAGAGCTACTCAGTCATAGTAAAGAAATGCTGCAATAACAATACCATGTTACAATAGAAGTGTTTGCAGAGTACTGTTATAATTATAGCTAACACAGGCTTGTTGTTTACTATGCACCTGCACTATACTTTGTATGTATTCTCTCATTTTTTATTTTTTTTGTGTTTTAAGTGAAAGTTTACAAATCAACTCAGTCTCTCAAATATACACCTTGCTATATACTCCTAGTTGCTCTCCCCCTAATGAGACAGCACACTCCTTCTCTCCATCCTGTATTCCCTGTGTCCATTCAGCCAGCTTCTGTCCCCCTCTGCCTTCTCATCTCTCCACCAGACAGGAGCTGCCCACATAGTGTCATGTGTCTACTTGAGCCAAGAAGTCCGCTCCTCACCAATATCATTTCCTATCTTTCAGTCCAGTCCAATCCCTGTCTGAAGAGTTGGCTTTGGGAATGGTTCCTGTCTTGGGCTAACACAAGGTCTGGGGACCATGACCTCTGGGGTCCTTCTAGTCTCAGTCAGACCATTAAGTCTGGTCTTTTTAGGAGAATTTGAGGTATGTATCCCACTGCTCTCCTGCTGTGTCCTCTCATTTAATCCACACATTGTCGTCCTATGAGTACTCACGTTTTTGAGACGAGCAAATTGACGATCAGAGAGAGTAAATCGCTTCCGCAATGACGCACAAAAAATAACCGGTGGAGCCAGGACTATAACCCAGATCTAATCTTAGAACCCAGGACTCTTAACATCACACTACACTGTATTAAAATAAAATAAATCCATCCGAGGGTTGTTGGATTAGAGGAGCCTCAAGAAAGCTTTTGCAGAGGTACTGACATTAGAGGTCCACGTTGAGCTCTCTCACCCAGTTTAGACACCGGTACGCACTGAGCTCGCCCCCGTCCCTGCCCCAGGAGCTGACAGACTCCTCCTAAGCCAGACCCTAAACCCGCGCCCGGGAGTCCAGAGCACGGCGTGAGCTCTGGGCGTGAGCTTCCTGGTACCCGCCTCCCTACCCGCAATTTACCCAATCCAGCCTTCTTCCTCCGAGAGACCCAGAGAGGAGAAGGGAGGCTAGATTGAAAGGCCCTGTCCCTTCCCTTGCCTCCACACCACTTCTCACCAGACGTTTTCTTAGAGCCAGCGCCGCTTAGACGTCTAGCTTCTAGTCACGTGTCCCAGCAGGCGCACTCTCTCTTCCTTCCTACCCGATTTCCAAACCAGGCTCAAAAGGTTCCGTTTCTACAATCAATTCTCGAGGGCTCTTTATTTCGTTTCTCGGCTTTGGAGCTACTGTGATGCCTTAACCACTTTTCCCTTCAAAGTCCGAAAAAGAGTCCAAGCCTAAAATCCCTAATTCTTGATGAAGCATGGTACGGCCCGGAATTCACCAGCTACTGGATTTGGTTGGCTGAAGTGAACAATGAAGTAAACAGCTGCTCGCCCTGGCGTAGCCCGGCCCTTCTTGTTCAGTGACGTAAACGCCCGGGTTCCTCTAAGGCGCCACCAGCGCGGGGTCCGCGGCGGCACCCTTGGCTTTGGGGCTGGAATGAATCAGCTCTCTCGAAAGTGTAGGACTTCTTGGAGTCAGCTGTGTTAATGTGCGCAGAGATGTGAACGACCTGGGGTATGTTGTGGGCTTGGGGTTTTATGTTCTAGGGCGCGAGCTTCCACACGTTCACCCCCACCGAGCTCGGGAAATGGTCCGCGCTGGGAGAGCGCGGGAGTCTTGAAGCGCCTGGAAGGCTCCCGTCAGTCGGGCTCTGACTGAATCCGGTTGCGGTCAGCGCTGCCGCATGGAGGCCGACCGGGCTGAGGTACGCGCCCTGGAAGCGGAGATAGCAGCCCTGAGGCGGGCATGCGAGGAGCCGACGGCGCCCTGGAAAGAGACCGCCAAAGCCAAGTACGTGGCCCTGTCCCCAGCCTGGCGCTCCCGCCCCCGCCTTTGCTCCCTGCCGCGGGTCCCACCTGCACCTCTGAGGGGCCAGCTGGCACCGTCTCCTGGGGGAGGCCACCTCATTCCCTCGGGGGAATCCCTCTTTTCTGTCAAGGCGCTTAATATCTGTCCACAGACATTTATTTCTCTATCAATTCAAACCCGGCAGTGGACTGAGTATTTTAGCGGGGGGCATCCCAAAATAGGGGCTTGAAATAATGTCGAGCCTATAAAAATGGCCAGTTACTGAGCACTTTGTGTGTGGCCCTTTTCTAAGCGCATTACATTATCAAAAGAAACTGAGTCAATAATAACATTAATCTATTAAACCCAGTGCCATCGAGTCTATTGGATATGGTTTATTCCGCAGAGGATTCGCGAAATGGGTAGCACCAGGCCACAGGGGGAAAGGTACCCCACTGAGTATTAGCAGTGATTGGCTTTTTATTGACAAAAATGCGGACGCAAAGAAGCTTGTTTCTGATTGGCTTATACAATTTACTATTGAAATGCTGTCAGGATTTTGTTGGTCGACAAAGTCAGAATCTCTTCCGTCAAGGTGTGTGGACTGATTTACGGGAAAGCGTTTTGGTAAAGACAAGTCTTAGGGGAGTTTTCCACCTAACCACGAGTCCATTTTGTCAACCACAAGAATCCATTTTTATTTCATTTAACAACGGAATTAACTAATTGTAGTGAGAAAGTGGAGCCCTGGTGGCACAGTGGTTAAGAGCTATGGCTGCTAACCAAAAGGCCTGCACTTTGAATCCACCAGCCACTCCTTGGAAGCCCTATGGGGCAGTTCTATGTCCTGTAGGGTCGCTATGAGTTGGAATGGACTCGATGGCAACGGGTTTGGTTTTTGGTTTAGTGAGAAAGTTGTTTTTCTTTTCCATTCTCCTTCCATTGCTGATAACTGTCAAGGAGAAAGTCTTGCCTATCTCCCTAACTAGCTAATCTTGTCTTCAGTAGGCAGCAGTATCTAGTTAGAATTTAATACCAAATACCTGATATTTCATGGTATTTGCTTCCATGGGTGTTAAAAATAATAAAAACTCACTGAAATTAGAACATAAGGTTTATTCTGAGCACTTATTCTGTATGCATTGTTGTAGAGTAACAACGGTGTGCTCTAGTTAAAATAAGATCAAGAGAGATTTATTAAAAGGAAGAGCAACTGAACGGGGGATGCACTGAATCTCACAAAGTGAAAGCCAGCCTTCACTGTGCTGGCCTCACATAGCAATATTCATACAGTAAAACCAGGAGCTACACGGTGCAATATTCTGATTGGTTGCCAAGCAATTATGCAACTGGGCAGGGGGACATCTCAAAGCCCTGATTTTGCCAGGGTTAGTTTACAAAGCATATGTGGGTTAGGGGGTTTGTTTTGTGAGGTGTTCCTTTCTGGGAATGTAGAGGTTAGATACGCTGTGTCTATGGGGTCTCCTTGGGAATGAGCTGATGTTTGTATCAAGGCTCTTTCTTAGCTTGGCTACAAAGAAAAACACTTAGATATAAGATTAAGTCTGTATAAAGGTAAACTGTTGCTAAGGCAAAAGCAGAAACAGCAAAATGGAGTTGGGCCCACACCTGAGCTAGCCACTCCAGATTTACCAGGTACCTCAATTTTGGAACCCATGTACAGCATATGGAAACCCTGGTGGCGTAGTAGTTAAGTGCTACAGCTGCTGACCAAGAGGTCGGCAGTTTGAATCTACCAGGTGTTCCTTGGAAACTATGAGGCAGTTCTACTCTGTCCTGAAGGGTTGCTATGAGTTGGAGTCGAATTGACAGCAGTAGGTTTTTTGGCTTGGTACAGCATATTAAAACTAAACCCAAAACCGTTGCCGTTGACTTGATTCCAACTCGTAACAACCCTATAGGACAGAGTAGAACTGTCCCATAGGGTTTCCAGGGAGCGGCTGGTGGATTTGAACTGCTGACCTTTTGGTTAGCAGTCGTAGCTCTTAACCACTGTACTACCAGGGCTCCACAACATATAGGGAGGTCATCTGAATTCCAGAAAAAGCAAATGGCTGGAAGATCGTAGGTACAATGAAACTTATAAAGAGAGGAAAAAAATAGAGAGGAGGAGGGAGAAATACAGAAGATCAACCTTTGGTTAACCTTAACATGATTGATTGAGCCCTGCCTTTCCCCCTTACTGAGATCAACTGATATCACTTTACTTCTGGCCTGGCTGCTAATAACTTGGCCCACTACCCACACTTGACAAAGTGAATCGACACAGTGGCTGTAACAATGGGCTCAAACATAGTAGCGATTGTAAGGATGGCACAGGACCAGGCAGTGTTTCATTCTGTTGTACATGGGGTAGCTATGAGTTAGAACCAACTCGAGGGCACCTAACAACAATAACAACCCACCTGCAGCAAAGAGACTTTTATAGGTTTACATTCGGAGGTAATGGTTTGTTGACTATCCTTTTGTAGCAGGATAAGACAAATTTACATTGTGGTAGAGCAGTTTCTTGGTAGGCTTTTTATGGTTAATATTTGGTTTTGTGGAAAAGAAAAACCTTAAAATCAAAGTAAGATGTCTGTTATTAAATTTTCTCTTCAACTTGGTTCACCCAACAATGGCAAGTGATAATGATTTTTGTTTATGATAGTGAGATAACATTTCCTTTGAAAAATACCTTATGTAAAAAGTAAGTTAATTTAAAGAAAAATAATCAATACAGCCTTTAGGAGACATTTATAAAAGCTGGGACGGTGGTTGCCAAATGCATTCAATTCAGGAAACAGACTGCAGTAAGGCAAGGAGGCAGAAGTTAACTACAGTGATCATATAATATAGTGGTGGCATATATGAGGTCTTTGTTTTTTTTGTTACTAGTAATAGCCAGTATCTATTGATTACATACTAAATGCCAGACTGAGAAAGGCATAGGACTTAACATGCATCATCTCTTTTAATGCTGATGAAAATCCTCTGAGGTAGATGCTGCTGTTAACCCCATTTTAAAGTTAAGTAAACTGAGGCTCAGAGAACATAAATAAGTAGCTCGCCCAAGGTCTCAGAGAAAGGAAGTGATAGAGCTGGATTAGAACACAGGAAACTTAAAGGCCAGGCAATTTGCTTTATTGAAAGAAAGGTAGAGAGAGGTCTATAACAATTCATTATGAATATACCATCTCAAACATGCAAGGTGTTTGTTACGTTTTTGACGTAGGTGTTACGCGTTTGGGGTCCGTACCCTGGAGCAGTGGAGCCAATGAAACGTACTCCAAGTCAGAAAGAAAGTCTATTAGGAGGTGACATGAACGGAAAATCTGACAGCAATGCAGGCTGTCTTTATGGTGCCCCGAAAAGCAATTTCTGCATTAGAGCTCATATATCATTTTGGCAAGGATTACATAATGTTTCCAAACATGTAGTCCACAGATGGCCAGATGTGTATATATCACAACTACAAGAAACTTTTTATTAAACTAAAGATAAACTCTTTAAACGAAAGAGTCCGGACATCTGGACTCTAATCTGTATATTTGTAACAGGCAAAAAAACAAAAAACAAAAAAAAAACTTACAAAAAAACTCTCTGTTAGTGGAACTGGCCTACCAAGTTTACTCTGACCAAGATAAGAAGCAAGAAACAAAGTTGCAGACCAAAATCCCCAGGCAGCATTCGTAGCTGCCATCTTGGAGGCTGAAGGCCATCTCCCAAGAGAAAAAAGAAAAGGAGGGAGACCAAGGCCGCAAGGGCGGAGAAGGCCCTGCACCTCTTTGGAAAGAGTGCAGCTGGTGTAATAAAAAAAGAACATTGAAAGTGAGAGTGTACAAAGTGCCAAGAAAAAACTTACAGGTTACTTAGGGTATCACGGCATTAGTTATGTCAAGCTCTCCATCGTCCATTTTGAACAGGAGAAAACATGTTGCGAGGTATTATGGTCACATAGGTGTAGATAATGAGATTTTCCTGATTTAACTGGACAAGAGTTAGTAGAAAATGGGAAGGAAGAGGATGTATAAAGAAAATGTTTGCATGCATACGAGATGAGTCCTGGAAGTACTCTGTGACTGGTACAAAGGAGATGGAAACAAGTGAACAGGGCATGAATATGTACCGTACAAGTGAAAGAGTAAATGTATTTGATACCCTTGCTGCTCTAAATGTGCTCCACGAATTGGAAGCTATCAGCATCATCTGGTAGTTTGTTAGAAATATAGAATTATTTGAGCCCCACTTTTGACCTACTGAATCAGAACCTGCATTTTGACAAGTCCCCCAGATGATTTGTTTGTACACTTTAAAGTGTGAGAATCACTGTATTATACCGTGGGGGAAAAGTTTTTTTTTTTCTGGCTGTAAAGTGTCGTAATTAGTCCAGGGTACAATAGTAGATTAAATATGATCTGAGACTCTTCAATGATCAAGTTGGGAAAGTAGAAAGGGTCCAAATTGTGGAAGACTTTCAATGTCAGTCCGTGTGTTCAGACCTTATGTGAAGTTTCTTTTTACTATGGTGAAGCTATTTTTTAAGTGATTTAAAATGGCTGGATGGATAGGAAAATTGGAGCTAGCGTTCAGCTATATCCATGTGTCCGCAGTCCATAGCCAAATTGCCTGGTTTCAAATCATGGCTGTTAACTAGCTCTGTTACTCTGCTTTCTGTGGTCCACTTTCCTCCGTGGTAAAATAGCACCCAAGTTTTCTATAATTGCGAGGACTAATTGAGCTAATGTATATTTAGAATAGAGCTTGGCTCATAATAACTCTTCTTAGTAGACTTTTAAACTTTAGTCATGTATAGAATTGTTTTAAAGGAAAAAAAAATTCTTGTTAGCCTCTAATTTTGACAAAAAATATTTTTATGCTATTAAAACAAATTTGCAAATAATAAAACTATAAAACCAATAAAATTTAAACTAACCAAAACAATTCAGACTAACGTCATTACTTGAAACGGACCAAAGATATTTTGTTGAAAGTAAATGGCTGCTAAAAATGAGAATATACAGGTTCTTTTTTGAGTTCTGTATGTTGTTAGGTGCCTTTGAGTTAATTTTCGACTCATAGTGGCCCTGTGTGACAGAGTGGAACTGCCCCATAGGGTTTTCTCGTTTTTTTTTATGGAAGCAGTTCACCAGGTCTTTCTCTTGAGGTGTACTGCTGGTTGGATTCGAATCACCGAACTTTCAGTTAGCAGCTGAGTGCTTAACCGTGTGCCACCAGGGATCCTATCGCTACTAGGGATAGCCTTTAATGTGATGACTTAGTTCTCTTATCACTTTGCTGTACTGAAGTACCTTGAAATCTTCATTCCTATAGCTTGCTATTACATCATTTGGTGTTCCCTTAGCAAGACCGCATCATTAAATATAAATATTGCCTATTTTTTTTTCTCATTAGCTTTCTATATTTAATTATTTTTATGGCATTCAATGATGACAAATGCAAAAGAAGGTGGTGTACCAGGTAATACAGAATATACTTATGCTAATAGTTTAAATTCATTAAAACAAAAACGTTTTTACAGAAGTCTTGGATTTGCACTGTGAAGAATATTGAGTTAGTTTATTCCCTATAGACATAGTATAAGGTCGTAAGCACATGGGATGGTGTAGTGGAATTAAGGATAGAAAAGGAGGGATAGCTATGAGAGGGAGCAGAAAGGATGACAATTGGTCTAGATATAAGGGGAGTAAAAGAGCCAAGGATAACTCCCATGTATGGAGCCTAAGAGATAAAGGGAAGGGTTTTATCATTAATAAAAAAAAAAAACAGGAAAATTTGGAAGAAAGGCTGATTTTTCTTTATTTTTTTTTATTGTACTTCAAGTGAAAGTTTACAAATCAAGTCAGTCTCTCATACAAAAACTTATATATACACCTTGCTCTGTACTCCTAGTTGTTTTCCCTCTAATGAGACAGCACACTCCTCCTCTCCGCCCTGTCTCCCTGTGTGCATTCAGCCAGCTCCTGTCTGCCTTCTCATCTGACCTCCGGACAGGAGCTGCCCACAGAGTCTCATGTGTCTACCTGAGCCAAGAAACTCACTCCTCACCAATATCATTTTCTCTCTTATAGTCCAGTCTAATCCTTGTGTGAAGAGTTAGCTTTGGGAATGGTTCCAGTCTTGGGCTAACAGAAGTCCAGGGACCATGACCTTCGGGGTCCTTCTAGTCTCAGTCAGACCATTAAGTCTGGTCTTTTTAGGAGAATTTGAGGTATGTATCCCACTGTTCTCCTGCTCTATCAGGGATCGTCTGTTGTATTCCCTGTCAGGGCAGTTATTGGTTGTAGCCGGGCACCATCTAGTTCTTCTGGTCTCAGACTAATGTAGCTCTGGTTTACGTGGCCCTTTCTGTATCTTGGGCTCATAATTGTGTCTTTGGTGTTCTTCATTCTCCTTTGCTCCAGGTGGGTTGAGACCAGGTGATGCATTTTAGATGGCTGCTTGCTAGTGTTTAAGACCCCAGGCACCACCCACCAATTTAGGATGCAGAATGTTTCTTAATATGTTATGCCAATTGATCTAGATGTCCCCTGAAACCATGGTCCCCAGACCCACGCCCCTGCTACTCTGGCCTTCGAAGTGTTCGGTTGTATTCAGGAAACTTCTTTGCTTTTGGTTTAGTCCAGTTGTGCTGATCTCTCCTGTATTGTGTGTTGTCTTTCCCTTCACCTAAATTAGTTCTTGTCTACTGTCTTAATTAGTGAATACCCCCTCCCTCCCTCCCCACCCTGTAACTGTCAAAGAATATTTTCTTCTGTGTTTAAACTATTTCTTGAGCTCTTATAATAGTGGTCTCATACAATATTTGTCCTTTTGTAACTGACTAATTTCACTCAACATAATGCCTTCCAGATTCCTCCATGTTATGAGATGTTTTACAGATTCATCTTTGTTCTTTATTGATGCGTAGTAGTATTCCATTGTGAGAATATGCGATAATTTATCCATTCGTCCGTTGATGGGCACCTTGGTTGCTTCCATCTTTTTGCTGTTGTAAACAGTGCTGCAATGAGCACGGATGTGCATATATCTGTTTGTGTGAAGGCTCTTATTTCTCTAGCATATATTCCAAGGAGTGGGATTGCAGGATTGTATGGTAGTTTTATTTCTAGCTTTTTAAGGAAGTTCCAAATTGATTTCCAAAGTGGTTGTACCATTTTACATTCCCACCAGCGGTGTATAAGTGTCGCAGTCTCTCTACAACCTCTCTAACATTTATTATTTTGTGTTTTTTGGATTAATGCCATCCTTGTTGGAGTGAGATGGTATCTCATTGTAGTTTCGATTTGCATTTCTCTAATGGCTAATGATCATGAGCATTTCCTCACACACCTGTTAGCTGCCTGAATGTCTTCTTTGGTGAAGCACCTGTTCATGTCCTTTGCCCATTTTTTAATTGGGTTATTTGTCTTTTTGTAGTTGAGTTTTTACAGTATCATGTAAATTTTAGAGATAAGACGCTGACTGGAATTGTCGTAGCTAAAAATTTTTTCCCAGTTTGTAGGTAATCTTTTTATTCGCTTGGTGGAGTCTTTGGGTGAGTATAAGTGTTTGATTTTTAGGAGCTGCCAGTTATCTTGTTTCTTTTCTGGTGTTTGTGCGTTGTTAGTAATGTTTTGTATACTGTTTATGCCATGTGTTAGTGCTCCTAGTGGTGTCCCTATTTTTTCTTGCATGATCTTTATCGTTTGAGATTTTATATTTAGGTCTTTGATCCATTTTGAGTTAGTTTTTGTGGATGGTGTGAGGTATGGGTCTTGTTTCATTTTTTTGCAGATGTATATCCGGTTATGCCAGTACCATTTGTTAAAGAGAGTGCCTTTTCCCCATTTGACAGACTCTAGGCCTTTGTCAGATATCAGCTGTTCATATGTGGATGGGTATATGTTTGGATTCTCAATTCTGTTCCATTGGTCTATGTATCTGTTGTCGTACCAGTACCAGGCTGTTTTGACTACTGTGGCATTATAATATGTTTTAGAGTCAGGTAGTATGAGGCCTCCCACTTTGTTTTTCTTTTTCAGTAATGGGAAAAGCTGATTTTAGAGGAAAACATATTCGGTGAGATCTAGACATTAGCAAGGAAACCTGGTGGTGCAGTGGTTAAGCTGTCAACTGCTAATTGAAAGATTGGTGGTTCAAACCCACCAGTTGCTCCATGGGAGAAAGATGTGGGAGTGTGCTTTCGTCAAGATTACACCCTTGGAAACCCTGTCAGGCAGTTCTACTTTGTCCTATAGGGGTTGCTATGAGTAGGAATCGACTAGATGGCAATGAGTTTTAGACATTGGTGGTTGACTGGTAGAATTCTTGCCTTCATGTGGGAGACCCAGGTTTGATTCCCAGCCAACGCACCTGTCTCTCCCGTGGTGGTTTGCATGTTGCTATGATGCTGAACAGGTTTTAGCAGAGCTTCCAGAATAGGAATAGGACTAAGAATAGGAAGAGAGGCTTCTGATCTACTCACAAAATCAGCCAGTGAAAACCCCATGAATCACAGCTGTCTTATCTGCAACTGATCATGGGAATGGTGTGGAATTGGGCAGCATTTTATTCCATTGTGCATAGGGTCACTATGGTTTGGGAGCCAACTTGACAGCTAACAACAACAATAACCTTGCAGTAGAAGAAATATGTGGTTAGAGGTGTATTTTAAGAGTTAACAGCATGGAGGAGCTATTGCCTCATGCATGCCTCTGGAATGAGAAAATGCTTTCCTAAGCAGCAGCCAGAGTATAGGGTTTTTGTCTAAGAGGCAAAAAGCAGAGACAGTGGAGGACTCAAGCTGTAAAAGGAGAAACAGGATATGCCGCAGAAACCAAAGAAGGAATGTTTTAAGATAGCTGGAGAGGTCAACAGTGTAGAATGTAGCATAGAGTTTAAGGGGGAAATAAAGGATGCCAGAGAGTAAAATACCATTCAATGAGATTATTAGCTAAAATTTTACTCCTTTTCTTAATTTTAATTGTGCTTTAGGTAAAAGTTTATGGAGCAAATCAATTTCTTATTAAACAGTCAGTACACAAATTGTTTTGTGGCATTGTATGCCAACCTCGCAATGTGTCAACATTCTCCCCTCTTTCCTGTCCCTTCCTGGCCTCCTGCCTTTGCTTGTGGGTTGGTGTGCCCATTAGTCTCGTGTATGTGATTGAACTGCAAAGCATGTTTCTCATGTGTGTTACTGTTGGCCCTGTAACCTGTCTGTCTTTGGCTGGAGGGTGAACCTCAGGAGTGACTTAAGTACTGATGTAAAAGGGTGTCTGGGGGCCATATTCTTGAGGTTTCTCCAGTCTCCGTCAGACCAGCAAGCCTGGTCTTTTTTTTGGTGAACTTGAATTTTGTTGTGTGTTTTCTGCTGCTCTGTTCAGGGCCCTCTATTGTGATCCCTGCCAGAGCAGTCAGGGGTGGTAACTGGGCATGATCTAGGCATTCTGGGCTCAGTATGGTGGAGGCTGTGGCAGTTGTGGTCCATTAGTCCTTTGGACTAATCTGTTCTTTGTGTCTTTGGTTTTCTTCATTCCGCTTTGCCCTAGCCAAGATGGGACCAGTAGATGTACCTTAGATGGCCGCTTGCAGGTTTTCAAGACCCCAAACTCTACTCACCACGTTTGGATGTACAGCATTTTCTTTATAGACTATGTTACGACAATTGAGCTAGATGTCTCCCGAGCCTTCAGCCCAGTAATTCAGTCCCTCAGGGCATTTGGATGTGTCTGTGAAGCTATTATGACTTTGCCCTCGTTAAGTTGTGCTGGCCTCTCCAGTATTGTGTACAGTCTTACTCTTCACTGAAGTTACCACTTATCTACTATCTAGGTAGTGTTTTTCCTTCCCTTTCTCTCTCCTCCCTTGTAACCATCAAAGATTGTTTAGTTCTGTGTGTAAAACTTTTCATGAGTTTTTATAATAGTGGTCTCATACAGTATTTCTCCTTTTGTGATTGACTTATTACACTCAGCATAATGCCCTCCAGATTCATCCATGTTGTGAGATATTTCATAGATTCATCATTGTTCTTTATTGTTGTGTAGTATTCCATTGTATGTATGTACCATAGTTTATCCATTCATCTTTTGACGGACACTTTGTTGTTTCCATCTTCTTGCTGTTGTGAATAATGGAGCAATAAACATGGCTGTGCATATGTCTATTTGTGTGACTGCTCTTATTTCTCTAGGATATGTTCCTAGGAGTGGGTTTGGTAGATATTTTTAGCTTTTTAAGGAAGCACCATATCGTTTTCCAAAATTGTTTTACCATTTGGCATTCTCACCAGCAGTGCACAAGAGTTCCAATTTCCCCACGTCCTCTCCAAAATCTGTTACTTCCTGTTTTTTTGATTTGTGTCAGTAATGTCGGGGTGAGATGGTATCTCATTGTAGTTTTGATATGCATTTGTCTAATGGCTAGTGATCCCCAGCATCTCTTCATGTGTCTGTTAGCCGCCTGAATGTCTTCTTTGATGAAGTGTCTGTTCTTATCCTTTGCCCATTTTTTAATTGGGTTGTCTTTTTATTGTAGAGGTGTTGGATTTTCCTATATATTTTAGAGATTAGACCTTGTCGGTTATGTCATAGCCAAATTTTTTCCCCCAGTTTGTAAGTTCTTTTTTTATTCTTTCGATGAGCATTAAAAAAATAAAATTGCCGTCAAATCGACTCTGACTTATAGCGACCCTATATGATAGAGTGAAACTGCCTCATAGGGTTTCCAAGAAGTGGCCAGTGGATTTGAACTGCTGCCCTTTTGGTTAACTAGCTTAACTAGTGTGTCATAAGCGTTTCATTTTTAGAAGATCCCATCTATCTAGCTTATCTTCTCGTGTTTGTGTATTGCTGATTATGGTTTATATCCTGTTTCTGCTGTATATTCGGGCCCCTAGTGTTGACCCTATTTTTTCTTCTGTGACCTCTTTAGTTTTTGTTTTTAATATTTAGGTCTTTGCTCCATTTTGAATTAGTTTTTGTGTACAGTGTGAGATATGGGTGCTGTTTCATTTTTTTTACAGATGGACATCCAGTTTTGCCAGGACCATTTGTTGAATAGACTGCTCTTCCCCCATTCAATAGCCTTTGGTCCTTTGTTGAAGACCAGCTGTCCATAGGTAGATGGATTTACATCTGAATTCTTGATTCTGTTCCATTGGTCAATGTGTCTGTTGTTGCACCAGTACCAGGCTGTTTTGACTATTGTAGCTGTATAGTAGGTTCTGAGGTCAGTTAGTGCAAGGCATCCTACTTTGTTCTTCTTCAATAATGCTTTACTTATGTGGGGCCTCTTTCCTTTCCATATAAAGTTAACGATTAGTTTTTCTATCTCGTTAAAGTATTCAGTTGGAATTTGGATGGCAATTGCATTGTATTTGTAGATTGCTTTGGGTAGAATTGACATTTTCACAATGTTGAGTGTACCTATCCATGAGCATGGTATGTTTTTCCATTTATGTAGGTCTCTTGGTTTCTTACAGTAGTGTTTTGTAGTTTTCTTTGTATAGGTCTTTTATGACCTAGTTAGATTTATTCCTAAGTCTTTTATTTTTTTGGGGGGCTGTCATAAATGATCTTGCTTTCCTGATTTCCTTTTCTTAGTTCTCTTTGTTGGTGTATAGGAATCCAATGGATTTTCGTATGTTTATCACATATCTTGCTACTTTGTTGACTGTTTCTATTAGTTCCAGTAGTTTTCTTGGAGAGTCTTTAGGGTTCTTTATGTATAGTATCATATCATCCACAAATAGGGACAGTATTACGTCTTCCTTACCAATTTCGATGCCCTGTATTTCTTTTTCTTGTCTTATTCCTCTAGCTAGGCATTCCACACAATGTTAAATAGGAGTAGGATAAAGGGCGTCCTTGTCTTGTTCTTGTTCTCAGGGGGAATGTTTTCAGCCTCTCTGTTGAGAATGATGTTGGCTGTCGGTTTTGTATAGATGCCCTTCATTACACTGGGAAATTTCCCTTCTAGTCCTATTATATTGAGAGTTTTTATCAGAAATGGGAATTGGACTTTACTGAATGCATTTTCTGCTTTAATTGAGATGATTACGTACTTCTTTTATTTTACTTATGTGGTAGATTGCATTGATTGATTTTCTAATGTTGAACCATCCTTGCGTACCTGGTATGAATCCCACTTGGTCATGGTGTATTTACTTATTTTTATATGATGCTCAATCTATTGCCTAGAATTTTGTTGAGAATTTTTGCATCTATATTCATGGGGGATGTTGGTCTGTAATTTTCTTTTTTTGTGGTGTCTTTGCCTCATTTTGTTATCAGGGTTATGCTGGCATCGTAGAATGCATTTGGAAGTATTCCTTCCTTTTCTATGTTCTGAAATAATTTGCATAGTACTAGTGTAAGCTCTTCTCTGAATGGTTGGTAGAATTCTCCATCTGGTCCAGGAATTTTTTTCTTGGGAGTTTTTTTTTTTACCTTTTAATTTCTTCTCTTCTATTGGTCTTTTCAGATTTTCTACCTCAGTTTGTGTTACTTTAGGTAGGTAGTGTGTTTGTAGAAATTTTTCCATTTCCTCTAGGTTTTCATATTTGTTGGAGTACAGTTTTTCATAGTACTCTGTTATGATCATTTTTATTTCAGTTGGATCTGTTGTAATGTCCCCCATTTCGTTTCTTATTTGGGTTATTTACTTCCTCTCCTGTTCTTCTTTTGTCGATTTGGCCAACGGTTCTTTCAAATAATCAACTTTTGGGCCTGTTGATTCTTTTATTGTTTTTCTGTTCTCTAATTTATTTCTGCTCTGATCTTTATTATCTCCTTTCTTCCGGTGGTTTTGGGCTTCTTTTGCGGTTCTCTTTCTATTTGTTTGAGTTGTAGGGCTAATGTTTTGATTTTGTTCTTTTCTTCTTTTTTGATGTGTGCACCTATTACTGTAAATTGACTTCTGAGTATGGCCTTTGCTGCGTCCCAAAGGTTTTGGTATGATGTGTTTTCATTCTAGAAATTTTTTTATTCTCTTTGATTTCTTCTACTACCCAGTGGTTTTTAAGCAAGGTGTAATTCAGTTTCCATGTCTTTTATTCTTTTTCCTTCCTCTTGTTATTTTTTACCTTTATGGCTTTGTGATCAGGGATGTTGTCTGTGTTATATTGTGCTGTCCATTTCTGAAATTTAATTTATTTTTTGGATTTCTAATTGTAATTTTTGTATGATTTCTAGTTGTTTTTTTATTTTGACATTTTGTTCTTATATTATTTTGTTGAATTCTTCTCTTGCTTTGCACATGTTTTCCTTGATTTTGGCTGTGTTTTGGTTGGATTTGTCAGTATTTTCCATGATTTTGTCTGCGTTTTCCTTGATCTCTTTCCTAATGTCTTGGGGAGGCCTGAATATTAGACTTTTGAGTTCCCTATCAGGTCGTTCCAGTGCCTTTTCTTCTGCCAGAAGGTCAACTGGTACTATATTCTGGTCGCTTACTGGAGCCATCTTTTCTTTTTCATTTTTCTTTTTTAATTTTTATTGTTCTTTAAAAGAAAGTTTACAAATCAAGTCAGCCTCTCATACAAAAATATATATACATCTTGCTATGTACTCTTAGTTGCTCTCGCCCTAATGAGACAGCATACTGCTTCTCTCCACCCTGTATTCTCCGTGTCCATTCAGCCAGTTTCTCTCCCACCCGCCCCTCCCCGCCTTCTCTTCTCCCTTCCAGAAAGGAGCCCACATAGTCTCATGTGTATCCTTGATCCAAGAAACTCACTCCTCACCTGTATCATTTTCTATCTTATAGTCCAGTCCAATCCCTGTCTGAAGCGTTGGGTTTGGAAATGGTTCCTGTCTTGGGCTAACAGAAGGTCTGGAGACCTTGTCTTCTGGGGTCCTTCTAGTCTCAGTCAGATCATTAAGTCTGGCCTTTCTATGAGAATTTGAGGTCTGTATCTCACTGTTCTCTTGCTCCATCAGGGATTGTGTGCTGTGTTCCCTGTCAGGGCAGTCATTGGTTGTAGCTGGTCACCATCTAGTTCTTCTAGCCTCAGACTGATGTAGTCTCTGATTTATGTGGCCCTTTCTGTCTCTTAGGCTCATAATTACCTTGTGTCTTTGGTGTTCTTCATCCTTTTTTAAAAAAATATGTTTTGTTTTTATAGACAAAACATATATTTTAAAAAAATATGTCTGTGTGTCCGTTCTGTACCTCTGTCTCTTCTTGGGAATTCTGTAGAGTTACCTTCTGGGTGTGGGGTTGTTGGTTTTATTCCAAGATGGCCACACTGAGTCATGCCATTTGGCTGGGAACCTCCATCCCATATCTCTGTTCCTTACCCATTTTCTGTTAGTTTCTTCTTCTCCTCAGTGACTTCTAACCTAATACTTCATCCCCTCATTTAAGGTTCAGGGTTCCAGGATTGACATCCGTATCTGTTTTACTTGGTGTTTTGGGTCTTTGTTGCAGTGGGGTGGCTTAGTGTGTCTGACTAGTCTGCCATCTTGGCTTTGCCCCTCAATTTTACTCTTCTTTAAAAGAAAAATAGAAATACATGTTTTCCATGAAGAATATCTGGCTATAGTGTTTAATTTTTAATTCCTATGGAATTTTTGCCCTCTTTTTTTTTTTATATTTTTAGATTTCATGAGAAAACTTCTTACTATCAAGTGCTTTATGATATTTATTCATATTAGAAATTAAAGTTACTTAATTGAGTTTTATTTTTAATTTCAAAACATCTTTTAAAATAATTTGAGATATCTTGTGATATCAGACATTTAGGTTGGAAATTCCTGGATTCGAACTGACATTTTAATTTTGCGAACTACTCTGGTTATGATTTATTTTAAAGGTGTCTCTACCGTGTAGAAATATGTTAGAATTATTTGGGTACATTTGTATTATGCTGAAATTAAAGTTTACTGTGTTAGTAGCCACACTGGTTTTGAGGAAATCCTTATGAAGTTTTAATGGGAAGAGAGTAAGAGGGACGAAATGAGAATGGTTCGAAGAAAATAGGGTATATCAGGTAAAACACTTAGTGGTTTCCTCATTTGAGTGATTATTTCTGATATTTGCTTTCTAGAAAATCATTTAAAAATATATACCAATCAGAATCTGAACGATTGGAGTCTTCAAAAGATCTGAGGAGACAGCTTGGACATTTAGAATCAGAACTTTCACTTCTAAGTACACTTACGGGCATCAGCATAAGAAAGTACTCCAAGAAAACAGAGGACTTGACAAGCACTGTGATGACAGAAAAAAGTAAGCACTGATTTTAACCTAGAAATGTTATTGAAGTTTACATTATTTTGCTTAGGAATTTGGTTGTCATAATGTTGAATTAAAATTCTGTAAGGTAACTATTTGTAAGTATTGTTGTGATAAACTTGCTTAGCCAGATGTCTTTTGAACATCACAGTGTGTGCAGTACTCTTAAAAGCTGTTTGAGGCAGATATTAAAGAAGATACAGTCACAGTTATCAAGTAACTTAGCAGTCAAATAACAGAGGTGAGTAAGGACAGCAACAGCATCTTACAGGTCATTCCCTTAGTAAGATAAAAGCTGCTGGCTGCACATCTACAGTGCTCTCTACTCCTAAATCTCTTGATCTATGGCCAAGATCAATGTTTCAGTGTCTGGGCCTTTTTCCAGAAGGAGAATTTCTGGTTCCAGTCACTGAGTTTTATTGCCCAGGCTTTGTGATGCACTAACAGGTAAGAGGAAGTTAATTCAGCAGTACAACTGGGTGTCAGAAACTTTGGAACTGGTTCCTGACTTTTCCACTGCCATAACCTTAATGAGTAACCCTCAGAAGGGGTTGGGCAGTTCAACTAAGGGGAACTGAAAGGATAATTTTGCAAATCAGAATCAGCATAAAGCTGATTCCTATGAGGTAGAGGTCAAGTATATCTCAGCTTTCCATTTTCTACATCATTTCTGACTCTAGCTTTTCCTCCCATGGTACTCTTTTTCTTTACTGGGTTTGATAATTTGCTGTCACATTTCACAGAGCTCATAGACTATACTCAGGTTATGTGGTTTATTAGGATAGTAACAGGATATAACCAGGCAAGATATAACTAGAGATAACAGGCAGCATCAGTAAAAGGTACAGAGGTAAAATCTGGAAAGATCCCCGAAACAGAGGGCATGTCCCTCCCTTCTGCAGTCAAGACAGCTCTTGGCCAGGACAGCCCTTGGAGTAGAAACCTCCTGCTGGTGCAGCACTCAGAGCAGAAATGTTCCCTGGCTTCTCCTGGCTGCTACCTCACGTATCTGGGCCAGGTTCCACCTCTTCTCGTGGCGGATGTCTCTTCCTGTTCATGTTACTGTCAGCTGGTACAGCTCCTTAAGAGCACAGCTCCAATCGCATTGATTAAGGATAAGGATACACAGTTGCTTATGGTAAATGCTGTCAAAAAGTTGTACACCTGTAAAAAGTTGAATTGGCAAAAGTTGTGTGACAAATATATTTACAACAATGGCCAAAAAAAAAAAAAGCTACTGAGGCTGCTTATGTACAACCAAATTCTCTTTTTCTGTTTTTCAGATTGGATAATTTCTCTTGATCTGTCGTCTTTAAGTTCACTGACTCTTTCTTCTGCCTTCTCACATCTGCTGTTGAACCACTGTATAGAAATTTTTATTTCAGGTTGTGGTACAGTGAATTATTAATATGGCCCTTCTAGCCATAGTCTTTGTGATTCCCATGTAATGATTGGATGGGACATGCAAATACAGTGTTTGTGTCCCACCAAGGGGATTGGACAGCCTGTTAAGAATGCAGATAAGGTGCATCGACCCCTGTGTGGGTGGGGCCATGCAAATAAAGGGAATGGAACCCTAATGAGGGAATTGGTCAGTTTTACCATCCCGCTAGGCTTAAAAGAGAGCCAGTCTCAGAGCAGAAGCGGACCTAATTACCACCAGGCAGAAGAGACAGGAGTGGAGCATGCCATTAGGACCTGGGACCCCTGTGTCAAAAACCTCCCAGACCAGGAGACACAGCGAGAGGGCTGTAACGTTGGAGATGGTGGGAAGAAGCTACAGAGACATGGCAGCAGCAGAGGTAGCAGAACGAGGAGACCAGTGGGAGACAGTGCAGTGGGCTTCCTGGCTCACAGAGTGAGAGAGCTGAGCACCTTTGGGCCAAGGCTTACTGGTGGAGTGGAGTACCTCCAGGTACTTATTGCTGGAGCTAAAGTGCTTTGTAACACTTGCCTGAGCAGGCGGAGGTTAAGGGGCTCAGGGCCAGAGAGAGGACTGCCTGCGAGCATGGCTGAGAAGAAGCTGTCCTGATTGAAAAACTGTATTCTGTAATTTCCCTAATAAACCCCATAACTATGAGTATTGTCTATAAGTTTTGTGTGGCCATTGTAACGAATTATCCAACCCAGCAGAGAAGTAGAGAGTGCCGTGGGAGGGACGGCTGGTGTTGGTGTCAGAATTGGTAAAAAGTTTAGAGAGAAGGAGATATGTCTGACCTCTACTTCATAGGAATCAGTTTGGGGCTGATGTTGATAATGAGCCTCCTCCCTCCATTGTGAAGGTAAACGAAGAGGTCAGATGCCCCTGCCTCCACCGTTTACAGTTGGTACCATGCCATTCTTACACAGATATTGTACTTTTCAACTCCAGATTTTAATTTGGTTCTTTTAAATAATTTCTGTTTCTTGAGATTCTTTATTCACTAAGTCATTTTCTTTGTACTTTAAATGATTTCATCATGGTTTTCTTTCTTCTTTGAATATATTTGTAACCTACTTTGAAGTATTTTTTCTGTGAAGTATTTTTTTTCTAAATATAGGTTGCACTTTCTATGTATGTCTGGTGAAATGAGTTCCTCTATGTGACGTTTTACCTTGGTTCTTTGGAAAAACAACTTGAGAGGTTTTTCCCCTAAGCCCTGAGGAGTTAGATACCTTTGCCCTAGTTTTCAACCCAGAGGGTTTGTTACACTTCTTGGGTAATCTGTAAACAGTTTGGTACTTTTCATCTGGTCCTGCGCTGTAGCCTGCCCTTGGCCCTTGCAGGGATTGGTCAATATACTATGCAAACGATGTGACTATGGAGTATGCAAATATATGACTACAGCCTACTATGCAAATGAAGTTTGTTGCCCCTCCCTGGGAGGGGCCATGCCTTGAAATTGATGAGAAGTTGTATATATGTGCAGCCAATCCCACAGAGATTTTCCAGACAGAAAGAAGCAGGAAGACAGGAAGCAGACAGAAGCAGAAGAAACAGAGAAAGGAAGCAAGGAAGCTCCTAAAAGAACTATAACACGGATCAAGGGCTGTATCACTGAAGATAGCAGCAGGCCTGGAAGGGGCCCAGCGACATAGCATGCTAATTCTTATTTTTCATTTTGAGAATTGTTCTTGGCTTTGTTCAGGTGTTTGTTTGCATAGTAAGTTCCCCGGATTAAATGTGTGAGGTCTTTTTCCCTCACCATGTGTGTCTAATGATGTCTCTGCTCAGTTTTTTTCTTTTTTTTTTTGTCTGTTGAGTTGCCCGTGTCTGCATAACTTAGCATATAGCCAAAGTTGGGCAGAGGTTGTGCTGAAACACCGTTGGTGGATCTGGTGGCCTGGGTAGCGCATTCAGACCGTAAGCCACTTTCAAGTCAACCTTTGCTTTAACTTTGTACCAGCTGCATTTGGGTTTCCTCTGCACGTGTGCGTCGTCTCTGTTGACCAGGGATGTGTGGGTGGCTTGGACCCCAATACCTTATCTAGAAGGTGAGAGGAATGAAGCGTGGCTGAAGCTGTAATTAGTAAAGAAGCAGTAGCCACTCATATTACCTTGAAGAGGGGGTTATTGGTATTGTAATTTTTGCATTTTGCACTGTGGCCTTGTTTTTGCCTGAGCTTAGAAAAGATTATGCAGTGGTCCTGAGTTTTTTGTGTCACGTAATCATGGTTAGAGTGACCTTGTCTTGTGGTGCTCTGGGAGATTGTTTATGTTCCCCAGGATGACGCCATGGCCTGCTCATGAAAATGAGGCCAGCACCTAACAACACTGTGGCGGAACTGTTAGCTTCAGGCCAGGTTAAGATGTCAAGGGCTGCTTTTCTTTGCTCAGCATACCGTTTTGGCCAAGGGTGGACGTAATCAGTCCATGAGATATTAAACCATGATGTTTGTATTTTCATCACTAGGGTGCTTTTGCTTGTCATGATCAGGAGGATGTCCTGAGAATATCGTTTGTAGTTGGACTAGGATTAATTCCTTCTTTTGTTTTGTAGGATGAGTTGTTGAATCATCTGACGCATACAATAGCGTTTCAGACTGTGGACAGGATACAGTGGCCAACTGCAATGCAGGCAGTGCCCAGAAAGAAATGATAATTTGTTTATTAAAACCCAGACATTGAAAGTACATTCTAGAATCCAGCTTAGTCTATTTTAGGCAGTCAAGTGGCTTTTGCTTTAGCTTAGATAGATAGTTCCGGTCAAGTCGACTCTGACTTATGGTGACCCTATGTACAGAATGAATCGTTGCTGGGTCCTGTGTCATCCTTATGATTGCCGGCATTTTGGAGCCCATCATTGCAGTACTGTGCCAATCCATCTCACCAAGCATCTCCCTTGCCTTCGTTGGCCCTGTACTTCACCAAACATGCTGTCTTTATCTAGCAGTTGATCCCTTCTAATGACATGTCCCGAGGAAGTCAGACAATGCTCTGTTGTGATGCATAGGTTTTCATTGGCTAATTTTTGGAAGTAAATTTCCAGGCCTTTCTTCCTACTCTGTCTGGAAGCTCTATTGAAACCTGTCCACCAGTGTGAGCCTGCTGGTATTTGAACTATCAATAGCATAGCTTCTAGCATCACAACAAGATGCAAGCTACCACAGTATGACGGACTGAAAGATGGGTGGTAGTTCTATAGCTTAACCACAGATTATTCAGCTTGTCCTATAGTTACAGCAAGAAGTGCTTCCTACAAAACAAATGTAGGAGAAATTTACTCCATGGCTTACCTAAGAAGAAATTGAAGGTCATTTGTCTATAACATGAGTGAAGTTAAACAATTTTTGCAAAGAAGGCTGGAGTGTCTCTGAAGAGAAGAAATTATTATAGTAAGGATGGCCTCAATATTAGTTCTCATTCCTGAAGGGCTAGATTTTGCTGCAGGTTGTGATGAATTCACGAGAAGCATTTTGTTGATGTAGGATCACCATTCAATTTTTGTGAGACTGAAGATTGGATTTATGATATAAAACCAGCAAAACCAAACCCGTTGCCGTGGAGTTGATTCCAATTTATAGTGACCCTATAAAGGAACTTTAAATACCAGAAAAAGCCTTCCTTCTGTATCGTTTAATTATTAATTTATTATTAGCCCTTTTTTTTTAGCAATCAGTTAAATTCAGAGCAGTGTCTGTGGTCTGAGACACATCTGACCTGTGTGTTTTGGATGGTCTCTAAGCTAAGAATGATCTTTATGTTTTTGTTTTTACTGTTTTTTATTTCGGTGGCATTAGTTACATTCGCAGTGTTATGTGACCACCACCACTCTCTATTCCAAAACTTTTTCATCATCCCAAACAAAAGCTCTATACCCATTATGCAGTAACTTCCCATTCCACCCTACTACCAGCCCTGGGAACCAGTAATTTACTTTCTGTCTGTATGAATTTACCTATCTAGATACTTCATGTCAATAAAATCATATAATATTTGTCCATTTGTGTCTGACTTATTTCACTTAGCATAATGTTTTCGAGGTTATCCATGTTATAACATGTATTACAATGTTATTTTTTTCTTTATGGTTGAAAAATACACCATTGTGAGTATATACCAGTCTGTTTATCCACTCATCTGTGATGGATACTTAGTTTGTTTCCACCTTTTGATTATTGTGAATTATGCTGTGAACACTGGTGTGCAAGTATTTATTTGAATCCCTGTTTTCTGTTTTTTTGAGTATGTACATAGGAGTGGAATTACTAGGTCATATAATTCTGGAGCCCTGGTGGCACAGCGGTTAAGAGCTCGGCTGCTAACCAAACGGTTGGCAGTTCAAATCCACCAGCCACTCTTTGGAAACCCTATGGGACAGTTCTACTCTGTCTTAAAGCGTGGCTGTGCGTTGGAATTGACTTGTCAGCAATAGGTTTGTTATTGGGATTTTTATGGCAATTCTGTGTTTAACTTTTTGAGGAACCCCCAAACCATTTATTTTATTTTTATTGTACTTTAAGTGAAAGTTCACAAATCAAGTCAGTCTCTCATACAAAAATTTGTATACACCTTGATACGTACTCCTGGTTGCTTTCTGCCTAATGAGACAGCACACTCCTCTCCACCCTGTATTCCCCGTCCATTCAGCCAGCTTCTGTCCCCCTCTGCCTTCTCATCTGCCCTCCAGACAGAAGCTGCCCACATAGTCTCATGTGTCCACTTAAGCCAAGAAGCTCACTCCTCACCAGTATCATTTTCTATCCCATAGTCCGGTCCAATCCCTGTCTGAAGAGTTGGCTTTGGAAATGGTTCCAGTCTTGGGCCAACAGAAGGTCTGGGGACCATGACCTCTGGGGTCCCTCCAGTCTCAGTCAGACCATTAACTCTGGTCTTTTTAGGAGAATTTGAGGTCTGCATCCCACTGCTCTCCTGCTCCATCAGGGATTCTCTGTTGTGTTCCTTGTCAGGGCAGTTTTCAGTTGTAGCTGGGCACCGTCTAGTTCCTCTGGTCTCAGACTGATGTAGTCTCTGGTTTATGTGGCCCTTTCTGTCTCTTAGGCTCGTAATTACCTTGTGTCTTTGGTGTTCTTCCTTCTCCTTTGCTTCAGGTGGGTTGAGACCAATTGATGCATCTTCGATGGCCACTTGCTAGCGTTTAAGACCCCAAACACCACTTACCAAAGTGGGACACAGAATGTTTTCTTAATAGGTTTTATTATGCCAGTTGACCTAGATGTCCCCTGAAGCCATGGTCCCCAAACTCCACCCCACTACACTGGCCTTCGAAGCAGTTTATTCAGGAAACTTCTTTGCTTTTGGTTAGTCCAGTTGTGCTGATCTCTCCTGTACTGTGTGTTGTCTTTCCCTTCACCTAAAATAGTTCTTGGCTACTAACTAATTAGTGAATACCCCTCTCCCTCCCTCCCTCCCTCCCTCCCCATGCTCGTAACCATCAAAGAATATTTTCTTCTGTGTTTAAACTATTTCTTGAGTTCTTATAATAGTGGTCTCATACAATATTTGTCCTTTTGCAACTGACTAATTTCACTCAGTATAATGCCTTCCAGATTCCTCCATGTTATGAAATGTTTCACGGATTCATCTTTGTTCTTTATCCAAAAACCAAAAACCAAACCCAGTACTGTCGAGTCAATTCCGACTCATAGCAACCCTATATGACAGAGTAGAACTGCCCCACAGAGTTTCCAAGGAGCGCCTGATGGATTCGAACTGCTAACCCTTTGGTTAGCAGCAGTAGCACTTAACCACTACACCACCAGTGTTCTTTATTGATACGTAATATTGCATTATGTGAATATACCATAGTTTATCCATTCATCCGTTGATGGACACCGTGGTTGCTTCCATCCTTTTGCTATTGTAAACAGTGCTGCAGTGAACATGGGTGTGCATATATCTGTTCATGTAAAGGCTCTTATTTCTCTAGGATATATTCCAAGGAGTGGGATTGCTGGATGGTATGGTAGTTCTATTTCTAGCTTTTTAAGGAAGCACCAAATTGATTTCCAAAGTGGTTGTACCATTTTACATTCCCACCATCAGTGTGTAAGTGTTCTAGTCTCTCCACAACATCTCCAACATTTATTATTTTGTGTTTTTTGGATTAATCACCATTGTTGGAGTGAGATGGTATCTCATTGTTTTGATTTGCATTTCTCTAATGGCTAATGATCATGAACATTTCCTCATGTGTCTGTTACCCACCTGAATGTCTTCTTTGGTGAAGTGTCTGTTCATGTCCTTTGCCCATTTTTTAATTGGGTTATTTGTCATTTTGTTGTTGAGTTTTTGCAGTATCATGTAGATTTTAGACATCAGATGCTGACTGGAAATGTCATAGCTAAAAAATTCTCCCCTGTCTGTAGGTAATGTTTTTACTCTCTTGGTTAAGTCTTTGGATGAGCATAGGTTTTTAGGAGCTCCCAGTTATCTAGTTTCTTTTCTGGTATTTGTGCATTGTTAGTAATGTTTTGTATACTGTTTATGCCGTGTATTAGTGCTCCTAGTGTTGTCCCTATTTTTTTCTTCCATGGTCTTTATCGTTTGAGATTTTATGTTTAGGTCTTTGATCCATTTTGAGTTAGTTTTTGTGGATGGTGTGAGGTATGGGTCTTGTTTCATTTTTTTGCGGATGGATGTCCCCCCCCAAACCATTTTTGACAGATGCCACACCATTTTACATTCCCACCAGCTTTGGAAGAGGGTTCCAAATTCTCTACATCTTTACCAACATTTGTTGTTATTATTTTTTTAATTAATTGTTGCCATTCTGGTAGGTGTGAAATGGTATCTCATTGTTTTGATTTGTACTTCCCTAATGAATAATGAAGGTGCCCTGGTGGTGCAGTGTTTAAAGTGCTCAGCTGCTAACCAGAAAGTTGGCAGTTTGAACCCACCTGCCACTCCACAGGAGAAAGATGTGGCAGGCTGCTTGAGTAAACATTTATAGCCTTGGAAACTCTACGGGGTCGCTATGAGTTAGAACTGACCCGATGGCAGTGGGTTTGGTTAATAACTAATGATGTTGATCGTCTTTTCATGCATGTCTTACTATTTACATGTCTTTACAGTAAAGTCTCTTCAGATCCTTTGCCCATTTTTAAGTTGGATTATTTACATTTTTGTCCTTGAGTTGTAAGGAGCTGTTTATATATTAAACCCTTATCAGATATATGATTTGCAAATATTTTCACACATTCTGTGTGTTGTCTTTTCACTGTCTTAATAATGTCCTTTGATGCACAAAATTTTTTAATTTTGATGAGATGTAATATCTATTTTTGTTGTTGGTGCTTGTGCTTTAGGTATCATATATAAAAACCCGTTGCCAAATCCAAGGGCGTTCAGATTTGCCCTGTGTTTTCTTTTTAGAGTTTTATAGTTTTGCTCTTAGATTTAGGTCTTTGATCCATTTTGTGTTAATTTTTGTATATGGGGTAATGTAAGGTCCAAGTTTCATTCTGTTGTACAGTGTTGCTATGAGTTGGAACTGACTCAACAGTACCTAACAACAACAACAGCAAGGTCCAACTTCATTCTTTTGCAAGTGGCTATCTAATTTTCCCAGCAGCATTTGTGGAAAAGACTGTTTTTTCCATACCAAGTGGTCATGGCACTCTTGTGAAAAATCAATTGACCATAGCTGTGAGAGTTTATTTTTGAACTCTCAGTTCTGTTCTTTTGGTCTATATGGCTCTCCTTATGCCTGTTCTACACTATTTCTGTTACTCTAGCTTTGTAGGAAGATTTGAAATCAGGAAGTGTGAGTCCTCTTTCTTTTTTCTTTTTCAAGATTTTATTGGCTATTCTAGATCTCTTGAAATCCCACATGACTTTATTGTGGGTTTTTATGTTTCTCCAAAATATACTGTTGGGGTTTTGTTAGCGATTGCATTGAATCTGTATAGTATTGTCATTGGATAGTATTGTCATCTTAATATTCAGTCTTCCAATCCATAAACATGGGATGTCTCTCCATTTATTTAGGTTGTCTTTGTGATCTTTACATTTAAAAATAATTTTTTAAAGAACAAGAATATGTGGCAGATGAACATGTGATTCTCAAAGCTTAAAACTTGGACTGTCTGGCACTCTACAGAAGAAGTTTGTCTACCCCTGGTCTAAAAAAAAAAAGACCAAGAGAGTATTGCTTTTCTTAAACATCAGAAGACTGGAGGGGTTTAAAATTAACAGAAGGAATATGAGGATGATCATAATGAGAAATCTTTTTTTTAATAGAGGATGACAGAATATGCAGGGTATTAGTTGAATGCTAAAGAATCTGAAAACTAATTTTTTACATCGTCTTGTGTGTCCACTTGTATAGTCAGCAGCTTCTGGAGAATTGCTAAAAGTCTTATGTTTGAGGTATCCCAATGGAATGGATGCCCCGTAGTTTGGAGAAAGTGATGTGTGTTATTTTAGCTGAGATTCATGAATAGAAAGATCAACATCTTGGAATTTTGCTACTGTTTTCCACAGTAATAAAGATGGGGATATTGTATAAGTTCCCTGCAGTTGTATTAGCTTTTAATAGGGTACAATCTAGAATTGGGAGTAATCCTCAAATGCACGAGGCAATCTTTAAGTAACTTAGAGATAACTTGTGAATCTTAGATGCCATTGCTCTTATTACCATCAAGGTTAATGGCAATACTTGTGGCATTGCAACTACAAGGGTTTTCAGTTTTGTAATTATAGTCTCTGAATTCCATTAGCTTTCTTTGTTTTTCCTAAAGATTGTGCATAAGGACAGCAGAGTTTGTTAGTGCAAGGTAAAGCTCTTTAAAGTTCTGTAATTATGGTAACAATGAAATGTGTATCCTTGTTACTAGAGAGATAAGGTGAGATTTATATTGAGGGTTCTCAAGAGCACCCCCAGGTTTGATCATTTGGTAGAACTCACAAGAGTCAGTATATAATTGTACTCGTGGTTATTACTGTGAAAGGATAAAAAACAAAATCAGCAAAGGAAAAGGCACATGGGGTGAAGTTCAGAGGAAGCCAGGTACAAGCTTCTAAGCATGTGCCTGTGAAGTCACATAGGGTGCACTTCATTTGTCCAGCAATGAGTTGTGACTACATATCTGTAATGTTGTCTACAGGGAAGCTCATCAGAGACTCAGCATACACAGTTTTTTGGGGGGGCCAATCACAAAAGTAACCTTTGCCTAGCTTGTAGCAAAATTTCAGATTCCCAGAAGGAAAGCAGGTGTTCAGCATAAACCGTATTGTTTATACAGACAGTTTAAGCACACTGAGCCACTCTTATCAGTTCTAGGAATGGTGAAAACTCTCCTGAAATCTGAGTACCCAGGCACCAGCCAAGGGCCAGCCTTGTAAGCAGGTCTTTCTAAGGACAGCAATGTCAGGTTGGCTATGTTAACTTTTTTCTGCACAGGATTAGTTACACCAGGAATACAAATCAAACAGTTATTATTTTTATCATTGCAACCATATTTCTCCACCAAGGCAGTGCTTCAGTCTATCCTAAAAATAAGCAACAATAAACAGAACTTACTCCCTTAGCGCATTTGGAGGTATTCAGGAGCTTTAAGGGTTTACTTCCTATCCATGTGTTGCCTGCGTAGTCTTGCCAGGATTGTGTCATTGGCAGCTAGGAAGTGCATTGGAAGCATCTTTGACAATATTGTTAAAATTACCTTCAATATTGTGGCCAATTTTTTTTCTGCTCTTATGCATAATATCATGAAGCATTTTTGCTGAACTCCACTTTTACTATGCTATTTCCTTAGTTCAATGTTTCTCAACTTCAGGACTATTGATAATTCCTTTTGTGAGAGAGAGGCTTTCCTGTGCATTGTAGAACGTTTAGCATCATCCTTATGGTACTAGTATTGCCCCCACCCCCATCTGAGTTGTGAAAACCAAAAATGTGTATTGCCAAATGTAGCCTGGGTGGCAAAAGTCTGTGAGAACATAGCCCGTTTGCTAGTTGACATCCAGGTGATTCTCTAGAAGGACTGTGCAGGTTGGATAATTCCCTAACCAAATAAAAAAAACCAAACCTGTTGCTATCCAGTCAATTCTGACTCACAGTGACCCTATAGGACAGAGTAGAACTGCCCCATAGGATTTCTAAGGAGTGGCTGGTAGATTTGAACTGCTAACTTCTTGGTTAGCAGCCAAATGCTTAACCACTGTGCCACCAGGGCCTCAATTCTGCAGGAGGTAAGCAATAATGGACTTTAACTTCTTGGGATGAGGGAAGGAAGAGGAGGTTTAGAGTGCTGCAGTAACGGATAGTGTTATGCGAATGCAAAGCATAGATAAGGCGCTTGCTGAAAAGTCCTGAGGGTTTTCTGTTAACAGAATGGACAGCATGGGGAGCCAATAAATTTAGTGGACTTGGTCAACTGACCTTTTCACACATTTTGCTATTACTGCTATAGCTCTTAGAAAGGTGGATGTTACTTGGCTACTGGATCTAAAAAAGTCTGAAACAAGCGGTGGGCCTCTGACAACCATGTAATTACACTTTTCATGAACAAAAAAGGAAAAAGAGTTTGTGAATCTGTTACTGGGCAAGACTTCTCAGCTCGGGACTAAGCCCTGCCTAGGTTCTTTACCTTCTTCTGACCAAGAATGACCAGGAGAGGCTCAGAGGCTCCACATGAACAAAGGTTTATTAGGGACAGTAAGAAAGTAAAAGGCTTGCAAGGGAGAGGGGTTTCCACCTACGCTAGCCTCCAGTCTCTTACTGGACAAAGGATTCCCTAGGGGTAATGAAAGTTTTTAGGAAGGAAAAAGGTATTAGCTTTATTCATTAGATGGGTGGAGATTTCCAGGAGAAGGGGAGGGATTATGAAAATCAAATACATGTGCAGTTAGTATTCAAGATGGACTTCCTCACAGAGGTTGCTGGAACTAAGATGGAATCTGTCACAAAGCTGCCAGGATGTCGAAAAGGACTTGTTTTGAGATGTTGTGCATGCGTGATGCCTCTGGATCTTGGTTTGAGACCCGGCTAGGGGTCCCTGTTCATGTTTATCTCATGTGGAAGGTCATTCATAGGCCACATCGATCTTTACTGCTCATGCTGTGTACCTGGTGAGGCCTTGAAAAACCACTCAGGAGGATTATCAGTAATTTATAGCTGGTCAAGCACACAGGGCTTTGAAATGTAGCCCCTTATCTTGTCTAAGCACCTAGTTTGTTAATCACAAGTAGTTCTTGGGTACCAGCAGTAAAGATTATGTGGTGGTCAGTACTTAGGTTTATATTTAATTTTAGCTGGTCAAGCACACAGGGCCTTCAAATATAGCCCTTATTTAATTCAGCCAGCCTGATCTCTTCCCTGTTTCAAATCTACCACAATTAACATAAATTCAGTGCCCCCTAGGCAAAATCTTGCCCTTTCCCTCTCCTCCTACTCCTGGTAGCCACTAATCATTTTTGGTTTTTATGTATTTGCTGATTGCATGTAAGCGAAATCATACAGCACATATTCTTTTGTGATTGACTTATTTTGCTCAGCATAATGTTTAATAGGTTCATCCATGTCGTGGTGTATGTCAGGACTTCATTTCTCTCTATGGCTGAGTAATATTCCATTATATATATATATGTATATATACACATACACACACATCAGTTTGCTTAGCTAGTCATCTGTTGTTGATATTTCCGTTGTTTTTACCTTCTGGCTTTATGAAAAGTGCCATAAGAACATTGGTGTATAGGTTTCTCTTTTTTTTTTTCTCCTGGTTTCCTTCTTCTGAATATATACCTAGGGTTGAGGTTGCTGGATCATATGGTAACTCTAAGTTCAAATTTTTGAGGAACTGCCAAATTGTTCTCCGCAGCAGCTGCACCATTTTACACTCCCGCCAGCAATGATGAGGGTTCCAGTTTCTCCACAACCTCTCTAATGATTATTGTTTTTCTGTTTTAAATCAATGCCATTCTAATAGGGGTGAATTTTGTTTATTTTGTTGATGTTGAGAATATACACAGCAAAATGTACACCAATTCAACAGTTTCTACATGTACCATTTAGTGACGTTGATTACATTCTTCGAGTTGTACAACCAACTGTTCTCACCCTCCTTTTCTGAGTTGTTGGTTAAGGGTTCCAATTTTTTTAAATCTTTATTGTTATTATTTTTTTATCTTAGCCATCCTAGTTGAAAAATGGTATCTCATTTTGGTTTTGATTTGCATCTCCCTGATGGCTAATGATGCTGTGTGTCATTTCATGTGTTTGGCCATGCCAGTGTCCTCTTTGGTGAAATGTCTATTCAAGTCCTTTGTCCATTTTATGATTGGGTTATTTTTTCATCTTGTTGTCAAAATTTTATATATGTTTTGATTATTAAATTCTTGTAAAATATATAGTTTCCAAAGATATTCTCCCACTTGGTAGCTTTTCACTTTTTTTGTAAAGTCTTTGTATGAACAAAAATTTTTAATTTTTATAAGGTCCCATTTATTTATTCTTTGCTGTTTGTGCTTTTGGTATTATGTTAGATGATCAGCCATCAAAAGATAGACCTGACAGCATTGCCCCTACTTTTTCTTCCAAGAATTTTATGGTTTTGGTTTGTACAGTTAGGTCCTTAATCCATTTTGAATTTGTTTTTGTGTAGGGTGTGAGATATTGGTTCTGTTTCTTTTTTTACATGTGGAACTGCAATTTTCCCAGCATCATTTTTTGAAGAGACTCTTCTTTCCCCATCAAATGGACTTAGCACCCTTGTCTAAAATCAGTTGACTGCAGATATCTGGGTTTATTTCTGGGCTCTCAGCTCTATTCCATTGGTCTATGTGTCTGTTGTTATACTAGTACCAGGTTGTTTTGACTTCTATAGCTGTATACCCATTGCTGTCAAGTCGATTCTGACTCATAGTGACCCTATAGTATGTTTTAAGTGCTCCTACTTTGTTCTTCTCTTTCGTCATTGCTTTAGTTATTTGGGGGCTCTTGCCATTCCATATAAAGTTGTAGACTGGTTTTTCTATTTCTGTAAAGAAGCCTATTGGAGTTTTATTTGAGATTGCAATGAATCTGTAGATTGCTTTACGTAGTATTGGCATCTTAACAGTGTTAAGTTTTCCAGTGCATAACATTGAACATCTTTCCATTTATTTAAGCCTCCTTTAATCTCTTTCAGCACTGTTTTATACTTTTCATTGTAGAAGTCCTTCATACCTCTGGTTAGTTTTATTCCTAGTTAATTTTTCTCCTAGATAGTATTGTAAATAGAATTATTTCCCTTTTAGATTTTTCATTGCTGGTGTATAGAAACCCAACCTATTTTTGTTTGTTGACCTTGTACCTTGCAACTTTGCCAAGTGGCTCTATTAGCCCTAGAAATTTTCTTGTTTACTCTTTGAGATTTTCTTTATATAGAATCATATCCGCTAATAGAGACATTTTTAGTTATTTTCCAATCTGGATACCTTTTTTTTTCTTGTTTTATTGCTCTGGCTAGGACTTCTAATATAGTATTGAATAGAAGTGGTGAGAGAGCGGGCACCCTTGTCTTGTTTTTGATTTCAAGGAGAAAGCTCTCAGTCTTTTCTCCATTAAATATAGTGTTGGCTGTTGCCTTACTATATATGCCCTGAATCATATTGAGAATTTTTCCTTCTGTTCCAGTCTTCTTAAGGGTTTTCATCAAGAAATGGTGTTGGATTTTATCAAATGTTTTTTCTGCATCTATAGAAATGATCATGTGGTTCTTTTCCTTTGTCCTATTGATGTGATGTATTTCATTGATTGATTTTCTAATGTTGAAGCATCCCTGCATTCTTGGAATGAATCCCACTTGGTCATGGTGTATGACTCTTTTAATATGCTTTTAGATTCTGTTTGCCAGTATTTTATTGAGCATTTTTGCATGTATGTTTATAAGAGATATTGGCCTGTAGTTTGCTTGTAGTGTCTTTGCCTGTTTTGTGTATCAAGGTTACATTTGCTTCATAGAATGAATTAGGGTCATTGTGGTTTTGATCTACATGTCCCTAATGGCTAGTTGAGGAGCCCTGGTGGCACAGTGGTTAAAGCTAGGCTGTTAACCAAAAGAAGAACCCACCAGTTGCTCCACAGGAGAAAAATGTGGCAGTCTGCTTCCGTAAAGATTACAGCTTTAGAAACACCATGGGGCAGCTCTACACTGTCCTATAGGGTCACTGTGTGTCTGAATTGACTCAGTGGCAACAGGGTTTAATGGCTAATGATGCTGAGCATCTTTTCATGTGCTCGTTGACCATTTTAATATCCTGTTTGGTGAAATGTCTGTTCAGGTGCTCTGCCCAATTTTTTGACTGGGTTGTTTGACTTCTTACTGTTAAGTTGTAGAAATTTTTTTCATGTTTATTTTGGATATTAGACCTTTGTCAGATATGTAGTTTCTGAAAATTTTCTCCCAACCTGTAAATTGTCTCTTCACTTTGTTGACAAAATTCTTTTGATGAACAATAATATCTGATTTTTTGAAATCCCATTTATCTGCTTTGTCTTTCGCTTGCGATTTTGTTGTCATACCTAATAACCCATCATTAAAAAAACCAGTACCACAATCTCACCACTACATTTTCTTCTAAGAATTTTATGGTTTTAGTTTTCACATTTAGGCCCTTGGTCCATTTTGAATTGGTTTTTGTTTATGGTGTGAAGCATGGATCCTGATTCATTCTCTCATGTGGAAATCCTGTTTTCCCAACACCATTTATTGAAGAGACTCTTCCTTCCTCGTGGAATGGACTTAGTACTGTTGTCGAAAATAAGTTGTCCATACCAAAAAAAACCCAAACTCATTACCATCGAGTTGATTCTGACTCATAGCAACCCTGTAGGACAGAGTAGTACTGCCCCATATGGCTTTTAAGGCTGTAATCTTTATGGGAGCAGACTGCCACATCTTCCTCTTGTAGAGACAGAGATGTATGGATTTATTCCTGGACTTTCAATTTATTTCATTTGTTTGATTTGTCTGTTATTATACCTGTACTAGGCTGTTTTAATTACTATAGTTTTATATACCCACTCCTCCCTCATTGACATGGTTAGGTTCCAAAGACCAGGATGTTATGAGAAAATCAGTGTTATATGAAAATGGAGGATGACTGCATCAGATCACAAAATGGAGAATAACTACATCATTATGTAACTGCCAAACCACTAGGAATCAGGCCCTAGCCAAGTTGGTACATAACTTTAACCATCACAGCTAGCATTATGCTCGCCTCACACCTCGGCGTTCCTGCCGGATGTACATCGTCAATGTGCAAGATAGTCAGATAATAGATGTTGTGAATTGAACTGTGTCCCCCCAAAATGTGTATCAACTTGGCTAGGCCATGATTCCTAGTATCATGTGGTTGTCCTCTATTTCGTGATCTGATGGTATTATCCTATGTGTTGTAAATCCTAATCTCTATGATGTTAGTGAGGCAGGACACAATCTATAGGATTAGGTTGTATTTTGAGTCAATCTTTCTGGACATTTAGAAGAGAGAATCAAGCAGAGAGGAGAGGGACGTCATTACCACTAAGCAAGAAGAGTCAGGAATGGAGTGCATCCTTTGGATTCAGAGTCCCTGCACTGAGAAGGTCCTAGGCCAGGGAAAGATTGATGACAAGGGCCTTCCCCCAGAGCTGACAGAGAAAGCCTTCCCCTGGAGCTGGCATCCTGAATTCAGACTCCTAACCTCCTAAACTGTGAGAAATAAACTTCTGTTTGTTGAAGCCACCTACTTGTGATATTTCTGTTATAGGAGCACTGGATAACTAAGACAGTAGAATTTTTACTGTTGTCATAAATGTGAAATGTTGGATAAAGAGGTAGTGAGGAGTAGGCATGGTATGTTTTGAAATCAGGAAGTGTGAGTCTTCCTACTTTTCCTTTCTTCTTCAAGATTGCTTTAGCCATTCAGAGTTTCTTCCCTTTCTGTATAAAGTTGAGGATTGGCTCTTCTGTTTCTGCAAAGAAGGCTGTTGGAATTTTGATAGGGATTTCATTGAATTTATAGATTGCTTTGGGTAGTATTGACATTATAACTGTATTAAACCTTCCAAACCATGAACATGGAATGTCCTTCCATTTGTAGTTTTCTGTGTACAAGTTGTTCACCTTCCTGGCTATATTTTTTCTTAGGTACTTTATTCTTTTAGATGGTATTATAAATGGTAATGTTTCTTTAGTTTCCTTTTCAGCTTGCTCATTGCTGATATAGAGAACCTGACAGATGTTTGTTTGGTCTTGTATTCTCCCACTTGCTGAATTCATTTATTTAGTTCTAATAGCTTTCTTGTGGATTCTTTGGGATTTTCTTTGTATAGGATTATGTCATCTACAAAAAGACATATTCTTCCTTCCTCCCAATTTGGACACCACTCATTTATTCACCCATATATTTTGTTTATCTGTATATCTATGTTTTTCCACATCTTTGCCAAAACCTGTTGTTTTCAGTTTTTTTTTTTCAGTTGTAGCCATCTTAGTGGCTGTGAAGTGATATCTTATTGTAGTTTTGATTTGTGTTCTCCTAATGACTAATTTGGAAACCCTGGTAGCATAGTGATTAAGTGCTATGGCTGCTAACCAAAAGGTTGGCAGTTTGAATCCACCAGGTGCTCCTTGTAAACTCCAAGGGGCAGTTCTACTCTGTCCTATAGGGTCGCTATGAGTCGGAATCTACTCAACGGCAGTGGGTTTGGTTTTTGATTAATGACTGATTTGGAAACCCTGGCAGCATAGTGGTTAAGAGCTATAGCTGCCAACGAAAAGGTTGGCAGTTCAAATCCACCAGGCGCTCCTTGAAACCTCAATGGGGCAGTTCTACCCTGTCCTATAGGATCACTATGAGTTGGAATCAACTCAGCGGCAATGGTTTTGGTAGTGACTAATTTGGTGGTGCAGTGATTAAGAGCTCCGGCGAGTTATGGCTACTAACCAAGAGGTCAGCAGTTTGAATCCACCAGTCACTCCTTGGAAACATAGGGGCAGTTCTACTATGTCCTATAGGGTTGCTATGAGTCGGAATTGACTCGATGGGAACAGGTTTGGTGTTTTTTTTTTTTTTTTTTAATGACTAATGGGAATCCTGGTGATGCAGTGATTAAGAGTTTGGGCTGCTAACCAAAAGGTTGGCAGTTTGAATACACCAGCTGCTCCTTGGAAACCCTATGGGGCAGTTCTACTTTGTCCTGTAGGGTCGCTGTGAGTTGGAATTGACTTGGTTTGGAGTGTTTATTATTCACTTGTGTTTCTTCTTTGGTGAAATGTCTGTTCAAGTCCGTTGTCCATTTTTTGATTGGGTTGTTTGTCTTTTTGTTGTTAAGTTGTAGGAATTTTTTATATATTCTGAATATTAAACCCAGATATATGATTCCATCAAATCTGTTTGTAATCTATAGGTTGTCTCTTCACTTTGTTGATAAAGTCCTTTGATGAACAAGGTTTTTTTATTTTGATAAAGTCCAGTTTGCCTATTTTGTCTTTTGTTATTGGTGTTTTTGGTGTCATATATAAAACTCATTGTTTAAAACTGGGCCCCAAAGCATTACACCTGTTTTCTTCTGAAGAGTTTTGTGGGGTTTTTTGTTTGTTTTTTATTGTGGTAAATATGTATGTAATAAAGTATTCGACTTTTCAACAATCTTCCTATTTGTACAGTTTAATGATATTAATTATGTTTATCATGTTGTTCAGCCATCACCCTTATCTACTCACAAATTATACCATCACCTAACAGAAGTTCAATGTAAATTTTATGGTTTTAATTCTTACATTTGAGTCCTTGATATGTTTTGAATTAGTTTTTGCATATGATGTGAGATGTTCTAGGTTTATTTATTAGTTCTAGTAGCTTTCTTTTGAATTCTTTGGGGTCTTTTATGTATAGAATCAAAGGAACCCTGGTGGCACAATGTTTAAGCACTTGGCTGCTAACTGAAAGGTCGGCAGTTCAAATCTGCCAACCCCTTGGTGGGAAAAAAGGCCTGGTGATCTGCTCCCATAAAGATTACAGCCTGGGAAACCCTATGGGGCAGTCCTACTCTGTTCTGTAGAGTCTCTATGAGTTGAAATTGATTCGATGGCACACGATAACAACACGTATAGGATCATATCATCCACAAGACGGGATAGGTTTACTTCCTTGTTCTTGATTTGAATACTTTTTATTTCTTTTTCTTGCCTAATTGCTCTGGCTAGTACTTCTAGTACAATATTGAATAGCAGTGGTGATAGCATGTGTCATTATCTTGTTCCTGATCTTAAGGGGTAAGTTCTCAGTCTTTCCTCCATTGGGTATGATGTTAGCAGTGGGTTTTTCTAAAATGCCCTTTATCAGACTGATTAATTTCCCTTTAATTCCTAGTTTGTTAAGTGTTTTATCATGAAAAGGTGTTGGCTATTTATCAAATACCTTCTCTGCATCAATTGAGATGATCATGTGTTTCTTTTCCTTTGGTCTTCTAATGTGGTATATTATAGTGACTTTTCTGATGTTGAACCACCCTTGTGTTTCAAAGATAAATCCCAATTGATTATGGTATATACTTTTAATATGCTTTTGGATTGGTTTGCCAGCATTTTGTTGAGAATTTTTGCATCTGTATTCATTTTATGCATATAATTATTAATTTTCAAGATATTACAGAAACATTGATAATTTACTTAACTCCTAAAACACATGAAGGAAATTTAGCAAGTTTGAATTGTAAGAAATTTAATTCTGGTCTCATACAAGCCAAAATATTATGGTGATATAAGTTATATATGGTAAGCTAATTTTTGAAGACTTGAAACTAACACCTTTCTATCTCATACCTATTGTAAAAAAAAACTATTATGTAAATATTTTTTCAGTGTCTACAAAAGGAAACATGGTTTAAAAACTTTCAGAACTTTCTGAGTGTTTATCTGGGCTAGATATATGGTGGTGGGTTTAGATATTCCTAGAATGTACATGTAACAATTGAATGGCTTTTTGTTTTTGTTTTTTAATCAGTTAATTTTTAAAGATTCTCAAGGGAGTCAAAAAAAAAAAAAAAAGAGAGAGAGAGAGAACAGCAGGGAAGGATGTGAGGGAGCTGACTTCAAAGAGAAGGAAGAAAGTTTATATATAGAAAACAGATATTGACCTGAAGACTTGAAGAATGCTATAAACCAAGTAGCCCTAACAGATAGCTTAGAATACTCCACCCAACAACAGCAGAATATGTATATTCCTCAAATGCACATGGAACATTTCTCAGGGTAAAACCATATGTTAGGCCATATTTATAAATATAAATACAAGTCTCAAGAAACTTAAAACAAATCTCAGTAAATTTAAAAGCGCTGACGTCATATAATGGAATGAAATTAGAAATCAGTTGCAGAAGGAAATTTGAAAATTTTACAAATATGTGGAAATTAATCAACTCTGCTAAATAAATGATTTCCAACACAGGTGCCAAGACTATTCTGTGGGGAAAAATAGTCTTTTTAGCAAATAATCCTGGGACATCTTGATATCCACATGCAAAAGAATGAAGTTGCACCCCTATCTCACACCATATAGAAAAATTTGATTTCAGTTTCATTTCCAGCTTCCAAAATTAGATTGCTCTTATCGTACCTGTTCTATTTATCCGTGTAGAATTGTGCCTTTCTAAAAACATCTAGTTAACCAAAAATGGACCAAAGACCTAAATGTAGTAGCTGAAACTATAAAACTCTTAGAAGAAAACACAGATGTAAATTTTTGTGACTGTAGATTAGGTGTAAAAAAGAGTGAAGTTCTAATACATGCTATGACATAGATGAACATTATGCTAGGTTAAAGAAGTCAGACATAAAAGGCCTTGTATTATATGGATCCATTTATAAAATGTCCAGAGTAGTCAAATCCAAAGAGTCAGAAAGTAGATTAGTAGTTGCCAGGGACTGGGAAGAGGGGACAGTGGGGATTTCTAATAGATACGGGATTTCTTTTGAGGATGATGAAAATGTACTGGAATTAGGTAGCATTGTTGGTTGCAAACCTTTTGAAAACTGAATTGTACACATTTTAAAGGGGTAAATTTTGAGGTATGTGAATTATCTCAAAAACAACCAATCAAAAATAAGGAGAAAAAAAGGAATTACGCTTGTGTAATTTGTGTCCCTGGAGCTTGGTCAGGGCCGGTTGTCACCAGCTGTGAGCTGGACAGAACCTCTTGATCAGGGGCAGATGAAACTAAGCAAAGCAGTTTTGGGACACAGCAACAAGACCAAGGAAGATGTTCTTATAAGATTTTGCACAATCCATAATCAAGGTTTACCAGTTGCCTCCTTTATAGCTATTTATTTTTTGAATTACAGATTCTATCCAGGATCAGGCATTGATTGCATTTAGTTGTCATGTCTTTTTAGTCTCATTTAATCTGGTCAGCCTTTCTTTGTCTTTATGACACTGACATCTGTGAAGGCCAGTTGCATCGTAGAATGTTCTTCAATTTGTTTATTCCTGATGAGATTCAGGTTATACATTTTCAGCAGAAAAATGATACAAATTCGATGTTATGATTTTCTCAGTGTATTTCATCAAGAGGTAAATGATGTCAATTTGTTCCACTCTAACTGCCCTTTTCTTTCTTTCTTTTTTTTTTTTTAAAAAACTTTTTCTTAAACAGACGTTTAACCAATATTCCTATTTTGAGCCTCATCTGTAGAGGTACTTGGTGCTGCCGATTCAAAATGCCTCTCTGGTATTCTGCTGTACCAATTGGCTTACTTCTGGGCTTTCCCCATTGCTGGTTTAGATTTTGATTTTCCTGGGTTTGCCAGGTCAGTTCCACTTGTCTTTGTGATATCTAGCTCATCCATTTTATTTCCAGCTTCCAAAATTAAGTTGCTCTCATCATTCCTGTTCTCTTTATCCTTGTAGATTTGTGCCTTTCTAAAAAACACCTTCATTAGCAAAACTAGATGATAGTAAAGTCAAGATAATGGTTACCTCTTAGGGATAGGGAATAGCTTGAGAAAGGTGCATGATAGAACCTTATGGACTACTACAAAAGTCTGTATCTTGATCTGTGTGATGGTTACATACATGTAAAAAATTTTTTTGAGCTGTATAATAAAGTTCAGTGATTCAAACCTACCAACCACTCCATGGGAAAAAGATGTGGCAGTCTGCTTCCTTGAAGATTTGCAGCCTTGGAAACCCTTTGGGGCAGTTCGTTTTACTCTGTCCTATAAAGTTGCTATGAGTTGGAATCAACTTGCCGGCAGTGGGTTATAGTTAAGATTAGGGCATTTTATGTATTTAACTGCATATATGTTATATCAAAAAAATACTTTCGTTATCATTTTAGTGGAGTTTTGAGAGACAGCAGAGGTAAACAAACACATGGATTGAATCTACTTTCTTTAACCAGAAATGTTTAATATTGAAAAAATGCAAAACATCTAACAGTTAACATGATTTAAACGTGTCTTTTAGTTATACTAGTATATTTCTATTTGTTACCTTGGTATAACTGAGAACTAGAAAGTACAAGTTATCTTTCATTCTACTTTGAGAAAGTAATCGAATTTTGTACACCTTCTCCCATACTTTTTTAATGCAAATACTAACATACATTCTCACATATATACCCACATATATTATAAATACACAAAATTAAATAGATATTTGAAGAAAATTGTTATTTACAACCAAAGTATTTGATTTCCTTATTTACAGATATAAAGAAAGTTCTACAGAGATACAGATTATCAGGAGATTGCCACATGGTTACATTTCAACTTGAATTTCAGATTCTGGAAACTCAGGTAAATTAAAGGAATATGTTGTGATAACAGTGATTCTTCTGCTGTGAAATAAGCAATTTCCATACCCCAGCCTCCAGCAGCAGCATAGCTGAGAAGTTCATGAGCCAGGTCTCCCTTGGAGTACATTCATGGAAAGTGGTACTGTTTTGGGTTAAATTGTGTCCCCCAAAGATATGTGTTGAATTCCTGGTTCTTATACTTGTGGATGTAATCCTATTTAGAAATGGTGTTTTCTTTGTTATGTTAATTAGATCATAGCCAAGTAGTGTGGGTTCTAAATCTGATCACCTCTGAGTTATACAAAGAGTAGATTAGACACAGAGACACATGCATACAGGGGAAGACAGATGACGTGAGGATCTACGACATCTACAAGCAAATGAACACCAAGAATTAGTAGAGAAGCTTACAGAAGAAATCAACATGGCCAAGACTCTGATTTGGACTTTTAGCCTCCAGAACTGTGAGAAAATAAATTTCTGTTCTTTAAAGCCACCCACTTGTGATGTTTGTGTTACAGCAACACTAAGAAACTAAGACGGGTACCATTCCAAAAAGTTCTTAAGTATCAATACCCCAGCAACTGAATATGGTGGGGTTGCTGCTAAGGTCATAGATACTTTATTGGAGCTCCGATAGTAAGACGGTCCTGGGCTCCTAGTGTTCCTCCAATGTCATGGCAACAGTCCTGGATACTTTTGAGAGTCAACTGAAATGCCAGCTGTGTTAGTTATATATTGCTGCTTCACAAGTTTTTCCAAAGTTTAGCAGTTTAGAACAAAAATCCTTTATTATCTCACTTAGTTTCTGTGTGTCAGGAGTCTGGGAGCAGCTCAGCTGGGCGGTTCTTGCTCAGGCCTCTCTTGAGGTCACCTGGGCCACATCTGTCTGCAGGCTGCACTGAGACTGGAGAATCTGTCTTTATGGTGGCTTGCCGTCACGGCTAGCAAGTTAATGCTGCACTGCTGAGACACAACAGAGAGAAGAAGACAGCTGTTGCTGAAACCTCCACATAAAATAAATGAAGCAGATAGGATGGTAACATGCAGCCCAACAGCCAGAATGGGGACATGCCACCTGCTCACATGCAGGTTAAGGTTCATGTGCAGATATGAAGCTAAAGGCAGTGTTCCTCGTCCTTGTCCTGGGCACCTGTGTCCTCAGCCATGGAAACAGTCTCAAATTGTCCCTTTCTGTATGGGACAGGAGTCGATGTCAGAGAGGCAGGATCCTTTCTCTTTAAGTATTAGACAGCCATACCCCTGAGTAGCCAAGAGCATCTATGTGGTCCAGGTATCTGGAGTTGGAGTTTGTGCTTCTTCTCTTTACAGTCCCTATTCCTACCTGCTACCACTGACCCTGGCAGGCTGAGGGGGGCAGAGACATATCTACGCTCTTCATTTGATGACAAAGTTCCCAGCTTACACCCCACCTGAGAGTTGCACCCTTCAATATTACCAAGGTGACCAAAGAAATTCACAGTGTGGCATTGCCAAGGCCTATTGAACAGGATACAACACATAGTTTGGCATGTGTGGGGGACACGTATAATGAGTCTCTCTGGAGGAGTTGGCATCAGCCTGGGGGGCCATACAGGGTCACCATGGCAAAATTATTGTTCAAAGATCATCTGCTGAAAACTAAAACAGAACATGGAGCCAAATGAATTGGTGTCGTTTCAGGAGTCACCCTGTGCCTTTGGGTGCCTCAGGAGCTCCTGGATATTGCCTCACTTGTGAAACATTGCATAGTGTGGCCATTTGCATTTTCTTTGTTTGTAGCTAATGTGATTTTGAACTCAGAGTGGTGATACACTGAATCCTTAAATACCTACAACCTGTGGCATGTGGTGTCCTAAGCCTGAGGGTCCAATACCATCACTAAGAACATCTGCATTCTCAGTGTATACATTGCCCCGGAAACTGCTCGTAGCAGCCTTGGTGTCCTGCAGGCCTTTTCTGCTATAGACATACTATGTCTGCTATAGACATAGTAGCTCCATGGGTTGGGTTATCTGGAGAGAAGCTAGGCCATGAGAAAAATTAGCCTCATACTTGGGAAGTTTATAGAAAGTTGAGGTGAAAGAGCTGCTCAGTGAAGTTGTACATTCTGGGATGGATTATGCCAAAAAGATTGGTCATTGTGCTCATTAGTAGAGCTATGGCTTGAGAGATGAAATCGATTACAATATTTTAGCTTCAGGTTATTTAAGTTGTATACTTCAGTTACCTTTAGCCTGTGAAAGAAATGTTCAACAGCAGTTTAATCTTGTCCTGAGTCAGATTAAGGATTAGGTCATGGTTTAGAAGACATTTTTGATACTGTGATGTGCTTCTGAAGAATAGCTGCTACCTGTCCAGTGGCATTTCTAATATGAGCTGGTACTGGGTGTGATCGTTAAGGTTGTGTGTCAACTTGGCCGAGCCATGATTCTCAGTGGTTTGGCAGTTATGATGTAGTTTGGCAGCTGTGTAATGATGTAATCACCAACATGATGAGATCTGATATGATGTGATCACCTCCATGATAGAATCTGCTGTGAGTAGCCAATCAGTTGAAAAGGAGTTCCCTTGGGGGTGTGGCCTGCATCCAATATATGTGGACTTTCTGGCAAGGCTCGTGGCCTTTTGCTTGGTCTGGCTTGTACAGCTGGCACCTGTTTGTCTGGCCTCCAATTCATGGGACTTGAGCTGGCAGCTTACCTGATCTTGAGATTTGTCAGCCTCAGCAGTCTCTGAGCCAGAGGCTTGCCAGCTTATGTGTCTATCTTGTGATTCGTTAGCCTCCACAGCTTGTTAGCCAGAGGCCTATTGTCTGACCTGCTGATGTTAGGTTCACCAGTCCCTGCAGCTACATGAGTCAGGAGAAGCCTCCAACCTGACCCATGGACTTGGAACTTTCCAACCTCTAAAACTGCGTGAAACATTTCTTTGATATAAATCTCTCTCTCTCTGTAGATGCTTCACTGGTTTTGCTTCTCTAGAGAACCTAGCCTAAGACACTGGGCAGCTCCAGGTCATACAGGCTCAGCTTGCTGGGCCTGGGGGCTTCACTGAGGCAGCACAGAACTAAAAAGACCAAATAGCAGCTGCCCCACCATTGTGTGCCCACCAGCCCTGTTGCCCTCCCCATGCTCCCTACCCTCTGTCAGGCAGTGATGGCATTGGCCCTGATTAAGGTTTGCTCAGCTAATATTATGATCCCCCTCTCCCCAAAGCATGATTGAATATTTTGTGACCATTTGGTAAGACCTAAAGTTATATTATTAGCTGTAAAAATGATGTGGAGGAGGCATCTGACCTCCTCTAGCTTCACAAGGGAGAAAGAGAATCAAGATCAACAGCCCAAGGCTGATTCCTATGAAGCGGAGATCAGAAATGCCTCCTCTTTCTGCCATCTTTACCGTCTCTGACACTGACCGTCCCTCCCATGGTACTCTCTGATTCTCTGCTGGTTTCGATAATTCATTGCAATGGCTACACAGAACTCGCAGACAGTACTCATGATGGTGGGGTTTATTAGGGAAATAACAGTTACAATTCGGGCTCAGGAACACTCAGGATACAGTTCTTCCATCAGGACAGCTTCTTTCCAGCCATGCTCACAGGCATGCCTCTCCCTGGCCCTCAGCCTTTGCCCTAAGGCACTCAGCTTTTTCTGTCCTTGGGCCAGGAAACCTACTACTCCATCTCCTGTTGCCAGGTCTCTGCTGCCACTTCTTTCTGCCTTTGGTGTTACAGCTCGCTTGCTCTCTCTCAGTCTTCTTAGTTCTTTGAGCTTCTCAGTGCAGGGATCCCAGGTCCAGAGGATGTGCTGTCTCTTCTTCCTTGTTGACAGTGTTATCCTCCCCTTCCTGCCTCTAGATGTCTTACCTCAAGCCCAGCAGGATGGCAAAACTGACCAATCCCTTTGGTGGGCCACAATTACCATATCCTCATAGTCTTGCTCAATCACTTGAGTGGGAGTTAGAAAACTATGGCCAGAGAGGCCACGGAAACCCTGGTGGCGTAGTGGTTAAGTGCTACAGCTGCTAACCATGAGGGTCGGCAGTTCAAATCTGCCAGGCGCTCCTTGGAAACTATGGAGCAGTTCTACTCTGTCCTATAGGGTCGCTATGAGTCGGAATTGACTCAACAGCACTGGGTTTGGTTTTTGGGTTTAGAGAGGCCACATAAAAGTGATCCATTGCACTGCACTAGCTCACATGATGACTGAATTAAAATTAGTTGAGCTGCAAATGACAGAAAACTTAAAGACAAGATGGTGCAAAGTACTAGAAGTTTATTCCTCTGATACTTAAACTTATAAGGTAAAATTTCATAGGCTAGTTTGGTGGCTTTGTGATCGTCAGGCGCTGCCTGATGTATTGCTTCTCTCATCCACATGTGGCTTTCAAGTAATGGTGCAATGATTAATATTTCAGTCATCAGGGAAGGAGAAATGGGGAAAGTCATTAGGAAATGGGGAAAAAGGAGCCCACCTCTTCCTTTGAAGTACACTTTCTTGAGTTCTTACATTATATTCTATTAGCCATAACTTAGTGCAGGGGAAGTCGGGAAATTTAGTCTGCATCGTGCATTGCCAGGTAACCAGTAAAAAATTGGGGCAAGAAAGAGGAGAAGTACAAATATTGGGAATTACTACCAGCTTCTGTCACACATGCTTTAGGAAATGCATAAAAAAATCTAAGGAGAAAACTGTTGATAATCTTTGAGAGATATAGAACACAGGAAGTGCTGAGTCTCTGAAGAGGCATGAGTTGTCATTGTTCACATTTTAAAGTATTTAGGTGCTTTGGAGCTGCTGAATTTTACTTGCAATTTGCTGCAGTTAAGAGTGTGCTGTCCCTGGCTGTAGTAAGAACACTGTTTTTCTCTCTGAGCTTTTCAAATTCTGTGATTCTTCTTATGGACAAGACTGGAAGGCAAGATGTTGAAAGGAATCACTGATAACTCTTGAGTCAGCAAGATTTTAAGAATTAGGTATATATGAAACTCCTAGACTTCCTTGCTTGGAAAGGAAAGGAACGAAGGACTACTATCTTATCTTTTTTGTTGTTGTTGCTTACAATTCTGATTTAATGGAGTGATGGGAATTATTTTATTCTTCTTATAATTTAGTGGTAAATCCTAGCATATCCTAGGCCTTCTCTTGTGAGTATACCTTTAGAATATATTCTAGTAGAATTGCTAGGTCAAAGGAAATGTATATATGAATTCTTATTGATAGCACCAAATTGCCCTCTAAAATGGTTTTACCATTTTCCATATTAAGAGATTTTTTATAGTTGAGACTTATAGAAAATAGAAATGGTGAAGATGCCACAACTTTGTGTTCTAAAACCTTTTTTAGAAAGAAAATTTCCACTAGAGGGAGACATTTAGCTGTCAGAAAATGAAAAAGCAATAATAAAGCTTTCTCTCACTTCACAGAATATTATTGTAATAAAATCATATTAATAGAATGTTAGAATCAAAAGTAATCTTATGTATTATTTAGGTAAGCCCTATTATTTTATAGGGAAATATATACCCAGAGAGTTTGAATGATTACCTATGTTTGCACAGCTTTTGTTGTCAAAGGTGTTTGGGACATAGAACTGTATTCCCGAGATTTACTCTTTGGTGTTGTTGACACTATTTATAAGGACCTGAAAACATGAGAATAAACACATATCAGCGTTCAGTAGTCCAGGCAGAGTAGTAATCCAAAGAGGTGGGAGATTCTGGGGAAAGTGGCAGATTAAGTGTGCTTGCGTATTTCTTTCCCTGAAGCCCAATGAAGGTCAAAAAGTGGGGAAATTTTAAACTCAAGGATAATATAATGCCATACAAAGGGCTTCAAAGCATAGCTGTCTGATATGATTAACTTTGAAACAAAGTGAAGGAAAACACTGAAACAGGGTGTTTCATGAGCAATATATAACTTTTACACAGTTAATGAAAGCCCTTCCCTAAAGATCTCTTAAGCTGCGGAGAAGAATAAGAACTTCATGCTTAAATTAAATGGGCCATGGTAGAATGAGGAATGGGCTCCTTGAGGTTCATTTAGGGACCATGAAGCCAGGTTGTTTTTCAGATCCTTTCCCTTGTTTACCAACTGGGAAGGCTAGACCTGATTAGCAGTGTAACAGGCAGGAGAGAGATCAGGAAACAATATTTTGGGAATCAGCTTTCCTGTGACTGAACAGAATCCACAAACCACACACACACACGCACACACACACACGCGCACACACACACGCACACCATTAAAATTCATGGACTTAATGTTGATCTGGCCATCTGACAGGGTAACCTGCTTATTCTAATGGATTAAAGGCTAAATCTAACACATACTCTCCTTCCCCACAAGAGACCAGATGTGCCTCCCTTTCCCTCCCCTCCCTCTCCCTCCCCGCTGCTGTCCTCTCTTGTCCTCCCCTCCCCAATCTTTCTTCTCTCCCTTCCTTCTTTTTTTTTTTTTTCGGTAACAACTCTATTGAGGTATATTCACATAACATAGGATTCACTCATTTAAAGAGTACAATTTGATAGTTTTTAGCATAGTCACGTAGTGAGTTTTAGAACATTTTCATGACCTGAAAAAGAAAACTTGTACACCCTCTAGTACCCTGAACCCCCAACCCAGCCCTAAGCAACTACTACTCTACTCTCTGTTTCTATAAATTTACCTGTTCTCGATATTGCACCACTTGTGTCAAACTATGTGGCTTTTTATTATTACTAGCTTCTCTCACTTTGCATATTGTTTTCAAGGTTCATCCATGACGTAGCAGTACCTTATTCCTTTTTATGGCTACAAAATTTTCCATTGTGTGGTTATATCTCATTTGGTTTATCCACTTCTCAGCTGGATTCTAAATCTAATTAGTTCCAGAGAGCGGGGCTCCCACTCAGGTGGGACAAGAAAATGAGGCCGCTGACCAGAGTTGAGGAGGTGGGGCTGCCATATTAGTGAGCCAGGAGAACGGAGCTGCCAGATGCCGAGAATGTTGGTTCACCACTCATGTGGACCAGGAAAATGGGACGACCAAAAGCCAGATGAGTGGGATTGATGTCCCTGTGGGCCTGGAAGGCAGGGCTATGTCCATGGCTGCGGGGTCTCCACCCAGAATTCAGAGCGTATAGCCAATGCCTAGAGCCTGGAGGACAGGGCCATGATTCCTAGTATTGTGTGATTGTCCACCATTTTGTCATCTAATGTGATTTTCTTGTGTGCTGTAAATCCTACCCCTGTGATGTCAATGAAGTGGGATTAGTGACAGTTATGTTAATAATGCAGGACTCAATCTACAAGATTAGTTTGTGTTTTAAGCCAGTCTCCTTTGAGATACAAAAGAGCGAAACAAGCAGAGAGACGGGGGGAACCTCATACCACCAAGAAAGCAGTGCCAGAAGCAGAGTGCATCCTTTGAACCTGAGGTTCGTACGCAGAGAATCTCCTAGACCAAGGGAAGATTGATGACAAGGATCTTCCTCCAGAAATGACAGAAAAAGCCTTCCGCTGGAGCTGACACCCTGAATTTGAACTTTAAGCCTACTAGACTGTGAGAGAATAAATTTCTCTTTGTGAAAGCCATTCACTTGTGGTATTTCTATTACAGCAGTACTAGATAAGTAAGACAACATCTTTCTGGTATTCTCTGCCTTCAGCCAAGATCTATCTGACATCATAATGATATCCCTCATTCCACATCCTCTTCTGCATCTGGCTTTAATTTTAAAGCATAACATTCTTTAATCTTTGCTCATTTTATTGCCAAAAATGTCATATTATTTTTATTTTCATTTGTTACTGAATTCATCTATAATTTTTAGTTTTTCTTTTCCATTTTCTTTTCTATGTTTATGGATAATATTTTCCTCAGTTTATTGGTTTTCTTTTAATTTTAAGATCTTTTTTACATAGATATTTTGAATTTTTTATGTAATCATATTTACTTATTGTTTCTGCTGTTATTTTTCACTTAGGAAATTCTTTCTCACTCAATAATCAATAAAACGTTTTATCTATACTTTCCCCTAGTAGTTTGTGGCTTCAGTACTTACATTTTTATTTCATTTGAAGTTCATTTTGTTTTTTGGTATGGATTGAGGATCTGACTATATTCTTTCAACAAATAATTGAGTTTCAGTATTATTTATTGATTAAACTATCCCTTTTCTGTTACTTGGTGGCTTTTCATTTTGCGTGTTGTGAAGTATTTTTGTTTTATTATAAAAGTTTATTGTGCTCTGACACATAAACTTTTTTTCTTTATTTTAGAATGAGAAGAATTTATCTTCTGTTGTTACTGACCTGAATATAATAATGGAACCCACAGAATATCCAGAATTAAGTGAACTTGTATCTAGGTAAGCTATTTTGCAAGTTTATTGTTTTAGGAATGGTTTTTACTTTATAGTTTTAAGCTTACCTTTTCTTTTTCTTTTTAAGTAAGTCGTGTTTGAAAGCATAACACCATTATTTTGGCTTGTATTTATTAAAAGTAATATATCTATCATTCTTTCATTCAGTAAATATTTATTGTGTTTTATGCAGTAGGTATTAAGGTTAAAATGTGAGCAAAACTTTAGACCCCATGGAAATTACAGCCTAGTGGAGAAATTGGATATAACTATTTTTTTACCCAAACAATGCGTGCCCTTTACATTTTTTGCCAACCATGTGCTTCCCCTGTGAGGTATTTTCATAAGCACTGCTATGCTAGTTTTTTTTTTTTTCACAGCAACATATAAGAAAAATTGGCATAGCGGTGCTGACAAAAATACTTCACAAGGGGAGGGCACGGTTCGTAAACAAATGTAGGAAGCATACAAATGTAGAAGGTATGTGCTATTTGTGTAAAAATACAGTAATAAAGTAATCAAATAAATCTAAAATTGCAGCTGTGTCAGGTGCTACAAAGGACAGTTACATAATACTGTTGCAGAATCTATCAGTAAGCTAACTCTCAGGGAGAACACAGAAAGATTTTCTGAAGCTTAAGCTGAAATCTGAAAAACAAGTAGACGTAGACTAACAAAGATGTCCTAGATAGAGGGAACAGCTTGTGCATAGGCACTGTGCCAGGAGGAGGGAGCATGACATTTGTGAGCAACTGATAGAAGGCCAGAGTGACTGGAGGGGAGCAGGAGCAGGGGAGTGTAGTATAAAATGAGACTGTAGAAGTATGGAAAGTCCTAAGACCAAAGTTGAGCTATTGAAAGGTTTTAAGCAGAGCTGGGAGAAGAAGGCAGAAGTGTCACATTCTAAAAAGAATTATTTTGTATGCTGCAGGAAGAATGGATCGTAGGAGTTGAATAGTGGATATTGTTGTTATTAATTGCCGTAGAGTTGGCACTGACTTATGACAACCTTATGTGTAACAAAATGAAATATTACCCAGTCCTGTGCCATTTGCATGTTCTTTGATATGCTTGAGCCCATCACTGTGGCTATTGTGTCAGTACGTCATTGAGGACTGTGTCAATACATGTCATTCTGTCCTTTTCACTGACCCTCTACTTTACCAAACATGATGTCCTGTTCTAGTGATTGGTCTTTCCTGATGACGTGTCCAAAGTAAAGAAGACAAAGTTTCACCATTCTCACTTCTAAGGAGCATTCTGATTTTACTTGTTCTAAGACTGATATTTTTCATCAACACCACAATTCAAATTCATCAACTCTTCTTTCTTCTTTTTTCATTGTCCATCTTTCACGTGCATATGTGGTGACTGAAAAAACCATGGCTTCTTAACTACTAAAGAATGTCTGCCTTGAGCATTGTGCTTTTTTCAGAACTGTCTATATGGGATCAAATTGATAAGAGCAACTGGAAAGATTAGATAGAAAACTTAGGGGGGCAGTGAGCTTATGTTAATGGGGGAGGAAGAACTCAGATAAGGAGGGTGAAAATGGTTGCACAGACTTGGAGAATACAACAGATGTCACTGAATTGTTCATGTAGAAATTATTGAATTGATATATATTTTGCTGTGTATATTCTCAACAACATAAAATAAATTATGTATATATATATATAAAAAAGTATTTTCATCTTCTGTTGAAACACGGAATGTGCATACCCAGCAAAGTATCCCGTGGTTAAATTGGGAACTTACCTCTGGTTCTGAGGTTTCTTCACAAAAAATATAAACCTTTTAGACAAGCCACTGGAGGCCAAATTTAATGAAGTCCTCCAGATTTCTGGGCCAATTCATGCAAGCCATCTTCATCAAATGCATAAACAGCCTCTCAGTCTCCAACCAGGGTGACTAGTTGTGATGCAGGTACGAGGCAGTGGAGATAATCCACGATGCAAAGAACTACCATCTTCTCAGGCTGGGACAAATACAAACTCTGCCAGAATTCCAGCATCTCCTCCTAATCTACATAAACAGTCCCTGCAAGATCACAGATCTTTAACTGGAGATTTCCAGGAAGTGCCTGGTGAACCCAAGTGGCCTTTTTTTCCCCTCACATACTCAGCATTTCCAGGGTTGCAGCTAAGAGAGAATAAAACACGAAGACACAAATACACGTGTGCACACACATACGCACACACACACACACACACACACACAAAGACTGTTGCTTGAGTCAGCCGCACCTTAGTCATCGAAGTGACATCTATACTTTTTAGAGCTTTAAAGAGATCTTTTGCAGCAGATTTTTTTTTTGCAGCGGATTTGCCCAATGAAATACATCATTTGGTTTCTTTAAACATCTGAATAGTCAAAAAACTGCATGGGTAAGCAATGTGAATTCCCCAGTTAAAACCATCAACTTTGATGATGGTAGATTCAAAAGAAATAAAGTTACAACCAAGTGAACAATTAAAAAATAATAAAGTTATGACATAACGGTATACGTTTCGTGTTTAATATCAGGGAAAAACATAAGAGGAAACACATAAATTTTCTTCTAACCCAAAGAAAATCAGGCACTCCTTGTGATTTATCAACATGTTTCATGTAACTCATAACTTTATAACACATTAAATCTTTTTAGTGTTTTTCCTTTTATACAGCAGAAAGAAGTCTTTTGCAGCTTTCCACAAAATTTCAGAACTGTCAGGAGTTTATTATAGGCCACTGAGAAGCAATACTTGAGTTATTTTACCAAAGATCTTAAGGTAAAAATCTTAACCCTTTTTTTCTTTCAAAACCATGTGGCTTGGGTTTCAACTCAGGAATTTTTATTCTGTTGAGAGGCTGAACCTTTGCCTTTGAGGTAGATTACACGAAGAATAAATTAACTCTTCAACCCAATAATTAAAATTTTGTTGTTTTAATAGTGAGAAACCCAATTCTTTGCTTTATATGTTATTTGATACTAAAAGTTCTTAAAAACCTCATAAATTTACCCATCAAACTTTAGCCAGACAGATAAAAACTTTGAACTTATCAAGTTAATTCCCTTTTAATAAACCTTTTAAACATTGTCTTATTGTATATTTCTTATAATTCTCTAAGTGGCAAAAATGAACACACTCATTAGCAGACCCAAATGTATACATTAAGTTATAATGAATATCTGTGAACTTAATTTAATATCCTAAAGATCTTGGAAAATATTTTAAGCCTGTATACCATAAAACATAATTACTGTTGAAATAAAGTTTAATTTTATTCAAACCTTAACCATTTCCCATTTATTCCCTAATCTAACTTTAGCTCCTCAAGGTTTTATCACCTAATTTTGGAAATCACAAAGTCTCTGCTCAGCTGGGCCAATTCATTGATATAGATATAACCTTAAGTCTCTGGCTACGAGTGGAAACATTTCCCCAGGCCGTTTCAGGTGTGCCTCATTCTGATTTCTATCTTTCGGCTTCTTAGTATTACTTTACAATACAGAGTTCTTGCTTATAGTTCTTTTATGATGAGCATCCACCCCATTTCTGGTAACTATAGTAAGGCAGCATTTTTCTTGTTTTCTTTTGTCTTAAAAGGTCTCTGTCTATTTGGGAAGGGTCCTTCAAAAACTCCCTGGAGCTATATGACCTCAGAGGCTGGGGAACTGTGGTACAATTAGTTTTGTGTGTGGCCTTTCTAGCCATGGTCTTGTAACTCCCACCCAGGTGATTGTGTGATAGGGTAATTGTGGCCTGCCAAGGGAATTGGTCAGTTTTGTCTTAAAAGAGAGCCAATTCCACAGCAGAGATGAGGAACCCACCACTACCAAGGAAGGAGAGACCTGCCAGGAGCAAACCTGGTAGCAGGAGATGGCACAATGGGCCTTTCGGCCCATGGAGAAAGAAAGCTGAGTGCCTTTGGGCAGAGGCCAAGGCCCAGGGAGAGGCATGCCTGTGAGGACACTGGGGAGAGGGTGTCCTGATGAAAGAACTGTATCCTGAGTGTTCCTGTGCCAGAATTGTAACTGTTACTTCCCTTATAGTAAACCCCATAATTGTGAGTATGGTCTTTGAGTTCCGTGTGGCCGCTGCAATGAATTATCGAACCCAGCAGAGAAGTAATGCTGTGTAAAGGATGGTTGTTGTCAGAATTAGTAAAGATGGCAGAGAGAGGAGGCTCTTCCGGCCTCCACTTCATGGGAGTCAGCCTTGTACTATTGATAATGGATCTGTTTCCCTCTTGTGGGTTGGGGGAGGTCAAACACTGCCCCCCAAGCTGTTTATACAGGGCCCAAGAAACTTGACCTTGCCTTGCCCTCCCTCTTTTGGCTTATGGTTGAAGACAAGAATTAGTCATCCCTATTAATTAATTCACCTATGTTCAAGCTGGCCTAAGTATTTTAAAAGACAAAAGATAATTGAATTCTTTCCCTTTTATTATTCTTATGGTAAGCAGTTTTGCCTTCTCTTTATCAGAACCATTTATCCACCCAGTAAATATCAAAGCTCTGTAGCAATTTTGTAAATGAATCCATCAGTTCTTGGCTAGTCTTTTTTATTCCTTCCATTTGCCCTAGGCCTATGCTTTCTCCAATCTGAGACTACTCATTTTACCTTGAGACAAAATTACCCTTTCCTTTTAAATAAAAAGACAATTCATGTAGTATCTAGTTTACATTACTTAGAACACTTTTCCTTTTAAGATTGACGTAATACAGAACAAGAATCTTTGTCAAAATGAATTCACTTTCATTAATTCCTGGAATTATTTGGACTGTAAAGTTTATGTAACCACTTATTTATCATTAAACCAATCAGAGTAAGTTCCTTAAAGAAATCTAATTTAATAATATCATCCGAAGGTAGGAAATTAATGTATTTTCATAACCCTGACGTTGCATGCTTTATAGGATCCTTTAGAGAAGAAATTTAGAATAATTTTTCTCTTTCTGAGCCCTTGTTATACCAATTAAAATGCGATTACTAAAAGTCCAAATCATGAGACGGACTCAAGAAGCAGTCTTTCTTGGAAGAGAAAAGAACTGAGATTTTAGACAACCCTATGTAAAACACCAGTTGTGACCATTAATCTAAAACAAGATAGAAACCTAAACACAAATGGTCTGGACTAGAGGCAAGCTCTCAGAACAAAATGAAACAACAAAAAAACCCACATGAACTCACTGTTCTGTGAGGACAGCTCAAAGATCAGGCTTATACAATATCGCATGAGACGAACATATGGGAAACATAAAGTGTATGTAACAATTTTTGGTAAAATTAACACAGTTTAACAGAAAAAACAGATTCTATATGCAACTTATTAACTTGCCAGAGCCTCCGATGGAGGACTCTCAGACTGCCTGACAAACCTGAAAACCAAAAGTTTGCCAAAGAGGAAAGAAAAGGCAACACAGATGGGAGTTCATTTTCCAAAAGTGATTACGGAAATTCCAAATTAATTCTAGTATATTCAGCTTATAAAACCTGTTGTTGGAGGTTCTTAGGTTTAGTCCCTGTATAAGCTCTAAATTTATTGTAGTTAAGAAAAAATTTTTCTAGTCTTTCCTGGTAATTAAAAATGCTGCATCTTTTTCTCCACAAATGAGATAGCCCTAGCTAATAAGTGGCTGCTAAAATCTTAAATTCTACAGTGCATTCCTAGGAGTCTTCACATGAGTTGGCAAAGTCTTTTATGATTGTGTGAAGTTCAGCTTCGGACCACGGAGTAAAAGTAATTTTATAAGGCAATTCATCAGGAGTGTAAGAAGGTAAAGGTGGATAAAGGGGAGTAACTATCAGAGGAGCAGAAGGGGGAGAGGGATCAGAGACTGGGTTAGAGACAGAATTGGAAAAAACAGTCAAAGAAGTTATAGAGCTCTGACATTGCAATTTCTTAATTTCTTTGGACTGTTTAGAAACAGGGAGCCCTTCTGGTGTGATGGTTAAAAGTGTGGCTGCTAACCAAAAGGTCAGCAGTTTGACTCCACCATCTGCTCCTTGGAAACCCTGTGGGGCAATTCTACTCTGTCCCGTAGGGTTGTTATGAGTCCATGGCAACAGGTTTTTTTGTTTGCTTGTTTGTTTAGAAACAGTGTCTTTAAGGATACAAATTTACTCTACTGGTATCTTTTGTTGTTGGGTGCTGTCAAGTTGATTCCAACTCATAGTGACCCTGTGTACAACAGAATGAACGCTGCCCTGTCCTGCACCATCATAATCGTTGCTGTGTTTGACCCCATTGTTGTAGCCACTGTGCCAATCCATCTCATTGAGGGTCTTCCTCTTTCTTGCTGACCTTCTACCAAGCATGATGTCATTCTCCAGGGACTGGTCCTTCCTGGTACCATGCCCAAAGTACGTGAGACGGAGTCTCGCTGAACTTGTTTCTAAGGAGCATTCTGGCCTTACTTCTTCCAAGACAGATTTGTTTGGTCTTCCTTTTAGAGGCTTTTAAATACAAATTAAAATAGACTTCCCCCGTGGCTGTTTTACACAGAATCTTTTAGATTCCAATTTGCTGCACAGAAAAGTTAATTTACCTGGTTCAAATGAGTTCCACAACAGTCGTTGAGCCTCTGAATTTTCCATTTTAAGTGTTTGTCAGTGATCAATGTACAAAACTGTACTGGGGCCTTGAATGTGACATTCTCCCTCTTCTAAGTAATCAGCATGTGCAAACAGTCTGAAGAAGCATGTTATGGATTGAATTGTGTCCCCCCAAAATGTGTGTCAACTTGGCTAGGCCATGATTTCCAGTACTGTATGGTTGTCCACCATTTTGTGATCTGATGTGATTATCCTATGTGTTGTACATTCTAACCTCTGTGCTGTTAATGAAACAGGATTAGAGGCAGTTATGTTAATGAGGCAGGACTCAATCTACAGGATTAGGTGGTATCTTGGGTCAACCTCTTTTAGATATAAAAGGATCGAGCAGAGAGGAGATTGACCTCATACCACCAAGAAAGAAGTGCTGGGAGCAGAGCGTGCCCTTTGGACCAGAGTCCCTGTGCTGAGAAACTCCTAGACCAGTAGAAGATTGATGACAAGGACCAGAGCCAAAAGACAGAGAAAGCCTTTCCCTGGAGCTGGCACCCTGAATTTGGACTTCTAGCCTCCTAAACTGTAAGAGAATACATTTCTGTTTGTTAAAGCCATCTACTTTTGGTATTTCTGTTATAGCAGCACTAGATAAGTAAGAGCAATAGTAGCCTAATGTGTCCTGAAAAAACAGTTTGGACGTTTTCAAACTCGAGTTCTGGTAATGTTCTATCACAATGTTATGGCACTAAATGGCAGTCTCGAAGAACTCATCAGAAGGTTCAGATAGCAAACAAAGTGAAAGCAAAAACACAACTCTAGCAATAAATCTCGAAGAGTTGTCTATGCAACAAAGCGGAAGCTTGAGATTCATGAGGGCTTACCATGAGTGGCTCCCGAGAATTTGTGGAGATGAAAGAACCTCATGCTGGTGCCTGTCTCCAGGTCCTCAACTTCTTGGGATTTGCTGAAGACCAGACACCTTCAGACCCTGTTAAAGTAAAATCAAAGAGATTTATTGAAAGCATAAGAAACATTTGAATGGGGAGATGTTAGCCCACACAGAGTGAAAACCATCGAATCCAAGGGGCGGCTGCTTCGCAGGGATATTATATGGTGAAATCAGGAAACTTCCAGTGAGATTCTGATTGGTTGACTCTCCCTTGACTTGCCCAGGGTTGTCTGGGCTTGCCTAGATATGGCCACATTCTAGTAAGGATTTTTTCTCAAACCCTCGCTGGGATTGCCAGGACTTGTCTAAGCACAGCTACCTCGCCTGCTGCTCCCACCCAGCCAGAGACTGAAGTCTACATGCATATGAATGGGAAGAAGACAGAGTCGCAGTCTCAGGAATGCAGAAACAGGAGCTTGTAACCAAAACGTAGTGAGGTCTGCTCCTAGGCCAGCCACCATAAATATGCCAGGCACCTCTGTTCAGAAGCTCTTATTCATGCTATTACAGAAGTACCACAAATGGATGACTTTAACAGAAATTTATTTTCCTACAGTTTAGGAGGCTAGAAGTCCGAATTCAGGGTGGGAACTCTGCGGTAAGATTTTCTCTCTCTGGAGGAAGGTCCATGTCTCTTCAGCTTGTTTCCTAGTTCTTTGTGGCTTGTCATCAGTCTTCCCCATCTCTGTTTGCTGGCTTGCTTGTTTAGTCTCTTTTATATCTCAAAAGAGATTGATTTACACCATGTCCTACACTAATATTGTCTCATTTACATAACAAAGAGAACCCATTCCCAAATGGGATTATGAGAAGAAGCATAGAGTTTAGGATTTACAACACGTATTTTGGGGGACACAATTCAATCCGTTACAACCTGTGTCATTGCTTTCAGCATCAGAGCAATATGTCAGCCATCACAGTATGGCAAATGGATGGTGGCCCTTAACCTTTAACCCCCTGGCAAAAACAGATCTGTTGTCTATGACTAGAGTTTTGTGTTTTAGAGACTGTCATTTAAATGCAATAATGTAATGACTTTGAGATATATCCACGATGTAGTTGCTTTCTCTTCATTACTGAGCAGTAATCCATTGAAGGGATATACCAGAGTTTGTTTATCCTTACAGCTGCTGAAGGACGTTTGAGTTATTTTTAGTTTTGGTGATTATGAATACAGCTGCCATGAACATTCATATAGAAGTTTTTTTTGTGAATATCTGTTTACTTTTCAGTAAGGTTAATAACTAGCAGTGGAATTACTGGATTGTTTAACTTTATGACAAGCTGTTAAACTGTTTTCCAGAGTGGCTCTAGCATTTTGCATTGCCACCAGCAATGTATGAGAGTGATAACATTAAGTGAATTAATTTTCTTTTTAAATTTTATTGTGCTTTAAGTGAAAGTTTACAAATCAAGTCAGCCTCTCACACAAAAACCCATGTACACCTTGCTACATACTCCCAATTGCTCTCCCCCTAATGAGACAGCCAGTTTCCCCCCTCCACTCTCACTTTACGTGTCCATTTTGCCAACTTCTAACCCCCTCTACCCTCTCATCTCCCCTCCAGGCAGAGGTGCCGACATAGTCTCAAGTGTCCACCTGATCCAAGAAGCTCACTCCTCACCAGCATCCCTCTCCAACCCATTGTCCAGTCCAACCCCTGTCTGAAGAGTTGTCTTTTGGAATGGTTCCTGTCCTGGGCCAACAGAAGGTCAGGGGGCCATGACCACCGTGGCCCTTCTAGCCTCAGTCAGACCATTAAGTCTGGTCTTTTTACAGGAATTTGGGGTCTGCATCCCACTGCTCTCCTGCTCCCACAGGGGTTCTCTGTTGTGTTCCCTGCCAGGGCAATCATCGGTTGTAGGTGGGCACCATCTAGTTCTTCTGGTCTCAGGCTGATGTAGTCTCTCCTTTGTGTGGCCCTTTCTGTCTCTTGGGCCTGTAATTACCTTGTGTCCTTGGTGTTCTTCATTCTCCTTTGATCCAGGTGGGTTGAGACCAATCTATGCATCTTAGATGGCTGCTTGCTAGAGTTTAAGACCCCAGACGCCACTCTCCAAAGTGGGATGCAGAATGTTTTCTCAATACATTTTATTATGCCAGTTGACTTAGATGTCCCCTGAAACCATGGTCCCAAAACCCCTGCCTCTGCTACACTGGCCTTCGAAGCATTCAGTTCATTCATGAAACTTCTTTGCTTTTGGTTTAGTCCAGTTGTGTTGACCTGCCCGGTATTGTGTGTTGTCTTTCCTGTCAACTGAAGTAGTTTTTATCCACAGTCTAATTAGTGAACATTCCTCTCCCAGCCTCCCTCTCTCCCTCCCCCATCTTGTAACCATCAAAGAATATTTTCTTCTCTGTTTAAACTATTTCTCGAGTTCTTATAATAGTGGTCTTATACAGTATTTGCCCTTTTGCAACTAATTTCACTCAAGCATAATGCCTTCCAGATTCCTCCAAGTTCTGAAATGTTTCACAGATTCATTACTGTTCTTTATCGATGCATAGTATTCCACTGTGTGAATATACCATAATTTATTTATCCATTCATCATCCATTGATGGGCACCTTGGTTACTTCCATCTTTTTGCTGTTGGAAACAGTGCTGCAGTGAACACGGGTGTGCATATATCTGTTCGTGTAAAGGCTCTTATTTCTCTAGGATATATTCCAAGGAGCGGGATTGCTGGATCGTATGGTAGTTCTATTTCTAGCTTTTTAAAGAAGCGCCAAATCGATTTCCAAAGTGGTTGTACCATTTTACATTCCCACCAGCAGTGTAGAAGTGTTCCAATCTCTCCACAGCCTCTCCAACATTTATTATTTTGTGTTTTTTGGATTCATACCAGCCCTGTTGGTGTAACATGAAATCTCATTGTAGTTTTGATTTGCATTTCTCTAATGGCTAATGATCGTGAGCATTTCCTCATATATCTGTTAGCTACCTGAAGGCCTTCTTTAGTGAAGTGTCTGTTCATCTCTTTTGCCCATTTTTTAATTGGTTTATTTGTCTTTTTGTAGTTGAGTTTTTGCTGTATTGTGCAGATTTTAGAGATCAGGTGCTGATCGGAAATGTCATAGCTAAAAACTTCTTCCCAGTCTGTAGATAGTCTTTCTACTCTTCCGGTGAAGTCTTTGGATGAGCATAGGTGTTTGATTTTTAGGAGCTCCCAGTTATCTAGTTTTTCTTCTGCATTGTTAGTAATGTTTTGTATACTGTTTATGGCATGTAATAGGGCTCCTAGCATTGTCCCTATTTTTTCTTCCATTATCTTTATCATTTTATATTTTATACTGAGGTCTTTGATCCATATTGAGCTCTTTTTTGTGCATGGAGTGAGGTATGGATCTTGCTTCAGTGAATTAACTTCTGATATCCACTTGATTTTGAACTTAATAGTTCTCGGATTTTATTTTTAGAGTGAAAATATAGAATTTTATTCTAAATTTTCATGTTTTGCTTTATCCTCAAGTAAAAGATGCTTGCATTTATTTTAGTTTTCTAACTACTCTGTTGAAATTGAAATGTGTCGCTGCCAGCATTTTGTGAAAGAAATTCCTAACATCTGTTTTACATTAGGTGAAGTTTGGACTTTGCTTTGAAAAATTAGATAAATTACAGTTATTCTTATAGTTTTAATAGCCAACACACACATACACAATTTCTTTCTGTAATGAAGAACAACGTGTGCTGTAACAGAATACCCTTTATGGTGAATGGGGTTAAAGGATTGTGAGCTACTCCACTTTTCAGTAAGATTCTTTTTTACAATTTGTATAACATGACAGTGTATCTCTTTTTCTCTCAGTGAATGTGTGTATATGTTTGTGTACATTTAAATTTCTGGCAGTTTTAGCTTCTAAGTTTTTTTTTTTTTTCTTACTGTCATCACATGATTCAGAGTTTATTTTGTTGTTCCCTTGTTTGATGGAAATTAAAATATCACATTACTTTTTCCTGTAAGCTATAATGAAGTCATTGCTGCTCTTTCCAGGCCTCTTTTCTTTGGAGAGTAATTTTGTTCTCTCAGACGTTAGTAAAATACTTTTAATAGGTATAGAACCAAATTTTAACACTTAATCTCCGGTATTCACTGTAAAGTACTTGCTTATGTAGCTGTATATTAATCCAGCTGTTCCCTTTTTACTTTATTTTTAAAATAAAAAAAAATTTTTCTTGTTTGTTGTCTATATTTTTTTGTTCCTCTAGTCACGTTTCCCACCTCCTTTTGGATTATTTAAAAAATTTTTAGTGCTTCATTTTAATTTATCTGTAGACTTCTTGGCTGTATCGTTTTGTGTTTTTTTTATTGGCTACTATAGAGATTACAACATACTGTTGTAGGGTGAAAAAAATCACAAAGTTTAGTAAAGCAAAAAGAGAGTGTTATTCGGCATATATTCAAAAAGGCAAAAGTGGGAAGTGGACAAGCATGTTGCTAGAGCCATGTTTGCAGAGTCCAAGGAAATAGTACACAATAAGCAAGAATGGGAAAACAGACAAGCATGCTGCCACAGCCCTGTCTGCCTGAGTCCAAAGAACATTACAGAGTCATCAGTATATATTAACACTAGAAAATGGGTAAAACCATTGAAAGCTTCACCTTTTCACAGATCGGCTAGAAACTGTGATCCTACATTTCGAATTGTCCCTCTCAGCAATCATTGGTACAGGTTTCAGGCAGTTGGGAGGGTCTTCATTGGTCCAACAAATTTCTATTCACTAAATGTTAATAGAAAAAGATAAAAGTAGAAAGTCTTTTGTGTTCAGGTTTCTGTGAAAGTTTCCCTCAAAGATATTTTCCAAGATTATTCTGTCTATTGTCTTTATCTCAGGGCCTAATTGATGTGTCCTTGGGAGCCCTTGTGAGGCCAGCTCCAGCTATGTCACATTCTCTGTGCTCAAAGACAAGGAATAATTACTGCCATGTTGTTGTTGTTAGGTGCGGTTGAGTCGGTTCTGACTCATAGAGACCCTATGCACAACAGAACGAAACACTGCCCGGTCCTGTGCTATCCTTACGATCGTTGTTATGCTTGAGCTCATTATTGTGGCCACTGTGCCAATCCACCTTGTTTAGGGTCTTCGTCTTTTCCGCTGACCCTGTACTCTGCCAAGCATGATGTCCTTCTCCAGGGACTCATCCCTCCAGACAACATGTCCAAAGTACGTAAGATGCAGTCTCGCCATCCTTGCTTCTAAGGAGCACTCTGGCTGCACTTCTTCCAAGACAGATTTGTTCGTTCTTTTGGCAGTCCATGGTATATTCAACATTCTTCGCCAACACCACAGTTCAAAGGTATTAACACTTCTTTAGTCTTCCTTATTCATTGTCCAGCTTTCATATGCTTACGATGCGATTGAAAATACCTTGGCTTGGGTCAGGTGCACCTTAGTCTTCAGGGTGACATCTTTGCTCTTCAACACTTTGAAGAGATCCTTTGCAGCAGATTTGCCCAATGCAATGCGTCTTTTGATTTCTTGACTGCTGCTTCCACGGCTGTTGATTGTGGGTCCAAATAAAATGAAATCCTTGACAACTTCAATATTTTCTCCATTTATCATGATGTTGCTCATTGGTCCAGTTGTGAGGATTTTTGTTTTCTTTATGTTGAGGTGTAATCCATACTGAAGGCTGTGGCCTTTGATCTTCATCAGTGAGTGCTTCAAGTCCTCTTCACTTTCAGCAAGCAAGGTTGTGTCATCTGCATAACGCAGGTTGTTAATGAGTCTTTGTCCAATCCTGATGCCCCGTTCTTCTTCATATAGTCCAGCTTCTCTTATTATTTGTTCAGCATACAGATTAAATAGGTATGGTGAAAGAATACAACCCTGACACACACCTTTCCTGACTTTAAACCAATCAGTATACTCTTGTTCTGTCCGAACAACTACCTCTTGATCTATGTAAAGGTTCCTCATGAGCACATTAAGTGTTCTGGAATTCCCGTTCTTTGCAGTGTTATCCATAGTTTGTTATGATCCACACAGTCGAATGCCTTTGCATAATCAATAAAACACAGGTAAACATCCTTCTGGTATTCTCTGCTTTCAGCCAGGATCCATCTGACATCAGCAATGATATCCCTGGTTCCACGTCCTCTTCTGAAACCGGCCTGAATTTCTGGCAGTTCCCTGTCGATATACTGCTGCAGCCATTATTGAATGATCTTCAGCAAAATTTTGCTTGCGTGTGATATTAACGATATTGTTCTATAATTTCCATAATTGGTTGGATCACCTTTCTTGGGAATAGGCATAAATATGGATCTCTTCCAGTCAGTTGGCCAGGAAGCTGTCTTCCGTATTTCTTGACATAGACGAGTGAGCACCTCCAGCACTGCATCTGTTCGTTGAAACATCTCAATTGATATCCCATCAATTCCTGGAATGACTGCAATATTATTTCCTAATCAATACATAACCTAATTTTTCATTCTCTACTTAGATTTAGTATTTACTACTCAATTACAGCATAGAAAGCCAGAACATATAAATCCCATTTCCTTCACTGTTTCATGTTGTTTACATATGAATTACATATATATGTATATAAAAAATACATATATGTATACATGTATATACATGTACCTATCATATGTGTGCGTTGAAAACCCTGCCAGTGTTATAATTTTTTATACTCAACAGTTATACATAATTTAAAGAATTTAAGAGAAGTAGAATACTTTGTTACATTTACCCAATATTTAATATTTCTGTTGCTCTTTCTTCATATCTTATGTTCCGGGTTACCATTTGATATCATTTCCTTTTCATTTGAAGATTTTCCTTTAGCATTTCTTTAGTTCAGTTCTGGTGGCAATGAATTTTCTCGGCTATTGTTTGTGTGCAAAACTATCATCTGAAAAGTACACCATTGTTTTTATTTTGAAATATTTTTAAACTTCAAGAAGTTGCACACAAAAAGAATATGAGCAACAAATGCCCTTATACCCTTTACTCAAATTCATCTGTTTTTAGTTAGCAATTCATCCCGTTTGCTTTTATCATTTGCAAACATGCACACATGCCCACCCTCCCCCCTCGATTGCATGTTTGTTTATAGGTTTATTTTTTCTGAACCATTTGAGCACACATTATATACATAACGGCTCTGTTCCCCTAAATACTTCAGTGTAGATTTATAAGAAAAGGGATATTCCCTTACATATCTTAGTAAAGTAACTGACTTCATAAATCTACATTGATATAATATTTCCATGTTCCAATTTTGTTAATTCACCAAATAATGTCCTTTATTGCATTTTCTTTTCCACGGCAGTACAAGATCCAGTTTAGGGTCAAGTATTGCATTTAGTTGTCATGTCTGTTCGACTTCCTTTAATCTGAAACAACATTAGAGCCTTTCTTTGTCTTTTATGGATTTAACATTAAAAAAAAATTTTTTGTTTACCATTTTTATTTTTCAATACATTTCCAATTTTTGTCTTTGTCTAATGTTTATGTCATGCATTCTCAGGCAAAATACTGTATAGGTCATTTTTATCTTACCTAGAGTATCTATCCCTCATAAAAATAGTTGATGTTAATTTTGATCACTCAGTCAAATTATTGCCAGATTCTCCACTGTATGGTTATTAGTTATTTTATCTCTCTTGCAACTAAAAAGCAATTTATTGGGACACACTTTATGACCCTACAGATACTGTTCTTCTTCAAAATTTCTGTCCTTAGATTTAGCATACACTGATAATTTTTGCCTTCTCCACTCTTTACTGTGTTGGTTGCAAAATGGTATTTTTCCAACACTAGCACTTTCTCGTATTTCCAAATGACATTTGATATTGTACTTAAAAAATAGATCTCCTTTCTCCCCTATGTATGTATGTCTGTGTGAATGTGTATATGTACATATCTATTTATTATAGTTATGGATTCTTATTTTTTTGATGATTTATTCCTTACTTTCTTTCATTATTTTGGTGCTCAAATTATCCCAGACTTCACCAGTGGGAACACCCTCAAGTTGGCCTCTGTATCTGTGTAATATTCCCTCATCATATTTTGAGCACTTCCTTATATTGTGCCATAGAAACGTATTCCAGAGTCTCTGGTTTGGTTTGGTTGGTACATATATAAAATCAAAAAAACCCATTGCCGTCGAGTCGATTCTGACTCATAGTGACCCTATAGGACACAGTAGACCTGTCCCATAGGGTTTCCAAGGAGCGCCTGGTGGATTCAAGCTACCAACCTGTTGGTTAGCAGCCGTAGCTCTTAACCACTACACTACCATATATATATGTGTATATATATGTATATGTGTATGTATCCCGTTGAAAAAAAAAAACTCGTAGCGACCCTGTAGGACTGGGTAGAACTGTCTCATAGAATTTCCAAGGAGCGCCTGGCAGATTTGAACTGCCGACCTTTTTAAGGTTAGTAGCCGTAGCACTTAACCACTACGCCACCAAGGTTTCCGTGTGTATGTATCTGTGTGTATATATAAGAAGTAAAAAAAAAATATATACACGCATATATATGTATACGTATGGATATATATAAAAGAAAATATGAGTTCACACCAATTCCTCCAATTTGAATCACACCAATGAGTTCACACCAGTTCCTCCCATCCCTGTGTTTTGTGTGTGTGTGTCTACTCCTATTTTATATTTGTATATCCCTTCTTCCACAATGAGAAACTAGGATTCCAACATTATCAACATATTTACTCATTTAATTCCATTGTTTTTTTGTAGTGAAGGTCTGCTTGTTTCAACCTCTTTTTTTCTCTTAAAATGTTTTTATTTCACATTTGCTTTTGAAAGTTATTTCCTCCGGTTATACCATTTTAAATTGACATGTTTTTGTGGTTATTGTTTTCTGAATACTTTAAAGGTTTCCTACAAGACAGGGCACATTGTCTTAGGGCTTGGCAGTGGTAAGTCTGATGTGATTTTTCTCTTTCTTCCCTGTATGGATGGAACTGTTTTATATTTTGGCTATATCTTGGCAAAAATCATAAAACTCTATATCAAAAAGATTGAATTTTATGATCTGTATATTTAAAAAATAAGTAAATATGTGTGTTAGCATATAGTTTGCACTGTATTTATCTCCAACAATACAACCATGAAAAAAACAGTTTCCAACTTCATGAAGCTTACAAACTAGTGAATAAGCAAAAATAATGTGTGGACAGTGATGAGAGGAAAACGTAAATGCATACTCTATTTTATGGGTAAGTGAGGAATGGTACTAGCCTCAAGTCACCTAGCTCATTGCTTTGCACATGATTATTATTCTGACAGTTCTTGAATGAACCATCCGGCGAATAGTCATCAGTATAAGACTGAAGTTGAGTAAACAGATGAGTCAATGTTATTCCTTCATTCTTCAGCAGTTTGAGTGCCTACTATGTACCAGATATTGCTGTTTTTGTTCAAGATGTAGCAGTGAACAAAAAATTCCTGCTGTCATAAACTCAAGAGGCTTATTTTCTAGTTGAGGAGACAGACAATAAGCAAAACAGATATATAAAATTAACATATTAGATAAAGCTAAGTGCTATGGAGAAAAATAAAATAGGATAGTGGATAGGTAATGCACAGGGTGAGGAGGGGGTATCCATTTTTAAATAGCATGGTCAGAGCAGGGCTCATTTAGAAGGTGACATATAACTAGGTGAGGGAGCTAGCCACCCTTAATTCTTCCCTGTTAGCTACCACCTCTAAGAGCACTCATAATATTTGTATTTTAAAATGTGTCAAAACTGTGCCATCTATTATAGTAAACCAGTGTATATATATATCTCTTAAATGTAAGATATGAATATATGAGAACAAGGATGATGTGCCTTCATATAACACACTTCATATTTTTTTCTTAAACTAATGACTTATACCACTTAATTAGGAAAGGCATCTCATCTCTATGGAGGTCTTTTTTGTCTGCAAAATGAGGTACTGGGTAAAATTATTTTCAAGGTTCTTTCTCATTCTAAAAGTTTATAGGTTTATGACTCAAAGAATAAAAATGTATCTGAGAAATAATGGAAATGTTGGAATTGGAATCTTCAAGCTATTAGAAGGACATTCCTGACTTAGGACTCTTCCTTACAGAATGATTGTCAGAATCTAGGGAATGCTATCCATCAAAACCAGGTCTACAAAACACTGTTCCTTGGGCCACCAAAGAGGCATGGAATTATTTCATCATACAGATTGCTTATTGTTTAGTATTACTTATGGCACACATTCCTAAAGCCCTTTAGTAAGTATACATGCCCACCATTATTTACAATATCCTCAACTGATCTAGTTATAGAATTGTGCAGAAATGAATGCTATGTGCAGATGCTTTCTTCAGTACTTCAAAAAAAAAAAAAAAGCAAAAGCCACTCATTTTGGGAAGAAAAAAAAAAAAAAACATGTAGAGGGGAAGGATTCAAGGTGGCAGCCTAGTCAGATGACCACGCCATCTCTCTACAGCAAAGACCTGAGAAATAAAGAGAAACAGGTACAGATGACAACCCTGGAACTCTGAATATCAAATGAAAGGGTATAGAATTACATCAAACACTGAATGAAAAAGGAAACTGAATGTCAGCAGTGAATGAGGAGAGATAAGGAATAGAGGTACTCAGCCATACAGCCCAGAGCAGTGGGGACATTTTGAGACAAAGCCAGCAGCGACCCTGGTTGAGGAGCACAGGAAGATAACATCATGGAACTCCCCAAAGGAGACAGAGAAACTGTTGCGACATAACTGGAGGAAAGCAAGGTGAGCAGGATATGAACTGGAGCTAAGGAGGGAATGTAAAGGAAGGAGAACGAGACCTTCAGAGGTCCCAGCATACACTGATAAGGGAGGGAGCCAGGACCCAGAGGGTGACTCTCTAGCAGCGGTACCTGACTGGTAGGGTGGGTGGTGAGCACGGAGCAATAGATGAACCCCCCCTCCATTTTTGTTTTTTTCTCTCTCTTCTTTCCTCCCTGGCTGCCCGCCCTGCCATTCTCTGCCTGGGAGAACATCTGCATGACCTCTGGCTGACTGCCCCCCCCAGTGGACGGAGTGCCTCAGCATCCCCTGGATGCCCTCCTTGCTCCCTACCCATCACCCATGTACCTGGTGAGTGACTGTGACCATTCCTGTACCACCGGACAGTGCCCGGCTAGTACACCCTCAGCTGTCTCACATATACAGTGAACAGCAATGAGGGCTCGCCTTGCCTGCCATTTCCACATCCAGCTGGGGGCAGGAAGTGAACACCCCTGTACTGCTAGACAGTCAATCGCCAAAGCGTGCCTGACCCACTTGCGCTGATAAACCAAAATGAAACGAACAAAAATTATAAATAAAACAATACCTTAATGCCTCAGAGGCAGCAGGCAGTATCAAATCATACAAAGAAACCAGATGACTCAACCAAGTGACCCACATAAAGGGGCAGAAAATCTTCCTGAGAAAGAGCTGGAAATGAAACTGCTTGATAAAGACTTCAAAAGGCTTATATATAGGGTCCTCAAAGAGATCAAGGAAAACACAGTCAAAACTCTAGAAGAATTCATGTAAACAATACAAGAACAAAATGACAAATAGACAATTAGGAATCATACAAAAACAGCAACTAGGAATCCAGAAGATTAACAATAAAATATCAGGAATAGATAACTCAATGGAAGGACATAGAAGTAGAATTGAAACAATGGAAAAAAAGAATTCACGAAATAGAGGACAAATCCGTTGATACCAGTTTGTTTGAGGAACAATCAGAAGAAAGAATGAAAAAAATGACCAAAGGCTAAGAGTTATGAGGGACACTATGAAGAGGAAATAATTTACACTAGGCAATTCTACTCTGTCCTGTAGGGTTGCTATCAGTTGGAATCAACTTGGCAGTAACTGGCTTGGTTTTGGTTTGGGAACCCCAGAACAGAAGTAGATCAAAAAAGAAAAAAAAAGGAAGCTCAACGAATCCCATACAGGATAGGCCCCAAAAGAAAGTCACCAAGCCATATCGTAATCAAACTTTGCAAGTTCAAAGATAAAAAATTCTGAAAGCAGCTCAAGAAGAATAAAATATCACCTACAAAGGGAGTCCAATGAGACTAAACTCTGATTTCTTGGCAAAGACCATGCAGGCAAGAAAGCAATGGGATAGCATATCTAAAACCCTGAAAGAAAAGAATTACCAACCTAGCAACATTCTTTCGAATACGATGGCAAAATTAGTGCATTCCCAGATAAACAGAAAATAAGAGAACTTGTAAAAACCAGACCATCCTTACAAGAAATACTAAAGGAATCCTTTGGATAGAGAAGCAACGATAGCAGGCAGCAACCTCAGAGTAAGCCACACAACAGCATCACCAAGATGCCAACCCAAACAGAAATCTCAAAAGTAAAATAAAGGTACAGAACCGAAAACGGAGAACTGGAGATGTCAATCTGAAAGAGACAACAACTTCAGAACAAAAACGGGAAATGGTGTAGATACAGAAATTTTATATGGAGAGGAAGTCACAGTGATATCTAAATATAGCAGACTGTTTTCAAAATAGGATGATAAAGGTAAATCTCACAGTAACCAAAAAGAAAATTAAGGAACCTACCCACCAAAATAAAGAAAATCAAGAAGACTCAGTAAAAACAAAATCGACAAAAATGAAGGAAAAGACAATCCATAAACAAAAAGAACCCAGCACAGAAAATTAAATGGAACAAAGGAACTGTCAACACCACACACACACACAAAGCATAACAAAATGATAGCAGTAAATTCATACCTATTGATAATCACACTGAATGTAAACAGGTTGATACACCAGTCAAGAGATACAATGTGGAATCGGACTGGATCATTGATATACCCTTGAGGTAGGAAAGTGAAGGTGTATTGCTGGCCTTGCTAGCTGAAGTCACACTGGTTCTAGTGTTCCTTCGAAACACATGTGGAGAAAAAAGCATTGGCCAGGTCAATAGCTGCTTACCTGGTACCAAGAGATGTATTTATTTGCTCAAGCAATGAAACCACATCTGGAACAGCAGCCGCAATTGGAGACACCACCTTGTTAAGCTTCCCATAAACCACTGTCAGTCTCCAAGATCCATCTGTTTTTTGCACAGTCCAAATAGGCAAGTTGAATGGGAATGTGGTGGAAATCACCACCCCTGCATCCTTCAAGTGCTAGATGGTGGCAGTTATCTCTGGAATCCCTCCAGGAATGTGGTATTCTTTTGGTTTTCTATTTTCCTAGGTAGAGCATTTCTAATGGCTTTCTCTTAGGCTTTCCTACCATTGTAGCCCTTATTCCATTTGTCAGGGATCCAATAGGGGTTCTGCTAGTTGCTGAGTATGTCTATTCCAATTATGCATTCTGTAACTGGGGAAATCAGTATAGGATCGGTTCAGGGCCTCAATGGACCCACTGTGAGACAGACATGAGCTAAGAATCCATTAACAGCCTGACCTCCATATACCCTCAGTCTGACTATTGAGCCACGTTTTGGATCTCCCAGAACTGGTTTCAGTTGAGAGCCTGTGTCCAGTAATCCCTTAAAATTCTGATTATTTTTTTTTTCCCCAATGAACAGTCACTCTTGTAAAAGGCCATAGATCCCTTTGTGGGAGACTGTGAGGAAGATTAACAGTATAAATTTTTGGAAGTGCAGAGGGGTTTTTCCTTAAGAGGACTCAGCTTCCCTTTCATCAAGGAGTTGTGGGTCTGCAAACTGGCTCAAGTCCTGGGATTGGTTGAGGGGCCATGACTATTCTGGTGATTCAAGTTAGACTGCCATTTCCTTGACCTAGAATTCTTCTGCTTGTGTATATCAAGTAAATATTTAGTAGATTTCCCATGTATTTCACTCCTAGGGACACCATGGCTAAGTAGCTGATGCCACAAGTCCGTTCAAGTCAGATTATTCTGATTACTCCTTTGATTCTGCTGTCCATTACTGTAACCATGCCCACATACCCTTTGCCGACTGAGTGCTGCCACTTGCTCCCTACTACCATGGGGCCTGACAGAGTAGAAGTGCCCCATAGGGTTTCCAAGGATCGGCTTTTGGATTCAAACTGCCGGCCTTTGGGTGAGCATCCGCAACTCTTAACCACTGCATCACCAGGGTCCCCCATTGTAGTTAGCTGTCTTAATGCAGTTAGGGCTGTTCCCTTCTGTGAAATCTGACTTACATAAACCAGTATTCACAGCATTCTTCAAGGATGCTGGGGTTCCCTTCACAAAATTGTTCCTCAACATTGTAGTGAAGCTGTGTCCTCTGGGCACTCCCTGTGTGGGTCTGTAGGTCTAACCTGATAAAGCCACTCTAACGTGCCAGTTTCCCTGAGGCTTTGGATAACTTCTTCTATGTATACCACGGCAGCACTGGCACTTCAGCTTGAATTAGTGTAGGCCACCATGTAACCCATGCTTCGAAAACAAACAGAAAAAACCAGGTGCTGTCGTGTCGATTCTGACTCATAGCAACTCTATAGGACAGAGTAGAACTGCCCTGTATGGTTTCCAAGGAACGTTGGTGAATTTGAACTGCCAACCTTTTGGTTAGCAGCCATACCTCTTAACTACTATGTCACCAAAGACCTAGCCAAATAAACTATTAGATCCTTTTCTAACCTCTCAAGCTGAAACATTGAATGAACAATTTGTGCTTAGTGGGCCTATATCAATAAACTTTGACCCAACTTTATCTTCCTTGTACCATTATCACACATATATTCCCCAGGTTTCTGTTTGTACTTACTAGAAAAGTCAAGTAGTTCTTTTGGAGTGTAGCATACCTCCTTCTGGGTCACACTTTGTGCTTTACTGCTCTTTGTTTTTTGCGGCTGGAAACGTTACATATAAATTTACAGGTGTATTTAAATACATACATGCATAAAAAATAAAAATCATAAAAATTTATCCTGATGGTAAAGAAGAGTTGGACGACATTGGCATTGTGTCAGTTGCGGACATAACTCCGCTTGTGGCAGGTTCTGGATTATCTGGATTATCCCTGAATGGGGATGGCGTTTCCAGGCAGATTATTAATGACAGCTCTCTGTTTGAGCCTTTTCTTTTTTCCTTCATATATTTTGCCATAACATTCTCGCTGCTTTCTGAAATTGCCTGTCTTTGGGTCCATGTTTTCAAGCAACTGAAGTCCCTGATTTGGCTTAGGGAAAAAAAAAAAGCTGGCAGAAATTGTCAGAATTCACTTTTTAAGAATTCTAGAAATTTTTTTCTTATTTTTTTATTGTGTTTTAAGTGAAAGTTTACAATTCAAGTCAGTTTCTCATACAAAAATTTATACACACTGTCACTCTAAAATTTTTTGACAATTTATCTCCTTCCTCTTCCTTATTATTTTTTTTCTTCAGGATTTCTTTCCTCTTCAAAATCCATTGAGTCCTGATTTGTCAATTTTCCTCCTCCGTGCTGTGTAAGCTGTTCCACATTGGTGATATCCAGTTCTGAATTCAGTGTTCTTGCCATATGGACGAATTTTCCACCCATCTCTTCCATGATATTACCCTGATCAAATGTTTGGAGTGTGATCACATAACTCAGCAATTTTTTCCATTTGCCCTGTGTACATTTTCTCATAATTTTCATCCAGAAAGATGCACTGTTCCAGATTTCCTGAGGAATATTATAATTCTTCCAGAAATCAAGTAATGTTACTGTACCTCCATTTGCCTAAGCCAGTGTAGTCTGGAGGTGGTATATACTGAAGGTGGTAAGTGCACCCTGATCCACAGGCGGAATCACAGCTGTTGGGTTGGGAGATAGTTGCAGCACTTTCGCATCTGGATTTAGATCATCTACGTGAGGAGGATATCCAGGGGTATTACCAAGTAGCAGCAGAGCCTTGAAAGGAATGCTTTTTTCAAGGCAGGAGGTACGCACTTCTGGGATGAAATAATTAAAAAACCAGTCTTTGAATAACACCGTCGTCGTCTAGGCCTTGGGCTTAGTTCTGTAGTAGATTGGCAGGTTATTTTTGTCATTGTTTTTGAATGCTTGGGAGTTTTCAGAACGGTAAACAAGAAAAGGTCTTAATTTAAATCCAGCAGCATTTCCTCCTAGCAGCAGTGTGATTCTGTCTTTAACTGCCTTGAAGCCAGGCATTGACTTTGCCTTTGTGTAAAAACAGATGGTCGAAAGGATGGTTTGTCATAACTCAAATACGTTGTAAGTCAGGACTACTTGTACCTTAGAAAATTTCTCTTTCTATAAGAACAGTGAAAAAACTGGCAGAAATTGTCAGAATTAACTTTTTAAGAATTCTAGACATTTTTTTCTTATTTTTTTTTTATTGTGCCTTAAGTGAAAGTTTACATTTCAAGCCAGTTTCTCATACGAAAACTTATACACACATTGTTATGTGACCCTAATTGCTCTCCCTGTAATGTGACAGCACCCTTCTCTCCACCATGTATTTCCCATGTCTGTTCAACCAGCTCCTGTCCCCCTCTGCCTTCTCATCTTGCCTCCAGAATTCTGGAAATTAACCGAGGGCTTGCAGGAGCCTGGGGAACGTTTATTCAAGGAAGATGGTAGAATCTCTGTGATCAGTGAGCTTTGTGGTGTTTTCAACGCCCCCCCACCCTTTACACCCCCACAGTAGCTTTGAAAACCAATGGCCCTCAGTCATGGTGATAACCAGCAGCCTGGCACCTGGAGGGGGAAAAAGGGTTCAAGCTCCTTCAAGCCTCATTTTAGACATGTGGGTCAATGCAATCTATTCTACTTCTAACATCATCTAAATGAAGACATTCAGCCAGTCCAGTTTAAATCTATTCAGTTATGTTCCCTACTGCACATATAGTACTTGACCCGAACCACCAGAGCTAAATCGACTGTGACAAATTAAAGAACACAGCCCCCCAGACTGCCAAGTCTGCCCAAGGCTTCAGATGCCAGACCTAGCTTGGATGTCCAGGCCCCCTTCACTTCTTGCCTGCTGCTGCAAATTTGGGATTTTTCTTTGCCTCCCTCAGGATACCCATAATAAGCTCAGGGTCCCCCTCATGTTGAATGTTAGCACATACTAGTGAAGACATGTAAGCCAATTCTTTATGTCTTTATATCTCCCATTTTAGACAACCGTTATTTCAACTGCCTGTTTCAATTCTCTACCAAACCACTACTCTGAGGATAAAAGTATATTCCTTGGTCTGAGGAAATACTGGAGTATTTCGGTTTTCAAGATTATTTTATGTCTTTCAGTTATGGTGCCAGTCTCAATCAAGGTCCAATATCCAGGTAGCAATTGTTTCTCATTTGGAAATTTCCAGGTCCAGAATTATAGCAGTTGTGGCTCTGTGACACTCACAAGCTTTTGCCATAAGCCCCAGTTTACACAGCACCCCAGCTTCTAGTCTGTACTGTTTGAAATTAACAACGTATGTGGGTTCAGGCAATCTTATTGGTTCTCATATAGCATGAGTAATTAATATTGACTGAAGGCCAGATTTACGTGCCTTGTGTTTTACAATGATAGGTAGGAGAAACATTCCCCAGTCAGACACAGTGTCTGTTCTCATAATATATTCAGATAAAGGCTCAATCCCATCAAGTGGTGCATATCCGTATTTTTCCAATCTAACTGTATCCCCTGTTAGGACTTTACCAACAGGTTTTGGTTTTACAACACTATGTATGAGAAGTATTCCCCAGTCAGACATGATATCCATTCCCCTAAAACATTCAGGTAAAAGAAGCACAACCACTTCATATAAAAGCTGTTAAAACATTCCAATTTTTATGCAGGCTTTACCTTAAACCCATTTACCCTTGCATTTCTATGTCTTCTCCGTCTAATTGTATCCCCCACTAGGGCTTCACTTACAGAGTTTGGAACCACTCTGCATGGGGCTGTCCTGTCAAAGAGTCCCAGAAACTTGGGTCCCCGATGGGGGAGTTGAGCCAAGGGACCATGGCCACTCTTTATTTTGATTAATCTGCTGAACCATTGTCCTAGGTGATTGCTTCCAGGTCAGACTTCTCATTATCATATCTGCCTCCTGGCTTTTTAAATTCCTACACATTTGGGCAAATGGAGTGGACTTATTTATGGTACTTTAATGTAGAGGTACGGGCAGGTGCTCCTTTGAATCCAGCCAGCCTTCAATAGTACTGTATTTAAGACCTTTGTTTCAACCCTACCAATGTCTACTTTATACATCAAAATTTTAAATAACTTTCTGAAGATTTCCATTCTATTGGGGCAAGTCCTTTGCCTCATTCCTTTTTTCCCCCTTTGTTTGGCTCCCATGGGTGTTTGCTTTATTCACCCCGTTTTTTTTTTTTTCCTCAACCATGCCTGTGGGGAATAAGGAAGTGGGGAGAATGACCCTTAAGTTCGAGATGTAGTTGTGATGCTGTGCCTGAAACAGTTTCTATGATTTTTTTAAGTAAAAAGTAAATTAAAAGTAAGTTTTTGAAGTACAGTTTTTCTTCTTCTTTTTTTTTATTAACAATTTATTGTGTTTTTGGTGAAAGTTTACACAGCAGTTTAAGTTCACATTCAGTAATTTCTACACACATTGTTCAGTGACATTGGTTCCATTCTTTTTAATATGTGAACTTTCTCATTTCGGTTCTGGTTCTGTTATTCACCCTATTTCTTAATAACAGTTTAAAGATTTCCATCCTTTTGGGATGAGTTCTTAACTCTTCCCTCTGTCACTCCTAGGTATGTGCTTGGGAATTACTCTAATGTTCTTCATTATCTGTTGTTTTAGCCAGGTTTCCCCTTTGGAAATGGTTTCAAGAATGGCAGCTGTCACTTAGTCAGCCAGAATCTAAACTTAGCCCAACATCAGGATCTTACCCAACACGTTCCTTTGGTAGGAATCCTCAGACTAAAGACTGTAGCTCAGACTGCCAGAATCCAAGGTTGGCCCATCTCTTAATTTCATTTTACAATTTACAAAAACCTAAGGATTATATAGTGTTTTCTGTTACTTTGCATTTCTTTATGCATCTAGCGAGCCACCTCCCAGAAATTTGATCCATTATCTCTAAATTCCACTGGTAACTTTTACCTTTAGTAACTGACGTCAACACAACCACAGTTTTTTTTTTTTTTTTTTAAATCACCAGTGACTATGTAGCCATTTAGGAATCAAAATTTCCTTATTCCCGGCCCTTTTATCCTTTCTCTTCCAAAACCACATGATTCTGTGTCAAAGTCTGTCTAGCAAGTCCCACTTCTGACACCAAATGTGTGGATCAATGCATCAAATTTACCGCAACATCCATTCCTAACTACAATTTCGCTTTCAAATGGAGCACTTCTCCCTTTGACCTTAATTATCTCTAGAGCTTTGTCAGACCTCACAAGTTAAAGGGCACAATCCTCCAGACTGCTAAGACTTCCCAAGACTTTTGATGCCAGCTGCAAGCTTGAGAGTCCCCACAAAACCCTTACTTCTAACTTGCTGCCTAAAAATTTGAGATTTTTCCACTACCCCCTCAGGATGCCAGCTGTAAACTTGGGAGTGTACCAGGGAACCCTTTACTCTTGACCTACTGGCTACAAATTTAGGGGTTTCCTCTTAAGTACAGGGTTCGCAGGATCTCCCTCACTTCTAACCTGCTGGCTGTCATTGCTCCCTCAGGTTTCATAATTTGATAGAATACTCATAGAACTCAAGGAAGTACTATACATACAATTACAGTTTTATTACAGCAGAAAGTGCACAAATTAAGAGACATGCAGGGCAAGATCTGGGAATATTTCCAATGTAGAGCTTGGATACACCACCCTTCCATGTGCATTGATGTATGTCACCAACTGGGCATCCCATGGTATGTTTGTGTTCAGAATCTATTTGTGCTTTATTATGTAGGCATAATTAATTGAATCATGACACCCCTCCCCTGAGATCAGCTGATATCCAGCAGTAGATTTTTCTGGTGTGGCCAGCTCATACCTGAGTCATCTCATTAGCATAACCCATCAGGTAGGTGTGATCTGAAATCCTTATAGATAACAAACACACTTCAATCACTGAGGAAATTCCAAGGTTTTAGAAGTTCTGTCTCAGGAAGCAAGGATAAAGACCAATTTTTTTTTTGGTAAACTTAGTTGTAAACTCCACACCAGAAAATTGACATTATATGACCTGTGTGTCATTATATAACCTGAAAGACCCCACTTGAAAGGCTGTTTTTATTTGACCTGTCTCAGAACTTACCTAGTACATAAAGCCTTTTTCTTAGTAGTGTTTGTAAGAAAATATTTGTAAGCGTGGTAGCCTGAGGTGGCAAATAACAGTTGGGGCAAATAGTAGGTTATCCAAAATACTTAAAAGGAAAAGCTGGACAATGAGATGTTCATAGGGGCTCTGAAAAGCTCTGACATATTTCTGGAAATATACAAGTTCCTGTGCATTTATAGGCCTGCGTGCAAACCAGGGCCAGTTTGCATGTTCAGGAAAGACATGAGAGAACCCCAACTACTGGCTGACTTGGAGGCTCTGTGCCAGCAGGAAGTGAAAGGTTAGACAGAACTGTCTGCTGCCTTGCTGAATATTGAAGGCATGCCCCAAAACGTACATAGTGGCCCTTGGGAAACCTCAGGAGACTTATTGGTTACAGTCCTTTAAGGACATCTCTGCCCAATCACTAGTTAATCGAGCAAAAACCTCATTAACCCCACACAGCAGATAATGCATACTTTACAGAATTAACTCAGAAAAGTCACTATACAAACAAACAAGAACATAAAACATAAGAACAAAGATTGGTGATCGAGAAGAATCTGATCTCTAGAATTGCCACATTGTATTATTTAAACTGTTTAGTTTTCAACAACAAATTATGAAGCACAGAAACAGGAAGGTATTTCCATACACAAGAAAAACAAAAAACAACAGTAAATAGAAACTGTCCCTGAAGAAGCCCAAATATTGTACTTACTACACAAAAAATTTTAAATCGTTCAAAAAGCTAAAGGAAGCTATGTCTGCAATTGGTCAAACACGTAATTGGGATGCACTGATAATTACTGGTGATTGGAATGTGAAAGTTGGAAACAGAAGGATCAGTAGTTGGAAAATACGGCCTTGGTGATAGAAAGGATGCCAGAGTTCACACGGTAGAATTTTGCAAGACCAATGACTTCTTCATTGCAAATACCTTTTTTCAACAACATAAACGGCAACTCTACACATGGACCTTGCCAGATGGAATACACAGGCATCAAATCGACAACATCTGTGGAAAGAGACAATGGAAAAGCTCAATATCATCAGTCAGAACAAGGCCAGGGGCCGACTGTAGAACAGACTATCAGTTATTCATACACAAGGTCAAGTTGAAGCTGAAGAAAATCAGAAGTCCACAAGAGCCAAAGTATGACCTTGAGTATATCCCATCTGAATTTAGAGACCACCTCAAGATAGATTTGACGCATTGAACACTAATGACCGAAGACCAGATGAGTTGTGGAATGACATCAAGGGTATCATACATGAAGAAAGCAAGAGGTCATTAAAAAGACAGGAAAGAAAGAAAAGACCAAAATGGATGTCAGAAGAGACCGTGAAACTTGCTCTTGAATGTTCGAGTAGCTAAAGCAAAAGGAAGAAATGAAGTAAAAGAACTGAACAGAAGATTTCAAAGGGCAGCTCCAGAAGACAAAGTATTATAATGACGTGCAAAGACCTGGAGTTAGAAAACCAAATGGCAAGAACACACTTGGCATCTCTCAAGCTGAAAGAACTGAAGAAAAAAAAATTAAGACTTGAGTTGCAGTATCGAAGGATTCTACAGGAAAAATCTTAAATGATGCAGGAGGCATCAAAAGAAGATTGAAAGAATACACAGTCACTGTACCAAAAAGAATTGGTCGACATTCAACCATTTCAGTATGTACCATATGATTAGGAACTGATGGTAGTGAAGGAAGAGGTCCAAGCTGCACTGAAGGCATTGGCAAAAAACAAGGCTCCAGAAATTGTCGGAATACCAGTTGAGATGTTTCAAGAAAGGGATGCAGTGCTGGAAGTGCTCACTTGTCTATGCCAAGAAATTTGGAAGACAGCTACCTGGCCAACTGACTGGAAGAGACTGATATTTGTGCTCATTCCAAAGAAAGGTGAGCCAACCAAGTGTGGAAATTATTGAACAATATCATTAAGATCACACACAAGTAAAATTTTGCTGAAGATCATTCAAAAGTGGCTGCAGCAGTATATTGACAAGGAGCTGCCAGAAATTCAAGCTGGACTCAAAAGAGTATGTAGAATCAGGGATATCATTCCTGATGTCATAGATCCTGGCTGAAAGCAAAGAATACCAGAAGGATGTTTGCCTGTGTTTTATTGACTATGCCAAGTCATTCGACTGTGTGGATCATAACAAATTATGAATAACATTGCAAAGAATGGGAATTCTAGAACACTTAATTTTGCTCATGAGGAACCTGTAGCAGATCAAGAGGTAGTCGTTTGAACAGAACAGGGGCATACTGCATGGTTTAAGATCAGGAAAGGTGTGTGTCAGCGTTGTATCCTTTCACCATACTTATTCAATCTGTATGCTGTGCAAATAATCCAAGAAGCTGGACTATGTGAAGAAGAACGGAGCATCAGGATTGGAGGAAGACTCATTAGCAGCATATGTTATGCAGATGACAGAACCTTTCTTGTTGAAAGTGAAGAGGACTTGAAGCACTTACTGATGAGGATCAAAGACCACAGCCTTCAGTATAGATTACACCACTCAGCATAAAGAAAACAAAAATCCTCACAACTGGACCAGTGAGCAACATTATGACAAACGGGGGAAAGATTGAAGTTGTCAAGGATATCATTTTACTTGAATTCACAATCAACACCCATGGAAGCAGCAGTCAGAAAATCAAAAGACCCAGTGCATTGGGCATATCTGCTGCAAGAGACGTCTTTAAAAAGTTGAAAAGCAAAGATATCATCTTGAAGACTAAGGTGTGCCTGAACCAAGTCATGGTGTTTTCAATTGCCTCATATGCATGTGAAAGCTGGACAGTGAACAAGGAAGACCAAAGAAGAATTGACGACTTTGAATTGTGGTGTTGGCGAAGAATATTGAATATACCATGGACTTCCAAAAGAATGAACAAATCTGGCTTGGGAGAAGTACAACCAGAATGCTCCTTAGAAGCAAGGATGGTGGGACTACGTCTCACATACTTTGGTGTTGTTGTCAGGAGAGATCAGTTCCTGAAGAAGGACATCATGCTTGGTAGAGGTTCAGTGAAAAAGAAGACCCTCGATGAGATGGATTGACACAGTTGCTGCAACAATGGGCTTAAGCATAGCAATGATTGTGAGGATGGCGCAGGACCGGGCAGTGTTTCGTTCTAGTGTACATAGGGTTGCTATTAGTCAGAACCAACTCCGTGGTCTCTGACAGCAATGGCTTATGAGGTGCTCTGGTGTTGCAGTGGTTAAGAGCTACAGCTGTTAACCAAAAAGTTGTCAGTTGTAATACATCAGCAGCTCCTTAGAAACCCTATGGGGCAGTTCTACTTTGTGCTGTAGGGTTGTTATGAGTCAGAATTGTCTTGACTGCAACAGATTTTTTTGTTCAGTGGCTTATGATGTTGAATGTCTTTTCATGTGCTTTTTGGCCATTTGAATACTCTCTTTGCTGAAATGTCTGTTCAAATCCTTTTCCCAGATTTTTACTAGGTTGTTTGTCTTTTTGTTGTTACATTGTAGAAGTTTTATATATATTTTGCATATTAAGCCCTTTTCCAGCATATGGAAATTTTCTCCCCATGTATAGGTTGTCTCTTCACTTTGATAAAGTCCTTTGATGTACAAAAGTATTTAATTTTTTTTTATGAGGTCTCGTTTGTCTATATTGTCTTCTCTGCCCAAGTTTTTGTTGTCATATCTGATAATCTGTTGTTAAACTCTAGGTCCTCCAACCTCATCCCTACATTTTCTTCTAAGAATTTCATGGTTTTAGGTTTCACATTTAGGTCCCTGGTCCATCCATTTTGAATTGGTTTTTGTGTAAGGTGTGAGGCCTAGATCCTAAGTCATTCTTCTGTATGTGGAAATCCAATTTTCCCAGCACCATTTATTGAAGAGATTCTTCTTTCCCCATCAAATGGATTTAGCACCCTTGTCAAAAATCAGTTGACCGTAGATGTCTTTCTTCATTGAGAATGATGTTAGCTGTGAGTTTTTCTTAAATGCCTGTTATTATATTGAGAAATTTCCCATCCATTCTTATCTTCTTGAATATGAGTGTTTTTTATCATAAAAGCATGTTGAATTTTATCATATACCTTTTTTGCTTCAATTGAGATGATCATGTGGCTCTTTTCCCTTATTCTGTTAATGGGGTGTATGAACCGGGCTTGCATTCTCGGATAAATCCCACTTGATCAAGATGTATAATCCTTTTATAATATGTTTTTGGAAATGGTTTGCTAGTATTTTTTTACATAGTTTTGCATCTCTATTCATTAGGGATATCGGTCTGTAGTTTTCTTGTGATATCCTTGTCTGGCTTTTGTATCAGGGTAATATTACCTCGTAGAATAAGTTCAGAAGTGTTCCCTTCTATTTTTTGGAAAAATTTAAATAGGAAAGAGGTCACTTCTTATATAAATGTTTGGTAGAATTCCTTCACCTAGGACTGTATTCATTTATTTATTTTATTGCGGGGGTGGGGTGGTTAGGAGGTTTATAATTACTAATTTAACCTTTTCTCTTCAATGGGTCTATTGAAATCCATTATTTCTTCTTGAGTTAATGTAGGAAGTTCGTGCATTTCAGGAAATTTGTCCATTTCCCCTAAATTATCTGATTTGTCGACATAAAGCTCTCATAGTATTTCCTTATAATTTTTTTTTTAATGGTAGGTTTAAATGTTCCTACTTTTGTTTCTGATTTTACATGTTTGCATCTTCTTTTTTTGTCAGCCCAGCCAAATGTTTATCAATTTTATTGATCTTTTCAAAAAACCAACTTCTGGTTTCATTAATCCTTTTTTTTTGTTGTTATTTTTAATTTATTCTTTTTATTTATTTCTGCTCTGATGTTTATTATTTCCTTCTGTTACACTTAGGTTTAGTTTTCTGTTTCTTTTCAAATGCCTCAAGTTATAGAGTTAGGTTATTGATTTGGGATCTTTGCTCTTTTTTGTTTTTTTCTTAGCTGTTTTTTTATTGTAAATTTCCCTCTGAGTACTTCTTTGCTGCATCCCATAGGTTTTGGTATGTTGTGCTTTCGTTTCATTCAACTAAGTGTATTTCAATTTATCTCTTGACTTCTTTTACCTATTGATTTTGTGGTAGTGTGTTATTTAGTTTCCACTTATTTATGTATTTTCCAGTTTTCTTTACGTTATTTATTTCATTTTGATCAGAAAAGATACTTTGTATGGTTTCTATCTTTTCAAATTTATTCAGGCTTGTTTTGTGTCCTGAGATGTGATCTATTCTGGAGAATGTTTCATGTGTGCTAGAGAAGAAGGTATATTGTGCATTTATTGGATGGAGTGTACTGTATATGCCTGTTAGGTCTAGTTGGTTAATAGTGTTGTTCAAGTGTTCTATTTCCTTATTTATCTAGTACTTTTTATTTTTGAAAGCGGTGCATTAAAACCATGGAACCTAATTTTTTTGAAAAAATAGACTAACAAACCTACCTACAAATGCACAAATAGCAGAACATAAGTTAGATAATTGGGACCTCATAAAAATTAAATACTTATGCTTATCAAAAGAGTAAAAAGACAACCTACAGACTAGGAAAACATTTTCAGGAACAACATATTCGATAAAAGTCTGATCTCTAAAATATATAGAAATCTTCAACAACTCATCAACAAAAAGACAAACAACCCAATTAAAAAATGGACAAAGGACATGAACAGACAGTTCACCATAGAGGACATTCAGATGACTAACAGACACATGAGAAGGTGCTCTGATCATTAGCCATTAAAAAATCCATTGCTGTCGAGTTATAGCGACCTTGTAGGACAGAGTAGAACTGCCTGTTAGGGTTTCCATGGAGCAGCTCCTGGATTCGAATTGCTAACCTTATGGTTAGCAGCTGTAGCTCTTAACTGTTATGCCACCAGGGTTTCTCATTAGCCACACATTAGAGAGATGCACATCAAAACTACAATGAGATACCATCTCCCTCAGGCTAAAATGGCACTGATTAAAAAAAAAAAAAAAAAACCAGATAGCAACAAATGTTGGCAAGGATGTGGGGAGATTAGAACTCTTATCTATTGCTGGTTGTAAAGTCATACAACCACTATGGAAAATAGTATGGCGTTTCCTCAAAAAACTAGAAAAAGAAATACTTTATGATTCAGCAATCTCATGCTAATAAAAGAGATAAAAACATGCATGCCTATGTTTGTTGCAACATTATTCACAACAGCAAAAAAAATGTGGGAAGAACCTAAGTGCCCGTCAACGGATGAATAGATAAGCAAAATGTGGTAGAGACATAAAATGAAATAGTGCACAGCCATAAAGAACAGTGTTGAGTCCGCAAAGCATTTTATAACATGAATGGATTTGGAGGACATAATGCTAAGTGAAATAAGTCAATCAAATAAGAATAGATATATATACAAAGACCAGTGTTCATTGGTGGTTACTAGGGATGGGAATGCCTTCCACTGAGAAGAATGGGAATTCCAGAACACTTAATTGTGCTCATGAGGAACCTTTACATAGATCAAGAGGCAGTTGTTCGGACAGAAAAAGGGGATACTGATTGGTTTAAAATCAGGAAAGGTGTGCGTCAGGGTTGTATTCTTTCACCATACCTGTTTAATCTGTATGCTGAACAAATAATCCGAGAAGCTGGACTATATGAAGGAGAACGGGGCATCAGGATTGGAGGAAGACTCATTAACAACCTGCGTTATGCAGATGACACAACCTTGCTTGCTGAAAGTGAAGAGGACTTGAAGCATTTACTAATGAAGATCAAAGACCACAGCCTTCAGTATGGATTACACCTCAACATAAAGAACACAAAACTCCTCACAACTGGACCAATGAGCAACATCATGATAAAGGGAGAAAAGATTGAAGTTGTCAAGGATTTCATTTTACTTGGATCCACAATCAACAGCCGTGGAAGCAGCAGTCAAGAAATCAAAAGACGTATTGCATTGGGCAAATCTGCTGCAAAGGACCTTTTCAAAGTGTTGAAGAGCAAAGCTGTCACCCTGAAGACTGAGGTGAGCCTGACCCAAGCCATGGTATTTTCAATCACATCATATGCATGTGGAAGCTGGACAATGAATAAGGAAGACTGAAGAAGAATTGATGCCTTTGAATTGTGGTGTTGGCGAAGAATAGTGAATATACCATGGACTGCCAAAAGAACGAACAAATCTGTCTTGGACGAAGTGCGGCCAGAATGCTCCTTAGAGGCAAAGATGGCAAGACTGCGTCTTACATACTTTGGACATGTCAGGAGGGATGAGTCCCTGGAGAAGGACATCATGCTTGGCAGAGTACAGGGTCAGCGGAAAAGAGGAAGACCCTCAACGAGGTGGATTGACACAGTGGCTGCAACAATGAGCTCAAGCATAACAACGATTGCGAGGATGGTGCAGGACCGGGCAGTGTTTCGTTTTGTTCTGCATAGGGTTGCTATGAGTCGGAACCGACTCGACGGCACCTGACAACAACAACGACAAGGGATGGGAGGGTGGCGAATAACTCTCTAGATCATTAAAAAAAAAAAAAAAACAAAACTCATTGCCATTGAGTCGATTTCGACTCTTAGCATCGCTATAGGACAGAGCAGAACTGCCCCATAGGGTTTCCAAGGAGCTCCGGGTGAATTCGAACTACTGATCTTTTTGTTAGCAGCCCTATAGCTCTTAGTCACTGTGCCACCAGGGTTTCCAATACTTGTTATTTTTGGTGGTGGGGAAAGTAACGCCAATGTGGGTGTGATGACCACAGCCTGACCAAAGTAAATGCCACTAAGAAGCGCCCAAGAGAAAGGGATATTTGTGCTAAAGAATATGACATAAACAATTTGGCAACAATACTAACAATAACGAAAAAATGAATGTATGGTTACATATGTTTGTTTATAGGCATATGTGTATGGGTAGGCATAGGTGTGTACATATGTGTGCACAGATAGATGTACTTCTATGTGTACAGATATGTGCGTGTGCACACACACACGCACACATGCACACACACACATATGCATAGGAGACAGAGTTACAGGTACTTCTCAGGCATAACCAAACACCTTGCAAGACTGGTTTGCTGGGTTTGAGGCTTAGTACCTTAGTCTCATGGGACAATTCAGTCAATTGGCATAATATAGTTCACAAAGTTCATGTTCTGAATCCTAGAGAGGGGAGTAGCGTCTGGGGTCTTAAAAGCTTGCTAGCAGCCGTCTAAGATACAACTATTGGTCTGTACTCGTTAGGAGCAAAAGAGAAAGGAGGAAACCAAAGCCTCAGAGAAAAAACGAGTCTATAAGACTAATAGCCTACACAAGCCATGGCCTCATCTACCCTGAATCCAGAAGAACTAGATGGTGTCTTGCTACCTCTCTACTGACCGCTCTGAACAGGGCCACAACAGAATGGGAGAAAAAAGTGGAACAGAACTCAAATTCTTAAAATCTCCAGACTTACTGGACCAATGGAGACTAGAGGACTCCCTGAGACTATTGCCCCGAGATACTCTTTAAACCTTGAACTGAAACTGTCCCTTGAGATCACCGTTTAGTGAAATAGCAGATTGACACACAAAATTTTATTTTGTGTGTCAATACGTGAGTACGGTGATGTATTCAAAACCATCTTTTTAAGACCAAAAGTTAAAGTGAGGGCATTGATTGGGAAGAAATAGGATCCTGACACTTGGGATGAGAGTATATGGGCAGATAATCAGGAAGCTGAGGACAGAGAGCCCCTAAATTTCTTTGAATCACACCTGCCAACAGAGCCAGCCCTCTTACTCCCATCTGAAGATATTACTCCATCTTTGTCTGCTAAGCCACTCTCCCCAGTAAAATCATTATCCCTTCCACCCCCATCTGATGAGATTACCCAGGTGTGCCTGAAGGGTCTTTGTCTGAGATGTCACATGGGGCAGCGCCTGGGATTATCGCCTGAGACAGATGATTTACAAGACGTTGCTGAATGTTTCCAGGACCCACCTCCACCACACATTTTTGCTTCAAGACCTATACCTCGACTTAAGTACAAAGTATGACCAAGGAGGAGGTACGCTACACTCCAAAAGAACTGCTAAATGTTTCTAATACATGCAAACAGAAACCTGGGGAATATGTGTGGGAATGGCTATTAAGGGTGTGAGATAAGGGTGCAAGCAACATAAAGTTGGATCAGTCTGAGTTTATTGATATGTGCCCACTAAGCACAGATTGTTCATTCAGTGCTTCAGCTTGAAAGGCTAGGAAAGGATCTAATAGTTTTGGTTGGGTCCCTAAAACATGGATTATGCAGTGGCCTATACTAAATCAAGTTGAAGTACCAGACTTGCCTTGAAGAAGGTATCCAAAGGCTTAGGGAAATTGGCATGCTAGAGTGGATTTATCAGGTTAGACCCAGAGACCCACACATGGAGTGGCCAGAGGGCATACTTTTTACCACAGTGGTGAAGAACAAATTTGTGAAGGGAACCCCAGCATCCTTGAAGACTGCTGTGATTGCTATCTTATGTAAGTGAGATTTGACAGTGGGAACTGCCCTAACAGAATTAAGACACCTAACTATAATGGGATTGATTGGACCCCATTAGGTATTAGGGGCCATTTGGCAGCACTCCTAAGACAAGGTGGGTGTGTTACCATAAGGGACAATGGAGTCAAAGCAGTAATCAGAATAGTCTGACTCTTATGGACTCTTACAGGCATCTTTGAATTTGGGAGGCAAAATATCCCACATTTTTCTGTGCTACCCCCTTTTTTTTTTACCCCAGCCTGTTTGTCAAATGTCTCTAAAAGCTGTTAGTTTTGGGTGGGGATAGAACAAGAGAAGGCTCTGCAACAGGTTCAGGCTGCTGTGCAAGCTGCTCTGCCACTTGGGCCATATGATCCGCCTGATCCAATACTTCTGGAACTATCAGTGGCAGATAGAGATGCTATTTGGAGTCTTTGGCAGTCCTCTGTTGGTCAGTCACAGCACAGACCCTTAGAATTTTGGGGCAAGCTCTGTCATCCTCTGCAGATAACTACTCCCCATTTGAGAAATAGCTTTTGCTTGTTACTAGGCCTTAGTAGAGACTGAATGCCTTACCCTGGGCCACCAAGCCACTACACAGCCACAGCTGCCCATCCTGAACTGGGTGTTGTCTGACCACTGAGTCATAAAGTCAGATGTGCACAGCAGCACTCCATCATTAAATGAAAGTGGTATGTATGTGATCGGGCTCAAGCAGGAACTCAAGGTACAACTAAGTTACATTAGGAAGTGGCCCTATACTCTCCACTCGTGCACTCCACCCCTGTCACATTACCTTCCTTCTCCCAGTCTGTTCCTATGGCCTCATGAGGAGTTCCTTAGGATCTCTTGATTTAGGAAGAGAAAACTTATGCCTGGTTTACAGATGATTCTGTGGGATAAGGAGCACCACTCATAAGAGAACAGTGGCTGCACTACACCACCTTTCTGGGACCTCCATGAAGGACAGTGGTGAAGGGACATTTTCCCAATAGGCAGAATTTCAAGCAGTACACCTGGTTGTTCATTTTACTTGGAAGGAGAGAGAGCCAGATGTGCAATTACATACTGATTCATGGGCTGTGGCTAGTGGTTCGGCTGGATGGTCAGGGACTTGGAAGGAACATTATCATAAATTTAGTGACAAGGAGGTATGTAGGTAGGCCTCTCTGAATAGGCCAAAGAAGTGAAGACATTTGTGTTTCATGTGAATGCTCACCAAAGGATTACCTTGACAGCAGTGGATTTTAACAATCAAGTGAATATACAATGGCATGTTTAGCCTCCTTTCCCAGCCAATTCTGTCGTTTCCTAATGATCTCATGAAAAAAGTAGACTTGGTGGCAGGGATGGAGGTTATGCATGGGCTCAGCAACACGGACTTCTTTCTACTCACCAAGACCTGCTTGCCTACAGCCACTACTGAGTACCCAACCTGCCATTAGGGGAGACCAACACTGAGTCCCTGATATGGCACCATTCCTGAGGGCGATCAGCCACCAACCTGGTGGGAAGTTCATTACATTGGACCATTTTCATCATGGAAAGGGCAACATTTTGTTCTTACTGGAATAGACACTCTGAATACCGATTTGCTTTCCTTTCATGCGATACTTCTGCCAAAACTACCATCTGTGAATTTAAAGAATGACTTTTCCAACGTCCTGGTATCCCACACAGCATCTCTTCAGATCAAAGGACTCACTTCACAGCAAATAAAATGTGGCAATGGGCCCATGCTTATGAAATTCAGTGGTGTTACTAACTTCCTCATCACCCTAAAGCAGCTCGCTTGAGAGAACGATGAAATGACGTTCTAAAGACACAATTATGGTTCTAGCTAGGTGACAGTACTTTGCAGGGTTGGGGCAGTGTTCTCCAGGAGGCTGTATACCCTACACCAGTGTCCAACATGTGTTGCTGTTTCTCCTGTAGCCAGGATCATGGGTCCAGGAATGAAGGGCTGGAAAAAGGAGTGGCGCCACTCACTATTACCCCTAGTGACCCACTTGCAAACTGTTTGCTTCCTGTCCCTTCAACCCTATGCCCTGTGGGTCTAGAGGTCTTAGTTCTAAAGGGAGGAATGCTCCCATCTGGAGATACAACACTGTGAGGTATGGGTCTTGTTTGGTTTTTTTGCAGATGAATATCCAGTTATGCGAGCACCATTTGTTAAAAAGACTCTCTCTTCCCCATTTAACAAAATTTGGGCCTTTGCCAAACATCAGCTGCTCATATGTCTGTGGATTTATGCCTGGATTCTCAATTCTGTTCCACTGGTCTATGTATTTGTTGTTGTACCAGTACCAGGCTGTTTTGACTACTGTGGTGGTACAATAAGTTCTAAATTCAGGTAGAGTGAGGCCTCCCACTTTGTTCTTCTTTTTCGGTAATGCTTTCCTTATTAGGGGCCTCTTTCCCTTCCATATGAAGTTGGTGATTTGTTTCTCCATCTCATTAAAAAATGTCGTTGGAATTTGGATTGGAATTGCAGTGTATTTATAGATCGCTTTTGGTAGAATAGATATTTTTACAATGTTAAGTCTTCCTATCCATGAGCAAGGTATGTTTTCCCATTTACGTAGGTCTCTTGGTTTCTTGCAGTAGTGTCTTGTAGTTTTCTTTGTATAGGTCTTTTACATCTCTGGTAAGATTTATCCCTAAGTATTTTATCTTCTTGGGGGCTACTGTAAATGGTATTGATTTGGTGATTTCCTCTTTGAAGTTCTTTTTGTTTGGTGTAGAGGAATCCAAGTGATTTTTGTATGTTTATCTTGTATCCTGATCATCTGCTGAACTCTTCTATTAGTTTCAGTAGTTTTCTTCAGGATTTTTTAGGGTTTTCTGTGTAAAAGATCATGTCATCTGCAAATAGAGATACTTTTACTTCTTCCTTACCAATCCGGGTGCCCTTTATTTCTTTATGTAGCCTAATGGCTCTGGCTAGGACCTCCAGCACAATATTGAATAAGAGTGGTGATAAAGGGCATCCTTTCCTGGTTTCCGATATCAAGAGGAATGCTTTCAGTCTCTCTCCATTTAGGATGATGTTGGCTGTTGGCTTTGTATAAATGCCCTTTATTATGTTGAGGAATTTTCCATCTATTCCTATTTTGCTGAGAGCTTTTATCATGAATCGGTGTTGAACTTTGTCAAATGCCTTTTTTGCATCAATTGATAAGATCATGTGGTTCTTGTCTTTTATTTATATGATACCCACTGCCGTCGAGTCAATTCTGACTCATATGATGGATTATATTAATTGTTTTTCTAATGTTGAACCATCCCTGCATACCTGGTATGAATCCCACTTGGTCATGGTGAATTATTTTTTTGATATGTTGTTAAATTCTGTTGGCTAGAATTTTGTTGAGGATTTTTGGATCTAAGTTCATGAGGGATATAGGTCTGTAATTTTCTTTTTTTGTGGTGTCTTTACCTGGTTTTGGTATTAGGGATATACTGACATCATAGAATGAGTTTGGGAGTATTCGGTCCTTTTCTATGCTCTGAAATAGCTTTAGTAGTAGTGGTGTTAGCTCTTCTCTGAAAGTTTGGTAGAACTCTGCAGTGAAGCTGTCTGGACCAGGGCTTTTTTTTTGTCGGGAGTTTTTTGTTATGGGTCTATTTAGTTGTTCTACCTCTGTTTGTGTTAGTTTAGGTAGGTAGTGTATTTCTAGAAATTCATCCATTTCTTCTAAGTTTTCAAATTTGTTAGAGCACAATTTTTCGTAGTGATCTGATACGATTCTTTTAATTTCAGTTGGGTCTGTTGTATTATCGCCCACCTCATTTCTTATTCAGGTTATTTTCTTCCTCTCCTGTTTTTCTTTTGTCGGTTTGGCCAGTGCTTTATAAATTTTGTTAATTTTTTAAGAGAACGAGCTTTTGGTCTTGTTAACTCTTTAATTGTTTTTCTGTTCTCTATTTCATTTAATTATGCTCTAATTTTTATTATTTGCATTCTTCTGGTGCCTGAGGGTTTCTTTTGTTGCTCTCTTTGTATTTGTTCAAGTTGTAGGGATAATTCTTCGATTTTGGCTGTTTCTTCCTTTTGTATGTGTGCATTTATTGATATAAATTGACCTCTGAGCACTGCTTTCGCTGTGTCCCAAAGGTTCTGATAGGAAGTGTTTTCATTCTCATTGGATTCTATGAATTTCTTTATTCCATCCTTCATGTCTTCTGTAATCCACGCATTTTTGAGCTGGGTATTGTTCAGTTTCCAAGTGTTTGATTTCTTTTCCCTGCTTTTTCTGTTATTGATTTCCACTTTTATGGCCTTATGGTCAGAGAACATGCTTTGTCATATTTTGGTATTTTGGATTCTGCTAAGGCTTGCTTTCTGACCGATTATGTGGGCTATTGTAGAGAATGTTCCATGCGTGCTAGAAAAGAAAGTATACTTGGCTGCTGTTGGGTGGAGTGTTCTGTATATGTCTATGGGGTCATGCTGGTTAATTGTGGCATTTAGATCTCCCGTGTCTTTATTGAGCTTCTTTCTGGAGGTTCTGTCCTTCACCAAAAGTGGTGTGTTGAAGTCTCCTAGTATAATTGTGGTGCTGTCTATCTCACTTTTCAATGCTTATAGAGTTTGTTTTATGTATCTTGCAGGCCTGTCACTGGGTGCGTAAATATTTAACATGATTATATCTTCCTGGTATATTGTCCCTTTAATCATTATATAGCATCTTTCCTTATTCTTTGTGGTGGATTTAACTTTGAGGTCTATTTTGTCGTAAATTAATATTGCCACTTCTGCTCTTTTTTGATTGTTGTTTGCTTGATATATTTTTTTCCACCCTTTGAGTTTTAGTTTGCTTGTGTCTCTTAGTCTAAGGTGTGTCTCTTATATGCAGCGTATAGACGGATTGTATTTTTTAATCCATTCTGCCACTCTCTGTTTCTTTAATGGTACATTTAGTCCATATACATTCAGTGTAATTATGGATAAGCATGAGTTGAGTGCTGTCATTTTGATGTCTTTTTTGTGTGTTGTTGACAGTTTCTATTTCTCACTTAATTTTTCATTTTGAGTAGTTTAACTTTGTATATTGTCTTTTGCTCTTACTCATCGTTGTTGATTATGTTTCTGCTGAGTCTCTATTTTTTTCTTGTATTTTATTTTGATGAGTAGGATGGTTAATCTCCTTTGTGGTTACCTTAATATTTGCCCCTATTTTTCTAAGTTTAAACCTAATTTTTATTTCTTTATATGGCCTTGTCTTCCTCTTCATATGAAAGATCTATGACTATATTTCTTAGTTCCTCTTTGTTGTTTTAATGTTATCTTCCTTTTACATAATTGCATCGCTGTTTCCCTGTTTTGAGCATTGTTTTACTCTTGATTTATATTTGTGATTTCCCTATCTGGGTTGTCATCTGCTTGCTCTGCCCTGTGTTCTAGTCTTCGGTTGATATCTGATATTATTGATTTTCTAACCAAAGAATTTCCTTTAGTGTGTCTTGTAGTTTTGGTTTGGTTTTTACAAATTCCCTAAACTTCTTTTTGTCTGGAAATATCCTAATTTCACCTTCATATTTGAGAGACAGTTTTGCTGGAGATATGATTCTTGGCTGGCATCCTGTTACCTTCTTGCCTGCATAGTTTCCGTCGAGTAGTCCGAGTTTATACTTATTGACTCTCCTTTGTAGGTGAATTTTCGTTTATCCCTAGCCGTTCTTAAAATTCGCTGTCTTTCGTTTTGGCAAGTGTGATTATAATATGTCTTTGTGACTTTCTTTTAACATCTACCTTATGTGGGCTTTGATGAGGATCATCGATAGATATCTTCTCATCTTTCACGATATCAGGGAACTTTTCTGCCAACAAATCTTCAACAATTCTCTCTGTATTTTCTGTTATCCTTTCCTGTTCTGGTACTCCAATCACTTGTAGGTTATTTCTCTTGATAGAGTCCCACGATTCTTAAGGTTTCTTCATTTTTTTAAATTCTTTTATCTGATTTTTCTTCAAATATATTGGTGCCAAGTGTTTTATGTTTAGTGTCGCTAATTCTGCCTTCTACTTCCACAGTTCTGCTTCTCTGACGTTCTGATGAGTTGTCTAATTGTGTAATTTTATTGTTAATCTTCTGAATTTCTGATTGCTGTCCCTCTATGGATTCTTGCAGCTTATTAAGTTTTTCATTATGTTCTTGAATAATCTTTTTAATTTCTTCAACTGCTTTATCTTCAGGTTCCTTGGCTTTTTCTGTGTGTTGCCTGATCTCATTCCTGATGTCTGGAATCGTTCTGTATATTAATCTTTTGTATTCTGCATCTGGTAATTCCAGGAATGCACCTTCATCCAGAAGAGCCCTTGATTCTTTGTTTTGAAAGCTTTTTGAAGCGGTCATGGTCTGCTTTTTTTTTATATTATGGTTTAAGTGAAAGTTTACAAATCAAGTCAGCCTCTCACACAAAAACGTACACACACCTTGCTACATACTCCAAATTCCTCTCCCCCTAATGAGACAGCCTGTTCCCTCCCTCCACCCTCTTTTTCATGTCCATTTCTCCAGCTTCTATCCCCCTCTACCCTTTCATCTCCCCTCCAGGAAGGAGATGCCAACATCGTCTCAAGTGTCTACCTAATCCAAGAAGCTCACTCCTACCAGCATCCCTCTCCAACCCATTGTCCACTCCAATCCCTGTCTGAAGAGTTGTCTTTGGGAATGGTTCTGGTCATGGGCCAACAGAAGGTCTGGGGGCCATGACCACCAGGGTATTTCTAGTCTCAGTCAGACCATTAAATCTGGTCTTATGAGAATTTTGGGTCTGCATCCCAGTGCTCTCCTGCTCCCTCAGGGTTTCTCTGTTGCATTCTCTGTCAGGGCAGTTGTAGGTTGTAGCTGGGCACCATCTAGCTAATCTCGTCTCAGACTGATGTAGTCTCTGGTTTATGTGGCCCTTTCTGTCTCTTAGGCTCGTAATTACCTTGTGTCCTTAGTGTTCTTCATTCTCCTTTGATCCAGGTGGGTTGAGACCAATTGATGCATTTTAGATGGCTGCTTGCTAGTGTTTAAGACCCCAGACTCCTCTCTCCAATGTAGGACGCAGAATGTTTTCCTTATAGATTTTGTTATGCCAATGGACTTAGATGCCCACTGAAACCATGGTCCTGAAACCACGCCCCTGCTACACTGGCCTTTGAACCATTCAGTTTATTCCAGAAATTTCTCTGCTTTTTGTATCATCCAGTTGTGCTGACCTCGTCTGTATTGTGTGTTGTCTTTCTCGTCACCTAAAGTAGTTCTTGTCTACTCTCTAATTAGTGAATAACTCTCTCCTACCCTCCCTCCCTACCCCCACTGGTAACCATCAAAGAATATTCTTCTCTCTGTTTAAACTATTTCCTGAGTTCTTATAATAGTGGTCTTATACAATATTTGTCCTTTTGCAACTGACTAATTTCACTCACCATAGTGCCTTCCAGATTCCTTCATGTTATGAAATGTTTCCCAGATTCATCACTGTTCTTTATCTATGCATAGTATTCCGTTGTGTGAATTTACCATAATTTACTTATCAACTCCTCTGTTGATGGGCACCTTTGTTGCTTCCATCTTTTTGCTATTGTAAACAGTGCTGCAGTGAACATGGGTGTTCATATATCTGTTTGTGTAAAGGTTCTTATTTCTCTAGGGTATATTCCAAGGAGCGGGATTGCTGGGTCGTATGGTAGTTCTATTTCTAGCTTTTTAAAAAAAAAAAAAAAAATTTTTTTTCTTTTTAAGGAAGTGCCAAATCAATTTCCAAAGTGATTGTACCATTTTACATTCCCACCAGCAGTCTAGAAGTGTTCCAGTCTTTCCACAGCCTCTCCAACATTTATTATTTTGTGTTTTTTGGATTATTGCCAGCCTTGTTAGAGTGAGATGAAATCTTATTGTAGTTTTGATTTGCAGTTCTCTAATGGTTAATGATCGTGAGCATTCCCTCATGTATCTGTTAGGTACCTGAATGTCTTCTTTGGTGAAGTGTCTGTTCCTGTCCTTTGCCCATTTTTTAATTGGGTTATTTGCCTTTTTGTAGTTGAGTTTTTGCAATATCGTGTAGATTTCAGAGATCAGGCGCTGATCGGAAACATCATAGCTAAAAACTTTTCCCTGTCTGTAGGTAATCTTTTTGCTCTTTTGGTGAAATCTTTGGCTGAGCATAGCTGTCTGATTTTCAGGAGCTCCCAGTTATCTAGTTTTTCTTCTGCATTGTTCGTAAGGTTTTGTGTACTGTTTATGCCATGTATTAGGGCTCCCAACGTTGTCCCAATTTTTTCTTCCATGATCTTTATTGTTTTAGATTTTTTATTTAGGTCTTTGATCCATTTTGAGCTCGTTTTTGTGCATGGAGTGAGGTATGGGTCTTGTTTCATTTTTTTGCAAATGGATATCCAGTTATGCCAGCACTATTTGTTAAAAAAGACTGTCTTTTCCCCATTAAATTGTTTTTGGGCCTTTGTCAAATATGAACTGCTCGTATGTGGATGGATTTGTGTATGAATTCTCAATTCTGTTCCAGTGATTTATCTTTAAGTTCAGAAATTTTGGCTTCTAATTGCTCAATTGTGGTCCTCTGACTTTCTATTGAGTCTTCTATTTCCGTAATTTTATTGTTAATCTTCTGAATTCTGATTGCTGTCTGTCTATGGATTTTTCCAGCTTATTAAATTTTTCATTATGTTCCTGCTTAATCTTTCTAATTTCTTCAGTTGCTTTATCTTTGTGTTCCTTGGCTTGTTCTGTGTATTGCCTCATTTTCTTCCTGATGTCTTGAAGGGTTCTGTACATTAAACTTTTGTATTCTGTGTCTGGTAATTCCAGAAATACACTTTCATCTAGTAGACCCCTGGATTCTTTGTTTTGAGAGCTTGTTGAGGTGATCATGGTCTGTTTCTTTATGTGAGTTTATATCGACTGTTGTCTTCGAGCCTTCTATAAATTATTGTATTAGTTTATGCTTCCTTACTGTGTTGTAGCTTCTTGCTTTGTTTTGTTTTGATACGCACAAATGGGTTGCTTGAGTGAGCTAGCTTGATTATTTTCACCTTTGGCACTCTAACGTCCTGTCCCCAGCTGTCTAGAGCTGTTATCAGGTATATCAGTCTAGGAGTCCATTCACTTTTCTTGTATGAATTCTGCTCAGGTGTCCAGGTAGCCGATCATCAATTATGTGGTTCAAGCTCTGTCGTACAGTCTTAGAGGGGCAGGGGTGATTGGTGTAGGTACAGGTATCTGGTTGCAGAAGGGGGTCATGCTCTGAACATGGCAGGGGGTTGAGAGCCAACCCCTGTCTCTGAGGAAAGCACGCCCCTATTCCCTAGAGCATGCAGGTGGGTGGGTTCTGCAGTTGGACCATGGGAACCCAATGTTTTTGCTTGTAAGGACTGGGAGGTACCAGTTATCCTTGGACCCCTGTCGTGGGTGCCTGGGTGACCTGAGTGGAGCTACCATTCCTTAGGCCCCTGATGTGGGTAGGTTAGAACCCTGTTTAATAGGCAAAACAATGTCAAACATCAAACACCCACCTCTCCAATGCACCGCTGAAATGGTTGGAGTCTGCCAACAAGGGTCTATTCCTCTAAAATAGGCCCACACAGGTCCATGCAAAGGGGAAAGGTGCTCAAAGTCCACACACCTTTTATGCCTGGAGAGGAGCTGCTTCTGTCCTGAGCTCCCACAGTTAGTGGAGCTGGCAAATTATCTTTTCCCCTAAATGTGAATTTTTTCCCTTCTCTAAGCCTAGGAGGATGCTCTAGGTGCTCAACAGTGCCTGTCTCAGGCCCAGGGAGTTCAGCTGCTGAAGCTGGCTTGAGGGTGGGGTGGTGTGTTAAAAGATACTCAGGTACTTAGCTTTTGCTGAGAGCACTTGTTCTTTGGTTCCGGAGGTGTGAGTAGGCTGTGTTGCTGGCTGCTTCTCCCTGAGGAATCTGCAGCTGAATGCTAGTACTAGCCCGCCGCCGTCACTCTGGAAATCGTGCCTGAGGGCTTCCTGAGATTCAGGTGTGGTAACTCCTCTCTGCTTCTGAACTGTCTTTTCCTCCCCGTGCCTCTCTGTGCATTTTCTAAGCTTGCCTTTGATGCTCAGGGCTCCTAGCTTGTCATAAATATTCTTGTTTCACTTGTTTTTTTGGGTCTTTATTGTAAAGAGGGCTGGCCGGAAGCATCTGGCTATTCTGCCATCTTGCCTCCGCCTCCTGGTCTGCTTCTTTATGTGATTTGATATTGACTGTTGTCTACTAGCCTTTTATAAGTTATCGTATTAGTTTTTTTTTATGTTTGCTTACTGTGTCCTAGTATCTTGCTTTATTTTGTTTTCATATTCCCAAATAGGTTGCTTGAGTGAACTGGCTTGATTATCTTCGTCTTTGAAGCTCTAACATCCTGTCACCAGATGGCTAGAGCTGTTTCAGTTATATCAGCCTAGGAGTCCATTCACTTTTCTTGTGTGGATTCAGCTCAGGTGTCCCGGTAGCTGGTCATCAAGTGTTTGTTGCAGACTCTGTCCTATAGTATTAGAGGGGCAGGGGTGGTTGATGTAGGTACAGGTGTCTGGTTGCACCAGGGGTTCACACTGTGAACAAGGCAGGGGGCTGAAAACCGTCCCCCAGGTGTCTGTGAGGAAAGTGAGCCCCTGTTCCCTAGAGTGCACAGGTGGGTGGGTTCTGCAGACAAACCTTGGGCACCAAATGCTTTTGTTTGTAAGGACTGGGAGATAGCAGTTATCCTTGGACCCCAGTCGTAGGTGACTGTGTGACCTGAGTGGATCCACTAGTCCTTATGCCCCAGATGTTGGTAGGTGAGGACCCTGTTTAATAGGCAAAGTGATGTCAAACATCTAGCACCCACCTCTCCTCAGCACCGCTGAAACAGTTGTCATCTGCCAACAAGGGCCTATTCTCCTGAAATAGGCCCACACAGGTCCATGCAGTGGGGAAAGCTATTCAAAGTCCATGGACCGTTTGTGCCTGGACAGGAGCTGCTGCTGTCCTGAGCTCCCCAGGTTAGTGGAACTGGCAGATTATCTCTTCTCCCAATTGTGAATTTATTCCTTCTCCAAGGCTGGGAGAATGGCTCAGGGTGCTCAGCAGGCTCTGTCACAGGCTCAGGGAAATCAACAGCGTCTGAAGCCAGCTTTGGTGCATGTTAAAATATATGCAAGTACTCAGCTTTTGCCAAGAGCACTGTTCTTCTCTGGTTCCGGAGGTGTGAGTAGGCTGTGTGGCTGGTTGTTTGTCCCTGAGGAAACTGTAGCCGAATGCACCAGTCGCTCCCGGGAATGGTGCCTGAGGGTCCGTAACAATTCAGTTCTGGAAACTCCTTTCTGCTTTTGAACCGTCTCTCCCTCCCCCTGCTACTCTGTCTGTTTTTTAAGTTTGCGTTTGATGTTCAGGGCTCCTAGATGCTCATAAATATAATTGTTTCACTTGTTTTTTTGGTTCTTTATTCTAAGAGGGAACACCGGAAGCATCTGACTACTATGCCATCTTGGCCCCGCCTCCTATAATGGACAAGAGGCTTTTTGGTCTTCTTAGCTGAGAGCTGAGAGTGTGGTATGACCATTACAACAAAGAAGCCCTGTCCCGGAAACCCTCACAGATCCATGTAAAAGATTTGTAGTACAATTAGAGATGTGGATGTCGGTCTGCCTAACTGCAGAGACAAATAGTGGGCTTGAACAGCGGTAGTAGAGTGGAGCAGAGCTGAAATGAGCAAAGAGTTGTCTGAGAAGCAGAGGCATCGATTAGTTTCCAGTTAAGAGCTGGACCTGTCAGCAACAGGGGCAAGAGTAGAGCTGTCCTGATGCTGGTGGTTGAGAGCTGGCCTGGTCAGGTACAATAGCTGAAGTGGATGTGCATTCTAGAACTGTAGAAATCAGTACAGGATAGGTTTGAAGATCCACTGGACCCACTGTTAGATGGACCTGAGCTCTTTCACTTCTAGGAATATATGCTGCTTGAGAGCTGGACCAGTCAGTTATGGGAGCAAAGCTACTGAGAAAGAGGGATAGAAAGAAAGAGAGTGTCCCCATGCAGTCTGATACCTGAAGCCAAGATGCGCTCACTGACACCGGTTGTTGCGCAGGGCCCGACATGCTGAATTTGCTGCAGAAGAACTATTCTAGGGCTATCCTGGCCAAAAGTTTCTTTTTGAAAGTTTTCTGATAGGCAAGAGTGAACATCTTTTCTCAGGAGGGTGCATGCATTTCCTTGAAATATAGGAACTTTTCCCTGAGGCTATTTTCCCAGACCTCACCCATTGCATTTCTTCATTTATGTATTTCCCTGTTTATATCCTTCTCTGTTGTCTTAAAAACAGTTATTGTAGATATGGTGATTTGATGAGTTTTATGGATGTTGCAAGGAATTATTGAACGCAATAGAGAAAGTGCTGTGGAGGAAGCGGCTGGTGATCGGTAGTAATGAAGTGGCAAAACGGTAATATACTTGACCTCCGCCTCATAGGATCCAGCTTTATGCTGATTCTTACAATCCATGTTAATGTGAATCAGTTTCGGTGATTCAAGTTGGACTTCTGTTTGCTTGACCTAGAACTATTCCACTTATCCAGGTCAATATATATTTAGTCAGTTTCCTGTCTATTTTACTTCTAGGAACATGTGACCAGTTTGCCAAAACCATGGGTCTGTGAGAGTTAGGCTATTATGATTACTGCTTTTACTCCGCTGTCTGTTGTGGTACCAACCTTCTCCTTGTCTTTGTCAATTAAATGCTGCCATTTGGCCCCTGCCCCCCAAGTTCCAATTACCTCTGTTATAATTAGGCTGTGCAAATCAATGTAACATCAGTGTAATTCACTGTAATACCTGACCTACAGGAAATAGTGATCACAACATTCTGCTTGTATGCTGGGACTCCATTCCCAAATTCCTTACAGTGATGGTAAAAGGTGTTTCCTCTGGGCTTTCCCAAGGTGGGTGGGTGGGCCTGACATGATAAATCCACTCTAGCATACCAGCTTCCCTAAGCCTTTTTATACCTTCTACAGTATATCAAGGCAGTTCTGGCATTTCATATTTATGTAGTGTAAGCCAGTTTTTGTTCCATGTTTCAACCAACCAACCAAATAAACGTTAGATCCTTTTCTAACCCCTTTTGCTGAAATATTGAATGCAAAATCTCTATTTAGTATGCCCATGACAATAAATTCCAACTGATCCAACTTTATCTTCTTTCCACCATTTTACCAAACTCTTAACATCAATTTCTATACATATTCCCAGATTTTTGTCTATATAAATTAGAAAAATCCTGTAGTTCTTTTGGAGTATAGTGCACATCTTAGTGAGTCACACTTTGTACCTCATCTTTCAAGGGCTGCTGGGACTTGAGTCTAGTTATCATCTAGAAGCAAACACTGGTGGTGAGGGTGGGTCCTGAGGACAATCAGCAGTGCCTTGCAAGGCATCTGCCTCAGGGGATGGCTCAGGCAAATATTCCTCAGGCAAAACTGTATCAATCTCCTCAGATGGCAGCAGAAAGGATTATTCCACTGGCATAGATTACTCAAGATTTTAGGGGCACAATGTTTCCAGCTTCATCAGTAAGTGCCTGTATGTCCCCATTTACAATGTTCAGGATCCCTTTCTTCCCAAATAATGTCCTCACTTTAACATCAGATACCTTACAAGGTTGGGAATTTAATTGGCCTTGTAATTTAGCCATTTTTAGGTAAGGCTTGGCGTTTCATTATCAGCAATCTTAACTCTGGCTACAGGAGGTAAGGCTTCCTTTGAGGGCACACATGGTAACTTTCAGGTTCTTTATGTGGCAATTGAGATGGGAGATTGAAACCCTGAACCCATTCTTTTCTTCCCCTATTTGGTCCAGCGAAAGTATGTCTTACTCATCAATTTGACGAAAAAGCTCTAAAGTATCAAATACACCACTCTAGCTCTCTTTTGGTTACTATTAGCATGGGATATCTTTTTTCCATCCTTGTGCTTTTGATCCTTTTGTGTCTTTTTATTTTTTTTGTTTGTCGACAAAGTGTAGATGGAATAGGTTTTTAGTATCTGTTCTCTTATTTCTTGCTTTTTAGTTGCAGAGTTTAATTTACATTTATAATAATTACCAACATTATAAAAAAAGCACAATTGCATGCCATTTAGCAATTAGTTTTTGTGTCTTACATATTTTTTATTCCTCAATTCCTTACTCATTTCTTTTGTGTTTAGTTGAAGTTTTTTTTTTTTTTTTTTTGGTAGTGTCACCATTTGATTCTCTTCCTGTTTCCTTTTTCTGAATATTTCAAACTGTTTTCTTAATGCTTACCTTGGGGATTACAATTAACATCTTAAATTTATAACAACCTAGTTTGAATTAATAGTAAATTGCCTCAACAGTATACACAAACTCTGGTCCTTTACATTTTTCCCTTCCTCACGTGAAATTGTTATTTTCAGAGATTATATCTTTATACCAAACCTGTTGCCGTCAAGTAAATTCTGAGCCATAGCGACAGAGCAGAGCTCCCCCGTAGAGGGTCCAGGGAGCGTCCGGTGGGTTCAGACTGCTGACCTTTGTGGGAAGCAGCTGAGCTCTTAACCACTGCACCACCAGGGCTTGCGTCTTTATTCACTGTGTGCTTATTAATACAGATTTATAATATTTTATTCATTTGTTTTTTAAATAATACAGGAAAAAAGAGGAGTTATAAACTGAAAACACAATAATATTGGCTTTTTAATTTTCTTTAGTAATTACGTTTTCCAGTGTTTTTTATTTCTTCATATGGCTTTGATTTACTGTCTAGTGTCCTTTAATTTCAAAATGAAACACTTCCTTTAGCATTTCTTGTAGGTGTAGTTGTACTGGTAATGAACTCCTTCAGCTTTTGTTTTTCTCAGAATGTATTAACTCCTATTCTGAAGAATAGTTTTTTCAGATTTAGAATTCCTTATTGACAGTGTTTTTCATTCAGAACTTTAAATACGTTATTCTACTGCCTTGTGACCTCCATAATTTCCAGTGTGAAAATTTGCTGTTACTCTTATTGATGCTCTTTTGTATATGACTATTCACTTCTCTTACTGCTTTCAAGATCCTGTTGTTATCTTTTACCTTTTAACAGTTTCATTATAATGTGTCTCAGTGTGTATCTCTTTGAGTTTATCTTACTTAGAGTTCATTGATTTTCTTGGATGTGTTGATTAACTTTTTTATGCAATTTGGTGGAGTTTTGACTTATTTCTTCAGACATTCTTTCTGTTCTTTTTTCTCCTCTTTTAGATCTTCCATTGTGGGCATGTTGGTATACTTGATGGTGTCCCACATTTCCTTTAGCCTCTGTTCTTTTTTTTCCTTTTTTTCATTTTTCCTTCTATCCCCGAGACTGGGTCATTTCATTTGACATACCTTCACGCTGATTTTTCTTTCCGCTTTTATCTGCTGTTTAACCTCTTTGGTGAATTTTTCATTCTAGTTATTGTACTTTTTAGTGTCATAGTTTCTATTTGCTATCTTCTTATAATTCTTACCTCCTTACTGTTATTCTTCATTTGTTGAGACATTGTTATCCTGGTTTCTTTTAGTTCTTTCATTATATTTAAGACAATTTAAAGTCTTTGTCTAGTAAGTCTAAGATCCGTGATTCTTCAGAGACAATTTCTGTTTATTTCTTGTTTTTCAGTGAATAAGTCACATACTTAGTGCAGTGTGTGGATAGTTGACAGAGCATCCCACTGTGTTTGCATCAGCCATGGTGGTGGAGAGTGGGCCTGGCACCAACTCTGATATTTTTTGCTTAGGGCCAGATGGGGCTAGTTGATAAGGCTTCCTCTCAGTCTCCCCAGCAGCAGCATTCTTTGGAGAGTGAGGCCATTGCCCCTTTGCCTGTGTTTGCTTGTTGCCAGCAGTGCTAGTTGACAGATTTCACACTACAGTCACTATGCCCGATTGTGAGTGTAAAGTGGTGGGAGTAGTAGCGTCAGAACCAAACTTCAGGGGGCATAATGACCAAGATCAGCTCAAAGCTGATTCCCACGAGGTGGAGGTCAGATATAACTCCACTCTCCAACCTTTTTACCCGTTCTGACACCAGCTGTCCCTCCCATGGCACTCTTTACTCCTCTGCTGGGTTCAATAATCCATTGCAGTGGCCAAGCAGAACTCACAGAGCATACTTACTGTTAAATGGTTTATTAAGGAAGTAACAGGGTACAACTCAGGATTAGGATTAACAGGCTACAACTCAAGGATCAGGATCAGGAAACATGTAGGCAAAGTCTCTTTTATTCGGTGTAGGACAGCTCTCTCAGCTCTTTTTGGCCATGCAGGCCTCCTCTCGGCCCCCTCAAGACAGGCTTCCTTTTGGCACCCTGAGGACAGGCTCCTCTTGGCCCCGCCATCTGTCACCACCATTCTTCTGCATGGCACCTTACAAGATTGTCGCCACTGGCTCTGTCACTGGGCCCCTTCCAGGCCTGTCGCTGTCTTCAGTGTTACAGCCCTTGACCCATGTTATAGCTCTGTGTAGAGGTTCCTTGCTTCCTTTGTCTCTGCTTCTTCTCCCTCTTGCCTTTTCTCCTTTCTGCTTCCTGTCTGAAAAACCTTTGTGGGATTGGCTGCATATACAAACTCCTTGTTAATTTCGGAGCCCTGGTGGCATGGTGGTTAAGCATTCAGCTTCTAACCAAAACATTGACAGTTCAAATCCACCAGCCGCTCTTTGGAAACCATATGATGCGGTTCTACTCTGTCCTATAGGATTGCTATGAGTTGGAATTGACTTGACAGCAATGGTTTTTTTTTGGTCAATTTCAAAGCATGTCCGTCACATGAGGGCCACAAACTGACCAATCCCCTCTTGGTAGGCTGCAGACACTTTATTTGTATTTGTATTGTCTATAGTCACTTCATTTGCATAGTATATTGATCAGTCCCTGCAAGGTGCACACAAACCACAGGGCAGGCTGTAGGCCAGGACCAGACAAAAAGTATCAAACCTCAAGTTGTTTACAGCTTGTAGGGGTGATGTCAAGCTACCCAGGCAAAAGTAACCAACTCTCTGGAGTAGAAAACTAGGAAAAAGGTTAACTCCTCAGTGCTTAAGGGAAAAACCTCTGAAGCTGTTCTTCCAAAGAACGAAGGCAAAAATCCACATAAAGGAACTCATTTCACCACAGGGAGGGAAAGGGTTATAGCTCTTTCTTGACATTAGGGTTCCATTCTGCATGGCCTCCCTCTTCTTGTCCTACATAGCTTCTGCTGGCTAGAGGAAGCAGACTTTCCCCGAGCCTTTTATACTTTTGTCTGCATCCTTTGGCAATTCTGGGTTGTAGAGTGCTCTGGACCAGTCTACGATTACATAGTAGGTAAAAATAAACCCCAGGGAATTCATCGCCAGGCCTTTTCTTGAGTCCTAAAGTCCTATCCATTCTGCCTTCTTTCCACATTCAGAGTTTTCAGAGAGTTGATTTATGTGTTAGGTCTAGGGCTTTAAATTGTTATTAATGGGAGCATTTGGGTGGAACGTGCTTACTTCATGATTAGAACAGGAACCTCATTCTCACAAGCATTTATTGAACAAATGATCAAGGAATACAAGGATCTTACCCTCACACTGTTTGTACTGTGTATAATAAAGAATGCATGGATGTTAATATGATAGGTGTAATGCTAAGAGAATTAAGATAAATTTATGTGGTAGCTCATAAGCAGAAGAATGAGAAATTACTTCTAGCTATTAGGGAGTGGGGTTGATGAGCCCATCAAATAATATTCCAAATAGAATGTGTCATTAATTGATATCTTGAAAGACGGGTAAGATTTAAACATTTGAAAACTTTGAAAGTGCATTCCAGGCTAATATACAGAGGCATATCAAATACATTTGTAACTTCAGGATATATAAAAAGTAATAATAAGAAAGCAAGCTAAGGTAGGGCTCTGAGCAGTCAGTTTTCTCTCTGGCTAGCTCTGCTCTCTGTGCCAATTGTGCAAACTAGTCCAGGGAGTCTAAGATCACCCACCTCTGATGCCAAATTGTATGGTGGATAACACATGCCATCTGCATCATTTGGAAATCTCATTTTCCCTTTCCTGTTTAGTTCAGACCCCCATCTGCTCACATAGGTCCCTGCCCTGCCGCCCTTGCCCCCCCGGGACTGGGTCAACAGATACTGACTACAAGTTCAGGAGTCCCTCTTGACTCCCTCCACTTTAGACAAGTGGTCCCTTCTTTCTCTTATCCCCAGCCACTCAGGAATGGGTCAGCAGGTAACGGCCACAAGCTCAGGAGTCCACACGACTCCCTCTACTTCAGACCAGCTGGCTTCAAACCTGGGATTTTTTTCTACACCTCAGGGTAATGACCACAAGCCCAGTAGTCCACATGACTCCCTCCACTTTGGACAAACCTGCTCCCCTTGCTCCTTCGGGTCCACTGGAACAGCTCACAGAGCTCACAGGAGACACCATACCTGACATAACAAGTTTAGCACGCCCACTCCTAGCTTATCGACATGGTTAGGTTCCAAAGACCAGGTTGTTATGTAAAATTGGCATTATGCAAAAATGAAGGGTGACCATGTCAGATCACATAATGGAGGATGACTATATCATTACATAACTGCCAAATTACATCATTACATAACAGCCAAGCCACTGAGAATCAGGGCCCAGCCAAGGTGACACATAACCTTACTCATCACAGCCAGTGTTACTCTTGCCTCATACCTCAGTGTTTGTTACTGTCAGATATATGTCATTAATACGCAAATAGGCAGAGAGTAAATTTTTTTTTACTATTGTCGTAAATGTAAAATGTCAGATTATGGGATAGTCAGCAAGTGAGAAGGTGTATAACAAAAAAGGTTACAAAGGAAGAAACACAGGGGGTTTTTACAGGAGGAGTTCCAGTACAGGGCTTCCATGTGCCCAGGAGACACGCTTACCCTCCACAGAGCAGATATTTACTCTCTCCAACCTGGAAGCTCCATCTGAGCCTCTGTCTTCTAAACCCTTTATTGACCTCACCATGTGGCCATTGGTAAATTACATTGTATCTCCTGAGGTTCAGTCTGTATTGGGCCCCAGGTGAGCAGTAGTCCTTGAGGTTCTTAGGAACCCAGAATAAAAGGCCAAATTACTTTCTGCACCTCACAGACTATCATTTAATGCTATTTATTAATCATGGACTCTTTTAATCCTGCAGAGCAGAAGAAAGAAGAGATCTTTTCATGTTTTTCAGAAGCCTGCACTTTTTTGTGGAGTGGTGTGAATATCGTAAGCGCACATTTAAACATTTCAAGGTAAAGTCTTGAATTTAATCATATATGGAAAATGAAACTGGTATTAATTTGAGGATTCTGCCATAACATTCTTTCCTTAAGGTTTTTGAAGAGTAGAAAACATTTTCCATGCCTTTTGGAATTTCCAATTATTTGGAATAAGTAGAAAAGGGAGTGTTTCTGTACAAATTCTTGAGACATTTGTGTCATGGAATATTTCGAAAGAAGCTCAGTTATATCCTTATTAATTTTAAAATACATTTTGAAAAATTAATCTGTCAAGGGTACTTAAAGTAAAATGACAAAAGCTAAAAAAGATTATAATCATAGTAAACTTATCCCTTAGCAGTATAATATTAACTTACTGAGCCAGATTTTATTTTGAGTTTCTTAATTATTGTAACATTTCAAGTTTAAATATTGAAGGCTGATTCTTGTGAAGTAATGTTTCTTAAATTTGAGAGAGGTCCTTTCAAAGACTTCTTTTTATTCCCTTTGTCTTTTTGTTTATTTTTTCCCTGTCATAACTAGAATATGTTTGGCGGCATTTAATCCCCTAAGCACTGCTCAGTTGGATAGCATCAAATTATTGACAGCCGTGATCCACACAAAAAACAATTCTTAAAGAATAACCATAAATAATATCTCAAGTTCTCTCAAAAGTCTGGCCAGGTTATGACTGTTGTTTTGAGGGCACACTGGGGTTTACAATTAATTTTACCCAAAGGATTTGGTCTTTGTCTTTGGTTCCTGAGAGATAACTTTGTAATTTCCACAGTGATTGGAGTCTTTTTTATCCTTGAGGGGTCAGAGCAGACCTGAGGGTTTATGCTGTTGAGTGACTCATGTTGACTGGGGCTGGCTGTGCCAGCAAGATATCAGCCTGAATTTAGGGGAGAGGGAGGGCTAGAGATTGAACTCAACCAAGTGGGCAATAATTCAGTCAATCAATCGTGCCTGTATGAGACTTCAATAAAAGCTCTGAACAATGAATGTTTAAGTGCTTACTGGTTGGTTAAAGAAATCAGTGCTTGGGAGTGTGACGTTTTACTTTTTTTGGACATTGAGGGCCCTCTCATACTTCCCTATGTGTTTCTTTATTTTGTATCATTTTTACTATAATAAAACTGTGATCATAAGTATAGCACTTTTCTGAGTCCCGTGAGTTGTTCTAGCGAGTTATCAAACCCAAGGATGTAATTGGAATTTTGAATTTGTAGCCAGCAGTTCAGGAAGAAAAAAAAAAAAAAGTTTTTTTTTTTTTTCTTAGTTCAGAAGTGAAGAGGAACTTGGGATTCCTGAGATTGTGGTTGGTATCCGGAGGGGGTAGAGGGAACTTCTGAATTTGTAACCAGTAGGTTAGAAGGAAGAGTGTCATGAGGACCCCCAAGCTTACACTGGCCTCTGAAGTCTTGGGCAGAATTGACAGCCTGGAAGACTGTACCCTTAAATTTGAGAGAGCTGACCTAGCTATGGTGGTTAGGGTCAGAGGAAGAAGTACTACATTTCCAGCTAGTATAAAGTTAGGTTTAGAGTTAGTTGATACACGTTGGAGAAGGCACGCACACAAAGAGACACCTTGCACGGGTAGTATCTCTCCTTTACTTTGGGTTTAAGCAGCCTATTTGATTGAGCTGATAAAAACTGTCAGATATAGGGTTCTCTCCAGAATAAAACATGGTGATACCTATACTGTGCTCCTTTGAGACGTTGTCATGATTCTGTTATGGCTGTTCTCAGGTAGTACTGTGGCAGAACTATGACCTATGTCTGCTTTACATTTGGTAAATACAGTATTGATTAGGGAGTATGCTGGCCGTTATAGTAATGAATAACCTAATTTGATCTTTTGCTTACGTATTTCAGTGGGTGGTAGGAAATGTGCCTGTTCATAGTCCCCCTTTCTGGAAGCTGATTTGCCGTTCTATGTAGATGTAGAGGTATATTTGGTGTATTTTTTTCTACAGTGGCTATAGCAGTTCTAGGAGCTGGGCTTTGCTGGTAGTAAGATTTACTAAAATGGAAAAACAACAACTACAAACCACAGTTTATGGCTTGTCTGTTTTGAAAGGCAGTTGGTGCATAAGCATTACAATCCTGAGTAACATTAAAGGTTTCCAACAAACTTTGAGCTTGTGTATATAAATCGAGGTTTATATATAGAAGTTCAATCCTGACAAGCGGCAAAGGAGAAACATGATATGAGTATATGCATAGGATTTGGCTTAAAGCTTCAGTAAAGCATCTAGGGAGGCAGCATGGGAGGAGACATTTGTTGCAGAGTCCAAGTTCACAGATACGGATCCAGTTTGGGGATTCATATTGGACATGAGTAAATGGCTGTATGCAAGGAAGTTTGGGTGTTTATAGCTGGTTCTACTATAACTATACCTGTATTTTTTAAATATTTTATTATCAAAAGTCACATCATAAAAATAAGTGTTTAAATAGGGTTAAGAGGATTAGAACCATAGCTTTTCATATTCACAATAATAGTCATTTTTCTGTAAAATTTTAAAATATAAAAATTTTGTGTCTTATTTTATTTGGTTCTAAGTTCATTTTAAGCTAAAAATAAAAACTGGTGTATCAAAACTGACCAAAAAAATCCTTTCATCTACATACACAGAAGTTCCTCTGTCCCCTGTATCACATTTGGTTTGAATTTACACACATCAGAGCTGCCATGGAAAATTATTTGGTATCAACAGAGTTGCTGGCCAACCACTTAAACAAAGCAGCTGCATGTATTTGCATTCAAAATAGTTTTTTTTTTTTTTTTTTCCTACTTGTACAATATTAGTACCTGTTATGGATTGAATTGTGTCCTCCCAAAATATATGTTGGAATCCTAACCCCTGTATCTCTGGCTATAATCTAATGTAATGTACTGTAACACAATTACTTTCCGTAATGCAATGTAATGTGATCAGCCAATGGGCAGAAGTTATTCTTGTGTAAGTGGATCATAAACCTAATCATTCCTGAGATACATAAAGAGCAACATAGACACACAGAAACACTCACACTTGGGGGAATGATGGATACTATTTAACGCAGAGGCAGATGAATCTCCAAGCCTAGGAACTCCAAGGATTGCCAGCTACTAGAAGCTGAGATAGATTAGACCAAGAAGGACTTCCCCCTAGAGCCACATCCTGAATACAGACTTCTAGCCTCCTGAACTATGAAAAAATAAGTTTTTATTCTTTAAAGCCACACATTTGTGGTACAGGTAGTCTCCGACTTACGATGGGGTTCCGTTCCAACGACTGTCGTAGTTGGTTCTGACATAAGTCAAATACCTCATTTTTTTTTTTTTTAGTTTTCATTATTATTGCCTTTCTTATCAGTATCTTTATAAAACTGATTGTTATTTGTCTTTGGGAGTTGGAAATATTACAAATAAACTCACAGATATATCTTAATAATACGTACGTACATTAAAAAAAATACACAAATCATAAAAATTCACTCCAGTGATGAAGAAGTTGGCATTTCGTCAGTCCCAGCAATAACTCCACTTGTGGAGGGTTCTGGATCATCTGGTATATCCCTGGGAATGGGGGTGGTTTTCTAGTCAGAAAATTTAATGTGAGTTGTCTTTATGGTCCTTTCCTTTTTTTTTTTCTTTTTCTTTTCCCCACATATTTCAAGGTAAAATCTCACTGCTTCCCAAATCTGCCTGTTGACTTTAGCAAAGTGATCAGCATTTGGGTCCATGTTTTCAAGCAACTGAATCCCCTGATTTTGTTTAGAAAAAACTTCAGCTAATCCTTTCACTGTAAAAAGAATTTTTAAATAATTTTGTGCTTTAGGTGAAAGTTTACAGTGCAAATTGGTGTCTCATCCAAAAATTTATACACAAATTGTTTTGTGACATTGGTTGCAATCACTGCAATGTGTCAGCAGTCTCCCCCTTTCCTTTATACCCTGGGCTCCTCCTGTCCATTCATCCTGGTTTCCTGTCCCTTTCTGCCTTCTACACCTGGCTCTTGTTTCTTGGTGGTATGAGGTGCCCCTGTCTCTCTGCTTTCTTCTCTATTTTAAATCTCAAAAGAGATTGGCTTAAGACACAACCTAATCTTGTGGATTGAGTCCTGCCTCATTAACATAACTGCTGCTAATCCTACCTCATTAACATCATAGAGATTGGATTTACAACACATAGAATAAGCATATCAGATGACAAAATGGTGGACAATCACACAATACTGGGAATTGTGGCCTAGCTAAGTTGACACATATTTTGGGGGAATACAATTCAATCAATGACATTCCACCCTATGGCCCCCCAAAATTCATGTCCTTGTCACATGTAAAACATATTCACCCATCATATCATAGCAGAAGTCTTAAATCAACTCCAAGTCCAAAATCCAAAAATTCTTCAACTGTGAAATCTAGAATATAAGTTACCTACTTCTAAAGTACAACGATGGAACAGGCAGAAGGTAGATGTGTCCATTACAAATGGGAGAAATTGGAGGGAAAGAAGGGATAATGGGCACCAAGCAAGTTAGCAGAACACATTACATTAGCTCTCAAGGCTTGAAAATAATCCTCTGTCCTCTGACACCCTTTAGACAATGGCCCCACCCTCCAGACTCTGGGTGTTGGCCACACTCTCTGAATTTTGGGTGGAGGCCCCTTGGCCCTGGACTTCAGCTCCACCTTCCAGGCACACTAGGACAGCAACTCTGCTCCCTGGGTTTTAGGTGGCCCCATTTCTCTTAGACCATCTAAGTGGCAACTCCACCCTTAGAAACTCCAGAGGCTAGGGCTTCACCCTTTGAAACTCCAAAGGTCATGGCCCTACCCTCTGAGGTTGAGGCAGCTCTGCTTCCTGTGCTCCTTGACTCCTCAGCTTCTGCTTCCTAGTTCCTTGGCTTCTTGGCCGTTTGGCTGGCGTCTGCCTTGCTGGGGCAAGTGTTCCAAAGCTCTTTAGCTCCACCAATAAATGCCTGGGAGCACCCTACTCTGCCAGTAAACTTCAGCCAGAAGGTACTCAGCTCTCTTGCTCCGTGGGTCTGCAAGCCTAATTCCACTGATAAATGCTCAGAGGCACCTCACTCCACCAGGAAGCCTCCTGCACAAAGGCACTCAGCTCTCTTGCTCTGCAACACTGTCTTGTGCTGGTCTCCTGGTTCTGCTGCTGCCGTTTTTCTGCTGCTGCTGGTTCTCTGCTGCTGCCGTTTCTTCTCTGCTGCTTGTCAAAATCTGTGCCATCTCCAGTGTAACAGGTCTCTTCACTTCCTTCTGAGCCCTCACCAGAATTGTCTTTGATGTCCATAATTCCATCAATAGTCTCTTCAAGGCAATCGAGGCTTTTACTATTAGAGGCTTTAAACCTATTCTAGCCTCTATCCATTCACAGTTTCAAAACTGCTTTTAGGTATCTGTTAGAGCAGCACCCCACTCCCAGTACCAAATTCTGTCTTAGTTATCTAATGCTTCAACCTGAGCAATTGTTTAGGTTCTCTCTACTATAAAGTTACTTTTTTTTGCTTTGTGATGAATAAGAAACTTGTGAGGAGAAACTTTGAAAGTATGCAAATACCTTGCTTCTTATCATATTTTGCCCTAGTATTTGTGGCATCCATTGATAATTCTTGCCTGCAACAATTATTACTGTGGTGTTTATCTAACAGTGATTTTCTATTTCCACCATTTCTTTTTTGTTTATTAATTAGAATTCTACTCTAAGGAAGAACTGGCCCTTCCCCCATTTATTGAGTTATACTTTATTAGATATTAATATTATAACTTCTTTCTTTTTTAATATTTGTGTGATATATCTTTGTTCACTTATTTATTTACTTCTTTATTTTGCCTAAGTTACTTTATCTCAGTTGTGTGGTTTATGCATGTTGTTGTTAGGCACAACCGAGCCAATTTTCAACTCATAGTGACCTCATGTGACAGAATAGAACTGCTCCATAGGGTTTTCTAGGCTGTAATCTTTACAGGAGCAGATAACATGTAGTTCTCTCACGGAGCCTCTGGGTGAGTTTGAATTGCCAGCTTTATGTTAGCAGCTGAGCACTTAGCCATTGCACAACCAGGGGCTCCTCACGACTATGTGAAACCTTTTTTTTAACCCAACATGCAAGTCTTTGTCTTTCAAAGGGGAATTTGCATGTTTTTTTTTTCCCTCTCATCTTGTTTCATGATTTTTGTTTTATATATGTCTTTGCTATTCTCAACATCTTTCCTTACCTCCCAGCCCCCTTCATTAACTTGGAAGACAGATGCATATATTTTAATTCTAAATTTAATTCTCCCTCCCTCACTTCAGGTCTTTACCTACTGTTTTCCTCTAGGAGGGCTTGTTTTAGAGCTTTCAATCCCCTGACATGTCCAACATCTCCCCCACCTTTTTTTTTTTTTTTAACCAAAGCACTTACGACTATCTAATATACTTTATATTTAACTTACTTATTGATCTTGATGATTGTCTCTCTCACCCAGTAGAATATAAACTTCCTAAGGACAGGGATTTCTGTCTGTTTTGTTTACTCCATGCCCTCAGTGCCTAGAGCAGAGCCTGGCACACCTTAGGTGACTGATGAAAGGGTAAAGAATAAATTATTTAATTTCAAGCATCTATTTCTCTAATTGTCAATGTCAAGAATGAAACAGTATCGATTTGTCTTGCTCAGTTTTATCTTACTTTCTCTCATCATTCCCCCGGCACCTTCTGGATAAGGAACCCTGGTGACACAATGTTAAGCTCTCAGCTGCTAACTTAAAGGTCTGCAGTTTGAACCCACCAACCACTCTGAGGGAGAAAAGACCTGGCAATCTCCCATGAAGATTTCAGTGTAGGAAATCCAGTGGGGCAGTTCTCTCCTACAGGGTCACTATGAGTCAGAATTGACAGCATATAACAATACCACCTTCTGGGTCTTGGAGATATGATGTGGAATTTTCTCTTTCTTTTCTTTCTTTCTTCCTTACTTTCTTTTTTGTTTATTTATTTGTAATTTAAGGGAAAAACTATATGAGAGAGTACGATATCTATGTTCATATCTTCTTAGCTAAAAGTTCCAAAAATTCTTTCTTTAAGATAATTTTGTAATTTAGACTTTTTATCAGTGCTCTTTCTCTGCTGGTCATTATTTTATCTAAATTACTGGTGTTTAAATTTTTAAAAATTTGAGAGATATCTATGGTATTTTTTCTCATTACATTTTAATTATATAAAATATATAAGAATGCATTATTCTTCTGGACACGAGGCGCATTACAGAATTCTCCTTTGATCACCATCTTTAATCTTGGTCTCATTACTCACTTCTCCTTTATCAGATATATTTTTTAGGTAAAGCTATAGTTTGTTTCTATAGTTTATTCAAAACTGTGGTAGTTCAAAGATTGTAGTTTTGTAAATGAAATGGAACCCCCCATTTAAATGTATTTTTTCAATATTTATTGTACATTCAATTCGGATGTGCTCACCATTATGCTAGGTACTTTGAAAGTATAAACTGAATATTAGACACGTTCCGTTCTCTCAATGAGCGTTCAGTCAGAGAAATAAGGCGTGCACACAAAATAATGAGAAAAGAGTAGAACAGGACTATCAGTTGCCAAAATAAAATAAGTGAATGAGTTAGTGTTACTGACCTTAAGAGATTACAGATGGTTTAATGAAAATAATTCATCTTAGCATTGACCTTGAAACTGAAAAACAAATAGGAGGTCATTTTAGGTGTGGAAAAACCTGAAGCAAATTCTTAACAATAGGAATAAGTATGTGTTCTTGGCACAGTATACAAAGACCAAGTGCAGATAATTTTATATACACAGAGTTCAGATTCATGTTTCTAAAGCACTAAGAATTTTGTATTTAACATTGAAGCAGTGTGAAATCTAAGACTTTTGAGTGGATAAGGGGCAACAGGAATGATATTTTAGGAACTTTAATTGTGCAGCATTGTGTTATCATTAATCACCATTATTAAAGATGAAAATGCTGGTCAGAAGCTTTATTGTGAATATATACTTTGGGTGAATACAGATGTGTATGTGGGGTGGGAGGGCAGTGTACAGTAACACCACAGAATACATTTTGTTTTCATTTCTTAAGTTTGAATAATTTATTGATGACTTTCTAGTTTTTATAGTGTACAAAATATTTTGCACTATATGTAGTATTTGAAAGTATCTGTTACAATGGAGAGCTTTGTGGCTATTCTCTGAGGAATGGGATTATACTGGTTTTAGCTTGATTGTCTTCTTAAGATGTTTTATGGCCAACTTAGACTGTTCATATTTAGATAAAAGAAAATTCTGTACTATTTTACAAAAACTTTCACTATAGGACCACAAGTAGAATAACTATATGGAATCACTGTATGAGCCCTTTATAAGAGAATAATATAATGCTTTATTTGGAAAATTTTGCTTAGGTATGAGATTATATGCTATTTATCAAGCTAAGTAAAAATATGATAATATAACTGCCTTGATAGGGAGAAAGCAAAGTTTCTACTTAATAATAATACATGTATCATAAAAGAAAAGTGTGAGGTCATTCTCAAAGTTTTTGAAATGCTTGCCTTAAGTGCTTTAGGGATACAATAAAGGCCAAGAATGAAAGACAATTGAAAGTTTCTTAGACTCATCCTCTCATTTCATTAATAATGAAAATAATTCCTCTCAAATTTGGGTATTAACATAAGAACATACCTTTTGAATGGCAACCAGTATTATAAACTGCAAGGATTTTGTAATGCTGATTAAATATTTTCACATTATTTTGTTTTGAACTTATTGTTTCAATCTTACTTTTTACTTGTTATCTGTAAGATTTTTGAACATCCTTGCTTAAAACATAAAATTGCTTCATAGTGGGTTATAAGTTAATATTAAAAGAATATGCTCATTTAAACATTGTTGAGACATTATAAAAATATGTGTACTTTAGCTTATATACTGCATTAATAATGGTTAAAAGTATGATCCTATAGGCAATTTCTTTAAACAGGTAAAACTGTTTGGGTACTTTCCCAAGATGATGGGATTGCCCTCCAGACGTATCTCCTCTACACGGTCGCGAATATAACGTGCGTCATTTGCCTTACAGAAGGTATCATCTGTAATTGATGTTATGTTGTTAAACTGGAAAATAAAAGGAAAAAAAAAGTTTAGAAATCTGAATTTAACCTCTTTTAAGCTACGTAATGGAATCTTACGTAGTATTTTATCTAAAAAGTGATTTTTAAATTTTGTACATACTGTGCCTTCTCATGGCAATAAAACTGTGCAATCTGTGCTTCCCTTTTTTTAAGTGTAAGTATAAATAATACACTAGTTCGAGAAAGTATGCTATTCTAGAGTGTCAACTCAAAATGGGTACCGTGTCCTTACATGCACTTTAAAAAAGCAAGAAGAAGAAATACATATGCTTGCGATGCTAAGACAGCCATTTTAGTTTATTTGCATTACCTCTTCACTTTTGTATTACTTCAAGTAGGTGTTTAAAAGTCAGTGAAAAGTTTCACAAAGCAAATGTTTACTGACATTTGGAGAAAGAAACATAAATCAGAGGACTTAGCGCCCCTGACTTCAAACTCATGTGTCAGACTAAGTAGGAAATGCTAAGTGCATACCTAGACAGGAACCCACTCTGAGGAGCATAGACCTCCCACCAGACTCTTGCTGGTCATTGGTGACTTTCTGGAAAGAACTAGCCTTTTGGACAGATTACATTAATATTTAATAACTAATCAAATGATGCATCACATTGGGTAAATCTGCGAAAGACCTCTTTAAAGTGTTAAAAAGCAACGATATCACTTTGAAGACTAAGGTGTGCCTGACCTGTGGTTATTTTCAAGCACCTCGCATGCATACAAATGTTGGACAATGAATAAGGAAGACCAAAGAAGAATTGATGCCTTTGAATTATGGATTGGAGGAAAATTCATTAACAACCTGTGATATGCAAATGACACACCCTTGCTTGCTGAAAGTGAAGAGGACTTGAAGCACTTATTGATGAAAATCAAAGACTACAGCCTTCAGTATGGATTACACCTCAACATAAAAAAAAAAAAAGAAAGAAAACAAAAATCCTCACAACTGAACCACTAAGTAACATGATAAATGGAGAAAATGTTGAAGTTGTCAGGAATTTCATTTTACTTGTCAAGAAATCAAAACACACATTGCATTGGGCAAATCTGCAAAAGACCTCTTTAAAGTGTGTAAAAGTGAAGATGTCACCTTGAAGACTAAGGTGCTCCTGACCTAAGCCATGGTATTTTCAATCACCTCATATGTATTGGAAAGTTGGACAATGAATAAAGAAGAATTGAAGCCTTTGAATTATGGTGTTTGCAAAGAATATTAAAGATTCCATGGACTGCCAGAAGAATGAACAAATCTGTCTTGGAAGAAATACTGCCAGAATGCTCCTTAGAAGCAAGAATGGTTAGACTTCGTCTCATGTACTTTGGACATGTTATCAGGAGGGACCAGTCCCTGGAGAAGGACATCATGCTTGATAAAGTAGAGGGTCAGTGAAAAAGAGGAATACCCTCAACGAGATGGATTGACACAGTGGCTGCAACACTGGGCTCAAACATAGCAACGATTGTAAGGATGGCATAGGACTAGGCAATGTTTTGTTGTACATAGGGTCGCTGTGAGTCGGAACCGACTCGACGGCACCTAGCAACAACAACAACAATCAAATATTAGAACTTTTGATATTTATTTGGCTATTGTACTACCACCAAGGGCAGTGGTGCTTCAGAGTAGAATTCTCACCTTCCATGCAGGAGAACCCAGGTTTGATTCCTGGACAATGTATCTCGTGCTCAGCCACCACCCGTCTGTCAGTGGAGGCTTGCGCGTTGTGTGTCTCAGCAGAGCTTCCAGACTAAAACTAGGAAGAGAGGCCTGGTAATCTACTTCCAAAGTCAGCCAGTGGATCCCAGTGGTCCAACTCTGTTGGGTTGCCATGAGTCCAGGCAGCTAACAACAATCACAGTGCCACAGCAATCTAACCAAAATTTACATATGAATGAGCTGTTTTGCTAATTGACTCCAATAGTAAAAGGAACAATCATACCTGAAGATGAATTACACGTAGACTTTCTGGTAAATTAGGAGGCACAGAATCCAGGGCATTGTGGTCCAAGTAGAGGAAAGTGAGGTTATTCAGTTTCTGCAAGGAAAAGGTACTTGTGCTTTATTGTTACTGGGGTCACTGCACTTCTTCACAGGATTCAAGCTATATACACATATATACGTTGATACATAGGTACATAAGTGTATATGTACATACATGTTGTTGTTGGGTGCCGTTGGGGTGATTCTGATTCATAGTGACCCCATGTGACAGAATAGAACTGCCCCATAGGGTTTCATAGGCAGTAGTCTTTATGGGAGCAGATTGCTGGGTCTTTTCTCCCATGGAGTGGCTGGTGGGTTCGAACTGCTGACCTTTTGGTTTGTAGCTGAGCACTTAACCATTGGGGCACCATGGCTCCTATATATGTATATAAAAATATAGATGTTGATATATATATGTATCAATAGCACTAATCGCTGACATGGTAGTGTTGTTTTTGTGGTTTTACATGTAGTATATTTTTTTTATATTTTGGGTCTTTATGAAGGCCCATAGAGTGCTGCTGCACACCTCACATTTCTATCCATTCTTCTGATCTCTAGAGACCTACTTTATGCCAGGCCTTCAACCCTGATGTACTTGGGCATTGTGTTGTGGGGCAGTTAATGAGGTTAGTTTCTACACAGGATTGAGTTTGGAACCTGGTGCTGCCATAACCTCTTCCTGAACCTCCAAAGATTCCCCTTTCACTCAGCTCCACAAATTTCTAAGAAAATGTATACTTCTAAAGGATGCATGTGCTTATTGAGATACTCACCCAAGAAAATTATTAAACACCTAACTGGGTATGGTTTTTTCTTTTGGGGCAGTGTATTGGATTATTCTTCATGATCAGTAACCTGTTACTATGTGTAATTTTATAATGTGGTTTCAAGATGTCGTTTCCCCTGACATTAACCTTTTACCTTACCTTTGATATGCACCCTATGTTAGATTTCCTGACTCTTTTCTGCTTAAGGCAGGATTCTTTTTAATCTTTTCTTAAGCATCATACCTTTCCACCATAAGGGTACCACACCTCCAGTCTTTCCTAGTTGGACCTCATTTAACATAGGTTAGAGCAATCCCATTGTACCAGTTGCTGTTGTAGCCAAGGGCATTAGGCAAAACTACAAGGTAGCTAAGTTTATAATTTCCAAGCTAGCTTGTCATGTAATACTTACTTGTGAGGCACGTCTGAAATCCAAAATATTGAAATATTTCTTTTTGTGAAATATTGATCAGCCCTTATAGATCCTTAACATGTCAGTTTTCAAAGATTTGCTGACTCCAATTATGTATCTTCATATTAAGTTTTTTTTTTTTTTAAAGAGAGTTGTCTTTGAAAAAAGTCCCCTTAACTCGAGTCCCTTAATCCCTAAACATCAGAGGAATCTGATTTTCCATTAGAATGTTCGTCAAAGTTGAAAAGAAATACCTTAAAGGTTTTTTAAAAACAAGAAAAGAATACTTTTACATTTTCTGATAGAGTGTACATTTGTGGAGGAGCCTACTCTGGACAAGTCTTTAGGGAAGACCATTCTCTAGAAAAAGGATGTCACGGTTGGTAAAATGGGGGGGTCAGTGAAAATGACAGAAACCTTTAATGAGATAGCCTGATGCAGCAGCCACAAACAGTGGACTCAAACATACATCAAGAAGACGGCAGCGTTTCCTTCTCTTACACGTAAGGTTGCCGTGAGTCGGGCAGCAACTACTAACAACAGACTTTATGATAATATGACTCTTCATTTGATAGTTTTAGATGCTCCTGTAAGACGTTATCATTAGAAGCTTCAAGCTCTGTTTTTTGAATGAGGTTACTTCTTTCCCCAACAATGATCTTCTAATCTATTTTGGGTTACCTTTTGGGACTGGGAATAATTAGAGCTATAGATGTCCTGGACTGAGATGATCACTTCCTTGAGGCCATGCATTTTGAGATAACTGGCTGACTTCCCTTTTTCCTGTATATAATATTGTCTTGAATTATGAAATTAAGAATGTATTTAATTCTTACTATATTTGGAATTTTGTGTTAGATGCCATCATGGAATTCAAAAGAAAAATCTGCCTACAGAATCTTACAGTCTAATATATTGAAATATTAAAAGTCATATTTATTTTGTAATTTGTTAATTTCATAAGAAAAAAGAAACAGAAAAATTCCCATTTGGGGTTTTTGCTAAACTGTAAGTGCCATGAGGGTGCTAACCACGTTTGTGGAAACAAACATTTTCTATGTGAGCAAGTGAAAAAATGGGATGCGATTTTTGTTTTTACTACTCCTGTGAAATAAGATAAAGACTATTCATTTGAAGTACAGGCATAAGTTAGGTTGAGCTAGCCTAATAGCTTGGTTATTTATTATATGAACAATTGCTTTATTATTAAAATAGTTTTGTTTTAAAAATATTTTTAAATGTCCTAATTATTTAAAAATATAATCAAAACAGAATTCTGGACCAAAGTTTTTCTTTGTTCTATCCTATTATCATTAGCTGTAGAAAATTGATTTTGCATTCAGTCATATTCTAAAATACTTACTTTGAATGTGTTTGCTTTGATTCCTCTACTCTTGATTTTGTTGTATTTTGCATTAAATAAAGTAAGCTTGGGAGGAAGAACGGGAAGTTTCACTAGTTGATTTTCAGCAAGTGAAAGTTCTTCTAATAGAGAAAGTTTTGAAAAAGTACCGTCTTCTATCTCTTGGATCAAATTTCCCGTAAAATCAAGTCTTCTTAAGTTAGCTTGAGGGGAAAATATACAGAAAATATGCAAAAAATACAAAGTTAAATTCTCGTTCATGTGGAATGAAGAAAAACATTTATTTAACAGATCACTCAAACGTCTTTTATTTTTAGTGCCTAATAGAGCATCTGCAATTAGTAGCAAGGTAATTTTTGGTTAATGAATTCTGAGCATCTCCCTTCAGGTTTGGAAGGAATCTTAAAGTTAACAAGTCCTGCCGGCCTTTTATGTGTGAATTCCTCAGGATGCTCAGGTAGCCTGAAGAAAACTCTTGCTGCAAATCATGCAAAGAAATCATTATTTTTGATTGAATAGAATCATGTAAATATTTTTGGATTTTTCACCAGCATGTTGCACTGTGATTGTGGGTATTTTAATCTTGCTCTGCCTTTTGATTAACAGCAAGAAAGACAAAAACGTTCCCTGATTTGTTAAAATGATACAGAGTGAGAGAGAAATTCAGTATGTGTGTGTGTATCACTTGTGTCTGAGATGATTAGTAAATATTTTAGACGAAAATTTGGAACTACCAATAGCAGATGGGTCCAGTTACGGTTTATCTCATAGATGTGTAGTGTGCCTGGCACTTTTTTTTTTTTTTTGGTGTGATTTTCTTTAGAAATACTTGGCAACATAAAATGTTGCCATCAAGTCACTTACGACTCAGATCAACCCTGTAGGACAGAGTAGAACTGCCCCACAGGATTTCTAAAGAGCGGCTGGTGAATTCAAACTGCTGAACTTTTGGTTTGCAGCCAAGGTCTTAACCACTTAGCCACTAGAGCTCTAACTTGGCAACACAGGAGTCCAGAAAACTGAGAAGAAATCGGTAATGCTGAAATGGGTGTTCTAGGGCAGTCATGGCAATACACTAGTGGGAAACTGTTAAGATTTGATAGGAAGCCAGAAGTCAAAGATGGTTAATGAGCTGGGAGAATTGGAAGGAGTTAAATAACTGCTGTTCTCAACACTAGTTCCACATTATAGTCTGAGGAGTTTGTGTTGGTTGCTTTTAATGCTAATACTTAAGCCTCACCCCAGACCTGGACTAGACTATCTGGGGAATAGGGCCTGGTCTCAGTATTTTAAATGTGCTTCCCCAGATATTTTTAATATGCAGCCAGGGTTAAGAACCATGTGTTAAAGTAAGGAAAAGCAATGTCTGTGATTTTATGGTGAAAATAGAAAATTGTGATTGAAGAAGCATGATTATATCAGTGCTGCTGACAGGGTGAGGCCAGTGGGTCTGGAAGGATTAGGGTTGAGGTCACCTACTTGCCCATAGTGATAGATGGGCTATCAACCTAGACACTGAAGTCACCAGTTAAGAAAGATCACAGGGGACACATGAATGAAAAGGAAATTCACCAAGAAACCAACATACTTTTGTGAAGTGCAGTAGATACTTACATATTCCAACAGTGAGAACCTTGGATGTGATAGGCCACAAATACCTAGAAACTCACAGTTTTTACCAAAATTAGTTAAATAGTAATACTTTAAAATTAACTTACGTATGTCTGCAAAATCTTTGGCAGTCAACTTTTTAATTTTGTTGAATCGTGCATAAAGGTAGGCTGATTCCTTTGGCAAGGGTGGTACAGCATCAATGTCAACTTCTTCACAGTATACAGAGCCGAGTAAACAAACACACAACAGGCACGTGGGCATTTCTAAATTGGGAAACAATCAAAAAAGTAAAAAAAGTTTACAAATATTCTGTCCCTTGTGGTAAAGTTATTGTTATCATGAATGCTAGTACTAATTTGAAAAGATATTTTATAGAACCATGGTAGTTAATGACCTATGTTCTACCTGATAATTCACCAGAATGTTATTTTAGATTCTGAAACCTACGATCTTTCTTTATTCTGTTTTAGCATTGATCCCTTAATTGATTAATATTTACATTTTCTCATTTGAATACCAAAAGATGACTTCATAAAACAGAAAATAAGGTTGTAACTAGCTTGATTTATCTAGTTTGGTATATCTGAAACACATTTCAGATTATGACAGTAGCTACTGAGTTTAGAAACCACTAGTTAAATAAGCAAACCACTAACATGAAAACTGGAGTCATCACAGGCACGTTTCTGATCCTATCACACCTCAAGTTATCCATTGCATTTAGTGGGCCTGCCTCTTTTGTCTCCTGCAGTTCTACTCTGTCCTCTAGGGTCGCTATGAGTCGGAATTGACTCGACGGCATTGGGTTTTGGGTTTTAACCTGGAGCTGTTCCTTAGTCTTTGTTTTTATAGCCATTACTTTTTTGAAAAATAAAGGGCATTTATTTTACAGAATGTCTTTCAATTAGGATTTGTCTGAAGGCTCTTCGTTTTTTATGTGAGTATTATGGAAATGATGTGTCCTCAGTGCTGTGTATCAGTAGGCACAGGATATCTGTTTGTCCTGTTCCTGATGATGTTATCTTTGGTTACTTAGTTAAAATAGTGTCTGCCGTGTTTCTCACTTCTTAAAGTTACTATTTTTTTTTTTTACTTTGTAATTAATAATTATCTTGAGAGTGTAAATATCCAGTTTGTCTTCAAACTTTCACCATTAGTTTTAGCAGCCATTGATGATTGTGCAGTTCCTGAATCAGTTATCACTAGGATTGTTGCCAAATAGTGATTTTCTAATTCCATCTTTCCTTCTTCATTTATTCGTTGTCATTCTATTATAAAGTGGCATATTCCCTTCTTTATTTATTTATATCAGGATGAACTTAAGGATTTGTACTTTATCCCATGAGTTACAATCCGTTACCATCGTATTTGTTTTGGTAATCAAAGTCTCCGAATGGCCCCTTTAAGCGGATTCCTTTTTTCCTTGCCATAGCTTTATTGTGGTTAAATGACATACAATAAATTGTACATATGTAAATAAAATAATTTTTGTTTTGAAAACGTGGGTACACCCATGAAATAATCATCATAATTAAGATTATTAACGTATTCATCACTCAAAAAATCCCTCTCCCACTTTTATCCCCCAGCAATCACTAATCTGCCTTCTGTCATACATTAGTTTGCATTTTTGAGAATTTTATGTCAATAAACCCTGCAGTATGGACTCTTTTGTCTGGCTTCTTTAACTATTACTTAAACTGTTTAGCATAATTAGTTTCAGATTCATCCATTATTGTGTGGATCAGTAGTTGATTTTTTTGATTTTGTTTTCTGTTTTGTTAGTTACTTAAGAATTCAATGGTTTTGAGAAGAAGGTGAGGATATGCATATGTTTTTTAAATAATTTATTTTATATTGCTGTTGAGAATTTACACAGCAAAAACATATATCAATTTAAATTTCTACATGTACATTTCAGTAACATCGATTACATTCTTCCAGTTGCACAACCATTCTCACCCTCTTTCTCTGAGTGATTCCTCCCATTAACATATACTCACTGCCCCCTAAGGTTCCTCTTTAGTCTTTCAAGTTGCTCTTGTCAATTCGGTATCATGTAGATAGATCTTAAAAGAGCATAATGCTCAAGGCAGATGTTCTTTTCTAGTTAAGCTAATTTATTATTTGGTTTCAAGAAGACTTCAGGGAATATTTTTGGTTTAAGACTTAAAGAGTGTCTCAGGGCAGTAGTTTCAGGAAATTATCCAGCTGGATGTCCATGAGAATTTGAGATTCTGTTCTGCATTTTCCTCCTTTTGATCAGGATTCTTCTACCAAATCTTTGATCAAAATGTTTAGTAATGGTAGCTGGGGACCATCAGTTCTTCTGGTTTCATAGCAAAGGAGGCAGTTAGCCACACATTCTGTTTTCTCCTCCTATTCCTGACTCTCCTTCTTCGTCTGTTTGTCCAGGCGAACAGAGACCAATTGTTGTGCCCTGGATGGCTGCTTGCAATGCACTAGAAGTTAATTTCAGTATCAACCTTTATTAACAATTTCAAGGATACAATCAATCAAGAGGCATGAGTGAGGCAGAAAAGTCGGAGGCATTCTGTGTGAACCCTCAGGAGCCTTCTCTCATTGAACATGCCCACTCGGGTCGAGAATAGTAGATAAAATTTCACAGAGCAGAGGAATGTATGGCTTATGAAACATCTCCAGTTTATAGCCCAGCTACATGACATTTTCCAGAAAGTCATGCCTCATAAATCTGTAGAGCCTGAATTTCTGTACTATAAGCAATCTTAACCAGGGACATCTGGCTAACAACATGCCATAGAGAAGAAAATATCATTAGCCTATTTACCAGGAGTTCCAGTTATCAACATAATTATTATGAGACTAGTCCAGGTCACCTGCCTGTAAAGCAAAGGAATGGATCACAGCTAAGTCACCTTAACTCCTTTCTCTCCAGAAGTCTATCAATGTAGAGCATTTCATTTTTTTAGAATACTACATTTTACCGTATGATTTCAACTCTTTTTTAAATGCTGTGTACTCATAGTAAGTAGAAGATTATTGTTTTATAGGCACATTTGAGGCATTGTAGTTTGAGTGTTCTGGCTTGTAATTATTTCGATAATTGTAAAAATGCAATGATACCTTTAGAATTTGAGATTAGTAATATAATGGTCCCATATGGCTATAGAGTATCATTATGAATTAAATCCTATTTATCTGCGGTTAATGTAGCCACACCAGATGTCTGCCTTTTATATCGTTCACCATCCTTTTACTTTCAAAATTTGTGTCTCTATGTTTTATTTTTTTTATTGTGCTTTAGATGAAGGTTTACAGAGCAAATTAGTTTCTCATTAAAAAATTCATACATTTACTGTTTTGTGACATTGGTTGCCAACCCTACAACGTATCAATACTCTCCCCTTCTTGACCTTGGGTTTCCTGTTACCAACTTTCCTGTTCCCTCCTGCTTTCTCATCCTTGCCCCTGGGTTGTTGTGCCCATTTTGTTTTATGGGTCTGTCTAATCTTTCACTGAAAGGTGAACCTTACGAGTAACTTCAGTACTGAGTTAAAAAGGGTGTCCAAGGGCTATATATACTCTTGGGTTTCTCCAGTCTCTGTCAGACCAGTAAGTCTGGTCTTTTTTTTTTTTTTTATGAGTTAGAATTTTGCTCTACATTTTTCAACAGCTCTGTTCAGGACCCTCTATTGTGATCCCTGTCAGAGTAGTCAGTGCTGGTGGAGGCTATGGTAGTTGTGGTCCATTACTCCTTTGGACTAATCTTTTTCTTCTGTCTTTGGTTTTCTTCATTCTCCCTTGCTCCAGATGGGGTGAAACCAGTGGAGTATCTTCGATGGCTGCTCACAAGCTTTTAAGACCCCAGACGCTACTCACCAAAGCAGGGTGTAGAATATTTTCTTTATAAACTATGTTATGCCAATTCAGCTAGATGTCCTCTGAGACCATGGTCCCCAGCCCTCAGCCCAGTGATTTGATCCCTCAGGGAATTTGGATATGTTTATGAAGCTTCCGTGACCTTGCCTTGGTCAACTCGTGCTGGCTTCCCCAGTATTATGTACTGTCTTACCCTTCACCAGAGTTACCACTTATCTATTTAGTGCTTTTCCTTCCTCACCCCTCCCCTCCCTCATAACCATCAAAGATTGTTTATTTTTGTGTGTAAACCTTTTCATAAGTTTTTATAATAGCGTTCTCATACAATATTTGTCCTTTTGTGATTGACTTATTTAACTCAGCTTAAAGCCCTCCAGATTCATCCATGTTGTGAGATGTTTCACAGATTCATCATTGCCCTTTCAAGTTGGGTAGTATTCCATTGTGTGTATGTATCATTGTTTGTTTATCCATTCATCTGTTGAGCACTTAGGTTGTTTTCATCTTTTTGCTATTGCGAATAATGCTGCAGTGAACATGGGTGGGCATATGTCCTATTTGCGTGATGTTTCTTTTTTTCTCTAGGATGTATTCCTAGGAGTGGGATTGCTGGATCATATGATATTTCTATTTTTAGCTTTTTAAGAATGCGCCATATCATTTTCCAAAATGGTTGTACCATTTTGCATTCCCATAAACAGTGCATAATAGTTTCAGTCTCCCCGCAGCCTCTCCAACATTTGTTATTTTCTGTTTTTTTGATTCTTGCCAGTAATGTCGAGGTGGATGGTGTCTCATTGTAGTTCTGATTTGCATTTCTCTGATGCCTAGTGATCGCAAACATTTCTTCATGTGCCCGTTAGCTGCCTGAACGTCTTCTTTGGTGAAGTGTCTGTTCACATCCTTTGCCCATTTTTTAACTGCATTGTTTGTCTTTTTGTTGTAGAGGTGTTTGATTTTCCTATAGATTTTAGAGATTAGACCTTTGTCGGTTATGTCATAGCTAAAAGCTTTTTCTCAGTCTGTAGGTTCTCTTTTTACTCTTTTGGTGAAGTCTTTTGATGAGCATAAGTGTTTAATTTTTGGAAAATCCCAGTTATCTAGCTTATCTTCTAGTGTTTCTGTATTGTTAGTTATAGTTTCTTTTGTTTTTGTCGTGATCTGTACAGCTTTTGGTTTTATATTTAGGTCTTTGATCCCTTTTGAGTTAGTTTTTGTGTATGGTGTGAGATATGATTTCGGTTTCATTTTTATGCACCATTTGTTTAAAAGACTGTCTATTCCCCATTCAATGGACTTTGGACCTTTGTCGAAGATCAGGTGACAGTACATGGATTTACATCTGGGTTCTCTATTCTGTTCCATTGGTCAGTGTGTCTGTCATTGTATCAGGACCAGGCTCTTTTGACTACCACAGCTGTATAGTAGGTTCTGAGATCAGGTAGTATGAGGCCTCTTACTTTATTCTTCAGTGGTACTTTACTTATCTGGGGCCTCTTCCCTTTCCATATAAAGCTAATGATTAATTTTTCCATCTCGTTAAAGAATGCTGTTTGTAGCTGGATCAGGATTGTAGATTGTATTTGTAGATTGCTTTGGGTAGAGTTGACGTTTTCACAATGTTGAGTCTACGTATCCAAGAGCATGATATTTTCCTCCATTTATGTAGGTCTTTTTTTGGTTTCTTGAAGTAGTATTCTGTAGTTTTCTTTGTATAGGTCTTTTACGTCCCTGGTTAGATTTATTCCTAAGTATTTTATCTTTTTAGGGGCTGTTATAAATGGTATTGCTTTCCTGATTTCCTTTTCATAGTTCTCTTTATTGGTGTATAGGAATCTAATGAATTTTTTTGTACGTTTATTTTGTATCTGCCATTCTGCTGAATCTTTCTATTAGTTCCAGTAGTTTTCTTGTGGAGTCTTTTGGGTTCTGTATGTATAGTATCATATCCACAAATAGGGACAGTTTTACTTCTTTCTTACTGATTTGGATGCTCTTTATTTCTTTCTTTTTTTTTTGCCTTATTGCCCCAGCTAGGACTTCCAGTACAATGTTAAAAAGGAGTGGTGTTAAAGGGCATCCTTGTCTTGTTCCTGTTCTCCAGGGGAATTTTTCCAACTTCCCTCTGCTAAGAATGATGTTGGCCATTGGTTTTGTATAAATGTCCTTTATTATGTTCAGAAATTTCTCTTGTATACTTATTTTACTGAGAGCTTTTATCAGGAATTGTTGGGTTTTATTGAATGCCTTTTCTGCTTCGATTGAGATAGTCATGTGATTCTTTTGTTTGATTTATGTGGTGGATTACGTTGATTTATTTTCTAATGTTGAACCATCCTTGCACACCTGGTATGAATTCCACTTGGTCGTAGTGTATTATTTTCTTGACATGATGCTGAATTCTATTGGCTAGAATTTTGCTGAGAATTTTCCATCTACATTCATGAGAAGGATTGGTCTATAATTTTCTTTTTTCGTGGTGTCAGGGTTCTGCTGTTTCATAGAATGAATTCAGAAATATCCCTTCCTTTTCTGTGTTCTGAAATAGTTTGGGTGGTACTGGTGCAAGCTCTTCTCTGAATGTTTGGTAGAATTCTCCAGTGCAGACGTTTGGGCCAGGGTTTTTTTTTTTTGTTGGGAGTTTTTTGTTTTTTTTTTTAAACTGTTTCAATCTCTTCTCTTGTTATGGTTCTGTTTTGATTTTCTACCTCATTTTGTGTTAGTTTAGGTAGTTATTGTGTTTCTAGAAATTTGTCCGTTTCCTTTAGGTTTTCATATTTGTGTATTGTTTTGCATAGTACTGTTTTATATTCCTTTTTATTTCAGTTTAGTTTGTTGTAATGTCCCCCATTTCATTTCTTATTTGGGTTATTTGCTTCCTCTCCTGTTTTTCTTTTGTCAGTTTGGCCAATGGTTTGTCAATTTTGTTGATCCTTTCAGAGAACCAACTTTTGGTTTTGCTGATTCTTTCTATTGTTTTTCTATTCTATATTTCTGCTCTGATCTTTATTATTTCCTTTTCTTCTCATTGCTGTGGGCTTCTTTTGCTGTTCTTTATTTGTTCATGTTGTGTAACTTATGTTTTGACTTGTCCCTTCTTTTTTGGTGTGTGCATCTATCTGTGTAAATTGACTTCTGAGCACTGCTTTTTCTGTGTCCCAAAGGTTTTTGTATGATGCGTTTTCATTCTTGTTTGATTCTAGGAATTTTTTTATTCCATCTTTGATTTCTTCTATTACCCAGTAGTTTCTAAGAAAGGTGTTATTCAGTTTCCATGTTTTGATTTTTTTTCCTTGAGCTTCCTGTTATTAATTTCTAGTTTTATGGCACTGCGATCAGAGAAGATGCTTCGTATTATCTTAGTGTTCTGGATTTTGTGGAGGGAGGGTTGCTTTGTGGCCTAAGATGTGCTCTATTTTGGAGAATGTTACATATGCATTGGAAAAGAATGTATTCTTTGTTGCTATTGGGTAGAGTGCTCTGTATTTGTCTATGAGGTCAAGTTTAATGATTGTGGCCTTTAGATCTTCTGTATCTTTATTGCTTCTAGACTATTTCAGCAAAGAGAGCTAGGAAATATATGTATATGTCTCACTGTCCATGTGTAATACACACACAGACATATGTGTATAGAAATATATATACATACACAAATATACACATACATATTTACATCATATACTCCTACACACACACACCATATGCACATATAGACATACGTACACACTTGCATCTCTATGTATATTATAAACCATGAGTTGATAGTGATACTTTCCACTCTAGTCCAACTCACAGTGTTAATTCTATCTTTCCCCCTTCCAGTATTTGTAACATCCTTCTCTGACAATGAGAGCCCTGGTTCTTGTTATCCACAGTATATTATTCACTTTAGTCAGTCCTAGAACACACGTTAAGTAGTTTCAAAATTGCTAACCCATAACACTGTTGAAAACAAGCCTGCTTACTGTAATTTAGTATTTGTCTATAATCCTTTTTTTTTCTTTACCCTAAGAGTATATAGTCAAAATACTGTGTTTAAAGATCACTTGGATTAGATTTTTCCCCCTTTAGTGTGTTATGTTATTTACTTGAAATACAATTAAGTTTATTTCTTCTATTTCTATTCCAATTTGAGCTAGTTTATTTATGTAGGTATTTGTTTGCCTATGTGAAGTGTAACATTGTTCTAAAAATCAAATCTACACAAAAAGTGAATGTCAGAGAAATGATGCTACCCCCCATCCTTTTCAGCCCATCCCCATATCCCCATCCTTTTCACCCTTATTCCCACCTACACCTTGTAGGTGACTTTGTTTTTTAAAATTATCCTTACTGTATTTCTTTTTACACAAATGAGTGGATACCTGTATACTTTCTTTTATCTTCTTCTTTCTTATATGAAAATAACATACTATAGATACTCTTTCTACTTTACTTTCTTCACATAATACTGTATTCTGGAAATCACTCCATATTAGTTCATAGATATCTGCCACATTCATTTTTGCAACTGGACAGTACTCCCTTGTATGGGTACACCATGGTTTATTCAGTCACTTTTCAATGTATGGACACTTAGATTGTTTCCAATATATTGCATTTGCAAACAATGCTTCAGTAATTTTGCATGTGTATTTTCTTATTGTTGGAAGTATGTCTTCAGGGTAAATTCCTAGAAGTGGGATTGCTAGGTCAAAAAGTAAATAACATAATTGGTTTTGTCAGATATTGCCAAATTAGTCTCCAAAAGTACTGTAGCAATTTGCATTTCCACCGGCAATGTATGAGAGTGTCTTTTACCTCAGAGCCTTACCAATGGAGAATATTTTTATACTTTTAATTTTTGTTGATTGGATAGGTCAAATGTAATTTTAATTTACATTTCTCTAGGTATGTGTGCCATTGAATTTTTTTTTTTTTATGTTTAAGTATCAATTTTTGCCCATTTTTCCATGGATTTTTGGTCCTTTTTCTCCTCAGTTTTTAAGAGTTTAAAAAAATAAATAAATTAGAGATGTTAACTCTTTATCTGTGATAAATATTACAAATATTTTCTCCAGTTTTTAGATGTCTTTGACTTCCTTTATGATGTTTTTTGCCATGCTAAGAAATTATTTTGTGGTACAAAACTTGTGTCTGGATCTTGGGCACCTTTACACCCCGGTTATCTTCTAGTACTTGAACAGTGGTTCCATTTTTTTTTATACTTATACACCCAATCTATTTGGAATTTATTTTCCATATGGTGTAAGGTATGGATCTAAATGCATCTGTTTTCAAATGTCTACCTGGTTGTTCCAGCACCATTTTTTAAAAACACCATTTTTGCTTTAGCGATTTGAGATGCTGCCTTTATCATATATACCCACTCCTCAATTATCGACATGGTAAGGTTCCAAAGACTAAGTTGTTAAGCGAAAATCAGTGTTCTGAGAATATGGAGGATGACTACATCATTACATAACTGCCAAATTACATTATTACATAACTGCCAAATTGCACCATTACATACTTAGCGAATTACATCATTACATTACATAACTGCCAAACCACTGAGAATCACGGCCTGGCCAAATTGATACATAATCTTAACCATCACAGCCAGCATTACTTTCTTCTCACACCTTGGGGTTCATTACTGCCAGACATATGCCATTAATGCACAAAATACCTGGATAGTAGATTTTTTGCTATTGCTGCAAACGTGAAATTTTGGATAATGAGGTAGTTGGTAAGTGCAGAGTAGGTGTAATAATTTCTGTGTGCATATTTTTTTCCATCAGAACTTTAGTTAATCTACTTTTCTAGCTCTATAAAATAATGAAGCCTATTATACTTTTCAAATGTTTTAACACACATTTTCTGTTTTGGTTCACAATATGAAAATTAGGCTGTGTTTTTTTTGTGTGTGTTATTATGTGAATAATATTCTATGATAGAACAAAAATAACAAATAAAAAGAAAGAAAAAATTTTTGTCTAAATAGATGTTATTTATTAACAAGTCCTACTATTTTAATAAGTAGAACTTATTAAAAAAGTCTTACTTTTTTATGTGATTTGTTTTGTTTTTTCTTTTTTAAATCTAAATGTACGTTAAAATTATTTATGTATATAGCCCATGCTTCTGTTTCCTAGAGGCAAGAATTGTATTTTATTTACCTAATCCTTAGGCTTTACGTAGTATTTAGCAAATAATAGGTGTTTAATAAGTATATCTTCAACTGATTTTATATAAACACGCACATACACTCTTTGTGGAGACTAAGCTTTGGTTGTTCTTCAATGTTCCTAATTCACATTTCTCATTCATAATATGGTATCGCAAATTATATATGCTCCCACTATATGTGTTTGACCTTATCATTGCAGATAAATTCCCACTGTTTGGATTTCCTATATCCTGAGGCAATTTGTGATTACTGTTGCTGTTGCTGTTGTTAGTTGCTGTTGAGTTGATTCTGACTTGTGGTGACCCCACGTGTGCAGAGTAGAACTGCTCTGTAGGGTTTTCAGCCTATGACCTTTCGAAAGCATATAGCCAGGGCTGTCTTCTGAGGCACCTCTGGGTGGGTTCAAACCACCAACCTTTCAGCTAGTAGTCTAGTGCTTAACTGTTTGCACCACCCATGGGCTTCTTTGATTATTATAAGGAATAAAGATTTATTATAAGCTCTTTTTAAAAAGATCCTTTTGGGAACAAAATTTAGATGGTAGAGTGTTAATACTTACCTTCATTTTCTTTCTTGGGTGGTAAGGCTGTTACGCTCTCATCTTTTTGTAATTGAAGACTTTTTCCATCAGGTATTATTATAGATTCTTTTACCTATTGGAAAAATAAAAGTGAGATAAAACCTAATCTTGACTATAAAGCTGAGGGATTGCATTTATCTTCTCATAGTCTCAGTAGCATTTTTTTTATGTTCGTATAGTATTCTGTACCTTACTTCATTTTATTGGTCTTTAAATTAAAATGTAAATTTTTGGTTAGCTTGCTTTCACTCCATACTGTGAGCTCCTCGAGTAAAAGAACCAGATCTTTTACTTTTTTTTTTTTTAATCTCTAATGGCTGAACTGAGTGCTTAGTTAATGTTTAACATACTCAAATTCAAAACAAGAGCTAGGCGGGAATTCTCTAAATTGGAATGAAAATTTTTCTGTGGTGAACAATTGAAATGAAGATACTATCTTGAAATAATCTTTATGTAGAGTAGCTCTTTTAATTATTTATGATTCTTGTCTGACAATGAGTTTCTATGTCAGCTTCTACAATTTTGAACAGGACTAAAACACCAGTTGTTTCACAGTTGTAAAGGACTGAGTAAGTTCTTTTGTTTTCTTCTGGTGGTGACCCTTTGAATTACATACATGCCTCCATTATGCCCTGACCCTTGGAGCACTTTTTCTTCTTGTTTGTTTACAATATTTTATTGTTTTTTGGTGAGGGCTTACACAGCAGTTTAGATTCTCATTCAATAGTTTCTACGCAAATTGTTCCGTGAATTGGGTACATTCATTACAATTGGTGACCATTCCCAGTGTTTCCGTTCTGGTTGTTCCATTTCCTTGGAGCTCTTTTATCCAAGCCTACCCATCCTGCGTCATACCACCAGTCTAGGCTGTGAACTCTAGGGAGTTGGGTCTTTTATCGTTTACTTTCTCTTTTTCCTACTCTAGGAGAGTACTTTTTCTGCCATTAGATTAAAGTCTATCACCTACTTTGTATCCTTTGTAAGCGTTTCTTCCACCTTTAGTCTCAGTCTTGACACTTAACTCTGCCCTTAGCCTTCATTGCCCCACATGTGTTCAAACTGAACATTTCTTCCTCCCTCTACAGTTGTATATCAAGGCTCACTGAATTCTACTCCTCTTTAAAAATACCTTAGTCCCTGCAATTATATTAGAATAGAGAAACTTCTAATACCCTGTGAAGAGAAGAAGCAGAGAGCAAATCATGTCTAACCTTACTACTTTTTAGAGACCAGGGAATTGAGAAAGTGTTTTTATAATTGTCTGTCAGAGTCAAATTATGTTGACAGTAGCTTTCTATAAAACTGTAACTAGTTTTACCTATCTTTTTTTTTGTCTTAATAATAGGCAAAAATAATACCAGCAGGTTAACTCCATTTAAAGAAACTGTGGTGTTAATATGTGCTCATCATGTACTTTAAAAAAAAAAGGAAAAAGCAATTATAACAGGTCGATCTTAAAGTCTTTACCATTTTATTTACAGTGGTGAAAAACTTTTGAAGCATCAACATTGTTATGTATTTAGCTACATTTCTCTTTTTCCATTATGTCTGTATGTGTGTATTTGTGTGTGTGTGTATTTGTGTGTGTGTGTGTGTGTGAGGCAGAGTGGGCAAGAGATTCTTACGTACTGTATTAACTTTTTCCTTACTCAGCCTTCATTTCTGTGTGCCAAAAAAAGCGCAAGTAATTACTTAGCCCGTAAAGGAATGGTGTAATTGATGTGGTATAAAAGTCATCCCTGCAGAGTATTAACTCCACATTTACTTGGTATAGATTGATGAAGGGTCTAAACTGTCGAAACTGATTAAAAAAAGAAAGTCCCATATTAAATAGTTTTTCACTTTTTGGTACTGTGTGTTGTTAGCATATATGAATTATTATGAAATACTTATAGATACCAAAGTAATCGGTACTCTCCTATTTATTTCCTTGAACTCCTTTTTCCTAAAATAATAAGCCTTAAGCTGATAATTCATCTTTATTTCTCTTAATACACATTTCTTCTAGTTTACTTTTGAGGCAATATAATATGCAAGTATTGGGCACTTTGTAACATTACTTAGCATATCGATCTTAATGAGTCAAGGATCATTTTAAAGTCTAGTTTTCAAAAAAGTGTTATTTTTTGTTGTTGTTAGTATAGATACTGTTTGGTTACCATAGATGCTGTTTATTAATTTGGGAGGCATGCATACTCTAAAAATGTAATTGTAGGGACAATTACTTTTGAATCATTTAATGTAGTATCCTTTCCCCTTACCTTATCACACTTTTAAGAAAAACAAAACATGCATTTAAATGGGCTACTATTTTAGAAGTTGAATTTAGAGTAGAAATAAAGTACCTTAGTATTTTTTCCATCCAGGTATTTATCCTCATAATCTTGTCTAAATATGGTTTCTTCAAAATTATCTGTTCCATAATCATAGATACTGCGTAAGTCCTGCTGAGTTGGTGGTGCTGGCTTTATCAGAGGCACAAACAGTAACAGAAGAAGTATAGACTGCAGAGTCTTCATTTTAGCAAAAATCAAGGTGACTCCAAGTTAATAATTAGTGACCTGCTGACAGTGGGACAATATTCTCTTTTTCCCTGGAAATAAAAATGCAGACCATCGAAACAATATTTAAAGCTTAGAGGACTTTTTGGCAGGGTTTTAACATTAGGGGCCAGAGACCAAGTATTTAACCCTTAGTGAATTAGTTGCTAACATTTTTATGTATCAGTGAATATTATGAAAAATAGTTTCAGAAAATAGTTATATTTCTTCTTTATCAAATATTTTAAGCAATGTTGATAATTTCAGTTTCTTCGTGATTAGCTGCTGTGAACAGAGATACTATTTGCAATTGGAATCTTCTTAGAATACCTGTAGTATAAATAGTTAAAATGAAGACTCAAGGTCCTGTCTCATGTGAGTTAGATATCATATTTCAGCTTTGCTACTTTATAAGAATTCTTGATTTGCATTGGTATAAGCAGAAACAAGTTCCAAGAAAAGTTTTAAAACTTTAAATTTAGCGTCATGAAAAGTAGTCATTTACACTTACTTTTAAGTTGTACAGAGTAAAGTAAAAGCCATCTTTAATTTTTTTAGTTTTATAATTTTAATAGATATCACTATATAATTTCTAGTTAATATTTTCTTTTTAAATTTTTAATTGTGGAAAATACAAAAACTGTATTGCAGACTACAGGAAATAGAACTTTGTAATAGAAAGAATTCTTTTAGGGTTACCAGTGGATTTTGTTTGGTAGCTGCACATTTCAAGCTTTTTCTTAAGTAACTTCAAACACAATCACCCTGAATTGCTGACAGGGTATCCTAGATGTCAGTTGTGTCAAAAATCCAGTGGTTGGATATTAAGAATAAAATGGTTTTATGGCTTGCAGCACCCTGTTCTTGTCTACGTGGATCTTAAAGTTATCTAAAAGTATTTAAGTACTTTTTATACAAAAGCATTTTTTAAAGATTGTTCAAGGTAACTGAAACTTAAAAAAATTAAAGAGATGGACTTTACATTTATCAAGAATGTTAGATGAGTCACACTGTAACAAACAATATTTAAAATAATTTGTGAATAAAGAGCCTACCGTTTTAGCTGTTTTGAAGTTTTTTGTGGTTTTCCTCAATAGATGTTCAGGCCTGTGCATTAGCCCCAAATGGGAGGGTGAATGAGGAAAGCTGTGGATTGATTTCAAACTGCTGAATAAAATTTTAGGGCCCAACAGCTTTAAAAGTAGTTTCCATGTGGTAGAGATCTTTGCCAACATTCCTTCTCTAGGGTAAAATGCAGTGTGTTGTACTAGAGAACTGTGCTGAAAATATTTGTAGCTGCTGTGTTTTTTGCTTCTACTAATTTACTCTACTCTCATTTTATTTTTACCTTGTGTGAGAACCACTAATGTTTTAGTGAATATTAGTTTATGGCGAGGGCATAGTTATAAAATCGTGCTTTTCATTTTAATGCTTTCCTAGAATATCAAACATCTGTTGTTTGAAAGAAATAGAACACCAAACCAAAACATAGTCTATAGTCTTTAATTTTATGAGTAAAAATATTGTTTTAGTAGTACACTTAGTATATATCTAAAACCTTTCCCATGTAAAAATTACTTTTAACACAAATCAATTTATAGTTTGACCATTTTAGAGCTTTTTCCCTTTATTATAGTTACATGTAACAAAAACCCAAGTGCTTGGAAATCAGTTTTCTTTTTTTTTTTTTTTAAGTAAATTTGTAATCTGGGGTTAGATAGGAAAAGATTTTTGTTTGTTAAATGAAGGAAATTGTATAAAAATTATTTTAAAATTTTATGTTAAAATGTTAGTGGTATTTTAAATACATTATAGTATCTTTAAAGTTTTACTTTTATTTTTTTTTAACATTTCTTTCTCCTCTAAGCTAAAAATTTAAAAGAATATGGATAAATATTATATTACAAAATGGAAAAAGTACTAATTTGTTATCTATTTAGAATTGACTTTACCCATTGTTGTCAAGTCGATTCCAACTCATGATGACCCTATAGAACAGAGTAGAACTGCCCCATACAGTTTCCAAGGAGCACCTGGTGGACTTGAACCACCGACCTTTTGGTTAGCAGATGTAGCTCTTAGCCACGACTCCACCAGAGTTTCCAAAATTGACTTTAGAACCTTTTAAATAATGAAGCAGCAAGTATTGGTTTTGTTTTTGCATGTATAACATTTTTAATAGGATGTTGAGAAGCGAGCTGGGGAAATGTTAAAATGTCTAGATTTAGAGATTCATGGTTTTATTAATGGTATCTGCAATTTGATATTTTGTACTCCAGAAAATTATTTTGTTGATTGTAACGTATTTGATGGAAAAGTTATGACCAAGGAATAAAATTTTATTGGCACTCATTCATTTAATAAAATTTTATTGAACACTAGTCCTGTGGTGTAGATACACAGACAAATAAAATTCAATTTCTCCTCTTAAGAAACCTGTAGTCTCTGAGTTCTGCAGGAGGCCACACACAAGTGATTAAAATGCAACGTGATGCCTGCTACACAGAAATGTATACAGAGTTCTGTGTTGGGCTGGGAAAGGCCATAAACCTTGATCAGGTGAGGTCGTGGAAGGCTTTACCAAAGAGGCTGCACCCAAGCTGACTACTGTAGAGCAAATACAAGAAGAGGGTAGAAGTGAGGGTGAGATGTTCTAGGTAAGGAGAATAGCAGACAGGTAGAATGTGTGGGGGTAGATTGTTTAGAAGTTTTATAATTAGTTACACATGGCTGGGGCTTGGAGGGTGAGAGAGAAGAGATGAGGGGAATAGAGCATATATTAACAGATGTAACTAAACAGGGAAATAGAGGTCAGATTAAAAGGAGTCTTTTATACCCTGCTAAGGTGTCTGGGCTTCATTCTGTAGGCAGTTTGAGACCATTGACAGATTTTAAGCCAGTGAGTGACATGATCCAATTTACATTTTAGAAATATCCTTCTAATGTTGCATTTTTGAAGAATACCAATGCTTGTCTATTATAATTGGGATTACCACAAATTTAGCAGCTTAAAATAGCACACATTTATCATTTCACAGTTTCTGTGGGTCAGTAGTCCTGTCATGGCTTTGCTTGTTTTTTTGCTTCAGGATCTTATCTGAAAACTGCAATCAAGTTGTTGGCCAGGGTTGAGGTCTAACTTCAAGGCTTGAGGAGGAAAGGATCTACTTCTAAGCCCAGGTAGTTGTTGGCAGCATTTAGTTCTCTGCAGTCTGTGGGTCTTAGGGCTTCAGTTAACTGTTAGCTGTCGGCCAAAGGGTACCCTTAATTCTGTGCCATGTGGCCTTCTTTAAAGGGCAGCTCCTAACATGGCAGCTTGCTTCTTCATTGCCAGAGAGGGAGAGGGTCGTCTAGCAAGATGGGCGTTGCAATCTTATATAACATAATCACATGTATGTAATCATGTGTATGTGGGCACCTTTGCTGTATGTCACACCCATACTGAAGGGGAGGGGATTATGCAAGTAAAGAGTCTGGAAATGCAACTAAACTGGAAAATGAACAAACCTATGTTTCTAATATAAAATATGTTTGAAGCATAGGTTGCTTTCTATTCCACAAAGGACTCTAGTATCCTGCTGTAGCCTTCACTGTACAGTAATAAAAGAAGCCCTAGTGGCACAGTGATTAAGTGCTTGGCTGCAAATGGAAAGGTCAGAGATTTGAACCCACCAGCCACTCTGCAGGAGAAAGATGTGGCAGTCTGCTACCATAAAGATTTGCAGCCTTAGAATCCCTAAGGGGCAGTTCTACTGTGTCTTTTAGGGTTGCTATGAGTATGAGTCAGAACTGACTCGACAACAATGGGTTTGGTTTGATACAGTAATAAAAGTGAAAGGTGTCTAATATTCAAAAGCAACCATTTTTCCAAAAACAAAAAAAGTTTTCTCTGTGGAATTCTTTTAGGTGACCTCATTATTGCATCATCCTTGGCGTCTTCTTAGAGATTTTTTATCTTCAAAGTTGTCCCAGTCCCACTGGTCTATTGGTTCTACTCCTTAATTGTTTCTCTGCAGTAGACTCTCAAAAAACACATTGAATGGAATTGAGTTGTGGAAACAAGGTTGCACTTGAAAGGAGTATTCTTTGGAGGTGGCTTGGTTCTACTGATAGAGATTGTATAACTACTGAGTGGATTCACTATTCAAGAAAGGCTATAAGCAGGACGAGTCTTTGTCCATCTTTCATCTTCACCCTCTAATTCTATAGGAAATAGTGTGGTTTAGGAGTCAGAGCACCTGAAGTTCTAGTTCTGTCATTGATCTTCCCATGATCTTCACCAAGTTATTTACAGTAGTTTCTTTGGGCCTCAATTTCTTCATTTGTTTTTTAGAATCTAATTACTACAGAGTTTCCCAACCTTGGCATTATCGACATTTTGGATTAGATAATGTTTTGTAGTGGAAGACTGCCCTGTGTGTTGTGGGTTTAGCAGCGTTCCTGGCCTCTCCACCCCCAGTTGTGACAACCAAAAATGTCTCCAGGTATTGCGGAATGTTCCCTGGAGGGCAAACTCACCCCCAGCTGAGAGCCGCTGAGTTTTTCTAGGTACTTATAGATCTTTTTAAAGCCAACATTCTGTGATTTTTATGGAAAGTCTGGTTTGAATCTCTATCTTGGATAGTGTGCCTGTGCCTGTGCCTGAAGCCCAGTCATTTAATCAAATGAGATAAAGATGGGAGCCAATTTACTTCCCAGACTAAAGGGTGAAGCTTAAAGGGAGGAGAATTCTAGCTCAATATAAGGACGAATTCATGATAAAAAAAAAAAAAAAATGTATCTTCTTTGCGGATTTACTCTGAGTAATCCATAATTGCCATTACAGTTGGACTCTCAACCTAAACATGTGGAATGACGATAAATGTGTCCATGATTTTTACTTACTAGGCATAGTTATATTTATTTTGGAAATTGGAGCATATAAGAAACTTTGGGCTTTTAGCTGTTATGATTTAATTTAGTTTCCAGTGTTGTTTTACTTCCAGGGTTTAGAAATAGATTTACAATCAGGAAACCAGAGTTTTAGTTCTAGCTGTCCTTGGAGCCATATGAATTCTTTGCAACAGGAAAAGTATATAGAAGAGACAAGGTTTGTTATTCTTTTTTTCCTCCTGTGCAGTTGGTTAAGTGTGTTATATGATATGCATAGACCTGTATTTTAGTTTAGCAGTCCCAAACTTGAAGAATAAAGTAAAAATGTATAGTGTTTTAGGTAATATTTAAACACAAGCTAACCATTCTCAACCAGTATTACTGTAAGCAAATTTATTAAATATCCTTTATTTTTATTTGCTTTTTAAAAGCTAAATGTGTGTTTGTTAAGCTTTTATGTTGTTTACTAAACTTGAATTTATGGTGTGAAATTCACATGTAATTATAAAAACCAATTTTTTTGTTCATCACAAAAACAGTTCAATCTGTAAGCTAATATAACTAAATTCTTCGATTTCTTGATGTATAATGAGAAAAACAATATATGAATTTTCATGTTTTAAACTTTAAATCAGCTAGTCGGTATCTCTGATTGTAATCTTGATGTACTAGTTGAAGGAATATTTTATTCGTTAGAGTTTCTGCTGGGGAAAGCATTGTTTTTTGTTTTTGTTTTTAGTGAGAAATATTTGGGGTGGATGTCATGGATTGAATTGTGTCCCCCCAAAGTATCTGTCAACTTGGCTAGGTCATGATTCCCAGTATTGTATGATTGTCTACCATTTTATCATCTGGTGTGATTTCCTTATGTGTTGTAAATCCTATCACAATGATGTAATAAGATGAATTAGTGGCAGTTATATTGATGAGGGAAACCCTGGTGGCATAGTGGTTAAGTGCTACAGCTGCTAACCAAAGGGTCAGCAGTTCAAATCTGCCAGGCGCTCCTTAGAAACTCTGTGGGGCAGTTCTACTCTGTCCTATAGGGTTGTTATGAGTCGGAATCGACTTGACGGCGCTGGGTTTGGTTTTTTTGTTTTTATATTGATGAGATCTACAAGATTAGATAGTGTCTTAAGCCAATCTCTTTTGAGATATAAAAGAAGCAAGCAGAAACATGGAGACCTCATACCACCATGAAAGCAGTGCCAAGAGCAGAGCATGTCCTTTGGACCTGAGGTTCCTGCGCTTAGAAGTTCCCAGACCAATGGAAGACTGATGACAATGACCTTCCTCCAGAGCCAACAGAGAGAAAAAGCCTTCCTCTGGAGCTGGAGCCCTGAATTTGGACTTCTAACCTACTGGACTGTGAAAAAGTAAACTTCTCTTTGTTAAAGCCATCCAATTATGGTATTTCTGTTATAGCAGCACTAGATGACTAAGACAGTGGCTATGAGTACCCCAGGGCATATTCAGATAGCAAAAGAAAGTTATCAAATTGCCTACTTAATGGATCATGTTAACTATTAACCTCTTGTTTTGTGGTAGTTTAAATATACACAGCTTTGGAAGGAGGTGCCAAGAGTAGAGTTGAACTGTTCTTCCTAATACATAGAAGAGCCTGGAGCTGTGTGCCATATGAGGGAGGGTGGAGTTAACTCCGCCCCCCCCCCCCCCGCCTCCATGGTAGGCCATCCAGAAGAGTACTTTGGAAAGCAGAACTCTCAAAGAGTGATTTTGACTTTGTTTATTGTTGAGTGTTTAGGCACTCTCCCTTCTCTCCCGAAAGAAACCTTTAGTAAAGCCTCTTTTTGTATGAGTACAGTCTTGGAAGGAACCTAAAGAGATGCTGACTGTCTCCATTCTGTGCTCTCTGGTACCAGAAACGAAACGAAACATCTCAATGATTTAGCACCCAGATTGGCACAGGAGTGTTTAAGCCCAGCTCATGTATCTAGTTGTCTGCTATGGTACAGGAGTTGGAATTAAGTTACTGTTTATTGGATACATATAGAATACACTTTGTTAAATGCCTTATTATGTACATTATTTCTTTTTATCCTTATAATACTCTGTGAGGCCTGTCTTCTATAAAAATGAGGAAAGAAAAGCTTAGAGAATCTAAGTAACTTATTCAAGATCACCCAGCTAAGAAGTATAAAGTCATGCAATTTTATTCTTAGCTAAGGCTGTTCTTTGAGAATTGCAGTGTATTTTCTCTTAGCAGCTTAGGAATTCTGAAAATTGGAGGGTTTTTTGTTTGTTTGCTTTGAACTTTGCAGAAGGTAAAACAAAAAAATCACTACATCTTTGTTATTAAACTCAACTTCCAGAGCTTGTTTTCCCCATTTTCTGCCGATGGGTTCCTACTTATCAAGGTGTCTCTTCTTCCTGGAAGGCTTCAGCTACTTCACCACTGCCTAGGCAGAAGTAAAAATTGTGGTATCTTTACTCACGTAGCTGTTCACAGTTACTGACTCTTCAGCACTTGTTTTATTTTTTCCTTCTATTAGAATGCGTTGTTTGATCTTACTGTTTTCATTAAGTTTTTTAATAACAGCTTTATTGAGATAATTTACATACCATACAATTCACTCATCTAAAGTGTACAATGTTGAAAATTTAACAATAAAATTTAAACTATACAATTCAGTGGTTTTTAGTATTTTCACAGAGCTGTGTATCCATCTCCACAATCAATTTTAAAACATTTTCATTACCCCACAAAGGAACTTTATACTCATTAGCAGTCACTACTCATTTCTCCTTAATTCCTACCCCCACCAGCCCTTGGCTACCAATATTTTCCTCTCTATAGATTTGCATGTTCTAGACATTTTATGTAAATGAGATCATACAATATGTGGTTTTTTTGTGCCCTGCTTCTTTCACTGAGCATACTGTTTCATGGCTCATCTGTGTTGTAGCATGTATCAGTACTTCATTTCTTTTTATGAATGAATAATACTCCATTGTATACATATAATACTATATTTTGTTTTTCCATTCATCCGCTGATAGAGTTTTTGTTTCTTTTGACTTCTGGCTATGCTGCTATGAACATTCATGTATAAGTTTTAGCATGAACATATGTGTAAACCTAGAAGCAGAATTTGTTTAACTTTTTGGGAAACTGCCAGACTGCTTTCCAAAGCAGCTCTAATCCTATCAGCAATATATGAGGGTTCCATATCTCTCTACCTCCTTGATAACACTCCTTAATATCTGACTTTTTTAAATTATAGCCATCCTAGTAGGTGCGAACTGTTTTCTCATTGTGGTTTTAATTTACATTTCCCTGAGAGCTCCTCATGGAATTTTAAATTCCTGTAGTTTAGAAAATGGAGACCCTGGGTGGTGTAAATGGTTAAGCACTCGACTACTAGACAAAAGATTGGTGGTTCAAACCCACCCAGGGGTGACTTGGAAGACAGTGCTGGTGATCTGCCTCTGAAAGGTCTCAGCCTTGGAAACCCGACTACTCTGACACACATGGGGCTGCTATGGGTTGAAATTGACTCAACAGGCAACTAATAACAACAGTTCATAAACAGTCTTATCTTACTTACTTCCTAAAATACCCACAGTATTTTGCACATATTAGCTCAGAATAAATGTTAGAATTTATAACCCTATTTTTAAAAATTGCATCAAAGGGGAAAAATTTTTTGCTTCTGTTGAAAATGTGCTTTGTCAATATCACTAGCATTTTACTTTTACCTTAACTCCCAGACTTGTATCTTATAGTGTCACAGTCACACATATGTACTGTTTCATGATCTCTCATTGCTAAGCCATATGACTTGAATAATGTTGATTAAATGAATACATGAAGTTTTGCTCATGTTCATTCTGGATTGTTGGGATTGTCCCTGGGGACAGGTGGGTGTTCTAGTTCTGATATATGCTAATAATCTACACAAAGGTATAAACAGCATTAGAGGCTTTATTTTCAACTAACACATTCAGGAAAAGAAAGACTCACCACTTGAAAACTACTTCCAAAATATAGTATTACTTGTCTGGTTGTTGCATATTGTCCAAACTGGTATCATTTGTTCTTTGAATTCCCTGTATAGGCAGCCCCAGATTTTATTTACCCCTTATCTGAGGAATTCTGTGAAATGTTAGCCTGGTAAATCAAGAGTTCCTCACAGCAGTTAGATATTCTCCATTATAAAACATGCTGAAAATATTTCAAAATGATAGATTAATATTGTTATTAATATTCATAAAAGGATAATTACAGAATAAGTGATTTTTACAAAGGTTTAAAGATGTTAAAGCCTCTTCTAATGTTCAAATATTAAAGGAATTATGTTCAGTTTTGGCACAATGTAAATAAGGCATAAAGCATTTCTTACTGAACAGCCAATCAGCTATAGTCGAGTCAATTCCAACTCATAGCGACTCCATGTGTGTCAGAGTAGAGTGTGATCTATACGGTTTTCGATGGCTGATTTTTCGGAAGTAGATTGTCAGGACTTTCTTTCAAGACATCTCTGGGTGAACTTGAGCCTCCAACCTTTCTGTTAGCAGCCGAGTGAGTTAACTGTTTGCATCACCCAGGGACACCTTTATTTTGCAAAGCACTTAATTATTAGCAAATCTTTATGTACATAAAACCAAGAAACATTTCTGTAGTTGAATTTACTATAAAACATATTTGTCCCAATTCAAATGGAGCACTGTAAAAATTGTTTTTGACAGTGGTTGAAATTTGCTAAAATATAGATTACAATGAGATAATTTGGTGTTGTTTTAGTTATCCATACATAGGGTTTATGATTTTGCTGCTTTGGTACTCTGAGACAGAGCCCAGGTGATGTCATGAATCTGTACACCTTGAATCCTTAGTAGGGTAGCTTCTTGAAAATCAAAACTATTGTCCTATGCTGGTTGGTTTGAACCAACCAGCCCCTCTGTGGGAGAAAGATACGGCAGTTAGCTTATGTAAAGATTTACAGCCTTGGAAATCCTGTGGGGCAGTTCTACTCTGTCCTATAGGGTTGCTATGGGTCGGAATTGACTCCATGGCAATGGGTTTAGTTTTTGGTCAATGGTGGGACCAGGGGGATGGACGTCACAGTGATGAGATCGCAAATAGAAGTGTAAAAGCTTTTGTGGTGATTAAGGCAAAGAAAATAACCTACTTTTTTACTACTGAATGGCCTGTTACATTAATACACACTCCTATAATTGGAACATGATTTTCATAGTGATTTAAAGGACATGGCTTCCAGTTCTTAGCTTCTAAAACTATACCTTTCATCATTCTTAAAAAAATCTCTGTTAATAGAAATGGCGTACACACTTTTTTTCCCTAACACGATAATCTTTTTACATTTAAAAAGTATAAGAAATCATTAAAGTTTAGCTTTTGATTTCTACTTGTCACTCTAATATATATTTCCAAATATTTATATCATTTTGAGTAAGCTCTAACCCCAATGATGCAAAATCTATCAATGACTGAAATTTAGTGTTCAGTTAGATTTGCCTTGAATAATAAGGTTTTGTAAATTCATAAATGTATACCTATATAGTTTCCTGCCATTGTTGAATTTCATAATAATGAGGCGCAATATTTTCTTCTGTTTCTTCTTGTTCTTGGACTTCATAAGCATTATTATGGTCACCATCATCATCATCATCATCATCGTCTTGATCTTGATGTCTTCGGAAAACTTGGGTCTTAAGTTGTATTGTTTGACCATTAGTGCTTCTTTGTTCACCATAATAAATAGTATGCATGTGAGGGAAGCAGAAGAAAATATATGAGCTTATTGGTTCTTTTAGCTTATTTTGGTCTGCACGAATGTATGTTAAATGGTTGTAATGTAGTGGGTTAATAGATGGACACATCACTGTAGCATTGATATCTGAAAAATACAAATTAAAAATTAATCCTGCTGTACTCCATCTAATGTCCTACATGCATTTTATTAAAATGTTATATGGTTGATACAGTTTTATCAATTAAAATACAAGTGGAATTAGATTTAATTTTTTTTTACGTTAATCAAATGTTAAAAATGAAGAAAATAAAAATATAAATGAGTTTTACATCATCAAAATACATATCTGCTTCATTGGCTTTTCTGAGTATTGAAGTAATAAATTCTTAGTAAAACAACCTAAAGAAAAAAATAAAAATCACCTGTAATCCTCCTATTCAGGATATCCATGTTTCTTCATATACTCTCTAGTACTATTTCTCAGTGTTCAAAGTGGTAAAATTTAATAGAAAAGACTCAAATTTTATAGCACATCTTTCTTTTGGGGCCAATTTCTGCCATTTCCCTAGCCAACTTCAGAGCAATGACTTTCAGCAAAGTGTAAAGTATAGATTATTAAAGATCGACTCTTTAAAAGGTAAAACTACCATTCATTCTCTCTTTAACAAATAATAAAATTTTACATACTTTCGATTTCATTATATTCTATGTATAGGTGTTCCAGATTTCTTGGGATGTAGAATGCTTGCTTCAATTTATTGTGTCCGATATTAAGCTCTCTAAGGTTGGAAAGATTAAATATATTGTATGGAATGTCTTGCAATTTGTTGTGTGACATTCTTAGAGTACGAAGTTCTGGAAGTTCCTTGAAATAATTTTCTGGTATAGAAGCAATTGAATTGTTTTCCAAAGACAGATACATAAGTGAAGAAGGTAAATTACGAGGCATTGATTCCAATCTGTTACTACATAGGTTGAGCTGCATTAATTTTTTCATTTTGAAGAGGGTTTTCTCTTTGAACATAGAATCGTGAAGATGATTGTAACAAAGATCAAGCATGGTCAAGTTTATTAACCCATCCATGGCGTTTGTCTGCAGTCTAGAGATTTCATTATAGCCAAGAAGGAGTCTTTCCAAAGATTTAGGAAGAGGAAATGGAAACTCTTCTAAATTGTTATGCTCCAGGTGAAGCTGTAGTAGATTTGAAAACTTAGTGAAGACTCCATGATCAATCTTATGAGATTTAATTTTGTTGTGGCTAAGATTAATTTCTTTAAGATGAGTTGCATTAATGAATGGATGTTCAGTCACAGCTTCAATTTCATTGAACTGAAGGTAGAGCTGCTGAATGTGCATTGGAATATCTGGGATAGTCTTGAGTTTGCGATTATCACAGTACATTGATGAGGGAAAATTAGGCGGACAAAAGCATTCGCTGGCACAGCCTAAAGTACGCTGATGGAAAGGAACTCCATGTTCTACATTTTGATGGAATTGGAATTCTGGTTCATAGACATCGTCTGGCTCTCGATCATAGTCTTCATCCCACTGATGAGTTTCATACTGGCAATATACCTTGACTCCAAAAGAGAAGAAAAGGATGCATACTTGACTTAAAAAGCCCATGGTCTTCTGTTGTCCTGTTGCAAGTAGAAAAGAAATATATTGTGGGAAAAGTGAGTAAAATTCAGAATAATTCTTGCATAAACTGATAGTTTTATAAAATAAACCTATGTCTATATTGAAAGATGTAAAAGTGTCCAGAAAGAATGTGCAAACCAAAAGGAGTGTTTAAGTACCAATGAGGGGATATTTTTAAAAAGTCATTTGTTACATTGAACCAGAGTCCAAAGTTTATGTTCTAGACTTTTTACCAAGTAACCATCTTTAGTTTATCTTGCTTAATAGACTATAGAGTTATGTTTATAGCATGACATCTCTCAGCTACAAAGCCCGTTGCTCTTTCCACTATAGATGCTAGGTATTCTTACTGATTATTTGATCTCTTTAAGGGATCCTGTGAGAAGAGAGCACTGGTGGCACAGTGGTTAAGCACTCAGCTGCTAACCAAAAAATCACCGGTTGGAACCCACCAGCTGCTTCATGGGATAAAGATGTAGCAGTCTGCTTCTGTAAAGATTACAGCCTTGGAAACCCTTTGGGGCAGTTTTTCTCTGTCCTATAGGATCACAACAGTTGGAATCGACTTGATGGCAACGGGTTTATGAGGAGAGAGACTCTGTTATTTTAGCTAGAGAGCTTTTGCCTAGGTAATTTTTTCTTAATATTAAACCAAAAGCTGCCTCCATGTAGCTTCTATTTACTGATTCTTTTGTCTGCCTTTGGGAAGAACATGAAACACTCCCTTCTATGTGATAACTTCGTATACTTAAAAATAGTTACTGTGTTTCCTCTTAGTGTTTTCTGTCCAAGTGTAACTACCCCTTTCAAATTTTCCTCCTATGGAACAGTTGGCAGAATCCAATTATTTTGTCTGACTCTACTTGAATAAAAACCAGTAACCATCCAGTTGATTCTGACTCATGGTGACCCCATGTGTGTCAGAGTAGAACTGTGCTTCATAGGGTTTTCAAAGGGCTGATTTTTTTTTTTTTTTTTGGCAGTAGATTACCAAGCATTTCTTCGAAGGCGCCTCTTAAAAACAAAAACAAAAACCCCACTGCCGTCAAGTCACTTCTGACTCATAGTGACCCTATAGGACAAAGTAGAACTGCTCCCATAGGGTTTCCAAGGATCGACTGGTGGATTCAAACTGCCAGCCTTTTGGTTAGCAGCCTGAGCTCTTAACGGCTATACCCACCAGGGCTCCAACGTGCCTCTAGGTGGGCTCAAACCTCCAACCTTTCGATGCAGCCAAGCGTGTTAACCATTTATACCATACAGGGACTCCTCTACTTGAAAACATACTTCAAATTCCAAACACACACAATATTTACATGCTGTAAAATTTTAGTTTCCAATAGATTATTTTATACATTTTTCTTGCTACCTTCCTAGGTTCCTGCTTTCCATTAGTATTTTTGAGTTCAGTCCTAGATATACAAAGATTAAAATCACACTGCCTCTTCTCCAAGATGTTTAAGTCAAGTGCAAAATCAGAGAGATATGCAATGCAATGCAGTGTAACTGTACTGTATAGAGTAAGATTGTAAAAGAGGGAGTGTCCATCTCAAGAAAGACAGGGAGGGCTTTACAGAAGATGAACACTTGTTTGAGCTGAAATTTGAGGTTGTGGTTGATAGCAGATTATGCGTTGGATGAAGAGCCTGAAAACTTTCATTTCAGTCCTATGACTTGACGGTCAAGTCACTTAACATACTCAACTTTTGTCTCACCAATGAAATGAAATCATCATGACTCACCTCATATGGTTATTGTTGGGATCATAGGAGATATTCATGTAAAAGTGTTGAAAATTGGAAAGTGCTATCCAAATTGAATAAACATATTAAAGAATTTCTTTTATTCTGCCATTCTCATCCAGGACTCTGTGATAGAATTAAACTCTAAAGCCCTAATGCGTCATTAAAACCAGTTGCCCTTGAGCTGATTCCGTTTCATAGTGACCCTATGGATCATTGAATGTAATGAAATAACTTATCTCCTATTCATCTAGTTATTTTTCATCATTGGAATAATTGAGAAAATAGTTATTTAAATCATTTTCTCTGGCAGAACCTCATTTAGGAAAAGCTGCTCTAGACCCTAACATCTCAGTCTCTTCTTTATTTTCTTGTCAGAAACTTACAAAATTATAGAATGTAGTTAATTTGGTTTAGTAGTTAAGTAGAGTCAGAGACCCATTATCTCTTTTCCCTCAATGACATTGTCCTCTAGTCCACCTAACCATCACACCCATGCACCCACATCCCGGACCTTGTCATTACTGGAAACTGCAACCCGTTCATACTCTCAGTTTTGAGCATCCTGCACTCTGACCTGCCTTGCTTTCTTTTTCCCAAGAAAATGAAATCAAACAATCAAAAGAAAATTAGGCAAGTCCCCAACCCTACAGCTCCCCACAGGTCTGCATTTGAGCCCTTTTACTCTGCCTTCCGTTTATTATTTTGGGTGAAGTTTCTGTTCTCCTGCCATCACAGTTGCCCACCAGGTCCCATTTTTTCTTGCCCACTCAAAGACGATGGTCCTCTGAGTCTTGCATTGTCTATTTTTCCTTCTCTGCTCGATCATTCTCAGGAGCATATAAACATACTGTAATTTTCTCCACTGTTTTTTAAAATTTCCCGGAGTCCACAACCTCCTCTAGCTACCAACTGTCTTTCTGCTTCTTTTCATTTGCAAAACTCCTCAAAATAACTTTTTAATTTCCTTCTCTACAATTCCTCCTCTCTTGGACCCACTTTAGTCAAGCTTTGCACTTTACCAAAACTGCACTTGTCAGGATTACCAGTGACCTCCACATTGCTAAAGCTGATGGCCAATTTTGGTCCCTGTTCCATTTCACGTATCCGCTGCATTTGACACAGTTGATGGTGCCTTCTTTTAAATACTTCATTTAACCTCTAGGACACAGTATTTTCCTCTTCCTCGCTGGACATTCTTTCTCTGTCTTCTTTGCTGGATCTTCCTCAACTCCCTGAATTCCTGATATTGGAATGTCCTTGGACCTTTTCTCTTCCATGCTCTCCCTTGGTGATCCCATCCAGTTTCCGGGCATTAAATGCCACATAAATGCTAATGCGTTCCAAATCTGTATTTCTGGACCAGTTCTCTCTCCTGAACACGTACCCAACTGTATACTTGATGATCTGCACTAAAATGTCTAATTGTTATCTCAGACTTACTGCGACCAAAGCCAACATTTCCCCTCAGTCTTTCGCATCTTGGTAAATGATAACCTCATCTTTCCTCAAACCAAAAACATTAAGAGTCATACTTGATACTTCTGTGTGTGTGTGTGATATTGTGCATCAATCTAACAGAAAATCCTACTGGATCTATGTTCAAAATACATCTATAATCAATCTGGTTCAAAGCTACCATCTTTACTCACTTGTGTTATTACTTATACCCTTGCCTACTTACAGTATATTCTCAACACAGTGATCTTTTAAAAATGTTAGAACATGTTGATTTTCTATTAAAAATCCTCAGGCAACTTCCATTCTTATTGAGAATAAAAGCTGAAGTCCTTACAGTGACCTCCCGGGTCCATGGCTCACCCCTATAGGAGTGAACATATCCTGGTCATTTCCCCGTTCCTTCAGCCCCAGATCCCTCTTCCTTATTGCTTGAACAAGAAATGCCAAGTATGTTCCCTACTTAGGGTATTTCCACTTAATGTTTTCTCTGCCTAGATGACTTGTTCTCTCCCTTCCTTCGGCTCTTTGTTCCCATGTTACCTTCTCAGTGAGGGCTTCCCTGTAACCACCCTATTTATAATTGCGCACAATTCCATCCTACGAGCCTGCCCTGTCATCTTCCCAGTCTTATTTTTCTTCATGGCACACATCACCATCTGACCTATTATATATTTTGCTGATGTATTTATTTTTTATTTTCCCCCATCTTCACTCCCCACTATTTGAACAAAAATTGTTGTCTGTTTTGTTTAGGTATTTAACAGTTCTTTTGGAAACGCTGGTGGCGTAGTGGTTAAGAGCTATGGCTGCTAATCAAAAGGTCAGCCGTTTGAATCCACCAGGCACTCCTTGGAAACTCTATGGGACAGTTCTACTCTGTCCTGCAGGGTCGCTATGAGTCGGAATTGACTTGATGGCACTGTTTTTTTTTTTTTTTTTTTTTAAATATATTACTTCCATTGTTCCATCGTATCCATGAGATTTATGGAGAACATGGCATTTGAACTATTGGGGTTTTTATAGAGGAAGATGGCGAAGATGATTTTCCAGATGGAAGAAATGAGCAAAAACATGGAAGCAACAAAGGGTGAGGTGTTTGGGAAATGGTGACTGACTGTTGGATAAGCAAAATAAGGCTATTAAAGTCAATCCAGACCAGAATGTAGAGGGCCTGAATTCTGACCGAAGGAATTTATATTCTGGCAATGCACACCTCATTTAATATGTTTGAGCTATGTACTTCTATCATCCTTAATATATACACAATTTGTAGCCCTGATGTTCACCCTGCTTTATGCATGCATGGAACAGAAGAGAGTCTTGGGAGGAGGTAGAGTTAAAGAAGTGGGATTTCAACTCGAAGGGCAATATTCAGAATGAAGCCTGTGCTTCTCTATGTTGTGAGTGTACTGGGTGACCCAGACACTGGGGCTCACTTCCAGTGGGTCTAATTGGGAGTGCTCTTTTACTTGGTGTAGTTATTGACCTGAAACTAGATAATGCATGGGAACATACTTAGTAAATCACTTTATACCAATTAGTAGTTATCTAGTTAGTTTGTTTGTATCACTTCAATTAATATTTTCTAGAGTTGTTTCCAAGGGTGAGGCACTATGTTAAATTTGGTGGGGAATACAGAAGTGAAGAAGACTTGGTCCCCTTGTTAAAGAGCATGCAGTTTAGTGGAGGAGAGAGATACAGCAAAACAAACAATGTAAGGCAGTGTTTTGCAAGGCCAGTAGCTTAACCCTGCTTAGGAGAGACAGGGAAGTCTTCGGTAGACATCATTTGACCCAGACTTTTGGAGGTAAGCAAGAATGGGTGTAAAGCATCCTATATGTTTTACTCACTAGTTTTATAATATTTTATGTATTAATTCAATACCATTGTATTACTTATAGCAGTTTTTAAAGTACTTGCCATATTTCATTTTAGTCTCAATATAGCCGTTGGAGTTGGGTTTCTTTTAAGAACTGGCAGATCCCTAAGGTAGATCGTGCTTACAGAACCATGAAGTAGAATCAGAGAGGCAAAGACGTGCAGCTATAGTATGTTCAGGCCACGTGTGCACTTTGAAAAGAGCATAGCTTGTGAAAACTCAATCTGAATTTCATCATTGTGTTAAAAACATTCGAAATCATCAATTAGTAACCTTACTGTAGAGAATTAAAGTCATGACTATATTGTTCAACAATTATGAGGCAATCAGTGTTAGAGAAAAGGAGACCTGGATGATACTTTTCGTACTGTACTTAATCGCATAAGTTTGATTTGGAATCAGGGCCTCTGAAAATAAAGGGATTCTTAATGTTGTCTCCTTTTGGTCTTGTTGAGCACTTAAGAAGAAAGACTTCCCTAGAATAGCAATTTCTTTTCTAAATCTGAACTCATCTGAGACATTGTCTTCATCCATTAAGATTCTTAACCCCTGTAGCTCAACCTCGCCCTACTCCCTTTTTGATAAGTGCAGTTTTCTGATCAGAAATCCATTTCATAACTCACTGTCAATCATCCCATTCCCTGACCACTAATTTCTTGACAGAATCTAGTAGAATGCGTGGTGTGTAAGTGCTCAAAAGATTTGTTGAGTGACTGATGAAATTGAAAAGCGATGGATTATATTTTGTTAGGCATGCTTATCTCTGCTAACGTTGATTATTTCTAGGCATTTATTTTGCCACAGTGCTATCTTTGAGTGAACATAACTAAAAAAAGTCCTAGAGAAATTAGCTATCCTCTTTTCTATTTCACATCTATCACAATATAGTGTATTCTTCACTTTCCCTATTATATTGTCTAATAGAAAAAATACCAAACAAATGTAAAAAAGAAACTTAAAGCAAATTAAAATACATGTTACCAGTATTTTTAATTATGCATTAATGTGAATTTTTCATATTATAGTTATAAAAGCTTCTGTCATACCATTTCTCTTACTTGGAGAAAAAGCACTCATACTTTCATCAAGAAAAGTTCTAACTGAAATTATTACTGAAAATACGGTAGAATTTAGTTTTTTTCTGGAAAGTTTAAAGTAATCAGAAAGCCTTACAGCATTTTATTACTTAAAGACTTAATTGTTTTATTGGTATATCATAGAAACTAGTTTTTTTTTTTTTTAGTATATAAAAAACCAAGTATTAGTATATTATTCAGAATTTTTCCCAAAGCAATTTAAAATTTAACTCTGTAAAATCAGTGCACACCACTATTATTACAAGGCCCAAGGAAGTTAGACTGTTTGTGCTAATAAAAATACGGAAGTCCCCAAAACATTTTTAGCCATAGTGCAGTGAAACCTTAATTAACCGAAACCCTAGTACCTAGATCCTTCAGTAGACTAGATTGAGCACTCATATCTTCTCCTTGAGAAAAGAGACAAATGAAAACAAAAACATGCTAATACAGGGATCTACTCAGTAGAAAAAGTTTGAGAAATTTTTGAAGGAAATTTGTACAAATGCTCATCTTCTGTACAACCAGAATCATTAGCATTGCTCAGACATATGGCTATAAAGTATTTGCTGTTTTTTTCTCATTTAAAAGTGAGATAGACAAGCAGAGAGAGAGAATTGATTCAGATTGAGATCAATTTCTGTAATCTGAGCATTTTCCTTTCATTCAAAGTAAAAAATAGAAACAAAGATTTTTCATTGGGTAAATTTGAAGTAAATTAGAAAATTAAATTTACTTCCTTCCCTGAACATTTTGGCTAAACAAAATTTTAGTGTAGCCTGTAGCAGATTTTCCTCCCAAATTGTGCTTTCATGATAGTTGCAATCTATTTATAATATTAAACAAATCAAGCAAACTTTTTTATTTTTAACAGTAGGAATAGTTTTTTAAAAATTGAAAATTATTTCATTTTCATACCTGTTGAATTTGCTCTAGTTTTCAGGATTTGATGAATTTGGAATCCATTAAATGAATCAGAAATTCCTAAATTCTTAACTGGGTCTCTTAAAAATCCACAGTAACTGTGTGTCCAGACAGGACTGTCCCTTGAATTACTCTACCCAGTTAAGCAAATATAATCTGCTTGAAAAACACTTGGGTTGACTTAAAATTATGCATTTCTTTTTATTACACAAAACTTTGTGGATTCAAATTAAAACGTTTGTATTTTTTGATCAGACTTACGTGGCTTACTTCTTTCTTTCTCCCCTTAATTTTGGTTTGAGGTGTGGCAAGAATTTCCTCTAATATGAAAGGCAAACAGAATGAAATGAAACAGCATGCCCTGATTACTGTTGTTATTTTCATTTTCATGCCAAAGAACTCTTCAAATTAAGGTCTACTGTAGCTTGGAACTTAGTGTCTTAGCAGTTTAAGGTGGAACTTGAGAGTTGTTTTGAGCCACTTGGTTCTCAAGACACCTTGTGTGCACACTGATGCTACTGTTTATTAAGACTAGCATTCACGATTAGAAACGTAGCGTTACACATTTAGTTTGTTTTGAAAATGAAATAGATTGTCATTGGTTATACAGATGGAATATATACCTTTTCCAGACAGACTTACACTTTCTTTTTTGCTATCCCTTTTCTCGCCTTTTTCCCCAGTATACCCACTAGAATGGCTCTGAGAAACCTTTGAAAAATCGAGATTAATCCCTTGGTTATGGAAATCAGTGTCTTGTTCTAAGAAGGGATCTCTTTGATTTGCCTGGTTTTGATCCCTGGGCGGTATAATCAGTTTGTGCTCAGCTACTTATCTAAAGGTTGGCAGTATGAACCCACCCAGTTACATTGTGGAAGAAAGGCCTGGTGATTTAGCTTAAAGATTATAGCCAAGAAAACTCTATGCGGCAGCTATACCCTATACTTCAACACTCGGGGTTGCTATGAGTCAAAATCAACTTAACAACAACGGATTTTTTTTTTTTTTTTTTTTGAGTACTACATAAAATAGTTTTATAGTGTTGAATAAAATAGAGGCTTCTGTTGACCAATCATTATTGCCTTTATTTTGTGGATGTAGAAAATTTCCTCATTTCCTTGAGCTATCTTTCCTGAAGAATAATAGTTAACTGCTTAAATGCTAAATTTTTACACTAAAGTTTTCATACTTGAAACAGAATTAATCTGTGTGTCTTGGCACTAGACTTTTAGTTCATTCTTTGGCAGATTATTTCAAGCCTTTGCATACCAATAAGGTAAATTCTAGAGTTCTTTTTTGTTTCTTCAAAATAATGTTTTACATTAAGTTTTTACAAAGAGCTCACAAGATGTATTTTGTAATACTTCAGATTTTAAAAAAGTACAGAGAGAGTGGGTCAAGGGATACATTGACAACATTTTTAAAAAATGTAGTCTATTATTTAAAACATTGGTATGCAAAACGTGGCAAGCCACATTTGGGCCAGGATTTCATCTTGTTACTAATCTTTTCCATATGTTTCCTGTTAGTTTCTTTGTTTTTAAACCCCAGGCTGCTACACTAAGGAAAAGGCAGCAAATCTGTGTACTTATTCCAGAAATTATTTTACATTTCCTTATAGTTCTTTTGGAAGATTAGTTTAAAACCAACAGCTTGTAACTAAAAATGCACAAACAGCAGAAGATAAACTAGATAACTGGCACCTCCTAAAAATTTAATACTTATGCTCATGAAAAGACTTTACCAAAGACTAAAAAGAGAGCCTAGAGACAGGGAAAATATTTTAGGCAATGACATATCTGACAAGGGTCCAATCTCTAAAATATATAGAAAACTTCAGCACTTCAACAACAAAAAGACAAACAATCCAATCAAAAAATGGGCAAAGGACATGGACACATCACCAAAGAAGACACTGAGGTGGCTAACAAACACATGAAGAGACACTCACGATCATTAAACATTAAAGAGATGCAAATCTAAACTGCAATGAGACACTATCTCATCCCTACAAAAATGGCACTGATCCAAAAGACATAAAACAACAAATGCTGGAGAGGTTGTGGGGAGGTTGGAACCCTTATACACCACTGGTGGGATTGTTAAATGGTATGACCGCTACGAAAAACAGTGTGGTGCTTCCTCAAAAAGCCTGAAATAGAAATACCATGTGACCCAACAATCCCACTCCTAGGCATCTATCCTAGAGAAATAACAGCAGTGACATACACATATGCACACCCATGTTCATTGCAGCATTATTCACAACAGTAAAAAGATGGAAACAACCTAAGTGTCCATCAGTGAATGAATGGATAGACAAAACATGGTACATAAATACAATGGAATAGTATGTAATGATTAAGAATAATGATGAGTCCATGAAACGTAACATGGAAGAATCTGAAGGACATTATGCTGAGTGAAATAAGTCAGTCACAAAAGGACAAATATTGTGTGATACCAGTTTTATAAAAAGTCAAGAACAGATTTCCACACAGAAAGCAACATTCTTTGATGGTTACCAGGGATGGGAGAAGTAGGGTGGGAGAATCACTTGCTAGATAGTAGTTGTTGTTGTTAGGTGCCATTGAGTCAGTTCCATCTCATAGTGACCCTATGTGTAACAGAATGAAACACTGCCCCATGCTGTCTACTAGACAGTAGATGGGTATTAATTCTGGTGAAGGGAAAGGCAATATACAATAAGGGGGAGTTTAAGCACAACATGATCAAAGTAACTGAAGACACTGAGAGGTACGTAAGAATAAAGGACAATTACGTTAATTCTATAACATGTACAATTCTGCAACAACAGTAATAGCAATCAAAAATTTGTGAGTGGATACATAGGTAAATATGTATGCGATATAGGTGTTAGAGGGCAAATGGGAATACATACATGTGCGTATATAGGTATGGTTGTGAATATTTGTAGGTACATATTTGTATGTTATATATATATATATATATAAGAGTACATAGTGGGTACAGTTATGGAAACTTCTTAGATATATCCAAACACCTTGTGGGACTGAGTTACTGGGCTTGAAGTCTAAGGACCATAGTCTTGGTGAACATCTAGGTCAATTGACATAATTCATAAAGATAATGTGCTACATCCTAGTTTGGTGAGTAGTGTCTAGGTCTTAAAAGCATGTGAGCAGCCAGTTAAGATACAACTATTGGTCTCTTCCAGTTTAGAGCAAAGGAGAGTGAAGGAAACCAAAGACTCAAGGAAGCAATTTGCCCACAGGACTAATGGCCCACACAAACTACAGCCTTCTCTAGTCTGAGACTAGAAGAACTAGATGGTGCCCGGCTACCATTACCAACTATTCTAACTGAGGATATAATAGAAAGTCCTGGATAAAATGGCAGAAAAATGTAGAATAAAACTCAAATTCCTGAAAGACCAGATTTATTAGACCGATAGAGACTAGAGGAACCCCCAAGACTATTGACCTAAGACACCCTTTTAACCGGAAAATGAAGCCACTCACAGAGGTCACCTTTCAGCCAAATATTAGATTGGCCTATAAAATAAACAGTAACACCCATGAAGAATGTGCTTCTTAGAACAATTAACTATATGAGACCAAATGGGCAGCATTTTCTGAAAAGCAAAGATGAGAAGGCAAGTAGGGGCAGGGAACTGGAGGAATGGAAATGGTGAAGACAGGGTGGAGATGGGACCAATGTCACAGAAGAAATTGTGTATAAATTGTTGAACAGGAAACTAATTTGCTGTGTAAACTTTTACCTAAAACAAAATGAAGTGTTTTAAAAAACAAAAGACACTACAATAAAAATCTCATTTTATTAGAAAAAAACCAAACCAAAAAAATCAATAGCTGTTTTAGGCTGGGTTCTCTAGAGAAGTAAAACCAATAAGGCATATAAATGCCTATATAGAGAGATTTATATGAAGGAAATGGCTTACGTGGTTGTAGAGGCTGAAATGTCCCAAATCCACGGCTCAGGCTGGAGGCTTCTCCTGATCCACGTAGCCACAGGGACTGGCGAACCTAAGATCGACAGGTCAGACAGCAGGGCTCTTGCTCACAGGCTGCGAAGACTGACGAATCCCAAGATCAACAGGCAAGACCACAGGTAGCTGCTAGCTGAAGTCCCAAGAAGTGGAGGTCAGATGAACAGGAACCAGCTGCAGGATCCAGAGTGAGAAAAAGCCCAGGAGCCTTGCCAGAGAGTCCACTTATATTTGATGCAGCCCATATCCCCAAGGAAACTCCCTTTCAACTGATTGACTCCTCACAACAGATCCCATCATGGAGGTGATCAAATTATATCAGGTCTCATCATGGAAATGATCGCATCTCATACGACTGCCAAACTGTATCATAGCTGTCAAACTACTGAGAATCATGGCCAGCCAAGTTGACACATAACCTTAACCATCATAACAGCTTAATTTGTATATAATTCCTCATTTAACTCTGATTTGAATTTAAGATAGTGATTATGTTGTTTCTGTGTCCAACAAATGCAATAAATAAAAAAATAAGAAGGCCTGTTTATCAATAGATGGCTAGCTTACACAGAATTAAAAATATCTAAAAATTTGAACAGTGTCTATCATATCTAAATGTTCAGGTTGGCAAGTGTTGTGAATGGGGGAGCTGTGAGTTTAAGTGATAGTTTATGATAGATCACTCTTTTAGTTAGGTGGTCGTAATTGTCATATGCCTTTTCCTCACTTATTGACTATCTTGTTATCTGACATTTCACATTTATGATAACGATAAAATTCTACTATCTGACTATTTTTCACATTAATGACACACATCAGGCAGCAACAAACACAGCAGTGGGTAACACTGGGTGTGATGTTTAGGTTTTGTGCCAACTTGGCTGGGCTGTGATTCTCAGTAGTTTGGCAGTTATGTAATGGTGTAGTCTTCCTCCATTTTGTGATCTGATGTAGTCATCCTGCATTTTCACATAATGCTGATTTTCCATAATGACCTGGTCTTTGGAACCTAACCATATCAATAAGTGAGTAGAGGGTATAATTGTAGGGAGAAGTCAGTTGAATTGGTGAAGTCTAAATTATAGATTATTCTAGGATTGTACTTTGAAGTTTTTGCAGTATCTCAAAGCTGAATAACATGGCGCTGGACAGGAAATGTCCAACTGAGATCTACTTAATTAAGGTTGTAAGCATATGGATTTGTCATTCATTCAACTAATATTTAGTGAGCACCTACTTTGTGCAAGTCAATTTCAGTTTCTGGGTACACAGCGGTGAAAGTCGCCACTGTCATGGAGCTTATATTGTAATGGAGGAAAACAAAATAAACATGTATCAAGTGGCGATGAGTGTGCAACGGAGGAAAATAAGGCAAGGATAAAGAAATAAAAATGAATGGGGCACAGAGGGATGGGTTAATAATTCTGTCACCGTTGTAAATGTATACTGGAATAGAACATTAACTGTGTGGGGGATGCTGGAGTTCCTGGACTGTACAAGCAATTAAGCTTGGCTAGTAACCAAAAAAAAGATTGACAGTTCAGATCCACCCAGATGTGCCTCTGAGGAAAGCCCTTATGATCTACTTTGGAAAGATCACAGCCATTGAAAGACCTGTATGGCACAGTTCTACTCTGAAACACATGTGGTTGCCATGAGTCAGAATCAAATGAAGACAACTGATTTGGTTTTGGTTTTATGGTAGATGGTGGGAGCCAAATTTATCATTGCTGGAGTGGGAATTTATAGATAAGGAAGGGGAGGAAGCCAGAATGATGCGGTAATGGATTAGAGTTGGAACATCAGTTTGATCTCCTGTTTAGCTTAATATACAGATGATTACAAATAAAAGTAATTATGTACGTGGGTGTATACATGGTTAGGACATATTTATATTTCCTTGCTCTGTCAGCTGAGAGGGCCCGGAAACAATGACACCACAATAGCAACAAACACACCTAGAGCCCAAATCTTGGTTTCTAACACCATTCTCCAATAGAAGGAACCAGGGCCCATAGGATAAAATGACTGGTTCTAGGACTGGGATGGGGAATATATATGTGCCTAGAGCATCTTATTTTTTAGGGCATTTTATGGAGCCCTGGTGGTGCAGTGGTTAAGAGCTCGGCTACTAACCAAAAGATTGGCAGTTCGAATCCACAAGCCACTCCTTGGAAACCCTGTGGGGCAGTTCTACTCTCTGTCCTTCAGAGTCACTATGAGTCAGAATTGACTCTACTGCAATGGGATTTTTTTTTTTTTTTAAAGTAACACCAGAAGGTAAGAAAATACTTGAAAAAGTAAGAGGTGGGTACTATTTTAAGTAGTTTAGCAAAGATCTGCATGTAGTTAGGAGTAAGCCAGGCTGGTATCAGACAGGCAAAAGATCAGTGTGGCTGGAGCACAGTGGCCTAAGAGGAGAGTGGTAGGAGTTATAGAGGCAGCCAGGGCTAGAATCAAGGTAAACATGCTGCTGACATGCTGGAAGGTACTAGTCTCCTAGGATTCTAATATACAGTCGTGTTTACAAGGCAAATATGGCATTTAGCTGTTAAACTATTTCTGTAAGAAGGACAGTTTAGGAAGTTCTACAGAAGTAATCAGAAAACTAAATGTCACATTTGCCCAGCAAAGATGATACATCTTTTTGGGTATCTGTGCCTAGACACTATGAGGAGCATATGCTACTAAACTCATGATCAACCCTCATAAGCTAACTTGTCCCCCAGTGTTCAGTAAATGATGCCATCATCTCACCCCTACCTATTCCCTTACATAAGCCAGAAGCTTGGGAATTATCTAAATCAGTGCTTCCCAAAATGTGGTAGGAGGTCCACCAGCATCAGAATTATCAGGAGTGCTTATTAAAAATTCAGGTTCCAGGTTCCCTACACTCTAGATGTATGAAATCAAAATCTTCAGGGATGGGGCCCAGGAATTTCCAATTTTATCAAGCTTCCCAGTACCACAAAAATTTGAGAACCACTCATCTAAATTGCCTTCTCCCTTTCTTTCAAATTTGGTCTAAATTCTCTGTATTCTGTTCTGTTGTTGTTGTTGTTAGGTGCTGTCAGGTCATAGCAACCCTATGTACAACAGAACGAAACACTGCCCAGTCCTGCTCTATCCTCACAATCATTGTTATGCTTAAGCCCATTGGTGCAGCCACCGTGTCAGTCCATGTTGTTGAGGATCTTGCTCTTTTTTGCTGACCCTCTACTCTACCAAGTATGATGTCTTCTCCAGGGACCAGCCTCTCCTGATAATATGTCCTAGTGTATGAGACAAAGTCTTGCCATCCTTGCTTCTAATGAGCATTCTGGCTATACTTCTTTGTATTCTGCTATGTAAATATCGTTTTAATTTGTCCATGTCTCTTGGTCTTCACTGCCACCTCATCTTTCTAGTGGCCAGCATCTCTCACTCATGTGTATTCAGTAGTTTCCTGGTGTCCCTGTGTTCATACATCTCCTTCTCCAATCTTATTCTATATAAAAGAAATCCAATTATACAATTCTTCTGCTTAAAATCCTCTAATAGTGCCTCATCATTTCAGTTAAGTTCCAGTCATGACCTTCAAGGCTTGGAAGGACCTGACCTTGGCCTACCTCTCTAGCCTGTTCTTTTACCGTTTGAATCGTGCCACTATTGATTTCTGGTGTATATCCATACTGGTCTTTTTACTTTCAGAGGCTCTACCTGCCATGTTCTTACTTAACCTTTGCATGGTCTTTTTCCTCTATGTGTAATGCTGGACCTATACATTACAACCTTTTTGCTACCTAACTCCTACTTACGTTTCAGATGCCAGCTTATCCTACTTGAATTCAATTAAGTATGTCATTATTTGTTTAATTTCTCTTCCTGGCTAGAATCTTTCTTATGCACCGCTATGTCCACAAATTATCCGCACATTGTATGTGTTTAATAAATATTATTTGAGTGAATGAATACACACTACCCTCCAAGAATAGCCCTGTTCTCCATTTTGAAACATCTTTCTAATTTCTTGCCTGCTGAAGGAAAGAATCCCTCTAGGTGAACTATCCTGGTACCATTCCATGGATTAGCTACTCTGTTTTCTTGCTGTCAACTCCTTCATCAGCTGATCAGTTGACCTCATATGCCCTATATGTGGAACAAGCACCTATTAATGTAAAAACTTGAATACAGTCAGTAACATTGTGAGAAAAGTACAATTGGCAAGTAAGTGGCTGAAATCAATACAAGAGAGAAAAGGGAAAGAAGAAATGAGAAAAGGGAAAGAAGAAATGAGTAATTGTGATCTTTAACTCAACATTTAAATCACTTCCGGAGGGTTTTTTTTTTAATTTACTTTGTTACTGTTAAGAATATATACAGCAAAACATATACCAATTTAATAGTTTCTACATGTACAATTGAATGACACTGACTACATTCTTTGAGTTGTGAATCCTCCTACTTTGTTCACCTTTTCAAGATTACTTTGGCTATTTGGGGCCTCTTGTCATGCCACATAAATTTGAGGATTGGCATTTCCATTTCTACAAAAATGCTGTTAAAATTTTAATGGGGATTGTGTTGAAACTATAGAATCTATAGATTGCTTTGGGTAGTATTGACATATTAACAATATTAAGTTTTCCAAATCATGAACACTGAATGACTTCGCATTTATTTAGGACTTCTTTAATTTCTGTTAGTATCATTTTATAGTTTTCATATTTGAAGTCTTTCACCTCCCTGGTTAAATTTTTTTTTATATAGTAAGTTTTATTGAGCTTTAAGTGAATCTTTACAAATCAAGTCAGTGTGTCACATATAAGCTCATATACACCTTACTCCTTACTCCCACTTACTCTCCCCCTAATGAGTAAGCCCTTCCAGTCTCTCCTTTCATCACAATTTTGCCAGTTTCTAACCCTCTCTACCCTCCTATCTCCCCTCCAGACCGGAGATGCCAACACAGTCTCAAGTGTCCACCTGATACAAGTAGCTCACTCTTCATCAGCATCTCTCTCCTACCCATTGTCCAGTCCCTTCCATGTCTGATGAGTTGTCATCAGGAATGGTTTCTGTCCTGGGCCAACAGAAGGTTTGGGGACCATGACCGCCGGGATTCCTCTAGTCTCAGTCAGACCATTAAGTATGGTCTTTTTATGAGAATTTGGGGTCTGCATCCCACTGTTCTCCTGCTCCCTCAGGGGTTCTCTGTTGTGCTCCCTGTCAGGGCAGTCATCGGTTGTGGCCAGGCACCATCTAGTTCTTCTGGTCTCAGGATGATGTAAGTGTCTGGTTCATGTGACCCTTTCTGTCTCTTGGGCTCATAGTTGTCGTGTGACCTTGGTGTTCTTCATTCTCCTTTGCTCCAGGTGGGTTGAGATCAACTGATGCATCTTAGATGGCCGCTTGTTAGCATTTAAGACCCCAGATGCCACATTTCAAAGTGGGATGCAGAATGTTTTCATAATAGAATTATTTTGCCAATTGACTTAGAAGTCCCCTTAAACCATGGTCCCCAAACCCCCACCCTTGCTCCGCTGACCTTTGAAGCATTCAGTTTATCCTGGAAACTTCTTTGCTTTTGGTCCAGTCCAGTTGAGCTGACCTTCCCTGTATTAAGTATTGTCCTTCCCTTCACCTAAAATAGTTCTTATCTACTAACTAATCAGTAAATAACCCTCTCCCACCCTCCCTCCCTCCCCGCCTCCTAACCACAAAAGTATGTGTTCTTCTCAGTTTATACTATTTCTCAAGATCTTATAATAGTGGTCTTATACAATATTTGTCCTTTTGCCTCTGACTAATTTCACTCAGCATAATGCCTTCCAGGTTTCTCCATGTCATCAAATGTTTCACTGATTCGTCACTGTTCTTTTTTTTTATTTTTGTTTTATTAACTTTTATTGAGCTTCAAGTGAACGTTTACAAATCAAGTCAAACTGTCACATATAAGTTATATACACCTTACTCCGTACTCCCACTTGCTCTCCCCCTAATGAGTCAGCCCTTCCAGTCTCTCGTGACAATTTTGCCAGCTTCCAACTCTCTCTATCCTCCCATCCCCCCTCCAGACAGGAGATGCCAACACAGTCTCAAGTGTCCACCTGATACAAATAGCTCACTCTTCATCAGCATCTCTCTCCTACTCACTGTCCAGTCCCTTTCATGTCTGGTGAGTTGTCTTCAGGAGTGGTTCCTGTCCTGGGCCAACAGAAGGTTTGGGGACCATGTCCGCCAGGATTCCTCTAGTCTCAGTCAGACCATTAAGTATGGTCTTTTTATGAGAATTTGGGGTCTGCATCCCACTGATCTCCTGTTCCCTCAGGGGTTCTCTGTTGTGTTCCCTGTCAGGGCAGTCATCGGTTGTGGCCACGCACCAACTAGTTCTTCTGGTCTCAGGATGATGTAGGTCTTTGGTTCATGTGGCCCTTTCTGTCTCTTGGGCTCTTAGTTATCGTGGGACCTTGGTGTTCTTCATTCTCCTTTGCTCCAGGTGGGTTGAGACCAATTGATGCATCTTAGATGGCCGCTTGTTAGCATTTAAGACCCCAGACGCCACATTTCAAAGTGGGATGCAGAATGTTTTCATAATAGAATTATTTTGCCAATTGACTTAGAAGTCCCCTTAAACCATGGTCCCCAAACCCCCACCCTTGCTCCGCTGACCTTTGAAGCATTCAGTTTATCCTGGAAACTTCTTTGCTTTTGGTCCAGTCCAGTTGAGCTGACCTTCCATGTATTGAGTGTTGTCCTTCCCTTCACCTAAAGCAGTTCTTATCTACTAACTAATCAGTAAATAACCCTCTCCCACCCTCCCTCCCTACCCCCCTCGTAACCACAAAAGTATGTGTTCTTCTCAGTTTATACTATTTCTCAAGATCTTATAATAGTGGTCTTATACAATATTTGTCCTTTTGCCTCTGACTCATTTCGCTCAGCATAATGCCTTCCAGGTTCCTCCATGTTATGAAATGTTTCACAGATTCGTCACTGTTCTTTATCGATGTGTAGTATTCCATTGTATGAATATACCACATTTTATTTACCCATTCGTCCGTTGATGGACATCTTGGTTGCTTCCAGCTTTTTGCTATTGTAAACAGAGCTGCAATAAACATGGGTGTGCATATATCTGTTTGTGTGAAGGCTCTTATTTCTCTAGGGTATATTCCGAGGAGTGGGATTTCTGGGTTGTATGGTAGTTCTATTTCTAACTTTTTAAGAAAACGCCAGATAGATTTCCAAAGTGGTTATACCATTTTACATTCCCACCAGCAGTGTATGAGAGTTCCAATCTCTCTGCAGCCTCTCCAACATTTATTATTTTGTGTTTTTTGGATTAATGCCAGCCTTGTTGGAGTGAGATGGAATCTCATCGTGGTTTTAATTTGCATTTCTCTAATGGCTAATGATCGAGAGCATTTTCTCATGTATCTGTTAGCTGTCTGAATATCTTCTTTAGTGAAGTGCATGTTCATATCCTTTGCTGTCTTCTTGATTGGGTTGTTTGTCTTTTTGTGGCTCAGTGTTAACGGAATCATATAGATTTTAGAGATCAGGCACTGGTCGGAGATGTCATAGCTGAAAATTCTTTCCCAGTCTGTAGGTGGTCTTTTTACTCTTTTTTTTTTTAATTTTTTTTAAGCTTCAAGTGAACATTTACCATTCCAATCAGTCTGTCACATGTAGGTTTACATACATCGTACTCCCTTCTCCCACTTGCTCTCCCCCTATTGAGTCAGCCCTTACAGTCTCTCGTTTCGTGCCAATTTTGCCATCTTCCCTCTCTCTCTATCTTCCCATCCCCTCTCCAGTCAAGAGTTGCCTACACACTCTCCCGTGTCCACCTGATTTAATTAGCTCACTCTTCATCAGCATCTCTCTCCCCGCCACTGACCAGTCCTTTTCATGCCTGATGATTTGTCTTCGGGGATGGTTCCTGTCCTGTGCCATCAGAAGTTCTGGGGAACATTGTCTCTGGGATTCCTCTAGTCACAATCATACCATTAGGTGTGGTCTTTTAGTGAGAATTTGGGGTCTGTATCCCATTGGTCTCCTGCTCCCTCAGGAGTTGTCTGTTGTGCTCCCTGACAGGGCAGACATCGATTGTGGCTGGGCACCAACTAGTTCTTCTGGTCTCAGGATAATGTAGGTCTCTGGTTCATATGGCCCTTTCTGTCTCTTGGGTTCTTAGTTGTCGTGTGACCTTGGTTTTCTTCCTTTGCCTTTGCTCCAGGTGGGTTGAGACCAATTAATGTATTTTAGATGGCCGCTTGTTGGCATTTAGGACCCCAGGCGCCACAATTCAAAGTGGGATGCAGAGTGTTTTCATAATAGAATTGTTTTGCCCATTGACTTAGAAGTCCCCTCAAACCAAGTTCCCCAGACCCCAGCCCCTGCTTCGGTGACCTTTGAAGCTTTCATTTTATCCCGGAAACCTCTTTACTTTTACTCCTGTCCAATTAGGCTGACCTTCCTTGTTTTGAGTGTTGTCTTTCCCTTCACCCAAAGCAGTTCTTATCTACAGATTGATCAATAAAAAGCCCTCTCCCTCCCTCCCTCCCTCCCTCCCCCCTTTGTAACCACAAAAGTATGTGTTCTTTTCCGTTTTTTCTATTTCTCAAGATCTTATAATAGTGGTCTTATACAATATTTGTCCTTTTGCAACTGACTCATTTCGCTCAGCATAATGCCTTCCAGATTCCTCCATGTTATGAAATGTTTCAGAGATTCGTCACTGTTCTTTATCGATGCGTAGTATTCCATTGTGTGAATATACCACAATTTATTTACCCATTCGTCCATTGATGGACATCTTGGTTGCTTCCAGCTTTTTGCTATTGTAAACAGAGCTGCAATAAACATGGGTGTGCATATATCTGTTTGTGTGAAGGCTCTTGTATCTTTAGGGTATATTCCGAGGAGTGGGATTTCTGGGTTGTATGGTAGTTCTATTTCTAACTGTTTAAGATAACGCCAGATGGATTTCCAAAGTGGTTGTACCATTTTACAATCCCACCAGCAGTGTATGAGAGTTCCAATCTCTCCGCAGCCTCTCCAACATTTATTATTTTGTGTTTTTTGAATTAATGCCAGTCTAGTTGGTGTGAGATGGAATCTCATCATAGTTTTAATTTGCATTTCTCTAATGGCTAATGATCGAGGGCATTTTCTCATGTATCTGTTGGCTGCCTGAATATCTTCCTTAGTGAAATGTGTGTTCATATCCTTTGCCCACTTCTTGATTGGCTTGTTTGTCTTTTTGTGGTTGAGTTTTGACAGAATCATGTAGATTTTAGAGATCAGGCGCTGGTCTGAGATGTCATAGCTGAATATTCTTTCCCAGTCTGTAGGTGGTCTTTTTACTCTTTTGGTGAAGTCTTTAGATGAGCATAGGTGTTTGATTTTTAGGAGCTCCCAGTTATCTGGTTTCTCTTCATCATTTTTCTAGTGTTTTGTATTCTGTTTATGCCCTGTATTAGGGCTCCTAGGGTAGATCCTATTTTTTCTTCCATGATTTTTATCGTTTTAGTCTTTATGTTTAGGTCTTTGATCCACTTGGAGTTAGTTTTTGTGCATGGTGTGAGGTATGGGTCCTGTTTCATTCTTTTGCAAATGGATATCCAGGTATGCCAGCACCATTTGTTAAAAAGACTATTATTTGCCCAATTGACTGACACTCGTCCTTTGTCAAATATCAGCTGCTCATACGTGGATGGATTTATATCTGGATTCTCAATTCTGTTCCATTGGTCTATGTGCCTGTTTTTGTACCAGGACAGGCTGTTTTGACTACTGTGGCTGTATAATAGGTTCTAAAATCAGGTAGAGTGAGGCCTCCCACTTTCTTCTTCTTTTTCAGTAATGCTTTACTTATCCGAGGCTTCTTTCCCTTCCATATGAAGTTGGTGATTTGTTTCTCCATCACATTAAAAAATGTCATTGGAATTTGGATCAGAAGTGCATTGTACGTATAGATGGGTTTTGGTAGAATAGACATTTTTACACTGTTAAGTCTTCCTATCCATCAGCAAGCTATGTTTTTCCACTTAAGTAGGTCCTTTTTAGTTTCTTGTAGTAGTACTTTGTAGATTTCTTTGTGTAGGTCTTTTACATCCTTGGTAAGATTTATTCCTAAGTATTTTATCTTCTTGGGGGCTACCGTGAATGGTATTGATTTGGTTATTTCCTCTTCGATGTTCTTTTTGTTGATGTAGAGGAATCCAAGTGATTTTTGTATGTTTATCTTATAACTTGAGACTCTGCCAAACTCTTCTATTAGTTTCAGTAGTTTTCTGGAGGATTCCTTAGGGTTTTCTGTGTATAAGATCATATCATCGGCAAATAGAGATAATTTTACTTTCTCCTTGCCAATCTGGATGCCCTTTATTTCTTTGTCTAGCCTAATTGCTCTGGCTAGGACCTCTAGCACAATGTTGAATAAGAGCGGTGATAAAGGGTATCCTTGTCTGGTTCCCGTTCTCAAGGGAAATGCTTTCAGGCTCTCTCCATTTAGAGTGATGTTGGCTGTTGGCTTTGTATAGATGCCCTTTATTATGTTGAGAAATTTTCCTTCAATTCCTATTTTGGTGAGAGTTTTTATCTTAAATGGGTGTTGGACTTTGTCAAATGCCTTTTCTGCATCAATTGATAAGATCGTGGTTTTTGTCTTTTGTTTTACTCATATGGTGGATTACGTTAATGGTTTTTCTAATATTAAACCAGCCTTGCATACCTGGTATAAATCCCACTTGGTCGTGGTGGATTATTTTTTCGATATGTTGTTGAATTCTATTGGCTAGAATTTTGTTGAGGATTTTTGCATCTATGTTCATGAGGGATATAGGTCTGTAATTTTCTTTTGTTGTGATGTCTTTACCTGGTTTTGGTATCAGGGAGATGGTGGCTTCATAGAATGAGTTGGGTAGTATTCCGTCATTTTCTTTGCTTTGAAATACCTTTAGTAGTAGTGGTGTTAACTCTTCTCTGAAAGTTTGGTAGAACTCTGCAGTAAAGCCATCCGGGCCAGGGCTTTTTTTTGTTGGGAGTTTTTTGATTACCGTTTCAATCTCTTTTTTTGTTATGGGTCTATTTAGTTGTTCTACTTCTGAATGTGTTAGTTTAGGTAGGTAGTGTTTTTCCAGGAATTCATCCATTTCTTCTAGGTTTGCAAATTTGTTAGAGTACAATTTTTCATAATAATATGATAGGATTCTTTTAATTTCAGTTGGGTCTGTTGTGATGTGGCCCATCTCATTTCTTATTGGGTTATTTGTTTCCTTTCCTGTATTTCTTTAGTCAGTCTGGCCAATGGTTTATCAATTTTGTTAATTTTTTTTGAACAACCAGCTTTTGGCTTTGTTAATTCTTTCAATTGTTTTTCTGTTCTCTAATTCATTTAGTTCAGCTCTAATTTTTATTATTTGTTTTCTTTTAGTGCCTGATGGATTCTTTTGTTGCTCACTTTCTATTTGTTCAAGTTGTAGGGACAGTTCTCTGATTTTGGCTCTTCTTTTTGTATGTGTGCATTTATAGAGATAAATTGGCCTCTGAGCACTGCTTTTGCTGTGTCCCAGAGGTTTTGATAGGAAGTATTTTCATTCGTGTTGCATTCTATGAATTTTTGTATTCCCGCCTTAAAGTCTTCTATAACCCAGTCTTTTTTCAGGAGGGTATTGTTCAGTTTCCAAGTATTTGATTTCTTTTCCCTAATTTTTCTGTTATTGATTTCCATTTTTGTGGCCTTGTGGTCTGAGAAGATTCTTTGTAATATTTCGATGTTTTGGATTCTGCAAAGGTTTGTTTTATGAGCTAATATGTGGTCTATTCTAGAGAATGTTCCAAGTGCGCTAGAAAAAAAAGTATACTTTGCAGCTGTTGGGTGGAGAGTTCTTTATAAGTCAATGAGGTCAAGTTGGTTGATTGTAGCAATCAGGTCTTCCGTGTCTCTGTTGAGCTTCTTACTGGATGTCCTGTCCTTCTCTGAAAGTGGTATGTTGAGGTCCCCTGGTATAATTTTGGAGGTGTCTATCTCACCTTTCAGTTCCGTTAAAATTTGTTTGTGTCTGTTGCAGCCCTGTTATTCGGTGCATAAATATTTAATATGATTATATATTCTGGTCTATTGTCCCTTTAACTAACTTGTATTGTCGCACATCCCCTGTATTCCTCTCCATATGGCAGTTCTGTGCCACGTGTATTTAGTCCCTCTTTTTGATTATTGTGGTCTTTTACATATTGACTTCAATAATTCCCTGTTTTGAGTATTTTTTTTTTAATTAATCTTAATTTGTTTTTGTGATTTCCCTATTTGAGTTGATATCAGGATGCTCTGTTCTGTAACCTTGTGTTGTGCTGGTATCTGATTTTATTGGTTTTCTGACCAAAGAATTTCCTTAGTTTTTCTTGTAGCTTTGGTTTGGTTTTTGGAAATTCTCTAAGCTTTTTTTATCTGTAAATGTCTTAATTTCGCCTTCTTATTTCAGAGAGAGTTTTGCTGGATATATGATCCTTGGCTGGCAGTTTTCCTCCTTCAGTGCTCTGTATATGTCATCCCATTGCCTTCTTGCCTGCATGGTTTCTGCTGAGTAGTCTGAACTTATTCGTATTGATTCTCCATTGTAGGCGACCTTTCTTTTATCCCTGGCTGCTTTTAAAATTTTCTCTTTATCTTTGGTTTTGGCAAGTTTGATGATAATATGTCTTGGTGATATTCTTTTTGGATCAGTCTTAAATGGAATTCGATGAGCATCTTGGATAGATATCCTTTCGTCTTTCATGATGTCAGGGAACTTTTCTGCCAACAGATCTTCAACTATTCTCTCTGTGGTTTTTGTTATCCCTCCCTGTTCTGGGACTCCAATCACACGCAAGTTATTCTTCTTGATAGAGTCCCACATGATTCTTAGGGTTTCTTCATTTTTTTTAATTCTTTTATGTGATTTTTTTTCAGCTATGTTGGTATTAATTCCCTGGTCCTCCAGATTTCCCAGTCTGCATTCTAATTGCTCGAGTCTGCTCCTCTGACTTCCTATTGCGTTGTCTACTTCTGTAATTTTATTGTTAATCTTTTGGATTTCTGCATGCTGTCTCTCTATGGATTCTTGCAACTTATTAATTTTTCCACTATGTTCTTGAATAATCTTTCTGAGTTCTTCAACTACTTTATTAGTGTGTTCCTTGGCTTTTTCTGTAGATTGCCTTATTTCATTTCTGAGGTCATCTCTGATGTCTTGAAGCATTCTGTAAATTAGTTTTTTATATTCTGTATCTGGCAATTTCAGGATTGTATCTTCATTTGGGAAAGATTTTGATTCTTTAGTTTGGGGAGTTGTAGAAGCAGTCATGGTCTGCTTCTTTATGTGGTTTGATATCGACCGCTGTCTCTGAGGCATCACTAAGATATTCTAGTGATTTATTCTGTATTTGCTCACTGAGTCTCATCTTGTTTTGTTTTCCTTCAATATACGTAGATGGGCTACTAGATTGAGCTCTGTTGATTATTGTAGCCCTTGAGTCACTTATGTCCTATTACCAGGTGGTTTGGCGTGTTACCAGATATATAAGCCTAAGAGTCCATTCACTATTCTTGAGTAGAATATGATTTTGGGTCCACCTAGAGAAGTAGTCGTGATAGTTGTGTGCAGCAGACCTTAGGCCCCCAATGCAAGTACCTCTAGAGATTGGTAGGTGTCACTCTCCTTAGACCCCTAAGGCAGCAGGCTAGGTGGTCTTGGGGGGCTTCAGCCCTCAGTTCCCTGTTGTGGGTCAGTGAGGGCTCTGTTGAATTCGCAGAGATATCAGACCTGGGAAACTTGTCTTTCCAGTAAATCGGCTAAAACAGTTGCAGTCAGATCCCTATTAGAAATGCCTTTGCAGTGTAATAGCCACCTTGTTCCCTTTAGGGATGAAAGCTGGAGACTGTGGATCATATATGCTTGGCTGGAGCTGGTTCTGTGTTTTTAGTCCAATTATGGAAGGATTTTTGGTCCCTGGGTTTTTTATGGTTGCTTCTCTCGGGCCAGAAGAATGGGTTAGGAAATGAAAAAAAGATAAACCGCAGAGCAGTTCTCCCTCTGGCTCAGGAAATTCCAATGTTAATGAAGCCGCCTGGAAAGGGGAGGGGAGGGTTCAGATAAACAGGAGAGAGTAGCACCCCAGAATACAGACAAAGTTACTTATCTTGCTTGGTATGACTGTTTTATCTGAGATTCCCGAGGGGCTCGTCGACTGTGTGCACTGGCTGGGTAGGGATTGCCCCCGAGGGTCAGGCCCGCGTCCCGTGCTTGCACTGTCTCAGAGGCCAGGGTTAGTTCCTATGCTCCCAGTCCAAAACCAAGCGTCAAGGTTCCCTGGCTGGGACGCTGCACTCCTGGCTCCAAAACCAGTCGCTGCCTTCCAGTGACTTTTCTTCCTGTCAGCCACGTCGCTGTGCTTCCTTCGTGCACCGGCTGGGCTTCCCCCGAGGTCAGTTCAGGGGGCTAGGGCTGTGCCCCATTTTTGCGCCATCTCAGGATGCCGTGCTCAGCTCCCCTGCGCCCAGTCCAAAGCCCGGTGCCAAGGTTTCCTGACTGGGACGCTGGCTCCAGGCTCTGAAAACAGTCGCTGCTTCCCCTTGGTTGTTCGTTCTCAGTCTCTGTCACTCAGGTCAACTCTTTAGATCTGTGTTTGATGGTCAGGGTTCATAGATTGTTATGTATGTGATCGATGCACTTGTTTTTCTGAGTCTTTGTTGCAAGAGGGAATCTGAGGTAGTGTCTACCTAGTCAGCTATCTTGGCCCCGCCTCCTCCCTGGTTAAATTTATTCCTAGGTATTTTATTCATTTCAATGCTGTCTTAGCCTGGGTTCTCTAGAGAAGCAAAACTAGTAAAGCATATAAATATATATATAGAGAGATTTCTATCAAATAAATGGCTCGCGAGATTGTAGAGGCTGGAGCATCCCAAGCCCATGGATTAGGATAGAAGCTTCTCCTGATTCACATAGCCACAGGGGCTTGTGAACCCAAGATTAGCAGGATGGGAAGCAGCGTTCTTGCTCACAGGCTGTGAATATCTATGAATCCCAAGATTGGCCGGCAAGACCTCAAGGTTTCTTCTGATTCACGTAGCTGCAGGGGCTGGAGAGCCCAAGACTGGCAGGTAAGAGGGCAGGACTCTGCTCACAGGCTGTGAAGATCGATGAATCCCAGGATCGGCAGATAAGCTGATAGCTCAAGTCACAAGAACTGGAGGGCAGAAGAACAGGAGGCAGCCACAGGATCCAGAGTGAGCAAAAAGCCAGAACGTCTGCTTGTGTTCAGTTGCAGGCCACACCCCCAAGAAAGCTGCCTTTCAACTGATTGGCTGCTCACAGCAGATCCCATCATGGGAGTGATCACATATAAACGCTGAGAATCCTGGCCCAGCCAAGCCGACACACAATCTTAACCATCACAGATGCTATTGTAAATGGAGTTGTTTTCTTAATTTCCTTTTCAAAACGCACATTTCTGATGTATAGAAATCTGACAAATTTTTGTATGTTGATATTGTACCGTGCCACTTTGCCAAATTCATTTATTAGTTCTAATATCTTTGTGGAAACTTAGAGATTTTCAATATATATTTAAAAAAAAAACCCAACCCCGTTGCTGTCAAGTCGATCCCGACTCATAGCTACCCTCTAGAACACAGTAGAACTTCCCAAGGAGCAGCTGGTGGATTTGAACTATCGACCTTTGGGTTAGCAGCCAAGCTCTTAACCAGCGTGCCACCAGGGCTCCTTCTGTATATAAGATCGTGTTATTTGTGAAGAAAGATAGTTTTCTTTTCTAATGTGGATGCCTTTTTCATCCCGTTTTCTTGCTGGATTGCTCTACATAGTACTTGCAGTTCAGTGTTGAATAGCAGTGGTTGAGAGCGAGCATCCTTGTATTGTTCCTGATCTTAAGTGGGAAGCTCTTAGTGTTTTGTTGTTAGCAACGTGTTATTCATATAGCCTGTTATCATATTGAGGAATTTCCCTTCTAATACCATCGAAAGGGTATTGAATTTTTTCAGATGCCTTCTCTGTGTTGTCAGCTGAAATGACTATGTGTTTTTCTTTCTTCTGTTAATGTCGTTTATTACATTGATTAATTTTCTAATGTTGAACTGCCCTTGCATTCCTGTGATAAATCCCACTTGATCATGGTGTATAATCCTTTCAGTATGTGTGCTAGCAAAAATTCAAACATAGAGGCATTCGGAGCAGGCTTACAAAGGGTTAATATGAAGCACTCTTAGGCAACAAGTGAGGAAATGAAGGGGTAGTGGTTGTTCTGGGAAAATATGTCCAAAGAACATTCTAGGAAGCATGTAATGAAAATGTTCTCAAAAATTCCTTATCCAAATTGTTGTCAGGAAATGTTTGTCAGAAAATAGATTAACCAAGATAAACTATCAGAGTATGAGATTTTCTTCTTGATTTATCTTTTGAGTTCAGTTTACTAGTATTTTGTAGAGGATTTTTGCATCTGTATTCGTAAGAAATATTGGTCCATAGTTTTCTATTCTTGTGATGTCTTAGTTTGGTTTTGGTATTAGGGTAATGCTAGCCTTTCCCTCCTCTTATATTTTTTGGAAATATTTAAGCAGGATTAGAGCCACTTCTATAAATGTTTGGTAGTATCTGCCAGTGAACCCATGTGACCCAGGGCTTTCCTTATTTTGGGAAGATTTTTGATTACTAATTCAATGCCTTCACTTCTTATTGTTCTGTTGAGATCTTCTAGTTCTTCTTGAGTGAATGTAGAAAGTTTACATGTTTCTAGGAATTTGTTATTTACAGTTAACATTTTCAATATGTAATAATCTAGTTTGAATTGATAGCCACTTAGCTTCAATAGCATTCAAATGTCTTCATTATAACCATGTACCTACTCACTTTACATTGTTATTGTCACAAATTAATCTTTATACTCTGTGTGCCCATTAACATAAATTTATGATTATTGTTTTTTGTATTTGTCTTTTAAAATAAAATAGGATACAAGAAGAGGAATTATAAAACAAAAAGCATAAAACTAATAAAACTATAATACTGACTTTTATATTTACCTATGTAGTTATTTTTATCAACATTCTTTATTTCATCTTGTGGATTCAAGTTACCGTCTAGTGTTCTTTCATTTGTTTCATCTTGAAGGAATATCTATAGCATTTTTTGTAGAGTAGGTCTGCTAGATAGACTTCTTCAGTTTTTGTTTATTTGGAAATGTCTTAATTCTTTATCGTCCTATATAGAATTCTTGGTTGAAAGTCTGTTTGATTTTTTTCTTTTAGCACTTTAAATATGTCATCTCACTGCCTTCTGGCTCTATGACAGCTGATGAGAAGTTGGCTGTTGATCTTATTGAGGATCCCTGATATGTAATGAGTCTGTTCTGGAATTTGTTTAGCATTGTGAATATGTATATTCATGTTTTTCATAAAATTTGGAAAGTTCCTGGCTATTATGTCTTCAATTATCTTTTCTGCCCCTTTCCTTTTTTCTCTTCTCTGGGACTCATATGATGCATATGTTGGTACACTTGATTGTGTTCCTCAAGTCCCTCAAGTTCTGTTAATTTGTCTTTATTCTTTTTTCTTTCTACTCCTCACATATAATTTCAATTGCCTATCTTTGAGGAGCTGATTCTTTCTTCTGTCTGCTCAATGTACCATTGAACCCCGCTGGTGAATTTTTCACTTCCTCTATTATACGTTTTAGCTCTAAAATTCCTATAGGCTTCTTTTTTATAGTTTTTATCTCCTTTTTGAGATTCTTTATTTGTTCATGTATCATTCTCCTGATTTCCTTTAGTTTTTTATCCATTGACTGCATTTAAGACAGTTGAGTTAATATCTTTGACTAATAATTTCCATGTCTGGGTTTTCTCAAGGATTGTTTCTGTCAAATTCTTTTTTTCTTTTCCTGCAAATAGACCACATTCCCCAGTGTCTTTGTATGCTTTGTCATTTTTTTTTTTTTTTTGAGAGCTGGTCATTTTGAGTGTTATAATGCTAACTGAAAATTAAACTCTCTTCCTTCTCAGGAATTGCTGAGTTTTGTCTTTTGAGAGTTACAGCCATCTGTTTGTTTAGTGACTTTTCCAAACTAATTTTGAAAAGTGTATATTCCATGTTGTGTGAGGTCACTGAAGTTTTTATTCCATTATCTCTGTGGTCAGTACGTGATCTGATAAAGATTTCCTTAAATATCTGACTCCAGAAAGGAAAAAAAAGACTGAAAGGTATACTCTCATTTTTAAATTTTCTGATAAACACTGTCAGAGGAAGCCACTGTAGCCTAAGAGAGCCAAAATCAAGGAAAGCGTCTGCACCGGTTCCTAGGCAGCTACCACATCTTCCAAAATGTACGAGCCCAAACTTTAAGAGTATGAGGTTTTTGCTGCCTGCCCCGGCACCAGCCACTGCTCCAAGATTTGGGGCTGCTATGCCATAGCCCTTATAAGTGTACAGTGAGGTTCCAGAGTTTCAATATAGTTCATTCTGATTGTTTTTCTAGTTAATAGTTGTTTTGGTGGAGAGGCTGACCCCTAGACCTTCCTACTCTGTCATTTTGTGATATCACTGTGATTGACTTTTAGGAATTCTTATATATTAGAAAAAATAGGTTTATGTGCTGAGTTATAAATATCATTTTCCAACTGGCCATTTGTTTTATGACTTGGCTCTTGACAGTTTTCTTAATAAGATTTTTTTGGGGAGTATATGTCACTGGGGTTTATATATCTCTTCTTAATGGTCTTCTGGCTTTTCTGGCCTAGAACTACCTTCCCTACTTCCACATCATCAGAAAAATTCTCCGTCCACGGTTTTCAGTTTCTTTAGTACTTTTTTTTTTTTTAGTACTAGTAAGGTCTCTTTCTTTTTTTAATTAATTGATTTTTCATTATAATCTTTGATTTCTTCATAATATAAAGAATTTGATTTCTTTATAATATATTCTGTTATGCTCTGTGAGGTATGATCCTACTTAATATTTTTCCAAATGACTCTCCAAGTGTCTTGAAAGCATTTATTAAAGACTGTACCTTTCCCCTGTCTAACTGGAAATGTCACTATTGTTAGATGACATTGAGTTGGTTCCAGCCCATATCTACCCTAAGTAAACAGAACAAAACACTACCTGGTCCTGCACCATCCTCAGAATTGTTGCTATGTCTGAGCCAATTATTTGCAGCCACTGAGTCCATCTCATCGAGGGTCTTCCTCTTTTTCTTTGACCCTGTCCCTTACCAAGTATGATGTCCGGTTTTACCTCTTCGAAGACAGACTGGTTTGTTCTTCTGGCAGTCCATGGTATATTGAATATTCTTCACCAACACCGTAATTCAAAGGCATCAATTCTTCTTTGGCCTTCCTTATTCGTTGTCTAGCTTTTGCATGCATATGAGGCGATTGAAAATACCATGCTGTCTTAGGCTGGGTTCTCTAGGGAAGCAAAACCAGTAAAGTGTATAAATATATACGTAGAGAGAGATTTATATCAAGGAAATTGCTCACAATGTTGTGGAAGCTGGAATGTCCGAAGTCTGTGGACCAGGATAGAGGCTTCTCCAGATTCGCATAGGCGCAGGGGCTGGCGATCACAAGTTTGGCAAGTTGGAGAGCAAGGGTTCTTGCTCACAGGTTGTTGACGAATTCAAAGACTGGCAGGCAAGACCACAGGTAAGCTGCTAGCTCAAGTCCCAAGAACTGGATGTTAGACAAACAGGAGCCAGCCACAGGATCCAGAGCAAGCAAAAGCCCCCAAGCCTTGCCAGAATGTCTGCTTGTATTTGGATGCAGACCACACAGGCAAGGAAACTCCCTTTCAACTGATTGGCTACTGACAGCAAATCCCATCATGGGGGTGATCATATATCAAATCTCAATAGGGAAGTGATTACAGTATTATATGACTGCCAAAACACTGAGAATCATGGCCCAGCCAAGTTGACACATAATCTTAACCATCACACATGGCTTGGGTAAGGTGCACCACAAAGTGACATCTTTGGTTTTCAACACTTTAAAGAGGTCTTTTGTGGCACATTTGCCCAATGTAATATGTTGTTTGATTTTGGGACTTCTGCTTCTGTGGGGGTTGATTGTACATCCAAGTAAAATGAAATCTTTGACAACGTCAATACTTTCTCCATTTATCATGATGTAGATTATTGGTCCAGTTGTGAGGATTTTCGTTTTCTTAAAAAAAAAAAAAAAAAATTTTTTTTTTTATGTTGAGGTGTAATCCATACTGAAGGCTATAGTCTTTGATCTTCATCAGTAAGTGCTTTAAGTCCTCTTCACTTTCAGCAAGCAAGGTTGTGACATTTGCATATCACAGCTTGTTAATGAGTCTTCCTCCAATCCTGATGCCACCTTCTTTATATAGTCCAGTTTCTCAGATTGTTTGCTGATCATACAGATTGAATGAATATGGTGAAAAGATACAACCCTGATGCACACCTATCTTAATTTTAAACCACACAGAATCCCCTTGTCCTGTTTGAATGACTGCCTCTTGATCTATGTACAGGTTCCACATGAGCTCAGTTAAGTGTTCTGGAATTCCCACTCTTGTCAGTGTTACCCATAATTTGTTGTAATCCACACAGTCGAATGCCTTTGCGTAGTCAATAAAACACGGGTAAACATCTTTCTGGTATTTCTGGCTTGATTTTCTCGCAGTTCCCTGTCAATGTACTGCTGCAACAATTTTTAAATTATCTTCAGCAAAATTTTACTTGCATATGATATTGTTTGATAATTTCTGCATTTGGTTGGATTACCTTTCTTTGGAATGGGTACAAATATGAATCTTTTGCAGTTGGTTGGCTACATAGCTGTCTTTCAAATTTCTTGACATAGAAGAGTAAGTACCTCCAGTGCTGCATCCATTTGTTGAAACATCTTAATTGGTATTCTGTCAATTCCCGGAACATTTTCTTCACCAATGCCTTCGGTGCAGCTTGGACTTCTTCCTTTAGTACCATCGGTTCCTGAATCGTATGCTACCTCCTGAAATGGTTGAACGTTGACCAATTCTTTCTGGTACAGTGACTATGTGTATTCCTTCCTTCTGCTTTTAATGTTTCCCGGATCCTTCAATATTTTGTCCATAGACTCTTTCAGAATTGCAGCTTGAGGATTAAATTTTTTCTTCAGTTCTTTCAGCTTGAGAAATGCCAAGTGTGTTCTTCCCTTTTGGTTTTCTTTCTCTAGATGTTTGCACATTTCATTATGATAGTTTACTTTGTCTTCTTGAGCCACTTTTTGAAATCTCATGTTCAGCTCTTTTACTTCATCATTTCTTCCTTTCCCTTTAGCTACTGTACATTCAAGAGCAACCTTCAGAGTCTCTTCTGCCATCCATTTGGGTATTTTCTTTCAGCCTTGTCTTTTTAATGACCTTTTGCTTTTTTCATGTATGATGTCTTTGATGTCATCCTACAACTTGTCTGGTCTTCAGCCGTTAGTGTTTAATGCATCAGATCTGTTCTTGAGATGGTGTCCAAATTCAGGTGGGATATACTCAAGGTCATATTTTGGTTCTCATGGACTTGTTTTAATTTTCTTCAGCTTTGCTTTGAACTTTCATGTAAGCAGTTGACGGTCTGTTCTACAGTTGGCCCCTACCCTCGTTTTGACTGATGATCTCTAGCTTTTCCGTGTCTCTTTCCACAGATGTAGTTGATTTGATTCCTGTATTTTCCCTCTAGTGAGGTCCACTTGTATAGTCGCCTTTTATGTTTACTTATATGTTTTGTGTTTATTTATGCTAAATTCATGTAAATATTTTAGTGTATTTCTGAACATTGTATTCTTGCCCCTTGATTTGTCTATCAATTCATGCACCAGTGCCATGTGACATTAATTGGAGCTTTTCTAGAAATGTTAGGATTTGTTCCCCTCATCACTCTTATTTTTCAGAATTTGCCTATTCTTAGTTGTTGCTGCTGCTGCCACCTTGTATTGGTTTTATGTGATCTCCATTTGTCTTTTTCTTTAGTATATTCCAATATTAAAGTTATCTCTATTTTGTATTATGGGTAATTGTCTTTACTTCTGTTTTTTTACTTACTTACTGTTTACCACAGTAAAACAATTTTTTTAAAAAAGCAGTGAAGTACTGGTACAGGTTAATGACATTGAACCTTGAAAACATTATGCTCAGTGAAAGAAGCCAATCACAAAAGACCATTTACTATATGATTGATTTATATCAAATGTCCAGAATAGGCAAATCCATAGAGACAGAAAGTAGATTTATGGTCGCCTAGATCTGGAGGCATTGTGAGAAAATGGGGAGTGACTGTTAATGGGTGTGGAATTTCTTTTGGGGTGATGGTTACACAACTCTGTGAATATACTAAAAACCATTGAATTGTATGCTTTAAGTAGGTGAATTTTATGGTATGTGAATTACATCTCAATATAATTAAGCTTTTAAAATAATATGAATGAGAATATTAATGAATAAGAGACTTTGACTTGATAATTTTTGAAACTCAGTGAGAAATACTTAGAAGTTCACTATATTGCTTTGTGTACTTTTGCTTCTGTTGTAAATTCTCAACAATAAAAAGGTAAAGAAACAAAGACTTCTATACTCAGACTCCAAGACTTAGTATCAGAACTTCATACAATTAATTGTGCCCTGCCTATATAGCCATGGAGTGATCATGCTTTTGCCCCTTAGTCTTCTAAATTGTCCCTGTTTTTCTCCCTCTTCAGACCCTATGCAAACTCTTTGTTTACATCTGTGGGTTCATTTTAAAGCAGCTGTCTTTATTTCCTTTTTATTATTTCACTACGTGAACAGTGCTACTGATGGAAATGTTTACCTTGTTAGAGTACCGATCAGAGCTGATTGGTGGGAGAACCTGTTTCTGAGTTCCACAGAGCCTATAATTAAAACTGTAATAAATCCTTTGAGTAAAACTGAATATACGTACATTTGAATACAACGCTGTTTGCCCTTACCTCTCTGTAATGCAGAGTATACCAGTGCATCTTTATACAGTAAATAGAGCCTATGGTGGAGGTAAACCTATGGTGGTGGAACATTAAAAAGAAAGAAAATACATAATATAAAAATCACAGGGTGTTCTTAGGATGAGGATAGAAGTTTTTTCTTTCCCTTCACTAAAATACTTCCTTCAGTGATTTAATTAAGAAATATATATTAAGTCAAGGCAATGTGCTACACTTGGTGAGGGGGCTCAGGAAGAGGATTCTCTGAAACACAATCCTTACAAGATTTTTAAAATCCTCTGGAGAATTTCAAAGATTATACCAATGTACTCATAGCTCTGATAAGTTAGATGGCAATAAGTGCAAAAGAAAAGCACAAACAAAATACTCAGAAAATTCTGTGGCGGAGGAGAGTCTGTATTTGTTTACTGTATTTTCGTGCAAATAGGGTATGCCTTCTATGTTTGTTTGCCAGCCACTGTCCTCCCTCACAGAGGTATTTTCATAACCACTGTTATACCAAAATTTTTTTACATGTTGGTGTAAAAATTAGCATAGCACACTTATGAAAATACTTTGTGGTGCAGGGGAGGGCGTGATTGCAAACAAACAGAAGGGGCACGTGTTATTTGCATAAAAATATGGTACATTGGAAAAATTACTGCAAAAGACCTCTTTATTTTATTTTTTGGATAGGAACAATAATTTTATTATATTTTTCTCCCCTTTTTTAAATTGTATTTGAGTTGAAGGTTTACAGAACAATCTAGCTTCTCATTAACCAACTAGTACACATATTGTTTTGTGACATTGGTTACCAACCTCACAACATGTCAACACTTTCCCCTTCTCGACCTTGGGCTCCCTGTTACCAGCCAAAGACCTCTTTAAAGTGTTAAAAAGCAATGATGTCATTTTGTTGACTAAGATGTGTCTGACTCAGGCCATGGTCTTTTTAGTTGCCACGTATGTATGCGAAAACTGGACAATGAAAAGGAAGACTGAAGAATTGACACATTTGAATTGTGGTGTTGGCAAAGAATATTGAATATACCGTGGACTGCCAGAAGAATGAACAAATCCATTTTGGAGGAACTAAAACCAGAATGCTCCTTAGAAGCAGGGGTTGCGAGACTTTGCTTACTTTGGCACATCATCAGAAAAAACCAATTACTACAAAAGGACGCCATGCTTGGTAAAGTAGAGGGTTAGCAAAAAGGAAGACCCTCAATGAGATGAACTGACACAATGGCTAAAACAATGGGCTCGGATGTACCAGCAATTGTGAAGATGATGCAGGACCTTGGAAATGTTTCATTCTGTTATCCATAAGGTTGCCATGAGTCAGAGCCGATGGATGGCAGTTAACAACAACAAGGTTTTGACAGGTGCTGTTTTAATTGTGTCCCCCAAAATATCTGTCAACATGGCTAGTCTAGGATTCCCATTGTTGTGTGACTGTCCACCATTTTGTCATCTGATGTGATTTTCCTATGTGTTGTAAATCCTATCTTATGATGTTAATGAAGTAAGATTAGAGGCAGTTATATTAATGAGGCAAGACTCAATCTACAAGATTAGGTTGTGTCTTAAATCAATCTCTTTTGAGATAAAAAAGAAAGAAGGGAGCAGAGAGACAGGGGGACCTCATACCACCAACAAAGTAGTGCCAGGAGCATAGTATGTCCTTTGGACCCGGGGTCCGTGCTCTGAGAAGCTCCTCAACCAGGGGAAGACTGATGATAAGGACCTTTCTCTAGAGCCAACAGAGAGAGAAAGCCTTCCCCTGGAGCTGATGCACTGAATTTGGACCTCTTGCCTACTAGACTGTGAGAGAATTAGCTTCTTTTTGTTGAAGCCATCCACTTGTGTTACTTCTGTTATAGCAGCACTAAAGAACTAAGACAGGTGCAAAGAATATTATGAACAAACACACAGAAGCCAGAAAATACAAAGTATGTTTGAGAAACAGCTAGTAATCTTTAGCTGAAGCATAAAATGATAAAGAAAAAAAAAATGATATAAGTATGAAAATTCAAAACCTGTTACTTGAATGTAGATCGTAGACTTGAAAGCTAGGTTAAGATGTTTTTGTAATTCAGCCGTCAATGAGCACTACTGTAAGTTTTTAATGGAGGTAATGACGTAATCAATCCAGATAGCACACAGAGTTATTTGATTGATGTTGTTAGAGTTGGATTGGCAAGATGAGGTTAGGAACAACTAGAAAATAAAGTGACTGTTATATGGTGACGGTCATGGATTGAATTGTGTCCCCAAAATATCTATCAACTTGACTAGGTTATGCTTCCTTTGTATTTTTGCGTAATTGTCTACCATTTTATCTTTTGACGTGATTTCCTTATGTGATGTAAAGCCTATCACTATGATGTAATAAGATGGATTAGTGGCAATTATACTGATGAGGTCTACAAGATTAGATAGTGTCTTAAGCCAATCTGTTTTGATAAATAAAAGAGAGAAGTGAGTAGAGAGACATGGGGACCTCATACCACCAAGAAAGCAGTGCCAAGAGCAGAGCACGTCCTTTGGACCTGAGGCTCCTATGTTGAGATGCTCCCAGACCAAGGGAAGACTGATGCATCACAGGGACCTTCCTCCAGAGCTAACAGAGAAGGCCTTCTCCTGAGCCAGCACCCTGAATTCAGACTTCTAGCCTACTGGACTGTGAGAGAATAAACTTTTCTTTGTTAAAGGCATCAACTTGTGGTATTTCTGTTATAGCAGCACTAGATGACTAAGACAGTGACTGAGGATGAAAAGGAAGGAATGGATGCTAGAAACACTGGTTATCAGGTCAGGTGTGGGGACGCAAAAGGGGAAAGGAATAAACAGCAACTCTGCGGTTTAGAATTTGAATGACTGGTGGATGTAGGTACATTTAAGATAAGTAGAAAAGTCAAGAGGGAAAATGTGGTTTGCAATTGTTTATGATGTTGATTTTGAGTGCATTTTAGGTTTCCAGATGTTTGAGCTTGCTTTGGAAAGTTTGTTATCATGAGAGAGGTCAGCATTTTAGATGTGGATTCGGAGCCCCCACTTTAGAGGTCATAGTTAAATGCATGAAATTGCCAAGGGACAGAAGAAAGCCAAAAGAAGAATATTGGGGAACACAAGCCACTAAAAGGCAACCACAAAAGTACATTGTATGGAAATCATGTAAGCCAAGAATTTCAAGAAGAAAGGATGGTAAACAAATTTTATGGGGAAGATGACTGATCAGGAAAAAAAAAAATATTATGTCATCATGGTTAAAAGCTTGTAGCTAGACTGCTGAATTTAAATCCCAGATCTGTGACAAATTACTTTATCTCTGTTCCTCAGTGTCCATATCTAAAAAATAGGTGTATTACTTTAAATGGTGCTGGGACAATTGGATTCCCACATGCAGAAAAATGAAACAGGATCCATGCCTCACACCATACACATGCAAAATTCAAAATGGATTAAAGACTCAGAAAAAAAAAAAAAAAAAGAAGTGCAACCTAAAACCATAAAATTCTTAAAAGAAAATGCAGGAGCAATGCTGTCAGACTTAGCTTTTAACAACAGATCATCTAATACAATAACAAAAGCAGAAACAGCAAAAGACAAAATAAATAAACGAGACCTCATAAAAATTAAAAACTTTTGTTCATTAAAAGATTTTACCAAAAATGTGAAAATACAAGGTAGCAACTGGGAGAGTATCTTTGGAAACCATATATCCAATAAGAATCTAATAACCTATGTATGTATAAAACTTCAACAACTTACCAACAAAAAGACAAATAATCATAAAATGGGCAAAGGACTTGATTTGACATTTCACCAAAGGGGAAATTCAAATGACCGACAAACACATATTCAACGTCCTTAACCATCAGGGAGATGTAAATCAAAACCACGGTGAGATAGCATTTCACTCCCACTAGGATGGCTAAGTGAAAAGTAAAACAGAAAATAACCAATGTTGGTTAGGACTTGGAAAAATGGGACCCTTATCTATTGCTGGTGGGAATGCAAAATGGTACAGCCATTGTGGAAAACAGTGTGGCAGATCCACAAAAAAACTAAAAATAGAACTACCATATGACCCAGCAATTCAACTCCAAGGTATACCAAAAGACTTGAAAGCAGAGACTCAAACAGAGGCTTGTACACCAGTGTTCACTGCAGCACTATTCATAGTAGCCAAAAAGTAGAAACAACCTAAATGCAAATCGACAGATGACTGAATAAACAAAATGTAGTACATACAATGGACTACTACTCAGCAAGTAGGAGAAATGAAGTCTTGATACATGTCAACAATATGGATGGAGCTTGAAGACATTATGCTGAGTGAAATAAGTCAATGACAAAAAGACAAATATTGTATGACCTCACTTATATAAAATGACAAGAAAAGGCAAATGTATAGAGATCAGAGTTTATTAGTGGTTACCAGAGGCAGGAGGTAGTAGGAAAACGGAAATTATTATTTATGGAGTACTGAGTTTCAGTTTATGATGATGGAAAAATGCACTGACTAAGGGTAGGATTCTTTTTCAATCCTTGGTTCCATGTCCTCTTCTGAAACTGGCCTGAATTTCTGGCAGTTCCCTGTCGATATACTGCTGTAGCCGTTTTTGAATGATCTTCAGCAAAATTTTGCTTGTGTGTGATAATAATGATATTATTCTATAATTTCCACATTCGGTTGGATCACCTTTCTTGGGAATAGGCATAAATATGGATCTCTTCCAATCAGTTGGCCAGGAAGCTGTCTTCCATATTTCTTGGCATAGACGAGTGAGCACCTCCAGCGTTGCATCTGTTTGTTGAGACGTCTCAATTGATATTCCATCAATTCCTGGAGCCTTGTTTTTCGCCAATGCCTTGAGAGCAGCTTGGACTTCTTCCTTCAGTACCATCGGTTCCTGATCATATGCCACCTCTTAAAATGGCTGAACATCGACTAATTCTTTTTGATATAATGATTCTGTGTATTCCTTCCATCTTCTTTTGATGCTTCCTGCGTCGTTTAATATTTTCCCCATAGAATGCTATTGCAACTTGAGGCTTGAATTTTTTCTTCAGTTCTTTCAGCTTGAGAAACACCAAGCGTGTTCCTTCCTTTTGGCTTTCCACCTCCAGCTCTTTGCACATGTTATTATAATACGTTGTCTTCTCAAGACACCCTTTGAAATCTTCTGTTCAGTTCTTTTACTTCATCAATTCTTCCTTTTGTTTTAGCTGCTCGACGTTCTAGAGCAAGTTTCAGAGTCTCCTCTGACATCCATCTTGGTCTCTTCTTTCTTTCCTGTCTCTGCAGTGACCTCTTGCTTTCTTCATGTATGATGTCCTTGCACAATTCGTCTGGTCTTCGGTCATAACAAATCATGGATAACATTGTGAAGAATGGGAATTCCAGAACACTTAATTGTGCTCATGAGGAACCTTTACATAGATCCAGAGGTAGTTGTTCGGACAGAACAAGGGGATACTGATTGGTTTAAAGTCAGGAAAGGTGTGAGTCGGGGTTGTATTCTTTCACCATACCTATTTAATCTGTATGCTGAACAAACAATACGAGAAGCTGGACTATATGAAGAAGAATGGGGCGTCAGGATTGGAGGAAGACTCATTAACAACCTGCATTATGCAGATGACACAAGCTTGCTTGCTGAAAGTGAAGAGGACTTGAAGCACTTACCAATGAAGATCAAAGGCCACAGGCCTTCAGCATGGATTGCACTTCAACATAAAGAAAAACAAAAATCCTCACAATTGGACCAATGAGCAACATCATGATAAACGGAGAAAAGATTGAAGTTGTCAAGAATTTCATTTTACTTGGATCCACAATCAACAGCCATGGAAGCAGCAGCCAAGAAATCAAAAGACGCTTTGCATTGGGTAAATCTGCTGCAAAGGACCTCTTTAAAGTGTTGAAGAGTGAAGATGTCACCTTGAAGATTAAGGCGCACCTGACCCAAGCCATGGTATTTTCAATCACATCACATGCGTGTGTAAGCTGGTCAGTGAATAAGGAAGACCGAAGAAGAATTGACGCCTTTGAATTGTGGTGTTGGCGAAGAATATTGAATATACCATGGACTGGCAAAAGAACAAACAAATCTGTCTTAGAAGAAGTACAACCAGAATGCTCCTTAGAAACAAGGGTGGCGAGACTGCGTCTTATATACTTTGGACACGTTGTCAGGAGGCATGAGTCCCGGGAGAAGGACATCATGCTTGGCAGAGTACGGGATCAGCGGAAAAGAGGAAGACCCTCAACGGGGTGGATTGACACAGTGGCTGCAACAATGAGCTCAAGCATAACAACGATTGTAAGGATGGTGCAGGACTGGGCAGTGTTTCGTTCAGTTGTGCAGAGGGTCGCTATGAGTCGGAAGCGACTCAACAGCAACAACAACAACAACAAGGGTAGGATTGCACAGCGGATTATTGTAAGTGCTGTCAGTAAGTCGTATGCCTGTAAAAAGTTGAACTGGCAAAAGTTGTGTTATATATTTACAACAATGACAAAAAACAGATGAAAAAGAGTAGCTGCTGAGCTGCTTATGTACAGCCAAGCACCTCATAGGATTTGGTTCCTTGGTGTGGTGAAATGAGTTTCTTTACGTGGCCTTTTGCTTTAGTTCTGTGAAAAAGAGAGAAAAAGAAAATAGCTTGGGAGATTATTCCCCTGGACCCTGAGGAGTTGTTCTAGTTGCTGTAGTTCTTTGGAGAAGCTTGTTACTTTTGCCCAGGGAAGAAGCCTGTCTCTGCAGGCAGACAATACCAGTTCTTATGCAAATAGGAGGAGCCTTTTGCAGGGATATTTGTCAGTTTAATCCAGTGAGAGGATTATTCAGTCGACCTTGCATGTACCAGAAAAGTAAAACAACCCATTTGCCATCGAGTTGATTTTGACTCATAGCCTCCTTATAAGGACAGAGTAGAACTTTCCCATATTGCTTCCAACGAGTGACTGGTGGATTTGAACTGCTGAACTTAAGATTAGCAACTGAGCTCTTAACTACTGCGCCACCAGGGCTCCACTGTGCATACTGGGTACGTAAAATCTGCCCAGCAGGGTTAAAGGAGTTCCCTATATAAGGAGCCATCCCACAGAGGTTGAGGGGGGACCTCACTACCATCAAAAAGAAGAACATGGAACGGAATGTGTCCATTTGACCCTGGGTCCCTGAGCTGAGAACCTCCTAGACCCAGGAGACGGACAGAGCTGTACCACTGGAGACAGCACAAGATGGCAAGCCTTGGCAGCAAGTATCACAGAGTCCAGCAGCAGGGAAACAGCAGCAGTAGAAAAAGGGACCAACTCGATATGGCTCGGTGGGCTTCCCAGGCCACAGAGCTAGGTGGCTTCAGTGGGCTGGCTGACCTATGGAGCAAGAGAGAGCTGAGCACCTTCGAGTGGGTGGCTTGCTGGCAAGTGGGGTGCCTCTGAGTACTTGGCAGAGCTAAGAGGGCTGTAACACTTGCCCAAGCAGGACAGGGGCCAAGAAGAGGCAAGTCTTAAGGGGATATGTGGCCGAGGGAGAGAGAGAGAGAGCACGAGCTATCTCACAATAAAGATGGGAGAAATGTGTTCTTCGCTTTGAGGGATCCTTCCAGACCTTACCTGTGTGCTTCGCAACATTGATCCTGTTTCCTTTTTCTTCCAAGTTAATCCTGATCCCATTTTACTTCCTTAATAAACCACATAACTGTGAGTATGGTTGCTGAGTTCTGTGTGGCCATTACAGTGAATTATCAAACCCAGCAGAGAAGTAGAGAGTGCCGTGGCGAGGATTCCTAGTCTCAGAATTGGTAAAGGCTTGAAAGCATAGGTATGCCTAACTTCCACCTCACAGGAATCAGCTTTGGGCTGATTCCGATGGTGATTCTTATTCTTCTTGAAGTTAGAGGAGGTCTGGTACCGCCATTACCACGTTACAACTAGTATGAGAAGTAGGATAAAAAGGTTGGAGAGTTGGGGCATGTCTGACCTCCAGCTAAAAGAAATCAGCTTTGGGCTGATTTTGGTGCTCATTCTCATTCTCCTTGAAGTTATACAAGGTCCGACACTGCTAACCATGTTACACTTGATTTGGAGGTTTAGGGTCATGGTTTCTGGGGACTTCCCAGTTAATTGGCCTAATAATGTGTGTAGTGTTTCTCTTCTACCTCTTAGTTCCTTGCATATTGCGTTGGTCTTAAAAGCTTGCAAGTGGCCTACAAGGCAAAAAAATTAGCCTGTATTTGCCTGGAGCAAAAGAGGAGAAAGGAGAATCAGAAAAAGGAAGAGGAAATGGAATGTGTGGCTAATTGACTCCATGAACAACTGTCTCCTTTGCTATGATACCAGAAGAACTGGATGGTGCCCAGCTACCATTACTGAATGTTTTGATCAAAGAGGCTATAGAAGAATTCTGATCAAAAGGGGGAAAATGTAGAACAGAATTTCAAATTCTCTTGGACTCCAGACTTTCTAGAGCCATGGAGGCTGGATGAACCCTCAAACTGTTGCCCTGAGATAATCTTTAAACCTTAAATCAGAAATATCTGCTGAAATCTACCTAACACCAAACAATAATTTAGCTTAACTATAAAGAAGCAGGCTCAAAGAGCTTGTGATTTACCCAAATGTTTGAGTATTGTGGAAGCACTGGGGAGAATCAACTCAGAAAAAGGGGGTGGAATGGTTGCACAACTTCAAGAATGTTATTAGTGTCACTGCATTGCACATGTAGAAACTGTTGAATTGTATGTTTCACTTTGTATATTCTCAGCAACAAAATAAATAAAATTTTAAAAAATAAAAATAAATTTAAAATGGGCATAATAAAGGTATCTGCCTTGTAGAGTTATTTTGTTATTAAGTTAATAAATGCAGGTAATGCATTTGGAAGAATGCCTGAAAAATGTCTGTAAGCATCAGGCATTATTGTTTAATACTATTAATATAATATGGTTTTGAGAAGATAATTTCAGAAGAGTTGTTAAGTCAGCTGCAACAGGGCAATGTTGGTAGTAAGGAAGTGAAGACCTAATTCAAACAACGGTGAAGGTATAAAGGAAAGTGAAATAGTATGGCAGCTTCATGGGAAACAAAAATGAGGTTAAGAAGTTTAAATTTCAATGACTTTACCAAATGCTTATTGAGAAGTGTTACATTAGTTTCATGAATTCTGATGATCATTTTTTTTACTGTGGTAATTGGGAGGCAAAAAAGTTACATAATCTCTGAGATCTTTTTGCTGCCTTGAGGTCCTTCATAAACCTAGGAAGCTGTAGCAACTCATTTGTTTTAACACTTTAATGGAGTTCATTCGGTATTTTGTATTTAGCATTAAATGGGTTTGTGGTAGTTACTCAGTGGGCATTATGATGAAGATTTGTAGCAAATATAAAAACAAGATTAGAAATCAGTTTTCTTGAAAGGTCAATTTTGAAGAAATATAATGACAGAAAAAACTTTTATGCAGTTTTGATTATAAATGATTTTTAGTAGTGATTTGTCTTTTTAAAAGTTTTAACCATAATTGGCTAACAACTCTGGGATAAAAAACACAAACATTGATTGCTGTGATTTCAGGAATCATTTTCAGTGTTTTAACACTTTTGTTCTATCTTTTAAGAGGGTTAATTTAGCTCTTTAAGTCTAACTTAAAGATAGGTTGAACACTATTCTCACTTTGTTTAGATGATTCTAACATATTACTCTTATGATTTTAATTAATTTCAATAACTAGATTCATCTAACTTCAATGCACACTTGACTTTTTATTAATACATATGTTCTTATATGTGCCAAGATGACATAATTTTTTATTTTTACTTGATATTGGAGAACTTATTTTGAATATTTCAATTTTAGAATAATTATCAGTGTAGTGTTATCTTTTATTTTTAAGGACTTCATAATCTTTACTTTTTCATGTCAGTTGGTACTTCTTGAGTAACAAAGCATTTTCACAAATTTTTATTATTCAGTCCTCATAAAAAGCTTATGTGCTCAGTATCATCACCCCTACCTTTTATAAAAGAGGAAGCAGGCTCAGAGAGTTTGTGACTTGCCCAAGACTGTAAACAGAACTGGATTTCCTGTTAAGGTCTTCCAACTTGAAACCCTGGATCCTTCTGGTTAGACTTTACTATTTTAATCACAATATATTCTTGCCTTTATAAATTCAATGAAAGTAGCTGTTTTGTTCCAGACTGCCAAACTTATGTCAAAATTTATAAACAAGTAAAATTCTCATGAAGTAATTGCACCCCTCCTTCCTACTCCTACCCTTCCCCTCTCCCCCCCCCCCGACCCCAGGATATTCAGCAACATTGGTAGAAATTTTTTATTTTTATGACTGGGGGGTGGAGATGCTACTGTCATCTAGTGGGTAGAAACCAAGGATGCTGCTAAATCTTCTGTAATGCACTGGAGGACAACCCACAAACAAAGAATTACCTGGTTAAAATGTCAATAGTACAAGGTTTAGAAATCCTGCTGTGAAGAATAATACCTTATTTACCCTTTCTTAATCTTTAATATGCCTGACTGAAGCCATGATATTTTTAATCACCTTATATGCATGTGAAAGCTGGACTATGAATAAGGAAGACCAAGGAAGAATTGATGGCTTTCACTTATGGTGTTGGGGAAGAATATTGAATATACCATGGACTGCCAGAAGAACAAACAAATCTATCTTGAACGAAGTACAACCAAAATACTTCTCAGAAGCAAAGATGGGGAGGTTTTGTCTCATGTACTTGGACATGTTATCAGGAGGGACTAGTCCCTGGAGAAGGACATCATGCTTGGTAAAGTAGAAGGTCAGTGAAAAAGAGGAAGACCTTCAATGAGATAAACACAGTGGCTGCAACAGAGGGCTCAAACATATCAACAAACATGGACTGGGCAGTGTTTTGTTTTGTAAATAGGGTCACTATGAGTCCGAATCGATACCACGGCACCTCACAACAATAATGTTGATATGGAATCCCACCATCCCTTCATGCTATAACTGTAATATTTTCTCCCCCCAAAATGATTTAAAATCTTGTTTTTTTTAGGTAGTGTAGTATAAAGGTTATTATCTTCCATGGCACAGGAATAATATTGGGATATTTCAGTACTGTTATTAAGAATGAGCATTAATACTGCTCTGAAAATGCCATATATAAATTAAAATTTTCTGAAAAATAGTTTATGTTCCTGGATGGGATAAGAAAAATTAAAGCACAAATGTTTTATTTCAAACAAATGCTTTTAATGATGTTTTCTTTATTTTATAATTTTATTTAGCTTATTTTGAATGCCGATAAAAAATACATAAAGCACTCTTAACTTTTATACAGAGCTTTCAGTTGTGTCTGTTTTATTTAACACTTTGCCTATTTAGTTACACCAGGTGAGTTTTTCAGAATTTTCCAGTTTGAGCATATTTGAGGAGAAAATTTGGAGTAGAATTGATAGTATCCAGGCTCTTCAGATCTTCCAAATGGGATATTTCAAAAGTACTCTTAAGTGTAGAGGTTACAATGTTGTATAACCTAACAACGGGCATGTCATTATAAGCTTATAATAACTGTGATAATAAAAAATGTGAGTTGCAGATTTTATATAAACACTCACTACACATTTTTACAGAGACTTAATAATTAAAAATAAAAAAAAATTTTTTTTTTTTTTAGATAATAATAATTAAAAAAGGAAAGCATGTAGTATAGTCTGAAAACCAGCTTTCATGAATAGCATTTGTTGAGTTGGTAAAAAAACACTTACTGAAGTCTTTATTGTAAGAAATTAGTTTTAAATGTAAAGAAAATAAGGCCCTAAGATGTGAGAATTTGAATATGATTATATCAAACCATACTCTATCATCCTCCGAAATATTACACTACTACCCGAGTTATTGACGAAAAGAAGAAAAATAGTACAGCGTACTCTTCATGTGGCTGTCTTTTTAACTTTCTTTTCTGACAGCAAGTGAAGAAGCACAAATTTTGCTAAATGAAGCATTTCATTTACAGTACTGTTCCTTTTAAAATGTACTTGATAACAAAGTATTAAATACTGAACGACTTACATGTTTGTTACTGAGAAAGAGATGGTCAAGCCTGAGATTCATGCAAAATCATTTATATGCAAAAGGAAACGTCAACAATCCTTCTCATAATCCTAATGTAACAATAATTTTGCAAAATTCTGGTGAATTTTTTTGTCACAAAATAAGTCAGTGGACTTGCCTCATTATGTACCTAATTTACAACCTTAAAATTTGGGAACAGATTTTTGCATGTGTGTATAATACCACCACTACTGATAGAGTTCAAGTATTCCAAATGTAAGGATTTTTGAGTTTCATATTAAATAATAGACGTTACTGATTATTACTTTCTGAAGTTCCCAAGCTGAACACTCATTCTGCCCAAAACACAGCGGAATGTTGCAGGTTGTACTTCCCAGTACTTCACCGGGTTGTTGAATAAACTTATGGCGCTGTATAAAGATTTCTTCATCTTTGGCACTGTTGGACAGAAGTCATTCACTCCCACTTTTGTAATTGAATTAGAATGAAGGAAGATTATCTGTTGTGTTAGGAAAAAACAATGTATTATTAATATCTAGTACATGTAAAAGGAAGATATTCTGTTTAGGGGTCTATTTGTCTGTGTATTTCACCTTGGTTTGCAAGTATTTTCACTTAAAATATGTGTACTTCAATATGCATATTAAATACCTGTTATAATGACTCAAGCTTGTGGTATAAAGTGCTTTGTGTATGGGATGTGGCACAGAACCACGTGCAAGGATCAACGCACCCAGGTTAGGTTCCCTCTCTCTTTCTCTGTCTCTCCATCTATATATGTGTTGTTGCTAGTTGTTGTCAAGTCGATTCCAGCTCATGGCACCTCCGTGTGTGCAGAGTAGAACAGCTCTATAGGGTTTTCAAGACTGACCTTTCATAAGCAGATTGCCTGACTTGTCTTCTGAGGTGGGTTCAAACCTCTAGCTTTTCAACGAGTAGCCAAATGCTTAACCGTTTGTACCACCCAGAGACTCCATATATATGTATGTATGTACGTATACATATAAAACCAAACCAAACCCATTGCCATCGAGTCGATTCTGGCTCATAGCAATCCTATAGGACAGAGTAGAACTGCCCTGAAGGGTTTCCAAGGAGCGCCTGCTGGATCCGAACTGCCGACCTTTTGGTTAGCAGCCATAGCTCTTAACTATTGTGCCACCAGGGTTTCCATACATATATATAGGCATATGTATACATAGAGAGAGAGAGATGTAGACATATAGAGACAGAGTTATTTCAGCGGCACATTTAAAGGATTAGAAATGAGCAGAAGAATGAAATTTAATGCTTCAAGTATTCGGCTTGCTATATGAATGTGAAGAATTGTTAGCTAGCATTTTCTGTGATCAAGGGAGATAAGTATACAACTGCTTTTTTAAGTTATTTCATAAATACATATTTGTAATACAGCAGTAATAGTTGAATCTTTATTGCACCAATTACAATTTTGTAGTCTCTTGAGGGCTATGAACAATATGCGATGGATCCTGCCTACGTAGAACTCTGGGAGAGAACCAGAGTAAGACACACCAAACACCTGACTTCATGGTAATGTCAATCGGAACTTATTAACTAATACAAAAACAACCCCATCCAGCATAGATATGTTTTTTCTGGCTCCCCTGCACAGATCCTTGCACGTAAGCACACAGTATATAAACACACCCTGCACTGCCTGCACGAACTCTACCTGGGCCACTCTCAGCGCTTCGCTGTCTAAGGTGAAAATCTTGGTGCTGACCTCTGTCTGTAAGTTCCCTAATAAAGCTAGATCAGATCAACCTGAATTTTACAGTCCCCCCTGCCACCTTTTTTTTCCTTTTTTCCAGAATCTGACCTGTGCCCCCTTCAGAGCCACTCCTGCCGCTGGTCTGGTGGGGTGCAACAACACTGTGTACATGTCTTTTTAAATTAAATTATTACTCAGAAAGGAATAGTGAGTATAGGAATTTTCCACCATCCCCCTTTAATAGCCCTTTAAATTCCTTCTTTAGCCTTTCTTGGCAACAGTGAGATTTCTGGGAAATCAAAGCAATCTACTGAATTGACAGCACGTTGGCATATAAAACAGCAGGAGCCTTTTGCTGGCAGAGCTAGGATGTAAGCTTCTGGCTGTTGTTACTTCTTGATTCTGCCTTTACAGGTTGCTAAGACTGATTTGAGCCAGGTCATGAAAAACCTTTACGTTTGGTGTTAGATCCTCTTCCATCCTCTATTAGTCCGGGAGGTTTTGTGACAGGTGCTTTATTTGGTTCCTGTACATTTCTCTGGCAGCTCACTATTAGTACCCTGCCCGCAGCACTGACCTCACTGGGAGTGGAAACTAGTGCTGGATATGGTATGTTTACTTTGTGAGAATTCATTGAATGGTACACTTATGACTTGTGTTCTTTTCTGTTTGTATTATAATTCTGTTCATTAAAAAAAAAAAAAAAATGCTAGCAAGAGTATAGATACATTTGATAGAGACCAGAAGCTGGGATCAGAGTTGCAGAGAAAAGTAAGCAAAAATGAGATCAGAGATGGGATAGCTTGGTACTGAAAGGATGCAGGTGATGTTCACTGGTTAGATAGACATTCATAGGCAGCCTCGGAAAAACTCAGAGGCAAAAGTTGTTACCTTGAGATCAGTACCTGCTCATAGCACATCCATTTTGATAGCTCATGTCTCAAGGGAGTGCAATAAACAAAGCTTATTTAAAGATAGATCAAGAAGAAAACTAGAAAAAGTGGCTCAGGGCCCAGTGTTTTCTGTTATACAGCACATAAGAAAGATGGATTAAGGTGAAGCAGAATTCCCCACAGATTCTTCACCTGAGGTCCATAGATGTGAGACTCCTAAAATTAGGTGCAAATTCTTGTCTGCATTATGTTCTTGGGAGCTTCATCAGAATCTCAGAAAGAGTCTGTAACCCCTCTCATCTATTTAAGTTACTAGATTAGAAGGATAAGATTTCTAATAATGAAAAACAAGAAATGACAAAATTTGAACTCTTAATCTTTAAATGCTGACTTTCCATTAGCAATGTATTCTTTTTTGAATAAAATAATGCATATACCTTAAGAATATAGTACACACCAGTACTACCTTGATAAATAAAAAGACCTGAAGTCTAGTCTTCATGTTCTCCTTTTGTGAAATGTTTTCACAATGAAAGGATATACAATCCTATTTGGGTCCCTCCCAACCTGCCTGCTTTAATGTAGCCACCCCCACCTGAGAAATCTGAAATTGGCTACATTCGTAACTGCCACAGTGGCTGTGGCAGTTTCAACACGAGGAACCAGAAGATGAAGACGGGTACCTGAGTTTTCAGGTCTCATCTATGTAGAAACCATTCTAACTCTCTCCTACTTCTCCAAACATCTCCTGCAACCTGTAGAGTCAGTACGTTTGAATTACCCTTGCTGCTTACTTAGTCTTTGTTTGAGATATTACTATATTTTATAAAAACTAAGAAAAGAGCACTAATATCTACCACACACAAGTAGGATGTTTTACCTGGAGGTATTTCAACTCCTGTAATCCTGAAGGGATTTTTTTAAGTTTATTGTTGTCCAAATGTATTTCCCTTACACGTGGTATAGTAGCAAGACTTCCGTTTTCAATATCTGTGATTCTGTTGTTTCCTAGGCCCAGTCTAAAAATGATATAAAATGCATCAACTCTTATGCAGATGGTTAGGTGTAAAATATTGCAACTAGTTAGCCAAAAACCCTGCAACCTAGTTAGAAATATAAATCTGTCCTATTTGTGTATATCTTCAGAGAGAGGAATTTCATGGCTTTATTTAACAACCTGTTTCTGTATATAACAGCCCTGTCAAGAATGCCACTGTCAGAAAATTCTTAATCCTAAATTAAAACAAAAGAGAAATTTGAAAAGTATCCTTTTCCTCTATTTTGTTTCCCTCTTCCATTAGCATAGGCAGCAATAATAGTTGTCCTTTTCATTTTTCCTTCACGCTCTCCAGTAAAAAAAAGTGGTAATTTGCACTACAGTCCCTAAAACACATTTTTCAAAAGGTTTGATTAATATCATAATCAGGTATACCACCACTTCTAAGTTAAGATTTTGAGGACTCTTACCTTTGCAGATCTTTGTATCGTTTAAAATCCTCCAGCTCCACATTTGAAATTTTATTATAATCTAAATGAAGCTCCAGTAAAGTTGATGGTAGTTCTAGTGGTAAGAAAAAAAAAGACAGATGTTAGATCAACTAAGAACAAGCCCCATTGCTTATTATTATTATTATTATTATATTTTTATTATAAATAACCCAAATATTTGGTTCCATTTCCAGTTTAAATGGATAAAGCATAATATCGATGGTTTGCAATAGATACAATACAAATCGAGCTTCTTTACCAGCTAGCTGAACCATTTAATGGAGAATACATCAAAGGTATAAATTCCTGCAGATAGGATTGCTATGCAATAGCATATATTTTCTATTCAACCTTTTATACGTAATGTTTTGTCCTGCATTGCAGTGGCTATATTTATGGATCAGGAGCTTTTCTGTGAAGAAGTGTCAAGTACCACCTTTTTCCCTTCTCATAACATTGGCCTCTGGAGATAGTAATTACTTGTTGTTCTTTATAAAAGAGCTGGAGTATGCCCCCTTCATCCTCAAGGGTGAGTTTCCTCTTTTGGGATGAGACTCTGTAGTCCCAAACTATCTAGGATCTACCTAGCAATTGTTGTTAGCTATCGTTGAGTTAGGAAACACTGGTTGCATAGTGGTTAAGCACTACAGCTGCTAACCAAAAGGTCAGCAGTTTGAATCCACCAGGCGCTCCTTGGAAACTCTATGGGGCAGTTCTATTCTGTCCTATAGGGTCGCTATGAGTCGGAATCAACTCGATGGCAGTGGGTTTGGTTTGGGTTTGGTATCCTTGAGTTGGCCTTTGACTCATGGCAACCCCATGCACAACGGACTGCTGTGATCCATAGAGCCTTTATAGGCTGATTTTTGGAAGTACATCACCAGGCCTTTCTTCCTAGTGTGTCTGAGTCTAGAAGCTCCCCTGAAACCTGTTCAGCATCATAGCAGCATACAAGCCTCCACCAAAGGATGGGTGCTGGCTGCACAAGAGGTGCATTGACCAGGAATTAAGCCCACGTCTGCTGCATGGGAGGTGAGAATTCTACCAATGAACAGCCAGTGCCTTTCAGAGAGGATTAGCGGTGCATATAATGATGAGAGCTATCCCATTGCCCATTCTCCTGGGATAGCAGTTGGTGAACTTGACTGTAGGTATGTTTTTTTTTTTCCTAATTTTTATTTATTTTGTTGTTGTCAAGAATATACCGTATTTTACAGAAATAATGCGCTCCTTCTATGTTGCTGGCCAACCTTGTTCTCCCCCTGTAGGGTATTTTTGTAAGCATACTATGCTAATTTTTTCTTTTTTACAATAAAAAAAAATTTGACATGGCAGCGCTTACAAAAATACCTCAAGGAGGGATGGCACAGCTGGCAAACAAACAATAGAAGTTGTACATTATTTGCATAAAAATATGGGACACATGAAAACACACCAATTCAACAGTTTCTACATGTACAATTTAGTGACATTAATTATGTTCTTTGAGTTGTGCAACCATTCTCACCCTCCTTTTCTGAGTTGTTCCTAAGTAACATATATTCACTGCCCCCTAATCTTTCAAGTTGCTGTTGTCAATTTGATCCCATGTAAAAGAGCATAATGCTCAAGGCAAACATTTTTTACTAGTTAAGCTAAACTATTATTTGGTTTTAAGAAGGCTTAAGAGGATATTTTTAGTTTAAGGTTTAAACCAAAAACTAACCAAATTATTGCCAATCTCAGGGCAACAGTTTCATGGGTTTGTCCTCCCTCCATGAGAAAGCCTAGAGTCCGTGAATATTTGAAATTCTGTTCTATATCTTCCCCCTTTTGGTCAGGATTCTTCTATGGAATCTTTGATTGAAATGTTCAGTAACAGTAGCTGGACATCATCTAGTCCTTCTGGTATCATGGCAAAGGACCATTGCTTATTTATTTTCTTAAGTTTCAGATTATATATTCAGGTAATTATACTTTTTTATTATGGAAAATTTTAAACAAACACAAAAACAAACAAGTATCAGAAACTGCCATGCTGTTGCCCAGCTTCAACAATTATCTCATTTTTCTTATCTTTTTTTTTATTTCATCTATCCCACATATTTACTTATTGACTTATTTGTCTGTTGTTACTTGTTTGTGCGTTAATTTTTTTGCTGAAGTCTTTAAAATCAGATCCCATACAAAATGTCATTTCAGCAGTAAATACTTCACTAAAAAATACTTCACTAGATGGCTCTAATTGATAAGGTCATCTTTTTTTTTTTTTTTTTTTTTACATAACCGCCCCATCAATATCACATCTAAAAAATTCAACAATAATTATTTAAAGGCATCTAACATTCAGCTTCGCATATTGTCTCCAGTATGCCTTTTTATAGTTGTTCAAGTCAAGCTCCAGATAAGGTTTACAAAACACATTTAGTTATTTCTCTTCTATAACATACTCCTTCGTTTTTTCTCCCTGTTCTACTGAGTTGTTTCAGATATTGATTTGTTTGAGATACTCATAGTAAGGACCTGGCTGGTTTTGGATAAAACTTCCACATAATATTACTTACCATGTCCCTCTAATGCTTTTATTTTTTATGATCTGGCAATTAGCTCTAGAGACTTTATTAGATTCAGATAGAGCAACCTTTCCATTAATGGTTTTAGCATTCATTGATAACTGTTGCCTAGATCCATTATTTCATTAGGAATTTTAAAAAGTGGTGAATTTCTGGTTTTGTCATTCTTTCTGCATATATTAGCTGGAATTCTTTTATGAAGAATTTCCCCCCATCAATTATTTAGCTACAGTTTTTACAGAAAAGGTGGAATAAATGCTTGATTTTCCCCCCCCTTATCAGCGTTCAGAGTAACGAATGGATGCACTGTCCAGTGGTGACCTATGAAGATTTTTATAATATTATTATGAGCAAATGGGTTTGTAATATATTTGATATGATCAATCCATTGCAGTGCTTATTCTTTTCAATTGGTTGTAGTTTTTGTATAAATTAAAAGAGGCATCTGTAGATGCCACCTGGCCATGGTCAGTGCTCAGTGAGTGCCTGTTCCTTCTCTTCTCCTTGTATATTGCATTTCCTGTGCCTAGCCCTCCCCAGATTAGCTGAACCTGGAATGAAAGAGACAAATCAGAAAATGCAGTCAAGCTTCATTTTATTATCCCTACTTACAAAAGTTATTGTTAGGTGCTGTCCAGTTGGTTCCAACTCATAGCGATCCTGTGTACAACAGAACGAAACACTGCCTGGTCCTGTACCATCCTCACAATCATTGCTATGTTTGAGCCCATTGTTCCAGCTGCTATGTCAACCATCTTGTCGAGATCTTCCTCTTTTTTTGTTGACCTTCTACTTTACCAAGCATGGTGTCCTTTTCCAGGGACTGGTCCTTCCTGACAACATGTCCAAAGTCTCTGAAACAAAGTCACACCATTCTCACTTCCAAGAAGCACCCTGGCTGTATTTCTTCCAAGCCAGATTTGTTTGTTCTTCTGACAGTCTGTGATATATTCAACATGCTTTGCCAACACCACAATTCAAAGGCATCAACTCTTTTTCGGTCATTATTCATTGTCTAGCTTTTGCATGCATATGATGCAATTGAAAATTCCATGGCTTGGGCCAGGCGCACCTTAGTCTTCAAGGTGACGTCTTTGATTTTCAACACTTTAAAGAGGTCTTTTGCAGCAGATTTGCCCAATGCAGTGCGTCTTTTGATTTCTTGACTCCTGATTCCATGGCTGTTGATTGTGGATCCAAGTAAAAGGAAATCCTTGACAACTTCAGTCTTTTCTCTGTTTATCATGATGTTGTTCATTGGTTCAGTTGTGAGGATTTTTGTTTTCTTTATGTTGTGGTATAATCCATACTGAAGACTGTGGTCTTTGACCTTCATCAGTATGTGCTTTGAGTCCTCTTTGCTTTCAGCGATCAAGGTTGTGTCATTTGTGTCTTCCACCAATCCTGATGCCACATTCTTCTTTATATAGTCCAGCTTCTTGGATTATTTGCTTAGCATACGGATTGAATAAGTATGGTGAAACAATACAACCCTGACGCACACTTTTCTTGATTTTAAGCCATGCAGTATACTCTTGCTCTGTTCGAATGGCTGCCTCTCAATTAAGTGTTCTGGAATTCCCATTCTTCACAATATGATCCATAATTTATTATGATCCACACAGTTGAATCCGTTTGCATAGTCAGTAAAAAACAGGTAAACATCTTTCTGATACTCTCTGTTTTTAGCCACGATCCATCTGACTGGATGTGTGACAGCAGTAATGATAGCCCTGTTTCACGTCCTTTTCTGAATCCAGCTTGGTTTTCTGGTAGTTCCCTGTCAATGTACTGCTACAACCGCTTTTGAATGATCTTTAGCAAAATTTTACTTGCATGTGATATTAAAGATATTGTTCAGTGATTTCTGCATTCTGTTGGGTCACCTTTCTTTGGAATAGGTACAAATACTGATGTCTTCTAAGTGGTTGGCCAGGTAGCTGTCTTCCAAATTTCTTGGCATAGACGAGTGAGCACCTCCAGTGCTGCATCCCTTTGTTGAAACATCTCAAATGGTATTCCGTCAGTTCTTGGAGCCTTGTTTTTTGCCAATGCCTTCAGTGTAGTTTGAACTTCTTCATTCAGTACTATCGGTTCTTAATCATATGCTACTACCTGAAATGGTTGAATGTTGACCAGTTCTTTTTGGTGCTATGGTTCTCTGTATTTCTTCCATCTGCTTTTGATGCTTCCTGTGTCATTCAATATTTTGCCGATAGAATTCTTCAGCATTGCAACTCTGGGCTTGAATTTTATTCTTCAGTTCTTTTCAGCTTGAGAAATGCCTAGCATGTTCTTCCCTTTTGGTTTTCTCACTCCAGGTCTCTGCACATTCCATTATAATATTTTACTTTAACTTCTCGAGCTGCCCTTCGAAATCTTTTGTTCAGCTCTTTTACTACATCATTTCTTCCTTTCATTTTAGCTAGTCTGTGTTCAAGAGCAACTTTCAGAGACTCTTCTGCCATCCTTTTTTTTTTTTTTCCTTCTTACCTGTCTTTTTAATGACCTTTTGTTTTCTTCATGTATGATGTCCTTGATGTCATCCCACAACTCATCTGGTCTTCGATTATTTGTGTTGAGTGCATCAAATCTGTTCTTGACATGGTTTCTAAATTCAGGTGGGATATAGTCAAGGTTGAACTTTGGCCCACGGGGACTTCTTGTACTTTTCTTCAACATCAACTTGAACTTTCACATGAGCGATTGTTCTGACAGATGATATTGAGCTTTTCCATCATCTTTCTGTAGATGTAGTCACTTTGACTCCTGTTTTTTTCCATCTGGTGAAGTCCACGTGGATAGTCACCATTCACATTGTCAAAAAAAAAAAAAAAGTATTTGCAATGAAGAAGTCAGTGGTCTTGCAAAATTCTGTCGTGCAATCTCCTGCATCATTTCTATCACCAAGGCCATATTTTCCAGCTACCGATCCTTATTCTTTGTTCCCAACGTTCACATTCCAATCACCAGCAATTATCAATGCATCTTGATTGCATGTTTGATCAATTTCAGACTGCAGAAGTTGGTAAAAACCTTCAATTTTCTCATCTTTGGCATTAGTGGTTGGTGTGTAAATTTGAATAATGGTCATACTAACTGGTCTCCCTTGTAGATGTATGGATATTACCCGATCGCTGACAGCGTTGTACTTCAGAACAGATCTTGAAACATTCTTTTGAGGAACCCGACCGCATTCCTTTTCAATTTGTCATTCCCGGCATAGTAGACCATGTGATTGATTCAAAATAGCCAATACCAGTCCACTTCTGCCCACTAATGCCTAGGATATTGATCTTTATGCAGTTCATTTCATTCTTTATGACTTCCAATTTTCCTAAGTTTATACTTTGTACATTCCATGTCCTGATTATTAATGGATAGTTACAGCTGTTTCTTCTCATTTTGAGCCGTGTCATCTCAGCAAATGAAATTCTGGAAAGCTTTACTCCATCCACAAAGTGTTATTTGTTAACCAAATGTTCTAGTTAGCTACCTGGGAAAACTTTGTTTTTTTCCAACCCTTGCTAAAACATTTTCTTCCTATATTAATGTGGTAAAGACTGATGAAGGTAATTAAAGCAACCATATAAATGTCAGTACTCGTTTTGAGCTGAATTTATGTTGATTCTAGAATATACCTCGAATTTTAATTAAAAAAAAAACTAGAGAGCAAAAAAATAATTCTTCTAAACCGAGAGGGTTCTAATTTCTTGAATTCTGATTAGTTGAATTTAATTATATTCATGGCATGACAATATGCTCTCTCCAATATGTAAAAGACAAAACGTTCTGCCCTCAAAGACTTTATATTCGAGTTGAACAAATTCATCATACATACAAAAATCACTAGCAAAATATACAGTATGCCAGCCTATTCGAGAATATGTTTTAGAAAGAGAAGAGGGAAATCTCTGTTCATGTTGAGAAGTCAGGAAAACTTCTTGGAAGAGTGTGTGTAGAACTTGAGGGAGACTTTTATGCCACCTGAGACATAAAGAAGGAAGATAAATAAAGAAAAAAGTATAGCCTCTATAGGATAAATGAGGAAAGGTATTAATTTGAGTAGAAGCTCAATGACTGCCGACAAACATCAATATAGTTTTGCTCAAATATTGCTCTTCCTACCCTATCTTTGAATGGGTCTTTTCAAATTTTTTAAAAATTTCCCTGCACAATACCATTATGTAGCAGAACTTTCCAAATGAGAAGTAAGCATTTTTCCACTCTCCTTATGTTAAGTCATATCTGATAAGGACTCTTTAGACTTCTGCATGATTTCATTTAGTCACAAGGAGTGATATTGATTGGATTTTTAACATTTAGGCAGTCAACATTAACATTTTCGTGAATAAATGACAAAAACAAAAAACTTTACTGCCATCTGAATGTCAAAGAGATTTTGAAGGAGTAATTATGTAAATTGAGAGATATTATTCCAATGTAAATTTCTTAAGATATGAAATGTTCCTTTAGGCTTAGGAAAACCTCAAGAACTTCATGAGAAGGTAAGCCACTTTTAAATTCACTTTGAAGTTTGAAGAAAATTGCAAGCCGGATGTTTTGCAGTATAGAAAAGGCTGCTCATGTGAACGGTGATGACTTGGGAAGATACGCTGAGCCCCTCCTCTTCATGCTTTCCTCTGCCTCCCTTTCCGTGTCTTCTGGCCTCTGTCTTCACTCTATTCTTTCCTTTTCCCTGTATTTGCTTCTGCCATATATAACGGGTTTTATTTATTTAGCTTAATGAGTAGAGTTTTTGTTTCTTTTTTCTAAAGATAGAAGAAGGTAAATAAAACATTGTAGGTTTCTTGCAGGAAAACAACCATCTCCTTCAAAGCTAAATTAAGGTGGTTTTTTATTTGTGGGGTTCTGAATTAAAATGTTTTGTCCCAGGTAGAAAAATCATCTCCTCACTCTTCAGATGATTTTTTCTCCTAAGCGAAACATCATCACTTGCTTACTAATTTCAGCTTTGCTATGTCTTTTAAGTTATTGTTTTTGTTAATCTTTTGGATGGGATATGTAGTAGAGAAGAGGTTATGGTGAAGTTACTGCTATTACTTGTGGATACTCAAGGACAGAGCTGTTTGACAATGAAATTTTATTAATCACAGGGGTTATTTCAGATCTAGGTGGTCATCAAAGCAGAGGGAGAGAGAGAGAAAGCTCAAGCCCTTGTCAGGGAAACGGAAAGCATGGCTTCCATGGAAGGCAACCGTATGCAGTTAATCATCAGACTGGGTGGGGACTTGGAAATCATGGCCCAAAACTAGTGGTCATATAACAAACTTCAGAAACGTTTTACTTTGAGGTCCCAGCTTCAGGTCACATGAAGCTATGATAGAATGTAATTCTCATTTTGGTAATGAGAATGTCATGAGAGGGCACTTACTGTGTGCCAGACACTGCTCTAGACCTTTCTATGTATTGGCTCATTGATTTCACAGCATCCCTGAGAAGGAGCTGGGGTATAGAGGGCCTTGCCTCAGGTGACACGCCACTCACAGCAGAGCCAGGGTTTGTCCCCAGGTCTGTCTTCCCAGGCTTCACACCTAACCACTGCTGCTGTGTTTAGGAGTTTGGTTCTCTGGCCCTATCCATCTTCTCTGCTTTCTTCTTTATGGAAATGTCCACCTCTAACAGGTACTCGACAGAATGACAAGTATCGGTAAGTAAATGTCAGAAAAGAGAAAGAAAAGAAAAAGTTCATTTCTTCTTAGTATTTGTTCATACTAGAGAAGATTCTTGCTTGTTGTTGTTGTTGTTTAAGGACTTTATTTTTCTGTGAGAAAATGCTAAATTTCATACTACACTGGCCAGATATACTAGTAAGAAGGATTTCTAATTGCAATGTAGTTTTGACAATGTATATATTGCACAGTGTACGGCATTATGTTTAATGTTCATTTAAAGATGGTAATTTTTAAAAAATACTCTATTAAATAAGTAAATACAAACCTTTAGGAACTGAGGTTAGTTTTGCTTCTGCAATTCTGATATGGAACACTGTCACTCCTTCAAACGCCCCTGGTTCTATCCCATTATTTTCGAGAGGATTTGCACTCATTTCTGTGGGGGAAATTATATAATTTAGCATACATATATTGTAAGGAGACTTCAAACGCCAAAATACACATCCCAAGAAAATTCTGATTCATGTGCACTTCATCGTTCAGGCTCACTTTCACTCAGTATATCTATTTCTCTCTCTTCTCCCCTTTCTGCCAGCCGCAGAAAAAGACTGCTTCTTATTACACAAGCTAGAATTTAGAACAGGCTTGTTATTTTGCTTTAAATTACTAAACCATTAAGTTACTAGCCCTCTCCTCCAGCCATGAACATGATAAAGTTTTCATTATGGTAATACCGCATCAGAAAAAAAAGAAATATCATCCTTTATATAATTCAAAATGTTTGCATTTTCCAGTGTACATTTTATTTATTTGGTACCTAAAGAAATCCTTATGGGGCAGTTCTTCTCTGTCATATAGGGTCGCTTTGAGTCAAAATTGAGTCAACGACATACAACAAACTTAAAAATTATAAGTCAGTTAGAAATTGTGATTTGATTAACAGAAATATAACTTTGAGAAAATTTAAGTAAATAAAGCTATTTGATAAATGCCAGGCACTTGATTGAATGAAAGAAATGAACAAATGAATGAGAATATTTCTTGGAAATTTTGAATAGATAATGTGAGAGAAATGGTATGGTTATATGATGGTTGGTAGAAGTAAAACAGGTGGGATTTTAAACTATACCACAAAAAAATTCCTTGGGCTAATAATCTTAAAGATGTAATCTTAAATCTAATCAAAATTTAGTTTTATATTGCAAATAATATCTGAATTAATTTTGTATGTTTTATTTGAGTAGTTTGTATTGTTGTTCTTGTTAGGAGCCATCCAGTCGGTTCCGACTCATAGTGACCCTACGTAAAATAGAGCCAAACAGTGCCTGGTTCTGCACCATCCTCACAATCGTTGTTATGCTTGAGCCCCTTGCTACAGCCACTGTCAGTTCATCTCATTGAGGGCCTTCTTCTTTTTCCCTGACCCTGTACACCACCACCAAGCATGATGTTCTTCTCCAGGGACTGATCTCTTCTGTCCATAGTATGCGAGATGTAGCCTCACCATCCTTGCCTCTAAGAAGCATTCTGGCTGTACTTCTTCCAAGAGAGATTTGTTCATTCTTCTGGCAGTTCATGGTATATTCAATATTTTTCACCAGTGTCACAATTCAAAGGCATCAATTCTTCTTCGGTCTTCCTTATTCATAGTCCAGTTTTCACATGCATATGATGTGATTGAAAATACCATGGCTTGCATCAGACGCATCTTAGTCTTCAAGGTGACATCTTTGGTTTTCAACACTTTAAAGAGGTATTTTGCAGCAGATTTGCCCAATGCAATGCATCCTTTGATTTCTTGACTGCTGCTTCCATGGGTGCTGATTGTGGATCCAAATAAAATGAAATCCTTGACAACCTCAGTCTTTCTCTGTTTATCATGATGTTGCTTATTGGTCCAGTTGTGAGGATTTTTGTTTTCTTTATGTTGACGTGCAATCCATACTGAAGGCTGTGGTCTTTGATCTTCATCAGTAGGTTCTTAAAGCCCTCTTCACTTTAGCGAGCAAGGCTGTGTCATCTGCATAATGCAGGTTGTTAATAAGTCCTCCTCCAATCTTGTGCCCCACTCTTTGTATAGCCCAGCTTCTCAGATTATTTGCTCAGCATACAGATTGAATAATTTTGGTGAAAGGGTACAACCCTGACACACACCCTTCCTGATTTTAAACCATGCAGTATCTCCTTGTTCTGTTCGAACGATGCCTCTTGATCTATGTACAGGTTCCTCATGAGCACAATTAAGTGTTCTGGAATTCTCATTCTTCACAATGTCATCCATAATTTATTATGATTCACACGGTCGAATGCCTTCGCACAGTCAATAGAACACAGGTAAGCATCTTTCTGGTACTCTCTGCTTTCAGCCAAGATCCATCTGACATCAACAGTGATATTGCTGGTTCCATGTCCTCTTCTGAATCTGGCTTGAATTTTTGGCAGGTCTCTGTTGATGTACTGCTGCAGCTGCTTTTGAATGATGTTTAGCAAAATTTACTTGTGTGTGGTATTAATGATATTGTTTGATAATTTCTACATTCTGTTGGATCACCTTTCTTGGGAATAGGCATAAATATGGCTCTCTTCCAGTTGGTTGGCCAGGTAACTGTCTTCCAAATTTCTTGGCACAGAGGAGTGAGCACTTCCAGTGCTGTATTCACTTGTTGAAACATCTCAGCTGGTATTCTGTCAATACTTGGAGCCTTGTTTTTCACCAGTGCCTTCAGTGCAGCTTTGACTTCTTCCTGATCATATGCTACCTCCTGAAACAGTTGAATGTCAACCAATTCTTTTCAATATAGTGACTCTGTGTATTCCTTTCATCTTCTCTTGATGCTTCCTGCATCGTTTAATATTTTCCTCATAAAATCCTTCAATATTGCAAATCGAGGCTTGAATTTTTTCTTCAATTCTTTCACCTTGAGAAATGCCGAGTGTGATCTTCCTTTTTGGTTTTCTATCCCCAAGTCTTTGCACATATTATTATAATACCTTATCAGATTTATCCAAATCATGAAGAACGAATTAGTAATTTAGTCCATTAGTATATAAAAAGGATAGTACATCATAACCGTTTGGATTTCCTCTCAGCAGTACAAAGTTAGTTCAACGTTCAAAAAATAAACAATGCAATTAATCGCATTAACAGATGCACAGAAAACATCTGAAAAATTCAATGCTTAGTCATGTTTTAAAAAATACTCTCAGAAAAATGATATAAAAGTGAATTTCATCAATCTGATAATGTATTATAATATGCAAAGTAAAGTATTATAATGAGTAGTTTGTTGAATACACTAATAATACTACCTTTAGGGAGGTGGGGCCAAGATGGCGGAGTAGTCAGATGCTTCCAGTCAGATGCTCTTACAACAAGACTCAAAAAAAGTAAGTGAAATGATTACATTTTATGACAAGCTAGAAGCCCTGAACATCAAAGGCAAAGTTAGAAAATTGACTGAGTGGCAGGGGGAGGGAGAGATGGTTCAGAAGCAGAGAGGAGTTGCCAAACCTGAATCGCTAGGAACCTTCAGGCTTCGGTGGGCTAGTGGTAGCGTTGGGCCACAGTTTCCTTAGGGAGAAACAGCTAGCCGCACAGCCTACTCACACTTCCGGAACCAGAAAACGGTGTTCTTGGCAAAAGCTAAGTACTTGTGTATATTTTACCACCCCCTTTGCCAGCTTCAGTGACTGTCAATTTCCCTTGGCCTGAGATGGGTCCACTTGTGTGCCCTGAGCCATTTTCCCATCCTTGGAGAAGGAATAAATTCACAACTGTGGAAAAGATAATCTGCCAGCTCCACTAACCTGGGGGGCTCAGGACAGAAGCAGCTCCTGTCCAGGCATAAACAGTCTGTGGACTTTGAATACCTTTCCCCCCTGCATAGACCTGTGTGGGCCTATTTTGGGAGAATAGGCCCTTGTTGGCAGAGTGCAACTGTTTAAGCCGTGTGGTGGAGAGGTAGGTGCTTGATACCGCTTTGCCTGTTAAACAGGGTCCTAACCTACCCACATCCTGGGCCTAATGACTGGAGGCTCCAATCAGGTCACCCAGCCATCCACAACAGGGGTCCAAGGATAACTGGTACCTCCCAGTCCTTACAACCAAAAGCATTGGGTGCCCAAGGTCCATCTGCAGAACCCACCCACCTATATGCTCTAGGGAACAGGGACATGATTTCCTCACAGACACTCGAGGGACTGTTGTCAGCCCCCTGCCTTGTTCAGAGAATGACCCCCTGCTGCAACCAGATACCAGTACCTTCACCAATCACCACTGTCCCTCTAAGACTGTAGGACAAAGCCTGCACACACACTTGATGACCAACTACCTGGACACCTGAGCTGAATCCATACAAGAAAAGTGAATGGACTCCTAGGCTCATATACCTGGTAAGAGCTCTGGCCATCTGGTGACAGGACATTAGAGCTTCAAAGGTGAAAATAATCAAGGTAATTCACTAAAGCTATTTGCACATAGGAAAACAAAACAAAGCAAGAAGCTAGGATACAGAAAGCAAACAAAATAAACTAATATGATAACTTACAGATGGCACAGAAACCACAGTCAATATCAAATCACATAATGAAGTAGACCATGATCACTTCAACAAGCTCTCAAAACAAAGAATGAAGGGATCTTCTGGATGAAGGTGCCTTCCTGGAATTACCAGATGCAGAATACAAAAGATAAATATACAGAACTCTCCAAGACATCAGGAACGAGAACAGGAAGGAGATCAAGGAATACACAGAACAAGCCAAGGAACACACAAATAAGGCAGTTGAAGAAATTAAAAAGGTTATTCAAGAACATAATGAAAAATTTAATAAGCTGCAAGAATCCATAGAGAGACAACAATCAGAAATTCAGAAGATTAACAATAAAATTACAGAATTAGACAACTCAATAGAAGGTCAGAGGAGCAGAATTGAGCAAGTGGAAGGCATAACTGGTGACACTGAATATAAAGCATTTGGTACCAATATATTTGAAAAGAAATCAGATTTAAAAAAATTTTTTTTTAATACTAAGAATCATGTGGGAATCTATCAGAAGAAATAACCTATGAGTGATTGGAGTACCAGAATAGGGAGGGATAACAGAAAATATAGAGAGAATTGTTGAAGATTTGTTGGCAGAAAACTCCCCTGATACCGTGAAAGATGAGAAGATATCTATCCAAGATGCGCATCAAACACCACATAAGGTAGATCTTAAAAGAAAGTCACCAAAACATATTATAATCCAACTTGCCAAAACCAAAGACAAAGAATTTTAAGAGCAGCTAGGGATAAATGAAAAGTCACCTACGAAGGAGAGTCAATAAGAATAAACTTGAGCTACTCGGCAGAAACCATGCAGGCAAGAAGGCAGTAGAATGACTTATATGAAGCACTGAAGGAAAAAAATTGCCTGCCAAGAATCATATATCCAGCAAGACTGTCTCTCAAATATGAAGGTGAAACGAGGACATTTCCAGATAAACAGAAGTTTAGCGAACTCATAAAAACCAAACCAAAACTACAAGAAATACTGAAGGGAGTTCTCTGGTTAGAAAATCAATAATACCAGATATCAACCCCAGACTAGAACACTGGACAGAGCAATCAGATGTCAACCCAGATAAGAAAATCAGAAGAATAAATCAAGATAAAAAAATGCTCAAAACAGGGAAACAATGATGTCTTTATTAAAAGAAGACAACATTAAAACAATAAAGAGGGACTAAGAAATGTAGTCATAGATCTTTCATATGGAGAGGAAGACAAGGCGATATAAAGAACTTAAAATTAGGTTTAAACTTAGAAAAATAGGGGTAAATATTAAGGTAACCACAAAGGAGACTAACCATCCTACTAATCAAAATAAAATACAAGAAAAAAATAGAGACTCAGCAGAAACAAAATCAAGTACAATGAATAAGAGGAAAAGACAATACATAAAGATAAACTACTCAGGACAAAAAATTAAGTGGGAAAAAAACTGTCAACCACACACAAAAAAAGACATCAAAATGATAGCACTAAATTCATACCTATCCATAATTATGCTGAATGTTAATGGACTAAATGCACCAATAAAGAGACGGAGAGTGGAAGAGTGGATTAAAAAACACGATCCGTCTATATACTGTCTACAAGAGACACACCTTAGACATAGAGACACAAACAAACTAAAACTCAAAGGATGGAAAAAATATATCAAGCAAACAACAATCAAAAAAGAGTAGGAGTGGCAATATTAATTTCTGACAATATAAACTTTAAAGTTCAATCCACCACAAATGATAAGGAAGGACACTATATAGTGATTAAAGGGAGGCCATAACCATATTAAATATTTATGCACCCAATGACAGGGCTGCAAGATGCAAAAAACAAACTCGAACAGCATTGAAAAGTGAGATCGACAGAGCCACAATTATGCTAGGAGACTTCAACACACCACTTTCGGTGAAAGACAGAACATCCAGGGAGAAGCTCAGTAAAGACACAGACGATCTAAATGCCACAATCAACCAACTTGACCTCACAGACATACACAGAATATTCCACCCAACAGCAGCCAATGAACATTCTCTGACTAGTCCACATATTAGGTCATAAAGCAAGCCTTAGCAGAATTGAAAACACTGAAATATTACAAAGCATCTTCTCTGACCATAAGGCCATAAAAGTAGAAATCAATAACAGAAAAAGCAGGGAAAAGAAATCAAACACTTGGAAACCGAACAATACCCTGCTCAAAAATGACTGGGTTATAGAAGACATTAAGGATGGAATAAAGAAATTCAGAGAATCCAATGAGAATGAAAACACCTCCTATCAGAACCTTTGGGACACAGCAAAAGCAGTGCTCAGAGGCCACTTTATATCAATAAATGCACACATACAAAAAGAAGAAACAGCCAAAATCAAAGAATTATCCCTACAACTTCAACAAATACAAAGAGAGCAACAAAAGAAACCCTCAGGCACCAGAAGAAAGCAAATACTACAAATTAGAGCAGAATTAAATGAAATAGAGAACAGAAAAACAATTGAAAGAGTTAACAACACCAAAAGCTGGTTCTTTGAAAAAATTAACAAAATGGATAAACCGTTGGCCAGACTGACAAACGAAAAACAGGAGAGGAAGAAAATAACCTGAATAAGAAATGAAATGGGCAATATTACAACAGACCCAACTGAAATTAAAAGAATAATATCGGATTACTATGAAAAATTGTACTCTAACAAATTTGAAAACCTAGAAGAAATGGATGAATTTCTAGAAACACACTACCTACCTAAACTAACACAAACAGAGGTAGAACAACTAAATAGACCCATAACAAAAAAAGAGATTGAAAAGGTAGTTTAAAAACTCCCAATAAAAAAGCCCTGGCTGGGACAGCTTCACTGCAGAGTTCTAACAAACTTTCAGAGAAGACTTAACACCGCTATTACTAAACGTATTTCAGAGCTTAGAAAAGGACGGAATACTCCCAAACTCATTCTATGAAGTCAGCATATCCCTAATATCAAAACCAGGTAAAGACACCACAAAAAAAGAAAACTATAGACCTATATCCCTCATGAACATAGATGCAGAACTCCTCAACAAAATTCTAGCCAATAGAATTCAACAACATATCAAAAAAATAATTCACCATGACCAAGTGGGATTCATACCAGGTATGCAGGGATGATTCACCATTAGAAAAACCATGAGTGTAATCCATCATATAATAAAACAAAAGACAAGAACCACATGCTCCTATCAATTGATGCAGAAAAGGCATTTGACAAAGTTCAACACCGATTCATGATAAAAACTCTCAGCAAAATAAGAAAAGAAGGAAAATTCCTCAACATAATAAAAGGCATTTATACAAAGTCAACATCATCCTAAATGGAGAGAGTCTAAAAGCATTCCCCTTGAGAACGGGAACCAGACAAGGATGCCCTTTATCACTGCTCTTATTCAACGTTGTGCTGGAGGTCCTAGCCAGAGCAATTAGGCTAGATAGAGAAGTAAAGGGCATCCGGGTTGGTAAGAAAGAATTAATAGTATCTGAATTGCAGATGACATGATCTTAGGCACAGAAGACCCTAAAGAATCTTCCAGAAAACTACTGAAACTAATAGAAGAGTTCAGCAGAGTATCGGGATACAAGGTAAACACACAAAAATCAGTTGGATTCCTCTATACCAACAAAAAGAACATGGAAGAAGAAATCACCAAATCAATACCATTTACAGTAGCCCCTAAAGCCCCTAAGGAGGTAAAATACTTAGGAATAAACCTTACCAGAGACGTAAAAGACCTGTACAGTGAAAACTACAAGGCACTACTGCAAGAAACCAAAAGAGACTTACGTTAAGTGGAAACACATACTTTGCTCATGGATAGGAAGACTTAACATTGTAAAAATGTCTACCAAAAGCCATCTATAGCTACAGTGCAATTCCAATCCAAATTCCAATGACATTTTTTAATGAGATGGAGAAACAAATCACCAACTTCATATGGAAGGGAAAGAGGCCCTGGATAATTAAAGCATTACTGAAAAAGAACAAAATGGGAGGCCTTACTCTACCTGAATTTAGAACCTATTGTACCACCACCGTAGTCAAAACAGCCTGGTAGTGTTACAACAACAGATACATAGACCAGTGGAACAGAATTGAGAATCCAGGCATAAATCCATCCACATATGAGCAGCTGATACTTGACAAAGGCCCGAAGTCAGTTAAATGGGGAAAAGACTGTCTTTTTAACAAATGGTGCTGGCATAACTGGATATCCATCTGCGAAAAAATGAAACAAGACCTCTACACAAAAACTAACTCAAAATGGATCAAAGACCTAAATACAAAATCTAAAACGATAAAGATCATGGAAGAAAAAATAGGGACAATGCTAGGAGCCCTAATACATGGCGTAAACAGTGTACAAAACGTTACTAACAATGCAGAAGAGAAACTAGATAACTGGGAGTTCCTAAAAATCAAACACCTATGCTCATCCAAAGACCTCACCAAAAGAGTAAAAAGATTGCCTACAGACTGGGGAAAAGCTTTTAGCTATGACTTTTCTGATCAGCGTCTGATCTCTAACATCTACATAATACTGCAAAAACTCAACTACAAATAGAGAAACAACCCAATTAAAAAATGGGCAAAGGATATGAACATGCACTTCACTAAAGAAAACATTCAGGGAGCTGACATATATGAGGAAATGCTCACCATCATTAGCCATTAGAGAAATACAAATCAAATCTACAATGAGATTCCATCTCAGTCCAACAAGGCTGGCATTAATCCAAAAAACACAAAATAAATGTTGGAGAGGTTGTGGAGAGACCGGAACACTTATACACTGCTGGTGGGAATGGAAAATGGTACAACCATTTTGGAAATCAATTTGGCGCTTCCTTAAAAAGCTAAAAATAGAACTACCATACAATCCAGCAATCCCGCTCCTTGGACTATATCCTAGAAAAATGAGAGCCTTTACACGAACAGATATATGCACACCCATGTTCATTGTAGCATTGTTTACAATAGCAAAAAGATGGAAGCAACCAAGGTGCCCATCAAATGATGAAAGGATAAATAAATTATGGTATATTCACACAATGGAATACTACGCATCGAACAATGATGAATCCGTGAAATATTTCATAACATGAAGGAATCTGGAAGGTGTTATGCTGAGTGAAATTAGTCAGTTGCAAAAGGACAAATATTGTATGAGAGAACTATTATCAGAACTCAAAAAATAATTTAAATAGAAAAGAGAATATTCTTTGATGATTATGAGAGCAGGGAGGGAAGGAGGGAGAGGAGTTTTCACTAATTAGATGGTAGGTAAGAATTATTTTAGGTGAAGGGAAAGGCAACACACAATACGGGAGAGGTCAGCACAACTGGACTAAATCAAAAGCAAAGAAGTCTCCCAAGTAAACTGAACACTTCGAAGGCCAGCGTAGCAGGGGTGGGGGTTTGGAGACCATGGTTTCAGGGGACATCTAGGTCAATTGGCATAATAAAATCTATTAAGAAAGCATTCTGCATCCCACTTTGGAGAGTGATGTCTGGGGTCTTAAATGGTAGGAAGTGGCCATCTAAGATGCATCAATTGGCCTCAACGCACCTGGAGCAAAGGAGCATGAAGAATACCAAAGACACAAGGTAATTATGAGCCGAAGAAACACACAGGGCCACATAAACATGAGACCACATCAGCCTGAGACCAGAAGAACTATGGTGCCCGGCTATAACTGATGACTGCCCTTACAGGGAACACAACAGAGAACCCCTGAGGGAGCAGGAGAGCAGTGGGATGCAGACCCCAAATTCTTGTAAAAAGACCAGACTTAAAGGTCTGACTGAGACTAGAAGGACCCCAGAGGTCATGGTCCCCAAACCTGTTAGCCCAAGACAGGAACTGTTCCTAAAGCGAACTCTGCAGACATGGATTGTACAGACTATGGGATAGGAAATGATACTGGTGAGAAGTGAGCTTCTTGGATCAAGTAGACACATGAGAGTATGTGGGCAGCTCGTGTCTGGAAAAGAGATTAGAGGGCAGAGGGCGTCAGAAGCTGGCCGAATAGACACGAAATAGAGAGCGGAGGGAAGGAATGTGCTGTCTCGTTAGAGGGAGAGTAACTAGGAGTGAATAAAAAAAAAAAAAAAAACCCAGTATAACAAGGTGTATATATGTTTTTGTATGAGTGACTTACTTGGTTTGTAAACTTTCACTTAAAACACAATAAAAATTAAAAAAAAAAAAAAAACTACCTTTATGTTAAATGAGAATAACATGGATTTTCTCAAGGAGGACCCAGTCAGAAAACAGAAACCACAGCAGACATTTTAGGTGTTTCTAAGCAGATGTGTGTGTGTTGCAAAAGTCATGTTTTCTTTAAGTGGTACAAATTTTGTTTGATACTGCAATTGATTTTTAAGTGGCTTCTCTAGGTTAGGATTATTAGATTCAAAAAATCTATTTTAGAAATTTTCAGTCTTAGGATTTGTTACCAATGATGATAAATTTCTTTATATTTGCATAGTGCTTATAATTTCAAGATGTCCCATTCATTTGAAAAACTTACCCAGAACATGTAAAGTATTCATTCCTTTGAATGTATCCTTTTGTATTTTCTTAACTTTATTATCGTGAATCCTGAGTTCTGCTAATGACTTCGGAAGATTAAGTGGTATTTCGCCTAGTTGGTTGTGGGACAAATATAGCCTTCGCAGCTTCTTTGTGGTTAGAAAGGCTTTTGGGTGAATCTTTGTTAGCTTGTTGTTATTCAGAATCAGACCCTAGATAAAGCATAGAAAGTTAAACATTGTCAGGAATTATATTTTCTACATTCTTCAATGATTAGTCAGTCATGGAAATCAATGTAATTTGTGTCATTCATGTACTTAATCAACCATATAATTATTTTCAAACCCATTCCAAGCTAAAACAATATTTACTAGTGAATTGGATCAGTGTGCAAAGATTTAATGACTTATTTTGTGCCTTTAGTTTACATACAAACTCATCTTTTTCAATTTAGCGTATTTTTGAGTAGGCTAAGCCTTCAACTTCATTTCTAACCTCATCTTTCACTTTAGAGAAATGAACAATGTTACTACAGATTGAAGTTTAGTACATACTGAATATGTTTTTGCATGATTTTATCTACTTTTAAAAACTCATTCTCATTTCTTTCATGCCTACTAATATTTATCATCTTTCCTAGAATAGAAAACTGTAAGGGGGGGAAAAACTTAAAAAGTTCCCTCAGTGTTCTGGCATGTTTTCAAACCCCTGTAAGTTCGTAATGAATCCTGAGGAATGGCTCAACCCTTCCTCAATTATGTTACTATTTCTCGGTGTAAGTGGCAATACTCTTTAAAGAAGATATAACCCCAGAAAATAGAAGAGCTTGCTATCATAGAGACTCTGCTTTCTCTACAGCTAAGTCCTTTATGATATGTTCAAGGGTGCGTGAGTATTTGGGTGACCAACCAGCTCAGTCTTCTGCAACTGAGAGATTCTCGGGATGTGGAAATTTCAGTACTATAACTGGCAAAGTCTGGGCAAACTCGGACAAGTTGATCACCCTAATAACTATATTCATTGCAGAATGTACATAGCTCAGCCCTTTTCGTATTGTCAGATTTTGTGGAAAGAATTCTCACTGTGTTCCAGGGACAATTGCAAGTTGCTAAAAATTCTTTGGGACCTTTTTGCCCCTTTGTACTAATCGAAATCATATACTTATTTCAAGGAACAGCTCCAGATTCACTCCTTTTGTGGATTTTTTTCCCCAATCCTGTTCTATAACCATCTTCCTATTGTTTCCAAACTGGTAGTATTCAAGTTGTTGTTTTCCCACTGAAGAAACACAAACTCTTTGGCAGTTAAAATAAGCTTCCTTTTTATTACGTTGACTTATTTTAATCTAGGCCCTTTGCTTCTCTCTTAGCTTCTTTTTAGACATAGCAGTACCGGTAAAAATTACACCTAAGAAGGGTTACACCTAGGAGAAGAGTAAAAACTACATTATGTTACCACGTGTGGTAAAATATACTTCTTTCTTAATCTATGATGTCAACTAAGAGTTTATTCTATTTTCCTTTGGTTGTACTGAAAAATAAGGGGAGGGAGGGAATTTAACAACTTGGTGAATCACAAAGATGGTTGTGAACATTTGTTTGATAGCAGAAATTATTACCATCATTTTAGTTATAAGGAAACAGGCACAATGAGAGTAGTGACTTGCCTACAATCCCCCTACAACTCTCAGATCTCAGTTCCTCTGCCCCTAAATCCTTTGTTCTTTCTGAGTATCAGGCTTCCCTGCCATCCGCCCCAAAATAAATGTATGCCTTAGTAAAGACCCAGCTATGATGAGTATGGTTTTTTGTTTGTTCTTTTTCCTCTGGTTAAGACATGAGGTTGTTGGAGCTGCATAAAAGGAAGGCTAAGTAATACAAAGTAGGGGAAGAGTTTTTATTTCGCACTATTAAATGTTGCCCTAGCCTGTTGGGTTGACAGAGTGTCTCCAGTTAAACTATACTTTCAGCCTTGGCTTTTACATGAAAATTCCAAAACTGGAAGTCACAGAGCTCCAAATTTGTCATTAACAAGAAATGTGGTTATATGTAAAGACAGAAGATGAGAAAAGTATAGCCTTTCAAAAGTAGGCAATAATTCTTCATAATGAATGTGGCTATAATAATAGGTTAGAAGTAAACTGCAAATGTCTGTGTGTGCGTGTTGAATAACCTGACTCATTCTCTAATACTGTACTGTCCATTTTGTAAGAACCAGAATGTCATACAAGTAGCTAAAACATAATAGAATTTATAGAATATCTAAAAAACATTGGATTCTCTTTCAAGACAGGTACCACATGTGGTGATATTATAACTAAATAAATGTTTTGAAAATGACAAAATGTGAACACAATTCAAGTATAAAGCATATGGTTTAAAAGATGCTCAAATTAGTATGTTGTGATTCAGTTGGCCAACATTAAGCCAGTGGTAATGATAGTTAACAGTTGAGTGCTTGCCTATTATGTATTGGAATCTTATGTATTAGCTCATTTAATTTTAATAACCATTCTATGTATTAGATACTAACGTACTGCTTTTACAGCTGCAGAAGTTAAGGCTTAGGGAGATTAAGCCACTTTTCCAGTGTCATGTATTTGGGTAGAGCCAAGATTTGAGCCCAGGCCTGCCTTACTCCAAAATATTTACTCATAAGCACAATCTAGGAGGCCTAGTACAGCTCCTGACACCTTTTAGATTCTCATTTTTCAGTGAATAATGAGAGTACCTGTGGACTAAGTCCCTGAAATACTCCTAATAGTTTAACGAAATAATTGTATGACAAATTAAATTTAAAACGTTTTCTGCTTCTGTATTAAATACACCATTTGTTATTATTCTTGTGGTTGTATAAGCTGAATATGAATTGAGGAAGTGGTTGAAGTATTCATTGGCCATATTTCCAGCCTATGATGATGAAAAATGTCAAAGCCATTCTCCAATAGTTTCTTTGCTCTGAAGTTAGTGGAGTGTACTGGATGGATCTTTGGTGGAATCCATTGTGTCATTGTTGATTGTCTTAATATTTAAGTGATGCCTCAGTTATAAAATAAATATGCCCTCTTCCAGTTGCCCCCCCCCCCACCTTTTTTTTAATTGTCAAAGCTATATTTTGCGTGGAGGCTTATCGGATAAGAGCAGTCTGAATATACATTTGAAAGAGAAGACGTAAGGAAGGTCCCAGAGAGCCCCAGGTATATGATAGTACAGCAGGAAGAACATGGGCTTTGCAGGGAGGCCACTGGGGCCTTCCTCTAGGCTCTGGTCCTTGCCATGCAGACTTATAAAGGTTAAGCTAGAGAACATGAGTGAAGAGCATCCTTTACTCTGTCAGGAACATAGTTGGCCCTCAATAAACATTAATGTTCTTGCTCATCCATCCAATTAAAACAGACAAGGACTGGTTTGCACAGTGGAACTCAGTAGTCACTTTCCCCTCCCTGCTTAAAAGTATCCACAGGGTTGAAGTGTCCACTGCATTGACCTGAATGGTGATCGTGAGGCAGGGGTGAACTAGCATCTCAACATTACACCTCTCAGGCACAGGAAAAGACCAGGCTTAATATGGTTGTGATATTTTCTGCCTTCTCCTCTCAGGGCTATAACTTAACTGGAGATGGCTGACTTTGTCTTTGCCCTCTCTAACTCACCGTGAAAATACGGAACATGGCATGGAAGAGCCATATTAGTTTACCACCCAGCACAATGCAGAACAGCAAGCTGCTCTACCCTACTGAGGAGGGAAATTCAGCAAGGCGGGGGCAAGGTCCCAGGGGAAAGATGATACCTCCAGGGCTTGGTACTGTGAAATCAGGCTCTCCTCCAAACCCGAGTTCAAATTAAACTAGAAATATTCCTAGCAAAAATCTAGAAGGCACAAAATGTTAAATAGAGAAATTGTTGAGAATCTTTTACATCTTAGAAAATTAGAATGATATTCATAAAGATAGTAAGGAAGAAAATGCTGTTACATCTCTGAAGGCCCAGAAACAAAACCATACAAATATATATTAGTCAATTAGTTATAGTCCATGTGCTGCTGTTAGAGATTTTTTTACGTTTGTTTTGGTTTTAAGATAAGGCAATGGGTTCAGGTAAAGATTTTCTTATATGCTGTGCTAATGTTGTGTTGTTGTGAGGTGCTGTCAAGTCAGTCAATTTTTATTCATAGCAACCCAATGTGATAGAATAGAACTGCCCCATGGAGCTCTCTAGGCTGTAATCTTTATAGGAGCAGATCACCAAGTCCTTTCTCCCATGGAGCTGCCAGATGGGTTTGAACTCCCAACCTTTCGGTTAGCAGCCAGGCACCACCAGGTTTCCTTCTGTGCCAGTGAATTCCTGTAAATAATTTTTTTCTTATTCATTTTAATATATAGTGACTGTTATTCCTTGAGTAGATTGTAAGCTCTTTTAAGAACCATTTACTTAAACTCTTAGCCCACTGCCTTTCACCTAGCTGTTACTTGACAAACATGAGTTGAATTAAATCTATATACTTTTTCATTAACTAGAACACTGTTGAATAACAGGGATTTTCTCATTCTTCACACACAGAAAAGTAAGGCTTGTTTACAATTAATCATTTCAGCAGTGATATAGATTATTCACTTAGATATTGAAAATAAGAACATAATATTCTTACATAAAGTGAAGTGAGTCCTTTAAAATCATTTTCTTTTATTTCCTTGATTTTATTGTTTTGAAGGTCTAGCATTCGAGTATCAAATGGAATGTTGCTTGGGACTGAGGTCAAACCTGAGGAAAAAACAAACATCATACACTGAAAAATTAGCTAAAAATGAAATTAATAAGATTAAAATATACTTTTTTTTTTTTTTTACCCATAGTTATCATTAAGTAACGGAAGACTTACCATTATAACGGATGACAAAAACATTCTTTTTGGAAAGGCCTAAAGACCTTTTCAAGTAACCTAATTGTTTTCTTTTTAATTGTTTTTACAAGGATGAGCCATCTGCTTATATGTCTAGCTAGGCCTAACTGTACAGCTCATCTGCTCCAAGGTAAAATTGTTGTTTCTGGTGTTAGATGACATTGAGATGATTTTTGACTCGTAGCAACTGTTATATATCAAACTGTTTCCCAGCAAAACATGTGTTGTAAATCCTAACCTCTATGCCTCTGGTTATAATCCCATGTGGAAATGGATTCTTTGCTATGTTAATAAGACAGGATTAGTATAGGGTGTATCTTGAGTGAGTCTCTTTTGAGACATTAAAAGCAGGCTAGCAAGCAGAGACCAGTGAAGAGAGATACCAAGCTACTGAAGATCATCCAGGAGCTGAAGCTCAGGAGAGACAAGGACCTTCCTTCAAAACCAACAGAGATAAAAAGCCTTCCCCTAGAGCTGGCACACTGATTTCAGACTTCTAGCCTCCTAAACTGTGAGAAAATAAATTTCTGTTTGTTAAAGCCACCCACTTGTCGTATTTCTGTTATAGCAGCACTAGATAACTAAGATAGAATTTGGTACTGAGAGAGTGGAGTGCTGCTCTAACAGATAACCTAAAATGTGGAAGCAGTTTTGGAATTGGGTAACAAGTAGAGGCTGGAAGAGTTTTAAGGTGCCTAATTTTTTTTTAACAGTAAAAGGAGTTGCCATGGAGTTGATTCTGACTCATAGTGAACCGAAAGGACGGAGTAGAACTGCCCCATAGGGTTTCCAAGGAGCACCTGGTGGATTCAAACTGCTGACCTTCTGGTTAGCAGCTGTAGCTGTTAAGTACTGTGCCATCGGGGCTTAAGTATTTGGCTGCTAACCAGAAGGTCAGCAGTTCAAATCCTCCAGGTGCTCCTTGGAAACTCTATGGGGCAGTTCTACTCTGTCCTACAGGGTCACTGTGAGTTGGAGTTGACTTAATAGCAGTGTGTGTTTTTTTGTTTTTTAATAGTAAAAGCCTAGATTTCCTTGAAGAGATTGTTGGTAGAATTATGGAAGTCAAAGGCAATTCCGGTGAGGGTGAAGAAGTGAGGAGAACTATAGAGAAAGTCTCTATCATCTCAGAGAATAAATATGGCCCCAGCAACAGAATGTTGCTAGACATGTGACTGTTAAATGTGCTTCTGGTGAGGCTTTAAAGGAAAATGATGAGCATGTGATTGGACAACGGAAGAAGGGTGATACTTTTTATGCAGCGGCAAAGAACTTGTCTGAATGTGTTCAAACGCTCGGTGTAAGGTAGAACTGGTAACTGATGAACTCGGGTATCTGGCTGAGGAGATTTCTAAGCAAGACCTTAAAGGCACCATGTGCTTTCTCCTTGTAGTAAAATGGAAGAGGAAAGTGATGGACTTAAAAATGAACTGTGAAAAATGAAAAGAGAAAAAAAAAAAACTTAAAGATTTGAAAAATTCTGTTGTAAAACTCAGGACACGCGTCCTAGAATTTTCACCACGGGCTTGGCTACACAATCTTTTGTTGAAGAGATTAAGCCTGTGGCTGATTGATCTAACCAACTACCACAGCAGAAAACCCATCAGCTTAGACTAAAGAGGACAGAGAAAGAAAGGAAAGAAAGCTGTCTGCCTCTTGGAATTCTACAGGCAGGAAACAGGCCAAAGGAGCTACATCTACTGTCCTCCAAGGAAAGAAAAGAACCATCCCTGGAGCAGCTGGGAGAACAGCAGAACTGTTGCAAAGAGCACAGGAAGCAGAGCTGCCTTGTCTCAAATGGTTGGGCCTCTGGAGTCGAAAAGGGTAGAGCCATAGTCTCCTAGGTTTCAAAGAGTTAGATTTTCACCAACTTGGTTCTAGAGTATGGGGCTGCCATTTAGTTTGGTCAGGAGGATGTGGCCGCTGCCCAAATCTGAGGGGGTGGGGCTGCCATGCCCAACAGGGAGAAGAATGGGGCCTGCTGGGGTAGAAGGGACGGGATCGCCACTGAGATGGACTGGTAGAATGGGGTTGCCCAAAGCCAAGGGAGCAGAGTTGCCGTCCCAGTGGGCCTGGAAGGTGGAGCTGAAGCCCAGGGCTGAAGTGCTTCCACCCAGAATCCAGAAAGCTTGGCCAACACCCAGAGTCTGGAGGGCAGGGCCATTGCCTAGATGGTCTCAGAGAACAGAGGATTATTTTCAAGCCTTGAGAGCTAATGTTATGTGTTCTGCTGACTTGCTTGGTGGCTGTTATCCCTTCTTTCCCTCCAATTTCTCCCATTTGTAACAGAAATGGCTACCTTGTGCCTGTTCTACCACAGTACTTTGGAAATAAAACTTGTAGTCTAGATTTCACAAGTTCATAGATGAAGAGGAATTTTGCCCCAGGATAGAATATGCCTAATGTCTTATCCATGTTTGACTTAGATGATTCAGAAGATGACATTTTGGACTTGGAGTTAAGACTTTTGGAATGATGTAATGGAATGAATGTGTTTTGCATGGGGGGAGGACATGAATTTGGGGGGCCCCAAAGAGGAAATGTTATGGATTGAACTATATCCCCCCAAAATATGTGTTGTAAATCCTAACCTCTGTGCCTGTGATTATAATCCCATTTGGAATGGATTGTCTTTGTTATGTTAATGCTACAGGGTTAGTGTAGGGTATAAAAAAAAAAAATATCCTGAGTCAATATCTTTTGAGATTAAAAAAAAAAAAAAACAAGCTAGCAAGCAGAGACCAGGGAAGAGAGATGCCAAGCTACATGAAGATCACCCGGGAGCCAAGGCTCAGAAGAGACAGGGACCCTCCTCCAGAGCCGACAAAAAGAGAAAGCCTTCCCCTAGAGCTGGCACCCTGATTTTGGACTTCTAGCCCCCTAAACTTTTTGTTTGTTAAAGCCATCCACTTGTGATATTTCTGTTATAGCAGCGCTAGATAACTAAGACAGCGACTCCAGTGACAGAGTAGAACTACCCCATAGGGTTTTCTGGGCTGTGACCTTTACCAGAGCAGATTGCCCAGTCTTTCTTCCATGGAGCTGCTGAGTGGGTTTGAACTACTGACACTTAGATTAGCAGCCAAGCGCTTAAATGTTGTGCCAACAGGGCTCCTAAGGTGAAATTAAATGGACATAAATTGGGGCTGCCACTGCCACCGTGAGGAGGTTACTGACAGCTAAGTGTAGCTTCTGGTGATTCACTTTGGTCTGAGGAATAGCAACATTCTTTTCAAATTTTTTGGCTGTTGTAGTGCCAGATTGGAACAAGTGGGTCTTGATCATTTTAAGAAGCCTCAACGTGTAGGAAGTTGTGGGTAGAAAATAGGTAAATTAGATTATTTTCATGTACATTATCAAAAATTCTATTACCCATTTCCTTTCAGTCGTGAGGTCCTCTAATCAGCTATACATTATCTGATTTACAAAAACTTGTATATAACTCTTCATTAACACCTGTTTCTAATCATCCACATCATCTGTGCAAAGATGGAGTGGCTTGGCTCACAACCATTTTCCACCCGTGCACCATAGTTGAAAGGTATATGAGCCTACCTTTTAGTCACCGTCCCTCTTTGCTGGTACAATAATAGTTTTCTGTCATCTCAGAATGAGAAACAGCTGCATACTTTCTCTTTGTATAAGTGCTCAGTAAATATTAATTAAAAGATTTAAATGGGTATGTTATGTCCCCCTCTTAGGTTAAAAAAAAAATGAGCAGAGAATTATCAAGAGCTACATGTGCTATGGAAACCCTGGTGGTGTAGTGGTTAAGTGCTACTGCTGCTAACCAAAGGGTTGGCAGTTCAAATCTGCCAGGCGCTCCTTGGAAACTTTACGGGGCAGTTCTACTCTGTCCTATAGGGTCACTATGAGTCGGAATCGACTCGACGGCGCTGGGTTTTATATGTGATATAGGAAACCCTGGTGGTGTACTGATTAAGTGCTACAGCTGCTAACCAAAGGGTTGGCAGTTCAAATCCTCCAGGTGCTCCTTGGAAACTCTATGGAGCAGTTCTACCCTGCCCTGTAGGGTCGCTATGAGTCGGAATCGACACAGCGGCACTGGGTTTGGTTTTTTGGTTTTATATGTGATATATTTCTTCCTTATTTTTCTTGTTTTACCTAGATGGCCAGTCTTTGGGCTAAATATACCCCCCCTTCTACTTATTGTCAGACATGTGGTTCAAAGTTAGGCTTGGTGAATATAGGGCCTTCTTTTTCCCTCCTAACATGTTATTTTGAAAGTGTTTAAACATACAGAAAGTTTAAAGAACTTTCCAGTGAAAGCCCATATTTCTACTGCCTACTTTCTACCATCAACATCTTATACATTAACACTTACTGTCCGTCCATCAATTCATCTTGTTTTTTTTTCTATTTTAAAGTGAGTTGCAGACATTAGTTATACTTTTGGTGGTGCCATCCTTACTCCTGAACTAGCTATGTCTTGGTATATTTAATAGTTCCAGATTAAAGAATTCAGTAACTAAATATTTTCAATATCAATGTTCTACTCTACAGCCATGTTCTTTAAAATTGATACCTCATAGAAATTTGATCATAGGTAGAAAGAGGGAAAAGGGGGTAATCTGGTGATTAGCAAGTAGAGGGGCAGTTTTGTTTGTTCTTTAGACTAGATTAATTTTGCCATCCTTATAAGCACTGGGGTGGGGATAAGCATAGGAGATTATTTTGGTTTTAGAAAAGGAAGTAGAAGATCTTGTAGAAAGCGGGGGTTCTGCAGAAAAGAATCTGCTGTTGATTTTGGCAAACCTACCTCTCATTAAAAATTGAAGCCCTGAAAAAAGTCTCATTTCCTGAAGAAGAATGGGTGAGAAGTGTCCAGATCCTTAAATTTTTGTTTTTATCACCAACGGTCATTGCTGCTGGTGTGTCATTTTAAATGTGTGCGTCATACTGATATCACAGATATTCTTAGGTGAATTTCATTTAGTAGGTATTTTTCAAAGCTAGATATTCAGAAGACTGTGTAACCAAAACCCTTTTCCCCAAGCTGTCATGAGGCAGTTTGGTTTTCCTCATTTCTTGGATGGCAGTTGTGTACTGGAGCAGGGCTGTGCAGTGTGTCCTCCAGTGGCTTTAAGCGGAAAGCAGAAGATGCCTTTGCTATGAGCAACAAATTAGGAAGGCCAGCACATGGGAATGGTTTATACTAAAGATAAAAAGCTCCTTTCACAGCCTTACCCAGAACCAACCTTGTTTATATCCAGCTGTATAAAAAGATACATTTTTATCCTATCTATTCCATTAAGACTTTCCCAGTGATTCTAGCTCATAATAACCTTCTCCTTTTCTAAATGCTTTCTGTTCACCTCACTTATGTTCTCACATAATTGCACACTTTATTAAAGTCTTTTGAGTGTAGGAAGCTTCTGACTTGCCACAAACGCTGTGGCAGAAGAAAACTAGTCCTAAAGCTTTCAGAGACACCTTCTGCACACATGGACGTACAAAGTACCACTGAGACGTAATCAGCACCCAGAATGGGCATTGTATTTACTGGATGTTGTCTTCCCACAGCAAACATGTCTCAGCCTTCCCTTTTTGAAAACAGGCGAGTACAATCACTACCGATGTGCATTCCCATCAAATCCCCTCCCTGAGGAGAGCATTGTTCTCTTTGCCTGTACCTTCATTGGAATTTTTAAAAAGATGAAATAAAATACTCAGGTTTCAAAACAATAGGTGACCCAATTGTTTACTCCTGTAGGAGTAAACATACAAAGCAGAGAATTATAAATTTTAAAAATACTTTGGAAAGTGATTTAGCTCAGCCACTTCTCTTCTTGGTCTAAATCATTCAAAACAAATAGAGCATTGTCCTTAGCATTTCTAGATTAGAGATTGCACCAACCTCTGCAACTCATGTCACTGTTCTGGGCAATCAACTTATTTTGTTATGGTAGAATTTTACGAGAAAGTACATTGTCCACCTGCTTCCAACCCCAGCTAAAACACAAGGATGGCCATTCTCTCTCAAGGAAATTGACATGAAGCTCTTTGATTCAGTTCAGGATGAGGAGGAAACGCCCTACACGTAAAATTTCCATTCTTGTCCTCTGATTTTCTGGGTTTTTAAAATACGCTTGGATGTACTTTGGGTTTTGCTATACTTTCCACCTACAAATTTAAATGAAAAAGTCCTTTACAATCAAGATAATTTTTGAAATTTCAGTGAGGACTTTTCCCATCTTTTCGTCAGAATAACATCATTTTTCAAAGCAAAGTTGATTTATGTTCTTACCTAGATCGGAACAGTGAACAACTCTCGAGTAGCATTGACATCCAAAGGGACATGTTGGAAACAAATCAAATGGAAAAAAGGGGTTAACTGGTTCTCTTGTTGGAAAAAGAGAGTTATCATTGTCATCTTCATCGTCGTCTGAATCTTCTATGTCCTTCAGCATCATATTCTTTAATGTCATGTATGAAGGGCTAAAGACGTGTTTGGCAGAGCATAAAGTCAACAACAGTAGGAGCACATATTCCTTCATGTTGTCTTAGAGTAGAGGACCAATCTAGGACTAAATAGACATTGAATAGTAAATTAAGTATAAACAAATGTAATTGCTGCATCTGTACGTTACTCACAGCTGGCAAGAGTACAATGAGATGGCATTCTTATCTAAAGCTAGTGTGAGAGTAAATTTTAAAAACTTTTTGGAAAGCAAAATTATTCTTATTTTTCACACAATGATTCTACTCTTTGGAATCTAGTCTCAGGAAATCATTCTAATTTGCAAAAAGGTGTTCATTGCAGAATTATTTATAATAAAAATTTAAAGATAATTCTAATAATTAAAACATCAAAAATAGTTCTTAATGGTTAAAAGGGAATAGTAAAACAAAACAATGTATATTTATTTCACAAAATATTTTGGAGCCCACAAAATATTTGCAGAGATTTTTTGAAAATATAAAGTATTATTTTTGTGGAATAAAAATAGCAAATATAAAAATCCACACATAATGTACTTTAAAACACAAACACACATACACACAAAATAACAGTGGAATGAATGTACCGAATTAATGATAATCTCTAGGTTTTTGAGAGTTTTTTTGGCTTTAATTTTAATAATGAGGATTAGAAGACTAACAAATATTTTTAAAAACAAAAATAACAAAGAAATTAGATTATCAGACCTGACTCTCTATTCCCAAAGTCCTTCCATTGAGTAAAATCCTCAGTGTCTCCTTAGCACACATCCGGAAGTTGTCTTTAAATGATCTTTCTCTCCTATGACCCTCCCCAACCTCATCCTCAGAGAGTTGATCACTTTTTCCATAATGTCATTTGGGTTTTCTTTTTTCTAACCTGTTCCATTGTGTAATACCTGATCCAAAGCATCTGATGTCCATACTATTCTTTCTTACTCATCTTTCCACTTTGTTCTGTTTTTTGTTTTGTTTTGTTTTGTTTTGTGGGGATGGGGAGATGGGAAGTGGTGGTTGTTTTCAGTTGCATTTTTAAAAGCACACACAAAACTGGAAAGTACAAATTAGACCCTTCTAAGCATTGGAGCCCTGGTGGTGCAGTAGTTAAGAGCTATGGCTGCTAACCAAAAGGTCGGCAGTTCGAATCAACCAGCTGCTCCTTGGAAACCCTATGGGACATAAAAAAGAAAAGAAAAAGAAACCGTATGGGGCAGTTCTGCTCTGTTCTATAGGGTCACTATGAGTCAAAATTGGCTCTACAGCAACATTGTTTTTTTTTTTTCTTTGTTTGCTTTTTTTTTTTTTTTTTGGTTTAAGCACAGATTCGTTGCCATCCCAATGGCTGACATTCCCATTCCCACAGGTATATTACATATCATAGTTTCTAAACTATCGTTGTGCAGCTTGTATGTTCTTAGAAATTTTCAAAAATTAAAACATCACGAAATCATCAAAAAAAAATTTATCCCATTCTTCCGTTGGGCCACGCAGTGTCTTTACATGCAGATGCCCACTGATGAGGCTGAGTACTGGCAGGAGGTGTCCATGCCCATACTGCCCCCACAGTACAGGCGCATACCCACATCCCTTAGACCATATCCGCTCAACCATGTCCTGAGGACCAGTCAGTAACTTAGCTTGTGAAGACTTCAAAATCAGTTCAGAGTTGGTCCAGCCACAGGAAGACCTAGCCCCCAAATCCTTGAATCATCTCAGCTGGCTACAATTCCCCAGAGTCCATTAATCAGCTTTAATATCTCCCCATCCACTTAGCTTTTTCCTCAACTTAAGAATAAGACATGAATTAATTTAGTTAATTAAAATACTCATTTATATGTGGAATATCTCTTTAATCACCAGAGGAAATTTAGAAAATCTTACCGTCATCAGTTGTTGTTGTTGCTGTTGTGTGCCATCAAGTCAATTCTAACTCACAGAAACCCTATAGGACAGAGTAGAACTGCTCCCTAGGGTCTCCAAGGTTGTAATCTTTATGGAAACAGATTGCCACACCTTTCTCCCTTGGATTGGCTGGTGGGTTCGAACTGCAGTCCTTTTGGTTAGCAGCCACATGCTTAACCATTGTGTCACCAGGGCTCTTTTCCTGTCATCAGCTAGTGACTTGATAATCAAATTTAATTCTTTACAAGTTCCAGAAATCTAAGTGAGCACATTAGCATTTTGCTCAGTGGGTAGCTGAACAGCAGAGGCTCTTTTGAGTGTACTTTCTTTAATAACCCCATACTTGACTGTGCTTGGGAAGAAGAGATGACATGAGATATCTTAAAATGGTAAAAGCTTTTTATATTTGAATAATCCTATGCTGAACCCCTTTCAAAACCAGCCCTAACCTCTCATCTCTACACTAACTTCTGGAAGTATAAATTCCGAGTTTATTCTAAACTAGTTCCTCACTTTAAATAATAGGAAAGTGAGGCACAAGGAGCTTAAGTGACTTCACCAAGGTTACGTAACCAAATTGTAATAGAAACAGAATTTGGACTCATGTATTCCACCTCCCTGCCTGTGCTGTCTCCTACTACACCATGCCGGAAGACTCAGTTCTTTATCTAGAAACCTAGCAGCTTCACATGCATACTGTTACTTCTTCCTATCCGACCAGTCTACAAATTGCTGTCCTGAGTACATTTGTACAAAAAAAAAAAGGGCTCATATATAGCCTGGGTTGGGAGGGCAGAGAGTAGGAATGATTGTGTGGTCCGATTTATGTAGCCCAGAGAGTGAAAGGTTATATTGGCAATACAGGGGCAGTCAGGGGCAGTGACGGTTTTTTGTATTGTGTTGTGTTGTGTTGTATTAGACAGCCTAAGTGATAACCTACCACTTGAGGCAGACTGCTTAGAGCATGCAGTGTCTGAGCCAGCCAGTCAGATTTGCTCTGTCTGTCCCACATTACTCGGGTAATCTACAAAGGAGGAGCCAGGAAATCCTGGCATTATTCTGTTTTAGCTGTAAAATACTCTGGGTTAAAGTAGACTCGGCTTTGTTTTCAATATCACTTTTGTTTCTGGAACATTATTTCTGTTTTTTGGTGGCCTGCCTAACTTTGATCCAGTGTTTGTTGACTTTTGATCTCAGGCTTCTGTGTAGTTTCTGGTCCTTAATACTTGGTTCCTAGTTTTGCCTCAACCATTGGCCTCCAAAATACTCATTCCCTAGGTAGTTCAACTCCTGATTTTTACCTAAATCAAAGCTTGACCCTGATGCTAATTTTTTCTTTTGAGTTCTTTTTTTTTTTTTTTTACAATTTTGCTCTACCCTCTGAGTCCACAACTGCTCCTGAACTTGTCTGGCTCTGCCTTCTCTGACCTGGTCAAGGAGAGCCTCATGGATTAGAAATGTCGTTTGGGGCCCCGTCTCTTGGCTTTGTTTGTGGTTGCTGGGGTTATTCACTGGGCATATATCAAGTACCTACTCTGTACCAAGCAGTGTTAGAATGCCGAGTCAGTGAAGTAGAACACTTGTTGATGCTGTCAAAAGTGAGTTCCTTTCTTATCTACTTCTTTCCCACACTTCCATACTCAAAAAAAAAAAAAAAAAACTAACCATCTACACCCAAATAAGTATGGAATTGTTATAAAAGTTAATACTTGAATGTCAGGTACATTAGCAGAAACACTAAAAAAGTATATCCTAGATTAGTAAATAGAATCAAAGTGCAAGTAGACAGGGTAGATTACTCTTGAGTAAGGTACTCTGTGCCTGACTGCTGGGACCTCAAATAGCTTGATCTCTGCATATATGGTTCCCAGGTTTTTTTAAAGAAAAGATTTTCTCCATATGTTTGTCTACTCCTCATAACTCTTGGTTTATTATTTGAGACGAACAGACCTAAAGATGTCTATAAAAATATACATATATGTTGAAAAAATTGAAATAGAGTATATAAACCTAATAAGAAGAATGGGATTATGAGTGAAGGATGTTTTTTTCCTCTCTCTGATGCAGAATTTTTAAATTATTATGGTGCTTTGGAAATATTTTAAGTATCAGTCTGCCAACAAAAATTTTTTTTCCTAGTTCCTAATTATGCTTTTGTTTTTCCCTACCACTTCTGTACATTAGACTGATATTACAGTTAGTAGATACAATTAAAGGTTTCCCATACATGCTATTCTGACCTATCTCCCACCCCTACCCTCAAGTCAAACAAATCCTATATATGATACTGATTTGGGTTCCACAGCTTATTAACTTATTTTCTTGAGGTCTGTACCCAAACCTGGATAATGAATAAGGAAGACCGAAGAAGAAATGATACATTTGAATTATAGTGTGGGTGAAAGAATATTGAATATACCATAGACTGCCAGAAAAATGAACAAATCTGTTTTGGAAGAAGTACAGCCAGAATGCTCCTTAGAAACAAGGAGGGCGAGACTTCATCTCATATACTTTGGACATGTTGTCAGGAGGGATCAGTCCCTGGAGAAGGACATCATGCTTGGTAAAGTAGAGGGTCAGCAAAAAAGAGGAAGACCCTCAATGGTTGGATTGACACAGAGGCTGCAAGAATGGGCTCAAACATAGCAACAATTGTGAGGATGGCACAGGACCAGGCAGTGTTTCATTCTACTGTATACAGGGTCACTATGAGTCAGAACTGACTTGATGGTAACTAACAACAACCCCATTTACTCTGGTTCATGAGATATGAGGATTTTAATAAAAAGTTCTTGTTGAGTTTGTTGGTTGGTTTAGTTTAAGTGTTTTTTCGAAGAAACTGAGGTATATAGCCTTTAGCTTCCCACTCTATACTAGAAAAATGTATTTAATACACAAAATACCAGAAATATAAAACTAATAAAACTATGGAACTTAGAAAATATGTATAACAAGAGGAGAAGTGGAGTGCCAAGACCACATTCTGGGTTCACTTGTGTCCTGGCCCCTGGAGTGAGGAATCACCTTCTCTCTTTCTGCATACCACATACTGGTTTCCTAGGTGCCTTCAGCTTCATGCGATAGAGTGTGCTGCACCTGTGACCTGAGGAGAGACCCCTTAGTGTTGGGTAGATCATACATGTGGAGTTAGAAGACTACAAGCCACGGTCCCTCCTCTTTCTCTTCTTTCTTATACTTAAAGTTACCTTGAGACCCTTTCTGACTTTAATCAAAACTAGTGTAAAATGAAAAGATGAAATTGACTTTTGCCTGCTAGTTTTCAATAGTACCATTCATTATCTGTAGTAGTTAGAGTTGGAAGCATTCCAATTTGCTGATTGGTAGAGGTAGCCATGTAATACATTAGTCGAGCCCTTCCCTGATAAGTGGGAGATGGAGACCTGTGGAGGCAGGGAATGTCATCTAGTTGAAAGTCCCTCCCTATGTTGGAGGTTCCACAGAACATTCTGGACCAGATAGCGTATCCACTCTCTGCTGGACTAACTGCAATGAAAGGACTCCTGGAAGTGCACCACCTCAAGAGGCGTTCTCTTCCACTGTTCATCTTTAGTTGATAGATAAAAAATGCCTTCTGGCACATTCTTCTCTCTGCTAGTTCTGTCCTCTCTTAGTCATATAAAATTAATCTAATCTTTTTACATTCTCTCACCCAGGTTACTTGGAAAAAAAAAAAAGTCAGGCAAACCTTGACTCCATGAGGAATCCACTATTTACACTCTTCATCTGGTATTGCTGGATCTCTCCCGTAGCCTTGATAAAATACAAGTGATTATAGATCCCAGACCATTCCCCTATTCTGGTAGAGTGATTTTTTTTTTACAAATAGAAAAAATATTGGAATGTCCATCCAGGAAGGCACACTGTATAGCAGTTTTTTCCTATTATTTAAAAAGAATATAGAGAATGTTATTTCTTATTTAAAATTATGTGACTATCGGTTGTTTGTCTTATTTTTAAATTATGGCTTTATAAATATGGTTCAAGCTCTTTTATTGGTTTTGGCAGCATTTAGATTGTACCATTTTTAAAGCCTTTAAAAATATTTCTGTCTTGTTCTCAGAAGACTCAGTATTCACTGATTTAGACATTTTGCCAGTCTTTTCTACTCATGGAAAGTTTCTTTTAATCCAAATGATATCTGGAACAGTATTTCAATGCTACTGCTGAGAGTAATACATTTTTGCACTTTAGAGTTAGGAGAGACCTTCCGTACTTCACCGACCTGTGCCCTCTTTTTACAGATGAAGAAACTGAGGCATAGAGCGTTCAGTCTCTTACTAGAGGTGAGAGAACCAAGGCCAGGGTTTCTCACTTCTCCTCAGTTAGGCTTTCAACTGTGCTACACAGCCTCCTCTGAAACTAATTTCAACCTTGCAGTTATTTCCAGATGTTAAACTGACCTTTACTCTGAGAAAAGACTGGGCTAAAAGGTTTGGCAGGTTCTCAGGAAGAGTTCAGAACAGAATCAGAAATAGCTAATAGGTGTCCTTCTGAATTTACTTAGGCTTCCTATTTTCCACTTAACTGGTCTGCAGACCTTAGAATGGAAAATGTGTCTAAGTGAGATGGTATTTCTTTTCATGTACTATTTTAGGTAAATAAGTCACTGTGCTTTTAAATCCCATGTTTAAAGAGCCGCTTGGCAACTTTTCCCTTTGGTTTAAATATTTCTATCGGTTGACTTGTACAAGTAGTAGTTTTCAGCATATAAATGTTCTATACTCCATGTATCTCACAGATGGAATCCAAACTAAATTCAGGTATAATCCAGGCACGACACTGTAAGTTAACAAGTAAAAGTTTAAAACACATTTGTAAATTTATTCACAATGCCATTTATTCATGGACACTAAAAGACATTTTCCTTAAAGAAATAATTAACTTTACCTTAGAAGTGTAAATGTTATCCTAATTAAAGAACTTGCGGTTGCTCTTCCTGTTGTACTAGTTTTGCCTTTCATGAGCTTTTTGATACCTCTAGCAATCTAGTTGCTGTGTTAAAAAACAAAAAACTCCCCCCTCTTCATTTTTCTGATATTTACTACAGTGCATTAAGACTTGTGTTTATAAAGCGTATCTACTGTGTCCCAAACATCAGATCAGGTATCAGAAGCTTTCATTTTTATTACAGCATTTAGTTGTTATCAGAAGACTGTATCTTCTTTCCACTACTATACTCTATTGCTTAATGCTAGAAGCAAACTAAAAACATCAAGATGCTTTCACGTGTGTGGACTTGTGATTTATTTTTATTTCTTTTTGTTTTTTAAAAACTCAATGATTCTTTGTGGGATTAAAAAAAAAAAAGGACCTTTGGAGAGACACAGAACTCTCAGGTTTGTTTATGACTTAACACTTACCCATGTGGCCACTGCCTCATGGCTGCCACACCTCTAAATAGGTTCATAGGAAAGAATACTGTGCTCTTTAGCTTACTAACGAGTTATTGAATACATTGTTTGCTTTTTTTAAATCCAAGTATTAATGAAATATTTACTCTGGGAAGGAGCAAAGGAAATCTTTGTGTATGTTAAATTCTGACTGTATGGATTTTGTGAAAAAAGTCTAATCTTTCATATTTAGAATATAAAACTAGTTGAATTATTGCTGATAAGTATTCTTTCTTGGAATTATATGGATTTCCATTGTAAGTGTCCAGTGCCATTTCATACGTTTATCAAGGAAAACATTTATCAAGGAAAAGTACTGATATTCAAGTATGTAAGTAAAATATTTGAATAAATTCACACATTTTAAAAACAGAAAATATCATAATTCTACATTTTGAAAGAAATATTTACTGTTTCATTTAATGTATTTGTAATGCCCCCAAATGTCATCATCATTAATTAAGGTAATGTTATTTTCCTAAGAGAACTTATTTACAAGATGTTTGTTTCAAGGATTTTCAAAATTAACAGTGTTAACATTTAGCAGTGAAAAAAGTCACATAATTATATTGAAAATAAATTCTTTGTATATAAAACATAAAAGGATAATTTTAGGTTAGTAGATATTTAAGCATTTTTTAAAATTTATCATTAAACTTTATCCCATTATTTAGAAGTATTAACATGAATGTCCCCTTAGCAGTGAGTAAATTAATTACCCTTTGGTACACTTAAGACATGAAAACATACCTTGTAAGAAAAGAGCAGTCGTCTTGAAAGTAGAATTAATCCACCATGTGCTAATCTAAAAAGTAAATATAATGTAAATGTTGTTAGGTACAATTTAAGAAGAAAAGATGAGAAGGTGTTACATTTATTTAAAAAAAAAAAAAAAAACCTTCAAAAAAATTCTCCTGATGTTGCTGGCACCCTGGTGATCTTGAATAAACTGCTTCTACAGATTAGTCCATTTTAGTACTGACGAGAGAGATTAAAACTTGTTACTGCTCATATGTTTTCCATCACTGTTTGTATCATAGCCAAGACTTCTAGCTAAACTCTAGACGTCTACTGGAAGATTCTGAAGAAAAAAAAAGAGAGTTTAATAATGCATGGCTACAGGCCATCGGCAGTGCAGTCAAATCATTCAAGAAATACCTGACTTGAAAAATACTTTATGAAATTCTTAAGTGAATTAATACCTACGAATGATAATTTAAAAGTCATTTACCCTATGTAGACTAATAAAATACTTCTCAATCTTCATAAAGAATACTAACATTACTGAAATATAAACCGAAACTCCAGATGTACCTAAGAAAGAAGCTATACTTTTGTTTTCTTCTAATGACTAGAGCTAGTACATTAAGCATATTTCTCAAGATTGCTGAGCCACTTTACAAAACTTTTAACCCTGTCAGGGAAACTGCGGACCAAGTTCTAAGAATTACCCCCTGGCTCTATATATACATATATATCCATATAGACATGTATATACATATATACATACATATCACAAGTGACACTTTGGGACCTATACAGTTTTCCCTTTTCAAGAGAATAACAGCTTTGATCACACTAGCATTTAGGGAAGACTTGAAAGAAGTGGAGACTCGGTTGTCTGAGAAGAAAATTTCTATGAATATGGCCTTTCCTACTTCACCCCTAAGAGAATGCCCAATTCCCCCATCAACTAAGATATGGTCCTTCAAGAGACAGCTTTTTCTATAACTCTAGTGAGAAAGACTCTCCAGTACTATGTGAACCCAACAAATCTTCCTGATGGTTGAATAGATTTTTGGACTAGCCTTTTTGCAAAGAGCATCTCCAGTGGGTAAGCAGCGTCTATTCTTCCCTGACGTAAACAACCTGACTTTCTTTTGTTCTCACTTTCCAAAGAAATGAAGTGCATTGTTGAGACAAGGCAGCCATAACCATAGAGTCAGCTAACTCCTGCCTAAAATATGCAGGGCGCTAGCCACCTGTACTGGGTACTGGGTTGGGTTAGCCACCTGTTTATCCTCTACTCATTTTAAACAAAATCCTCTTTCTTGAACCTCATGCCCCAAAGACATTCACACTACATTCGTCAGGACCACAAAAGCGTCCCTTGGCATAGCTTCAGCCTCTCCATTCAGGTAGTGTATTGCATAATTACCTAACACAGTACCTGAGGGGAATAGCAGCCCTCTTGCTTTGGTTAGGATGCTCATATTCCCATTTATTCAATTATGTTTTAGTTGCAAATGTATCTATCTGTTACCTTGAAGAACTGGGGACATCCTGAATGTTTGAACTGGATTTTATTAATCTTTGTATCCAGTGCATCCAGAATAGAAACCGGACCCCATGTTGAGCAAGGGTCATCATACACAGAAGGCCTTTGGGCAAGGGTCATACGCAGAAGGCCTTTGGGCAAGGGTCATACGCAGAAGGCCTTTGGACAAAATGCAGTCTAAGGATGTATTGTGTTTGTCCTGCACAATGTATTGTTTTTTAAGTTTTTATTTTAAACTTTTTTTTTTTTACAGAAATGTAAGCAAATCACGATGGTAGAGCTCAATTAATTTTCACAAGCAACCCCAATCAAGAAATTACCAACATTCCAAAAGCTTCCTTCATGCCCCTTAGAATCACTGTCTCCTCTCAAAGGGAACTGCTGCCCTGATTTCTAACACCATAGGTTGTTTTCTGAACTTTATATATTTGGAATAATACAGCATTCACTCTTGTGTCTGGCTTTTTTCAGTCAGTATTATGGTTGTGAGATCCACCCATGTTGTTGTGGTTGACAACAGTTTGTTTGTTCTCATTGCTGCAGAGTATCTAGTGTCTAAATATGCCACAAATTACTTATATATTCTACTGGGTTCATTCCTGTTGGGAGCTCTGCTCTGAACATTTTTAATCTGTCTTTTGAAGTTCATATGTATGCATTTCTATTGAGTTTACACCCAGAAGTGGAAGTGCTGTATTGAAAAATCATGAGATTTCCAGTTTTCCTCAAATACCAAATTTGGCCAATGCTTGGCTCTTATTTTTGCATGGCAGCAATTGGCTGGAGCTGGCAACAGCCCCCCTTTCGGTGGGACATGTGTTTTTTTCCACATCTGCACCTGAGCCAGCTGCTTCACTTAACATTGTCTGCATGGCTCTTCTGGGCAAGAGAGACTTGAGGCACTTTTGGGTAGGACTGTTTTTTAAAATGTTGTTACAGGTACTCTCTTTTCTCTTCACTTGTGAGCCCTGAACTAGTCTTCCTTCAGCCTCTTCCTCTGATCTTTGGTTAAAGGGTTTGAAAAAAGAATTAGGCCCTGAAGTATAACGGCATAGTCACCCGATTCTGCAGGAAATATAACTAGAGGTACAGTCCAGGGCTCAGGTCCTCCACAACCTTGGGACTGCCTGGGTGGAATGCTTAACCTCAGAACGGCAGAGATGGGATGCCATAGACCAGACACATCGTTTGGGAAGTAACTGGGGTTTTTCTTCATATTTTCCACATTGTCATCCCAAACACAAATGCATACCTCCTCTTTCCTGTAATCATGAGGGGAAAATTTTCCATTTGGGGTTTCTACGGGAGAAATGGTAATGGAGGGGACCTAATTCTGTGTTTTACGTTATTTTTATTGTTTGGTTTTTGCCACATTGGGCTTTGGTCTAAATATTAGAGAACTAGTTTTACTGTATCAAACAATATCCTTAGTAATCATGAATAATCTGTATATTATTATGTTGCAGACAAGTAGATAAATTATAAAACTGAAAAAGTAGTATTATCTGTACTGACATTTTATGAACAAAGGCATTCATGCTATAAAAGGAATTCCATAAATTTCTTGTATTGCTAGATATACTCCAACCATTATGAAAATAAAAATTTTTTTAAACCAAGCAGTGCATATAATCTTTAAGGCCCTTTCCTGACCTTTTCATAGTCTAGAAATAGACAACAGTAGATTAAAGTCCAAACATAAGTAACAACAAAAGAAATTTTAACTAGAAAAGGGCCTTATAAATCATCTTATGCAAATTAGTAATTCCTAGGCGAGGTGGGGAAGAATAAAGAATTTGCTTGTGGCAGGAGAGTGAAGAGCGGGGAATGGATTATGGGGGCCACGAGCAGTGCCTTTTCTGACTTCAGATATTCCCTCAGGTGATTGGAGTTTGTTGTTGTTTGTTCTGGTGTTTGCTCCCCTCTCTCACCTTACCTTCTAAGTAAATTGCTGCAGATTGTATAAAGTTCTGTTGTAGTGGTAGCTATAAGACTGTTCACTCATCTTTTCATTCCGTAAGTGGTGTAAGTGCTGTGGAGAAAAAGCAAGATAAGAGGCTGGGGGTTTCCTGTTTTGGGGGGATCATCAGGGAAGTCCTCACTGTAGAGGTGACATCTTCACAAATGTGATATGAGGAAGTATGCCATGCAAATATCTAGTTTAAGAAAGTTCTAGGTCACTGAATCCTAGAAGGTAAATAATGTATAGCCTTTAGGCATGACATATGGCTTCGTATATAGTAGGCACTCACAAGGAATTCTGTAAATGAATGAATGAATGATTAATATCATGGGTTGTATCGAATAGTCTAGCTTCCTTCATGGTGGACTAGATTCTGTGGTTATAATGAATTTATACTGTGGTTCATAGGTCATGAGCCATAGGCAATATTCAGCCTCAGGTGTGTTTTGTTTAGTCCATAGGGTATTTTTTAAAAAACGGGAAATTTTATATCAAAGTTCAAATTTACAGTCCACGGTTATCAGACCTGAGCTCATTATTGTACCCACAGTTGAGGTTTCTAAGTCTGAAAAATGAATTAATGCCATAAATTGTCATTTGAAAAGAATTCAGTGAAATTTATGAAAAACGAAGGGTTTGAACAATTTTGTTTATTAATTTTGCTGGGTATCAATAAATATTTTTAAGAAATGTCTCAAAATTTAGTTTACTTTGTGGAATGGGTACAAAGTAATGATTTTGTTCTAAGTAAATTTCCTCGTTCTTTCCTCTAAAAGGACATGAAAGCAATGATACCTCAGTAGCAATCAGTACATCTAGCATCCAGATCTTTGTTTTTAAATACCATTTTCCATTAGAAGAAACCAGGTTCCTTTGAGAAATGGCCAATAACAGATCTGGGCCAAGGAAAGTATAAGGCATTCCTGAAGTATTTTATTGCACCAGAAAGTATGAAAATCTCAGCGATTACTGAGGACATGTAAAAAGTATATAAAAGCCAGTTTGAAGGGACAATTTGAGCATCTCAAAAAAAGTAAAGATGGCAGTGGATTATAACATGGTGAGTACAAAATCCTTTTTATAAGAACAGAAGGTGAAAGGGGAAAGCTTTTCCTTATAGAAGAATGCCAACTAATAAATACAGAAGGAATAGTAGAATTAGAAAACCATTGTTATGAAACCTCTAGTGTCATAATTGATTTAGGCAAAAATAACCAATGAAAGCTAAAACCACTAAGGGAAAGGTTATTGGGTGGCAGGATATTCACACAGAGCGAAAGTATTACCTTGCAGATTGTTTCTTAAAATGCAAGAGGAAAAAGGTACTTTCACACTGAAGACATCTGGTAGATGCCACCTTAACTCGAAGACTCAGGATCATCAATAACGAGACGAAGCTACATTATGTGCCTCCTGGTCTGATCCAAAAGTACATGCCATTATCTGTGTAGAATCTTGCCAAAAATGTTTAAATCTAATCATGTGAAAACAATCAGAGAAATCCAGATTATGGAACATTCCTTAAGATAGCTAGCTTGAATCCTTCAAAAAAGTTAAGGTCATAAAAGACACAAATAGGCAGAGGACTACTCTAGATTAAAGGATATTAAAGAGACAGTCTCTGAGCCTTGATCTGATCTTGAGTTTCTCTCTCTCTCTCTCTATTTCCCTCCCTCTCTCCTCCTCTCCCTCCCGCCGCTCTTCTCTCTTCTCCTCCCTCCTTCCTTCCCCTCCCCCCCATCAGGAGTGAGCACACAGGACAATGAAGGACATTATTCATACAATTGGAGTAATCTAAATATGGACTATAAATTAGACGATACTGAATCAATGTTAAATTTATGGGGTTTGATAATGTCAAGGAGTATGATAATTGGTTCTTGGTTGTATAAGAAAATGTCCTTATTCTTAGGAGATTCCTACTCAGGTTTTATAGTCAAGTGTGTGATATCTGTAAGTTACACTCAGATGGCCCAGCCCCCTTCCCTTGAGGGGAGGGAAGATAGATACATATGGAAAGAGAGAGATATCAAATGTGACAAAGTATTATAATTGGTGAATGTAGGTAAAAAGCGTATAGGGATGTTCATTGTATTATCCTTTCACCTTTTCTATGGCTTTGAAAATATTTCATAAATAAATACTTGGGGGAAATAAGGCAGTTTGGCTTAAATTAATTTTAATTTTTTGATTTATCCTTCACTCTAGTGAAATATTTGCAAATAAAATTTATTATGAGTTAATTATGGGTTTACCCTAAGCGGATATTTTTAATTTGTATGCACGAATCCCTAGAGGATTTGTGAAAAAGTTTTATGAATCTTTTGGGATTACCTAAAAAATGTTCTCATGTATATATTTTTTCTGTGGAGATTCTGACTCATAGTGACTCTACAGGACAGAGTGGTTTCCAAGGCTGTGATCTTTGCAGGAACAGACTGCTGCATCATTCTCCTGCGAGATGACTGGTGGGTTGGAACCTCCGACCTTTCGGTTAGCAGCCCAGTGTTTAACCACTGCGCCGCCAGGGCTCCATCATCGCTTTCATCATATTCTCAAAATGTTCCATTGTTCAAATAGTTAACATCTACTGCCCTAAAATAAGCTTATTCTGAATGTGCTAAATTCTAGTTAACTTTTCAGATGATTCACATGTAAACTTGGAAATTGTGAATGTAATTCCCAATTTATACAAAACAAACCTTCAACAGATTCCAGTTTGTAAAAAGACTTGCATGTATCAGCTGATAGTTTAATGTACATTTATTTGACCACAGAGGTTCTGTTACTTAGAAACACACAAGGACATTTTAATAACATGATGTATTCCTTTCCTTTTCCAAACTAATACGTGTTTAGTGTAAGCAGATGTTATTTTTAATAAAATCCTGCTTTTTCTTGTGTGGATTAACATTCTTCACATTTTATGCAAAGGAAAAAATAAGCTAGACTGTAAGTTTTTATTTTATCCATTTTCATGTAGAAAGGGAAGCATAATTTCACAGAAGACATGGTCATGCTTTTATGTTTTAGTTGTATAATCACTAAGCTCTATCGACAGTTACTCCCTTTCAAATACAAGTCTGTGATAAGCCCCATTCTAGCCATGGCTTCACAGTCTCTAATATTCCTGTTCAACGTGTTAAAGCAATGACATGTGAGTAATATGTTAAAATATACTGAAGCATTGTTTAAGATACATAAGATCAAACATGTACCAACCCATGACTGCACTGTTTAGATTTTAGTTTCTTGAAAAATCTTTTACAATTGCCTCTTGTTCCATTGGATCAGGTTCAACTGAAGCTGTTTTTCATAGGGTCAGCAATGAAATGCTTAAAGAAATAAACTTTCCCAGGAGAACCATCCGTCCAAAGTATACTGTAGCAGGCCACAGAATGGTAATAGCTACACTTATAAACACAAACTGCCCTACCCTGTCCTTACAGACTCATTCATAGGTTACTTCTGAGATAGGAATCCATCTACATGGCAGGTTTATTGATCAAATACCTCGCTAGTGTTGCTGCCTATTTTAAATACAGCTCCCCCCCCCCCTTTTTTTTTTAGATGTTTTAAGTAGTCACAGTGAATCAAAGTCACAGGTCAAACCTGCTTTTCTTTCCTATGATCAGGATTTTTTTTTTTAATCTGCTTTCAAACTACTCCCACGTTTATGAGGAAAATCGGTCCCATGGGCTTCCTCCATCTGGACAGTCTGCATTTGTGGAGCCTCATGCCTAAATACCTTCCACATTGTGTCTGACCTGCTCTATGCAGTGCGCATGAACATATAAGTGGTAGAGTAGAAAGACATTAGCCCAGGTTTTGTTGTTAATCCCACACCTCCTTCTCAGGAGCATGGGCGCCATAGTTGAGGGTCATTTGTGTGCTGAGCCACTGATGACATGGCTGCAAGGTCTAGTCTCCTCAGCAGCACAGCCACAGCCCTGGCCAGTTACAGCATAGCGTGTTTGTCATTTATCTGCTGTCTGCAGCTGCACCAGCAGGGTCAGTAGTTGCAACAGAGATCCTGTGGCCCATGAAGCCCTAAGTATTTAGTGATATCTGGTCCTTTACAGAAGAAGCTTGCCTACCTCAGACCTAGTGTAACAGACTTGCTTTGTGATATTAAGGGGTCTCGCAGCCTTGAGCAAGTCACTTAACCTTCTTCTTCTGTGCCAGTTTCCTAACGTCTGTAAACGATGATATTGAAACTCGCCTTTTTAAATGTTTACCATGTGCACTTTTATGGCCATCGCCTCATTTAATCTTCATATCCCATGTGAAGTAGATATTGTTTTCCCCAATTTTACAGGTGAGAAATACTGTACTGTGTATATATTGTATTGGAACTCAGGGTCTATGTAACTTGGCCAAGGCAATATCTACTATGGATTGAAATTCAAATGCTACTGTATTTTTTTTTTTTTTTACACCCACAAGAGAAGGGTTAAGGAGCCCTGGTGGCGCAACAGTAAAGCACTTGGCTGCTACCAAATGGTTGGCAGTTTCAACTCACCCAGTGGTTCTGTGGGAGAAAAACCTGGTGATCTCCTTTCATAAAGATTGCAGCCAAAAAAACCCTATGGGGCAGTTCTACTCTGTCACATGGAGCTGCTGTGAGTCAGAAATCAACTTGAGGGTCATCTAGGTCTCTAGGTGGGACAGTTTATGCTTGACTGCCAACCAAAAAGTTAATAGGTTTGAACCCACTTATTGCCTAAGATAGGCCTGGCAATCTGCTTCCATTGAGATTACAGCAAAGAAAACCCTATGGAGCAGTTCTAATTCTGTAACGCATGGGGCTGCCATGAGTTAGAATTGACTGGAGAGCAACTAACAACAAGAGTCATCTCAGATTAGGTTAGAGCTGGCCAGAAACTTCTGTTTTCATGGGTTCCTTTAAAGTTTTTGAATTTTAAGTTGATCAGCAATCTAAACTCACATTCAACTTTGAACGCATACATAGTTCAGTCATCCGTCATTCTGTAACTAATTCTCCCATGAGGAAACTTCTAACCTTTTCCAAATAAGGGAAGGAAGTGGAATAGTTGTCATAGAGGGTTTTACCCAGCAGTTTGAGGTTTCTGTTAAACAGCAGAGTTCGAATATTTTATTCTTTTAGGTTAGCATCTTATGAACATAGTAATTCATGGTATGTTTAAATGACGGCCTTGGAAAACATAGTCAATGTTGCTATTATGCACAAAAATCAGATTGATTACTAAGTTTTACCAGTTGTCAAGCATGATGTAATTGTCTAAAAAATACACTCTCTACTTCCTGATGTCCATCAAGAAATATTAAGTGTGATTATTCCATATTAATTTTACAACCTTATATACACCTTTTTCAGTTCAGTTTCTAATTTTTCTTTTAAAAACCCTTAGATTTTGCAGATTTCTGTTTTGTTTAGGAAGAGTGTTAATATCTCCTTTGGACAACTTATAAGCTGATCTAGTTTAGACTGGGATGTCAAGGAGGTGGGACTCATTCTTTATTCAACGGTCATTTTAGCACCTACTCAAAATGAATTGTTCCTGTTCTACCTTTTACAACCTTTGGAGAAACAAGATACATTCCTCTACCCAACTACCATGCAGCACCCGCACATGTGCAAAGAAACAACATAAAACCCAACTAACAATACCAGTGTCATAAGACTTGTGGCAGACACCAAGCGCTAAGAGGAGAAGGACAATCCTGAAGGATTTTAGGTGCAGCTTATCTTGAGCTTTGGAAGGTGGCTTCTGAGAGGTCAGACAGCAAGGCTTCAGTCAGATGTATAATTAATTGCTCGAACTTGGCTTCTTCACTCCTCCCTTGAAATTGAAGTAAGCACCCAGTAAGGTTTGGCTCAACTGCTCTTCTCTTCATATGCCCCTTCAAGTGTCCGACCTTGTTCGTGGGTTCAATTCCAACCCCTGTGCTTTCATGCCTGTACCACTCCTCCCATTCTCTTTCCTGAAATCCACTGTGTCCCCAAGTTCAGCACATTCGTTTGCAAACTGTCTCTTTTTCTCAGATGGCAGTCACAGAGATTCAAAGGAGTTTTCCTGTTTGACTTACTTTTCTTTATATCCCTTATCTTGTCAGATAAGATGATGTTGTCATTGTTGTTAGGTGCCACCGAGTCAGTTCCTATCCATAGCGACCCCAAGCACAACAGAACGAAATCTGCCTGGTCCTGCACCACCCTGCCAGTAGTTGCTATGTTTGAGCCCATTGTTGCAGCCACTGTGTCAGCCCATCTTGTTGACGGCCTTCCTCTTTTTCACTGACCCTCTACTTTACCAAGCATGATGTCCTTCTCCAGGGACTGATCCCTCCTGATAGCATGCCCAAAGTATGTGAGATGAAGTCTCGCCATTCTCACTTCCAAGGAGCATTTTGTCTGTACTTCTTCCAAGAGAGATTTGTTTGTTCTTCTGGCAGTCCATGATAGAGTCATTATTCTTCACCAACACTATAACTGAAAAGCATCAATTCTTCTTCAGTCTTCCTTATTCACTGTCCAACTTCCATGTGTATATGAGGCGATTGAAAATACCTCGCGCTGGGTCAGGCACAACTTTAGTCCTCAAAGTGACATCTTTGCTTTTTAACACTTTAAAGAGGCCTTTTGCAGCAGATTTGCCCAGTGCAATACGTTGTTTAATTTCTTGACTGCTGCTTCCATGGGCATTGATTGCGGATCCAAGTAAAATGAAATCCTTGACAACTTCAGCATTTTCCCTGTTTACCATAATGTTGCTTATTGGTCCAAATGTGAGGATTTTTGTTTTCTTTACCTTAAGGTGTAATCCATACCAAAGGCTGTGGTCTTTGATGTTCATCAGTAAGTGCTTCAAGCCCTCTTCACTTTCAGCAAACAAGGTTGTGTCATCTGCATGTCGCAGGTTGTTATTCTTCCTCTAGTCCTAATACCTCATTCTTCTTCATATAGCCCAGCTTCTCAAATTATTTGTTCAGCATACAGATTTAAAAAGTATGGCGAAAGGATACAACCCTGACACACACATTTCCTGATTTTAAACCAGGCAGTATTCCCTCGTTCTGTTCAAATGACTGACTCTTGTCTGTCAGTTTGTTGTACTGTAGTAGCTTGCATGTTGCTGCAATGCTAGAAGATATGCCTCCAGTATTTCAAATACCAGCAGGTTCGTTCACCCATGGTGGGCAGGTTTCAGCAGAACTTCCAGACTAAGACAGACTGGGCCAAAGACCTGGCAATTTACTTCTGAAAAAAATTGACCAGTGGAAACCTTACGAATAGCAGTGGAACATTTACTGGCAGTTCTCTTAAAATCTCTCTCCTATCTGTTCTTGTTTCTTCTGTTTTGACTGTCACTTCTCCTGTCTAGTTTCCTATTTACTCTGTTTCTAGATTATTACAGTGGGTAGTTCTTTTCCCTTCCTTACACCTTTGCTCTCATGAGGACTCCTCCTTTAAAACTTTTTAGTGTTGTACTACATTTAGTTGTTAGGTGCTGTCAGGTTGGCCCTGACTCGTGGTGGGCCCGAGAAAACAGGATGGAGCCATTGTGGTCCACAGGGTTGTCATCGTCTGATTTTTGTAAGTAGATCACCAGGCCTTTCTTCCTAGCCTGTCTTTAGTCTGGAAATTCCACTGAAACCTGTTCAGCATCACAGCAACATGTAAGCCCCTACTGACAGATACGAGTGGTGGCTGCGCTTGAGGTGCATTGGCCAGGAATTAAACCTGGGCTCCCTGCATGAAAGGCGAGGGTCCTACCACTGAGTTACCACTACCCTCAATACTAAAGCGGTCTCTTCTTCCCAACCCTCAGAGCTCTACCCCTTGTGTCTTATTTCCTAGGTCAGGCTGGAGTCCTCCGTGACCAGTGAGCCCAAACTTGAACTTGACTATCGCCCTCTTTGATGCCAGTATTTCCCTTTACCCCTGACTGAGTCAAATCTCATTTTATGGCCCACCTTAAGCCTGTTGATCTTTTCTTCTCTGAACTACTGTGTATATGTATATGTTGTATAATTTAGTATATCCTGTATTATATTCAGACTTTCTTTATTCCAAACCCAAACCCACTGCCGTCAATTCGATTCCAACTCATAGCGACCCTATCAAATTTGTTAGTTCAAGGAAGCCATTTTTGCCTACAATCTGCAGCACACAGCACTATGCTTAACACAAAGTATGCCAGAGTAAATACTTCAGTTTTTATCCTTGAGCTATATACCTGTAATCAGTGGCTTAAATTTTCATGTACTTACCAAATCTAAAGTAATATTAAAACAAGCATTATCATAATTTATTAACACTTCCAAATGAATTTAAAGTGTTACGCTACATACTATTAAACAGTTATTGGAATAATTCCATTTCTTAGGTATATATGAAGATAATTCCCCTGGATCTGATCCCCTCTTGGAGGATCAGAGGACTCTGTGGACAGGAAGTGTTTAATTATACAATATTGTGGGGTATTTTTTCATTTTAATGAAAGCAATCATCTTGAAGAGTTTTAACTTAAATGGGAATGACTCATAAGAAGACATATACAGAGTCATTTGACATTGCCAGCTCAAAGAGACATTGCTTTTGGCAACATCTTCTTTCATGCCAGGTGCCCTATGCCTAGAGTCAGATATGCACCACTGGTCTCTCCCTTTTATTGGGCGGCATGCCAATCTCCTGATTTTCCAGACATCCCATCCAAACCCTCGTGGGGAAGCAGCTTTGTCTAGTAGAAGCAGCATGGACTTTAGGGTCAGTAGATCCAAAAAGAGCCCTGGTGGTGCATTGGTTAAAATAATTGACTTCTAACCAAAAGATCCTGAGGATCCATGGGAGAAAGATGTGGCAGTCTGCTTCCATAGAGATTTACAGCCTTGGAAACCCTGTGGGGTTGCTATGAGTCGGAATCAACTCTACAGCAGTGGGTTTGTTTGTTTGTTCGTTTTTTGGTTTAGACGCGGGTTAAGTCCAGTCTTGGCCACATACTCACCAGGTGCTCTCCATGTGTCACTGATCCTCTTGTGCCCTAGTTCCCTCACCTGCCTACTTCATAGGGATACCAGGAGGTTTAGAAGAGGTTGAGGGTGTGAACCCAGTTTGTGAACTCTAGAGCACTGTACCGATGTTGCTGCTGTCTGTAATCTCTACAGCACTGTTATCTGCAACGTGCCCCTTCCTACAGAATGATTGCCTAGTTGCCCAGCCTTTCAGTGTGTTTCAGGCCAGGTGGTCAGTAGTCCTTTGTTGTTGCAGAGCTGCTCAGGGCTAATCCCACCTATTGTAATGGAGCAAAAGGAACAAAAACACCAACTAAACCTCACTGCCCCTTGGCATATGTGACAGATTGGCAGCATCAAAAGCAGCTGAAATCAGAACCCTTTGGCTAGCCTTGTCCTAAGGCAAATGCTCTCTATCTTGGGCGCTCCTGCAATGTGGATGGAACTGGGGAAAGCATTTGTTGCTGGTTGGGGAAAAGGTGAGGGAAGGTGTTGTGGGAGGGAAGCACCAGCGGACTTTGGCTGCATGTTCTTTATGAATTTTAAAACCAGGTATATAATTTAGGTGGCACCTAGTCCGTTGGTTTTAAGAAAAAAAAAAAAAAAGAGAGAGAGAGAGAAAGATGGGGTTTGCAACTAATCCTTTCTTCCCACTAATGAGAGCAAAGCTGCTGTAATTGAAGGGAATGTTGCTGGAGCCTGTTCACTGGTTCTTCACTGGCTCTTCAACCCCCCCCCCAAAACCCCTAACCCGTTGCCATCAAGTTGATTCCAACTCATAGCCACCCTATCAGTGATCTGTTCCAAATGCTGTATTTTTTAATTCAATCAAATGAATTCCAGAGAAGTAAAATGACTGCATAATTGATCATTAAAGACCAAGATAGGCAGGTCTCCTGACTCCAGGTCTCCTGACTCTTAGCATAATGATTTCCTTACTGTGTACCAGGCTATGTATCTTTCACTGTATCATATATCTAGTACTTTACCAAAATCAACTTCTGATTTGAAATATTCTTATCTACCATAAGCCAAATCTACAAATAAAAATATACTTAATGTTCCTTGTACAGTGAAATCTGTGGGAGTTGAAACTCAACGGGACTGCCTTGTTTTTCTGGGTCTTGTAAGTTTTCTGCATTTGACAGGGTGCAGTCTTACCTTTTTTCTGTCACTCATTTTAGTGGAAAATATTTGAGTTTTCCTTCTCTGACAGATTTCTGCCTTACACAGGTTCTGGCTTTTGCAGGTTTTACTGTACATATGTGTAAAGATGGTATACTGTTAATATTTTTTTTAATAATTTTTATTGTGCTTTAAGTGAAAGTTTACAAATCAAGTCAGTCTCTCACGCAAAAACCCATATACACCTTGATTAATGCCTGAGCCAGGATTTCCTTAGTGTACATATGCATTAGTAATTATATTTCTGAAGCCAAACAGAACATCTGTTTGTTACGATATCATGAAGAATGTTTGCTTTAAGGACATTTATCACTAAATTTTTTGTTTTATGGGATTAAAATTTCCCATCCAGAACATGATGAAATTTCAAGGCTGAACAAATTCAATGCTACATATATTTTCTTTTTAAAATTAAAAGTTCAGGAAGAGTGAGCTAATTATATCAGGTGGACACTTGAGACTGTGTTGGCATCTCCAGTCTGGAGGGGGGATGGGAGGATAGAGAGAGTTGGAGGCTGCCAAAGTTTTCACGAAAGGAGAGACTGGAAGGGCTGACTCATTAGGGGGAGAGCAAGTGAGAGTAAGGAGTAAGATGTATATTAACTTATATGTGACAGACTGACTTGATTTGTAAACGTTCACTTGAAGCTCAATAAAAGTTAATAAAAAAAAATTAAAAGATCGGTTGAAATAAATGCATCTTCAAACTTAAGGGTAAAGCTTAAATCAGTCCATCAGATTTTCAGTTTTCTTAAAAAATCTGCTCCCAGCATGTCGTCACTAAACGCAGTCGGCAGAGAACGTGTACAACAGGCTCTCCAGTGTGCGCCTGCTCCATGTGCTTTGGGCCTGGTGTCTTAGTGTCACTGCAAGACTCTTACGTATAACTTCATCTTCACTGGGACTTGTTAGGCTTTGATGCTGTTCTGACCTAATCACTAGGACTACCCCAAGGTCTGGGCATGAGTCCTTAGTTTCAGGGATAAGAGGCTTAGAACTCCGACCTGCTTAATTACATTACCACCCTGTTTCAGTGACTTCATACTAATTGTTTATTTGCTTGTCTCTTTGATTACTTGCTTATTGCCCTTTGTTGTCCTTGTTAGGTGCCTTCGAGTCAGTTCTGATTCATAGAGACCTTCGTACAACAGAACAAAATGCTGCCTGGTCCTGCACCATCCTCACAATCGTTGCTGTTTCAGCCCACTGTTGCAGCCACTATGTCATTCCATCTTGTTGAGGATCTTCCTCTTTTTCGCTGACCTTCTGCTTTACCAAGCATGATGTCTGTCTCTAGAGACTGGTCTCTCCTGAAACATGTCCAAAGTACATGAGACATAGTCTCACCATCCTTGCTTCCAAGGAGCATTCTGAACTTCTTCCAAGACAGATTTGTTTGTTCTTCTGGCAGTCCATGGTATATTCAGTATTCTTCACCAACACCATAATTTGAAGGCATCATTTCTTCCATTCGTTTTAGCTACATCAGCAAGTTTCAGAGTCTCTTCTGACATCCATTTTGGTCTTTTCTTTCTTTCTTATCTTTTTAATGACCTTTTGATTTCTTCATGTATAATGTCTTCGATGTCATTCCACAACTCATCTGGTTGTTGGTCATTAGCGTTCAGTGTGTCCAATCTATTCCTGAGGGGGTCTCTAAATTCAGGTGGGATATACTCAAGCTTGTACTTTGGCTCTCGTCAACTTGTCTTAAGTTTCTTCAGCTTCAACTTGAACTTTCCTGTGAGCAAATTAATGGTCTTTCCACAGTTGGCCACTGGCTGACTGATGATATTGAGCTTCTCCATTGTCTCTTTCCACAGATGTAAGTCGCTTTGATTCCTGTGTATTCCATCTGGCGAGGTCCACGTATATAGTAGCTGTTTATGTTGTCGATAAAAGGTATTTGCAATGAAGAAGTCATTGGTCTTGCAAAATTTTATCCTGCGATCTCTAGCATCGTTTCTAGCACCAAGGCCATATTTTCTAACTACTGATCCTTCCTCTTTGTTTCCAACTTTTGCATTCCAATCACCAGTAATTATCAATGCATCTTGATTGCATGTTTGATCAATTTCAGACTGCAGCAGTTAGTAAAAATCTTCAATTTTTCATCTTTGGCTTTAGTGGTTGGTACATAAATTTGAATAATTGTCATATTATCTGGTCTTCCTTGTAGGTGTACGGATATTATCCTATCACTGACAGCATTATACTTCAGGGTAGGTTTTGAAATGTTCTTTATGACAATGAATGTAACCATTTCTGTTCAGTTTGTCATCTCCAGCATAGTAGACTGATTTTCTGATCCACAATGGCCAATACCTGTCCATTTCAGCTGACTGATGCCTAGGATATCAATCTTCAAGCCTTCCATTTCATTTTTGACAATTTCCAATTTTCTTTGATATAGTTTGTGTGTTCCATGTTCTGATCACTAATGAATGTTTGCAGCTGTTCCTTCTCATTTTGAATCAGGCCACATCAGCAAATGGAGGTCCTGAAAGCCTCACTCCTTCTCTATCATTAAGGTTGACTCTACTTTGAGAAGCATGTCTTAGGCTGGGCTCTCTGGAGAAGCAAAATCAGTGAAGTAGAGAGTGAGAGAGAGAGAATGAGATTTTTATCAAGGACGTGGCTTACACAGTTGTAGAGGCTGGAAATTCTCAAGTCCTTGGGTCAGGCTGGAGGCTTCTCCTGACTCACGTAGCTGCAGGTCCTGGCAAACCCAAGATCAGCAGGTAAGACAGCAGGCCCCTGGCTCACAGGCTGTGGAGGCTGATGAATCCCAAGATCTACAGGTAAGCTGCTAACTCAAGTCCCAAGAACTGGAAGCCAGATAAACAGGATCCAGCTGCAGGATCCAGAATGTGCAAAAGACCATGAGCTTTGCCAGAAAGTCCACATATATCGGATGCAGGGCACACCACCAAGAAACTTCTTTCAACTGGTTGACTGCTCATAGGAGACTTCATCATGGAGGTGATTATAATATATCAGATCTCATTATGGAGGTGATTACATCATTACATAGCTGCCAAACTGTATCATAACTGCCAAACCACTGAGAATCATGGCCCAGCCAAGTTGGTACACAACCTTAGTTATCACAAGGCAGCTTTTCCCTAGTCGTATCTTGAGTACCTTCCAACCTGAGGAGCTCATTTTCCAGCACTATATCAGCCAATGTTCTGCTGCTATCCATAAGGTTTTCACGGGCCAGGTCCTTTTTCCTAGTCTGTCTTAGTCTGGAAGCTCTGTTCAAACCTGCCCACCACGGGTGACCCTGCTGGTATTTGAAATACTGGTAGCATAACTTCCAGCATCACAGCAATACACAAGCCACCACAGTGTAACAAGCTGGCAAACTGCCCCTGCTAGACTATAATTCCCACAAGGGGAGACCTTGTCTGATCTGTTTATCACTGTACCTCTCTAGAACAGCATCTGGAAGATAGCTGGAAAAAAAGAGAATAATGAGTGAAGGAATGGGTCAGAGTCAGTCTCTGTGTTGTCCCAGCATGCTAACTCCAGTTGGCTTACCTTATTCAATTTAAGTCCCCTTTGAAGCTGGTTTGTTTAATGCATAAATTGCTATAAGCTATTTATATCAATGTATTCTCACAGTAAGATTCATCGCACAAGGGTTCTTGTTAAATGAATGAATAACCTTATCTTCTTGTTTTTCCTGTCTCTTACATACAACTGGAACATTTTAATGCTCCTACATTCTTAGACTATGAGTCTCAACTTATTGTTTCATAAGATTCTATTTCTGTTCTTAACCACCTGCCTTAAGTCTTTGACTCTTAATTCTAACATCTTCATCATATTAGTATTCTTGTTCATATTGTAATCTTAAAAATTAGATTCCTAGATATTAAGAGAGGAGACTTGGAAAGAAATGCTTAGAAATAACATTAGCTCATATGGAGTAAATCAAACTTTCACATCTCAAAAGCTGCCCATGAAATGGTGAACTTTGGTTGAACGTGCTTGTTTCTGTCAATTTTATATGAAATTTTATAATAATAACTGCACTGACCATGTACAACATATTCTCAAAAATGCTTTGCGTTCTTCTCTGATTCTCATAACAAACAATTATGTGAAGTTGGACCGAAAGATTCCTAGAGTGTTGATAGACCTACTAAAAGATTAAATAACTAAAGTTGGAAAAATTAGAGAAACCTGACCAAGGTATAACTGATAGAGCGGCCAAGACTGGAATTTGTTTTTTTTTCAAGACATAAAACTGACACTAAAAAAAAAGTCACCATAGTTTCTATATGTGCCTTTTATAATTTATTTTAGCAATATAAAGATAAAATATTGTTACATAATGAAAATTGTAATATGTGGTTTTGGTACGGCCTAGTACATAGTAAATGCTAATAGCTTTGTGTTAAATTGATCTGAATAAAGGATGTATTGAACAAATAAGGGCAAAAGAGAGAGGTGTTGACTGTCATCAGTGGAACAAAAGTGTTTTTAAATAGATGCTTTAGGTTTACATTTACAAGGTTATAGTCAAGAATAATCAGCCTGTATTTTAAACAAACTCCACTGATTTCCATAAAATCTTTTGATCTTGACCAATGAGAATAATGAGAGTAGATTTTAGAATAATGTTTTGTTAACATTTTAAAAAATATTTTGACTTACGGGAACACGTATACCCTTCTCCCAACTTCCCCTAATGGTAACAACTTACATAACCATAGTACAATGATCAAAACCTGGAAATTAACTTTACAATAGTATTAATTTCACACTTGGAGTTAATAGAAGGAACTAAAGCTAAGCCAATACTTATGCGTATTTATATCAGTAATTATAACATAAAATCTTAAAGAAAATTAACAAATTACTGTTTTAATAACAGAACATAAATTCATAAGTTTTATTTGTTATTTTTTCCTGCCAAAATACTTCTTGATCTTGGACCATAACATACATATATAATTTTTAAAAGGATTTATGAAGTTATTAACTTATGAGTTGTTAACTCAGGTTAATTATAAAGGATGTGTATGTCTTGTTCCAGATTCTTCTTGTCTAGCTCTGCAGTGCATAACATCCTATTCTCATGAGAAAAACTTTGCAATTTGATAAGTTCTTTCTAGAGGTGGGAAACCAAATGTTTTTTTACCTTCACTAACACACCTTGTGGGTACATTTTTGGTTACTCGTCTCTGTATTGGTGAACCAGGCTGACTGTCATAATGACACTAAATACAACATGAGAATTACGTCTGTCTTATGACAAATGCTGCAACAAATATATGAGTACATTTTATAAATGACAAAGAAGAATTTTGAATTACTTGATATTTTGTGGTTTAAGAACAATACTTGAATATGATCTTATGCATGAAAATGTATACGGCGATATTTCTCTTGTTTTAATGTAATTATTTTCAAGATGAAGATGTTCCAGAGTTGAATCGCCGTCTTCTTCAGCTTTGCAAATTTCTTCTGGAAGAATGTTCCTGAGGAAAAACACAAATGCAAGTCACCAATGGTCCAAGTAATGACCTGGCTTTATAACTTAGGAGTTAAATTTTACATTTGCTAAATAAAGGTCTTTTGTTCTTAAAATAAATTTGGATCCTTTTCTCATATCATACATCAGCTCAATTCCAAATATACAACAATCAAAATGTGAAAAATAAAACCATAAAAGTATTGTAATAAAGCATGGTTATAGCCTGAAAGTGGTAAAAGACTAGTGTACAAAGACCTCCTAAAAATCCAGGAGGAAAAGGGAAAAGAGCAAAATTGTGGGTTACTGGCTCACAGAAGAAAAAAAATAAAAATGGTCTGTAAACAAAAAGGAGCTCAATTTTATTCATAAGAAGAGAAATGCAAATTACAACTATTTCAGCCACCCCCCCCGCAAATCCAAAAGTTCATTAACATTCTGATGAGGAGGCTGTAGGAGGTCAAATATTATTGAAGTGAATACCAAATGGCATGACCCTATGGAGAAGAATGTGGAAATATGTAACAAAGTTTTATATGCATTTTACCCTTTTCACTCAGCAATCCCACATTTAGAAGTCTATCCCAAAGTTAAACTAGAAATACAAAGTGAAAGTTGCACTGTTATTCATTGTGGTATTCTTGCAGTAATAAAAGAAACAAAGGTCTATCAGTAAGGAACTGATTAAATAAAATATGGCACATCCATATAAAGAAATACTATTCCATTGTAAAAAGGAATGAGAATGTCTCTATATCCTGATATGAACTGATACCAGGACATACTGATAATTTAAAAGAGCAAGGAGTAGAAGAAATGCACACACACTTTATTTATCTATCTGCGTATATAATGCTCCTCTTGTATGATAATGTGGGCGATAATGGAGGTATGTCAACATATATATGTGTATGTATGCTTATATTTAAAAAAGAAATACTGTAAAAATAAACTAGAAATTAATTAAAATTTTAACCTATGGGGAGGGAGGGATAGAATAGCATGTAAGGGACAGGAGTTCTCTCAATATTATTATACAGTGTTGACTTAGGAATCGTATAAATGCTTAATATAAAAAATATTAAATCAAAAAGAAAAAAGCAATTCTTAAGAACTAAAACAAATGACCTTATCTCAATATTAAATTGTAGACATAATATTACAGAGAAAATAATTATTTCAAGAGCCGCTGTATTTCACCTGGACATCTTTAGTGGAACATATTATAAGAATAAATAGAGTGACAAAAAAAATCTGAAACTTAATTCAGTACTTTTATTGTTAGTAGCAATAATGGTATCATTTTGAAACTGTTTTTTATGTATTGTAAGGAAAAAAATAAGTTAAAATTGTTTAGAACCTAGGTTTTCAATGTGAGAAACAAGTTTGAAACAAAAAAAATTAAGTAAATACCTATAATGTTAAATTTCAATTGGAACTGTCAGTATGAACTCATATTTTTTCCTTTCAAAATATGTATTTCCTCAAAGTCCACTGAAAAGCCTAAGAAACAATGACAACATAGTGAAATGAACACATCTGGTACCCAGATTTTGGTCTCTAAATAGTGTTCCCCAATAAAAAGAACTAGGCTCCTTAGAGGAAAACTGATTACAGATCTGCAATAGCAAGCAAACAAAAAAAACAGAGTCGGACGCATGTTTTTGTGCCAGGAACAAGTAAGCTATCCAAGATCAATGGAAACATGTCAGAGAACACAAGAGCCAGCTTAAATTACCATTGTTCAAAAAAAAAAAAAAAAACTAAATCCACAGCTCTTGAGTAATTTCCGACTCATAGTGACCCTATAGGACAGGTTAATTGCACTATAGGGTTTCCAAGGAGCACCTGGGGGATTCAAACTGCTGACTTTTTGGTTAGCAGCCGAAGCTCGTAACTGCTGTGCCACCGGGGTTTCCACCATTGGCCAAAGATGGGTGAATTTAAGCATCAAAAAGACTAATAGTTACAATTGACTGAAACAAACTGGATAGATAAAACCCACAAGTTCATATTGATTCTTCAGGAAAAGAGAAAGAAAAAGCCAAAAACAAAACAACAAAGCAAAAACACTGAGGCAACAACTTCTTACTCTGCTTGGTAGTTTAAAGAAAAGAACTGAGCATTTATCCTACCTTTCAGATCAACAAAATAGTCCCAGTTGATAAGTGAAAATTCTTTACAGAGGAATCACAACTAATGTGGAATGAATGACAAAATAGAAATTCACCATTTTGTTACGAATGAATAATAGCCTCAAGCAACAGTCATCGTTGAATGAAACCATTGGTTGAATTATTGTTGGAGATAATCAGGTGGTGACCCCCTAAATGCACTGATGAATTTCAGAATCACTGATAGTGGAACAAACAACTGTTGTATGCCTCCTGGTGCAATGCAGTGTGACTCATAGCATGACCTATCAAGTACTTTTTGCCAAAAATTTTTGAAACTAAAACTTACAAAGTCTTTAGAGGTAGTTTCCAATTTACTGAAAATATAGGTGATAGACAGATAAATCAGGTGATACCTGATTTATTCAATAATTCAAAAAGAGGTGGGGGTCAGTGCTGCTCTAGATTAAGAGAGAGGTAACAAACAAATGTCCCATATTTGGATCCTGATTTGAAGAAACCAACTAGATAAAACACTTTTGAGACCAATGGGAAAATTTGAATATAGAGAATTAAGGAATTATTTTTTAAGCTGTAAGAGTGGCATTGTGATTATATCACAAAATGCCATCAATTTTTTAGGGATGCATATTGAAGTACGTAGGGATAAAATAACATGATATCTAGTGTTTGCTTTTTTAAATTTTTTGTTTTGGTGAAAATATACACAACAGCACATATACCCATTCATCAGCTTCTACACATATAATTCAATACATTGGTTACGTTCTTCATGCTGTGTCCCCATATTGTTTCCCCAGCATTGACTTGGACCCACTGCCCCCTAAACTTTTCACTTATGCTTTAGAGTTACTGTTAACAATTTGATCTTATATAGATAATTCTTCAAAAGAGCGCAATCCTCATGGTGAACATTCTTTGCTACTTTAGCTAAACAGTTGTTTAGTTTAAAGATGACTTCAAGGGATAATTTTAGTTGATAGTTTGAAGATTTTCTCAGAGTGATAGATTGAAGGGTTCTTCCAGTCTCAATAGGTCCAGCAAGTCTGGATTCTGTAAGAATCTGAAATTCTGTTCCATTTTCCCCTCTTGATCAGAATTCATCTATTGATTCCTTGATCAAATGTTCAGTAATGGTAGGTAACTGGGCATCATCCAGTTCTTCTGATCTCATGGCAAAGGAGGCAGTAGTTTATGGAGGCAGTTAAACCTACAGTCTGGTTCCTTCTCTTACTCTTGGATCTCCTTCTTCCTCTGCTGCTCCAGGCACACAGAGATTAAATGTTGTATCTTGGATGGCCACTCACAAGCTTTTAAGACCCCAGGCACTACTCACCAAACTAGGTAGGGGAACAGTAACTCTATAAAACAGCATTAGGCCAATAGACCTGACAGTCCCATGAAGCCATGAGCCTGAACTGTTGAACCAAGAGAACTAACCCCATGCGGTGTTTGAATGTACTTAATTAGAATCGGCAACTTTAACCTCTTTTTTTTGGTTTGGTTTTGGTTGCTATTTTAAAACTATATATAATACAGTATTTGACATTTCACCTTATTTCTGGCATACAACTTAGTGATATCAGTTACACTCATCAAGTTGTGCAGTCCTTAACCTCAATCGATGCCAATTTTCCCGTTACCATAAACATAAACCAATTACTTCCCAGAGAATAATCCCCTCTCTCCCTCCCACCTCCTGCCCAAGGTAACCACTGATAGCCACTGATCTCTATATATTTACTTATTCTCGTCTTTTCATATGTGAGGTCATACAGTATTTGTCCGTTTACGACTGACTTATCTTACTCAGCATAATGTTTTTGAAGTCTGTCCATGTTGTAGCACGTATCAGGACTTCATTTTTTCTTTATAGCTGAGTACTATTTCATTGTATGTATATACCACATTTTGTTTATCCATTCTTCTCTTGATGGGCACTTAGATTGTTTTGGGGTTTTTTTTGGTATTGTGAATAGTGCTGCAATGAACATAGGTGTGCACGTGTCTGTTCGTGTCACATCTATTAGATCCCCAGTATATATACCTAGGAGTGGAATTGCTGAGTCACATGGCAGCTCTACCTCTAGTCTTTTGAGGAACTGCCAGACTGTTTTCTACAAAGATTGTACCATTTTATGTTCCTACCAGCAGTGGATAAGAGTTCCGATCTTCCCACATCCTTACAAATATTTGTTATTTTCTGTTTTTTGATCATTGCCATTCTAGTAGGAGTAAGGCAGTGTGATTGTTAAGGTTGTGTGTGTCAACTTGGCTAGGCCATGATTCTCAGTGGCTTGGCAGTTATGATGTAGTTTGGCAGTTGTCTAATGATGTAATCACCTCCACAATGAGAGCTGGTATAATGTGATCACCTCCATGATGGGATCTGCTGTGAGTAGCCAGTCAGTTGAAAGAGATTTTCCTTGGGGTATGGCCTGCATCCAATATATGTAGACTTTCTGGCAAAGCTTGCTGGCTTTTGCTCTGTTCTTGATCCTGCATCTAGCTCATTAGCATCTGACCTCCCGTTCCTGGGACTTGGGCCAGCAGCCTCCTGTCTTACCTGCCAGTCTTGAATTTGTCAGCCTTCATAGCCGTGAGCCAGCAGCCTGCTGTCTGACCTGTGGATCTTGAGTTCGTCAGCCCTTGAAGCTACCAGAGTCAGGAGAAGCCTCCAGCCTGATACCTGACACACAGATTTGGGACTTGCCACCCTCTACAACCACATGAGTCATTTCCTTGAGAAAAATCTCTCCATATATATACACATATACATCACTGGTTTTGCTTTTCTAAAGAACCCAGCCTAAGACAGGTGGTCTCTTAGGCTGGGTTCTCTAGAGAAGCAAAACCAGTAAAGCATATAAATAGAGATTTATATCAAGGAAATGGCTCACGTGGTTGTAGAGGCTGGAATATCCTATGTCCATGGGTCAGGATAGAGGTTTCTCCTGATTCACATAGCTGCAGGTGCTGGCGTACCCAAGATCGTTGGATCAGACACCAGGGCTCTTGCTCACAGGCTGGGAAGATCAATGAATCCCACAATTGGCAGGCAAGACCACAGGTAAGCAGCTAGCTCAAGTCCCAAGAACCGGAAGTCAGATGAACAGGAGCTAGCTGCAGGATCCAGAGTAAGCAAAAGCCTGTGAGCCTTGTCAGAAAGTCCACTTATATTTGATGTAGGTCACACTCCCAAGGAAACTCCCTTTCAACTGACTGGCTACTCACAGCAGATCCCATCATGGAAGTGATCACATCATTATACGACTGCCAAACTATATCATAACTGCCAAACCACCAAGAATCATGGCCCAGCCAACTTGACACACAACCATAACAATCACAGGCAGTATCTCATTGTAGTTTTGATTCACATCTCTGGCTTATGATAATGAACATTTTTTCATGTATTTGTTGGCCACTTGAATATCATCTTTGGTGAAGTGTCTATTCATGTCTTTTGTCTCTGTTATAGAAATTAAAAATTTTTTTTTAGGTATTAGACCCTTATTGGACATATCATTCCTGAAGATTTTTTTCTCAGCCTGTAGGTTGTCTTTTTACTCTTTCAATAAACAGAAGTATTTAATTTTTATGAGATCTCAGTTATCTATTTTGTCTTCTGCTGCTCATGCATATTGTTGTGTTTGATAATCTATCATTAAAAAAATTAAGTGCCATGGCTTTGCCCCTATATTTTCTTTCAAGAACATCATGGTTTCAGATTTAACGTTTAGGTCATTGATCCATTTGGAATTGGTTTTTGTGTATAATATGAGGTATAGATCTTGCTTCATTTTTCTCCATATGGAAATCTAATTTTTCCATCACTATGTGTTGAAGAGACTATTCCTTCCCCACTGAATAGACTTAGCACCCTTGTTGAAAATCACTTTACCAGAGTTGTATGGATTTACTTCCGGGTTCTCAGTTCTATTCCATTAGTATATATGCCTTTCGTTAAACCAATACAAGTTCATTTTGATTACTGCAGCTGTGTAATGTTATGAAGTCAGGAAGCGTGAGGCTTCCTACTTTGTTCTTCTTCAAAATTGCTTTGGCTATCCAGGGTCTTGTGTCTTTCCTTATAAAACTGATGATTAGTTTTTCCACTTCTGTAAGGAATACTGTTGGAATTTTGATCCAGATTGCATTGTATCTGTAGATTGCTTTGAGTAGTATAGACATCTTGACTATATTAAGTCTCCAAATCCATGATCACAGAATATCTATCTATTTAGGTCTTCTTTCATCTCTTTCAGCAGTGTTTTATAATGTTCATTATATAAGTCTTTGCCATCCGTGGTTAAATTTATTTCTAGGTATTCTCTTAGGTGCTATCGTAAATGGAACTGTTCTCTTAATCTCTTTTTCAGATTTCTCATTACTGTTCTATAGAAACCGAACTGATTTTTATGTGTTGACTCTGTATCCTGCGATTTTACTACATTCCTCTATTAGCTCTAGAAGCTTTTTAGTGAATTCTTTTTTATTTTTTTTAAATACAGGAGCATGTAATATGTGAATAGAGATAATTTTACCTCTTCCTTTCCAATTTGGATGATTTTATTTCTTTTTCTTGCCTTATATCTCTGGCTAGGACTTTCAATACAATATTGAATAGGAGTGATGAGAGCGAACATCTTTGCCCCCTTTCCTTTTTTCAAGGGGAAAGCTTTCAATCTTTCTCTGTTGAATATAATGTTGGCTCTTGGTTTTTCATAAGTCCCCTTAATTGTATTGAGGAACTTCCCTTTTATTTCTAGTTTATTTAATGTTTTTTATCAAGAAAAAAATTTATTTAATGTTTTTTATCAAAAAAGGGTGTTGGATTTTATCAAATACTTTTTCAGTGTCAATTGAGATGATTTTGTGGTTGTTTTCCATTGTTCTATTGATATGGTATATTACATTGATTGATTTTCTAATGTTGAACCATCCTTGCATTCCTGAAATAAATCCAGTTGATCATGGTGTGTAAGGATCATGGGGATCCCAGAAGGAGAGGAAAGAAAGAAAGGGATGGAAAGAATATTCCAAGATATAATGACAGAACATTTTGCAGATCTGAATAAGGAGTTGAACCTGCAAATCTATAAAGCTAAGTGAACACCAAGCAGAATGAATCCAAAGAAGTGTACACCAGGATACATTGTTATCAAATTCTTGAAAACCGAAGACAGAGAGAATTCTGAAAGCAGTAAGAGAAAAGCACAGTATAATGTATAAGCGGTCCTCAATCAGACAACATGCCAATTTCTTCTCAGAAACCCTGGACACCGGGAGGTCATGGAATGGCATATGGAAAATACTTATAGAAAAGGGGCACAACAGCCCAGGTGCAAGGACTAGAAGTCAGGAGGGGACAGGAAAGCTGGTAATAGGGAACCCAAGATCCAGAAGGGAGAGTGTTGATGTGTCATGGGGTTGTTAACCAATGTCATAAAACAATATGCACACTAACCGTTTATTGAGAAACTAGTTTGTTCTGTAAAGCTTCATCTAAAGTACAATGAAGAAAAAAACTCTTAAAAAAAAAGGAAGTGCCAACCAAGAATTCCTTCCCCAACAAAGTTGTCTTCCAAAAATGAAGGTGAAATCAAGATATTCCCAAATAAACAAAAATTATGGGAATTCATTATCACCAAACCTGCTTTTCACACATTGCTAAAGGGAGTCTTTCAGATGTAAACAAGGACACTAGACAGGTACTCAAAGATGCACATGGGAAAAAAAAGAAAAAAGTATAAAGGGATCTCCAATAAAGGTAATTATATGGGCAAATGAAATGGCCAGTTTATGGTATTTCCAGTGGATAAATTTAGTAGTTAAGATCTATAAGCATTATAACATCAAATATGTGACAGATAAATACGAATTTAACCTAGCAAACACAGGATGTATAATGATGTTATTGGTACTGCAACAACAGAGATGGTGGAGGGAGAAGTGAAATAGGAATAGAGTTTTAGTATGTCACTTGTTTTTTGTATGTTAAATGTTGGTATAAAGCTAAAATAATTGTTGTAAATGTAAGTCGTTAAATGTAATTTTTGTGGTAACCACCAAGAAAATATTTTAAAAATATATACAGAAGGGAAAAAGGAAGAAATCAAATAGACTCAACATAAAAATGTAACTAAACACAAAAATGTAGGAATTGTGGGCTAAAGAAGATACAAGACATACAAAAAAAATAAATTAACAAAATAAAAGAAGTAGGTCCTTTGTTTTCAGTAATTACCTTCAATATAAATGGCCGAAGCTCCCCATTCAACAGGCAGAGTGGGAGAATGGATTAAAAAAAAAAAGATCTATGCTTATGTTGTCTACAAGAGACACATCTTAGGCCCAAGGATGCAAACAGATTAAAAGTGAAAAGGATGGAAAATATTCCATGCTACTAGTAACCAAAAGAGCAAGGGTGGCTATACTGACATCAGACAAAATAGAGTTTAAATAAAAACCTGGTATAAGAGATGAAAAAGGGCATGACATAATAAGGAAAGGGCCAATCCATCAAGAAGATGTAATAATTATAGATATATATGCACCTGATATCAGTGCCCCAAAATATATGAAGAAAATACTGACAGCCCTGAATGGAGTAATAAACAACTTCCCAATAATAGTTCGGGACTTCAATATACCGCTTTCATTACTGGACTGAAAATCTAATAAGAAGATAAGGACATAATAGCCTTAAACAATACCATAAACCAATTAGATTTGATGGACATATATAGAACAACTCCACCCTACATCAGAACAATACACATTTTTCTCCTGTGCACATGGGCCATTCTCCAGGATAGACCATATGCTAGGCCACAAAACAAGTCTCAACTAATTAAAAAAGATTGAAATAATGCATCATATCTTCTCCAACCACAAAGGAATAATCTTAGAAGGTAATATCAAAAGGAAAATTAGAAAACATACAAATATGTGGAAATTAAACAATGCACTACTAAACAACTATTGGGTCAAAGAAGAAGTCAAGAAGAAGTTTAAAAATACCTGGAGTTAAAATAGAAACACAACATGCCAAAACTTGTGGGACTCAGCAAAGGCAGTCCTCAGAGGTAAATTTTTAGCAGTAAACACCTACATTAAAAAAGAAGAAAAATCACAAAAAAAGTCTAATTTTACAACTTGAGAAACTAGAAAAAGAAGAGCAAACTAAACCTAAAGCTACTAGAAAAAAGGAAATAACAAAGGTCAGAGCAAAAATAAATAAAATAGAGAAGAAAAAAACAATAGAAACAGAACCAGAATTTGGTTTTTTGAAAGACCAAAAAAAATTGACAAACTTTTAGCTATGCTAAGGAAACCCTGGTGGCGTAGTGGTTAAGTGCTACGGCTGCTAACCAAACGGTCGGCAGTTTGAATCCACCAGGTGCTCCTTGGAAACTCTATGGAGCAGTTCTTCTCTGTCCTATAGGGTCGCTACGAGTCGTAATCAACTTGACGACACTGGGTTTTTTTGGGTTAGCTATGCTGGCAAAGAAAAAAGAGAAGATGCAAATAACCAAAATAAGAAATGAAAGCAGAAACATTACAACCGGCCTGACAGAAGTAAAAAGGATCATAACAGAATCCTATGAACAAGTGTACTGCAACAAACTTGATAACTTTGATGAAATGGACAAATTCCTAGAAGCACATAACCTACCTACTCTGACTGAAGAAGTAGAAAATCTCAGCAGACCCATAACCAGTGAAGAGATTGAATCAGTAATTTAAAAAAACAAAAGCAAAAAACCTCCCAATAAATAAAAACCTTGGACCAGATGGCTTCACTGGGAAATTTTACCAAAACATTTAGAGAAGAATTGACACAAATCCTGTTTAAAATCTTCCCAAAAGTAGAGGAGGAAGGAATACTTCCAAACTCTTTCTATGAAGCCAGCATTACCCTGATGCCAAAGCCAGATAAAGACACCACCAGAAAACTGCAGACTAATATCCTGTATGAATGTTGTTGTTGGGTACTGCTGAGTCAGTTCTGACTCATAGTGACCCTATGTAGAACAGAACAAATGAAACACTGCCCAGTTCTGCGTCAGCCTCGTAACTGTTGTTATGCTTCAGCCCATTGTTGCAGCCAGTGTGTCAATCCATCTTGTTGAGGGTCTTCCTCTTTTTTGCTGACCTTTATGAATATAGATGTCAAAATTTTCAAGGAAATACCAAAGAACAAAATCCAATAGCATGTTACAATACAGTGTTTGCTTTAAAATACAATTAAAAATTTTTTTTCCAAAAGTAAGAAAAAAGTCAAAATACAAATCTCTCAGAGTTTCTGGAATGGATGTTATCTAACAGTTTTGCTGTTAAGGGAATATTTTAATGCCTTAGTGTTTTTTTTATATTTAACGTGGGGTAGATTACCTCTGATACTTAGCCTGCTTTCATACAGCTTCAGTCTTAGTTTTGCTCCAACCTTGGTCATTTGTATGTTTTTTCTACCAGCCACTGTATTATAGAACCTGAGTACCACCATGAATATAGAAACCAAAAGCCCACTTTTAATTTTTTCTGAAAATGTCGTTTATGTGTTTTGGGTACTCTGTTTTTAGAGTTATCATTTAATGTAAGTTTTATGGACTTAAAGTATTACAGTAATGTCAGGATAAAAGTTTTACAAATCCTTCTTAATTGTTATAAAAACCATATTACCCAACTAAATTAAGAACTACTGGCCCACACACTTAAAGTATGATTCTAGTAATTCTATTCAGCTTTTAGACTTTTTTTTTGGTAACTTTCTATTTTGAAATAATTATAAATTTACAGGAAGTTGCAAAAATAGTACACAGAAGTCCCTTGTATCCTTCACCCAGTTTCCCCCAATGGTTACAGCTTATCTAACTATAGTATGGTATCAAAACCAGGAAATTGACATGAGTACAATGTGTGTGTATATTTCTATGCCATTTTATCCTATGTATACATTCATGAAGCCACCAAAAAAAAAAGTATGTAACCACCACTGCAATCAAAATAATAGTATTCCATCCCCACAAAAATTTAATCGTCCCAGTATTTTGTCTGTTCAGTGAAGTGAAAAAAATCTTAGCTCCATTTAACTACTTTTACTTTCCCCAGTTTATAATTGTCTTAAATGTTTCCTATATGTGTCTCGATATCCACATCAGACAATTTTATACTTTTTGCTTTAATCACCAAAAATGATTCAGAAAATTCAAAGGGAATAGAAAAGTCTTTCCTATTTACCCATAATTTTGCTTTTCTCATTGTTCTTTTTTTCTGATTTTCTAAAACTCCTTTAGCCATTCTTTTAAAGTAGGTTAGCTGGTGACATATCCTTAGTTTTTCTTTGTCTGAGAATGTCTGTGTTTCTTCTCATTCCTGAATGATGATTTTACTGGATATAGATTTCAGGGTCGAAAGTAGATCTTTTCTTTCAGCACTTGAAAAATGTGCCTCTTCTTCTGGCTTTTCGTGGTTTCACTTGTCATTGAAACCATTGTTCCTGTACAGGCAATGCATAGTTCCTGTCACACCGCTTTCAAGGTTTTCTCTTTGTCTTTAGTTTTGATGTGTTCAATTATTATATATCTTGGCATGAATTTCTTTGGATTTATCCTGTTTGGAGTTCACTTTGACTTCTTTGGTTAAGTTTGTCTTTTGCCAGATTTGGTGAATTCTCAGTCATTATTTCTTCAAGTACTTTTTCAGCCCCACTTTCTTTCTCCTCTCCTTTGGAACTCTGATGACGTGAATGTTCATCTTTTGTTATAGTCCCGCTGTTCCCTGATGTTCTTTTTTTTTTTTTTTGCAGTTTATTTTCTTTGTTGTTCAGATTGAATAATTTCCGTTGTTCTCCGATTCTTTCCTTTGTTCTCTCCAATCTGCTATTGAGCCCATTCATGTAGTATTTTATTTTGGTTGTATTTTTCAGTTCTAAAACTTCCGTTTGGTTCTTCTTTATATCTTCTCTCTTTTTTAACAGAGAATTCCTTTTTTCCCTTTGTTTCAAGCGTGTTTGTCATTGTTCTTTGAGGCATTTTTGTGATGGCTGCTCTAAAATCCTTGTCAGGTAAAGCCAACATCTGTGTCCTTTCAGTATTGATGTTTACCGATTGTCTTTTCTCATTCAAGTGACAATATTCCTTGTTTTTGATATGATGCATGATTTCCTATTGTATCCTGGACATTTGGGGTATTATAAGACTCTGGATCTTATTTGAACTGTGTCTTATAGCAGGCCTTTTCTGACATCAAGCAGGTGGGGTAAGGGAGCTGCTGCTTCACTACTTTCAGGTGAAGGTGAAGATTCAGGTTCCCCACTTGTCCTTCACTGACATCTTGGTGTGGGGGAGAGTGCGTCATTGTAGCTGGCAGAATTGGGAGTTCAGGTTCCCCACTAGGCTTCTGCTGATGACATCTCCCTGGCTGGGAAGAAGAGGGGTGTCCCATTACTGTTCCCCATGTAGCCTGCACTAATACTGCAAGTGGGGGAGAGAAACTCATTACTGCTGTGCAGGGTCGAAAGTTTCTGCTCCCAACTTGGTCTTCTCTGATATGCTGGCAGTGATAAGGGGGTGTGCTGCATGTGTGCCGCGTTACAGCCAGGTGAGGGTGGAAGACTAGGCTACCCACTAGACCTCTGCTGACAGGTATGGGGGTGGGTCCATGGCTTTTTCCATGGAGCTTGGCTGGAGTAGAGTGGTTTCTGTCTAAAACTTTTTTTCTTGCTAGTTATCCCCTTTATTAGTCCTTTGTCTAAAGAGAGTAGACTTTTCTTGGAGTTTTGTCTGCTCCCATTGTCATTTCCAAGGTGCTACCATTTTGAGGTATATGAGACAAAAGAAAACCCAAGGAACTCACTGTTGTGTTGTTCTAAAGCCCTGAGGTCCCTAGCTGATTTGCCTTTTCTCCACTTCTTGTATTTGCTTTACATGTAATGTCCAGAGTTTTTAGCTGTACTTAGTGGGAAGAATGGGAATAAGTGTGACTACTCTGTCTTGTCTGGAAACAGAAGGCCCTCTTTCCCTTTTTAATTATCTCCTTTCTTTTGTGCCCTTCAATGGCTTTAATGTGGTATTAAAGTATATTTAAAGTAATTATTGACTGAGAATTTTTATATCTTCTCTTCATGTAGTAGTTAGTTCAATTACCTGTGATCGATTCTAAATTAATTTTTTCATGGGTGGCCATCAAACTATTTTCATTAGATCAGCGACCTCTAATAGAAAACAAATTGTCCTTACCCTTAGTTTCTTAGCATTAAATAGAAATGTCAAAATTTTCTATCACAGTATTTCACAGAAAGAGTTCTGGCGGTACAGAGGTTAAGTGCTCAGCTGCTAACCGAAGAGTTGGGTTTGAACCCACAAGCTGCTCTGCAGGAGAAAGATGTGGCAGTCTGCTTTCATAAAGATTTATAGCCTTGGAAACCCTATGGGGCAGTTCTGCTCTGTCCTGTGGGGTCACTATGAGTTGGAATCGTCCTTGACGGCAATGGATTTGGTTTTGGACTTTCACAGATTGGGGCAACAGGGTCAGTAAAGAAATTAATTCTATAATCTTGAAGCCTTTGAAATGGCTTTAGTTAGAATCCATACTCTACTATTACCTCATCAAATCTCTTTCACATTTCATAAAACGTCTAAAATTTTCTGTCCTAGGAGAATTGATGTATTAATAAGTATATTACAAGCAATCATATGCAATTTGTAGAACTTACAGACAAAAATGGACTATATTGCCATATGCTCCCTTGATGGCAATGGGTTTGGGTTTTTTGGCTGTACACATACCAGTCTATTTCCTACCCTTCCCCACTTCCACCTCTTCTCCCAGCCCTTTATAAGTCCTTGTTACAGTTTAAATGTATTTGGAATTTTAGAGTGGGAAAAGAATAAGGGGTATCTCAGTGACAAAACAAAAAGATCTTAGTGTTCCTGTCTCTCTGTATCCCTTTACCAGTGATAAAAGCAAAAAAAAAAAAAAAAAATCAAACCCATCGTCATCAAGTCAATTCTGACTCATAGTGACCCTGTTGGTCAGAGTGTAACTGCCCAGAGGGTTTCCAAGGAGGGGCTGGTGGATTCAAACTGCTGACTTTTTGGTTAGCAGATGGATTCTGAACCACTGTGCCACTAGGACACTAGCAAAGTATTCCAGATCAGTTTTTAAGACATTCATGATATCTGGGCATAGTTAAATGACTGAACACACAGAAAGATGCATCCCCCTAAATGAAGAAAGTTGAGACTCAATAGATTTTTTCAGAATTATGCCCTCAGAAAAATCTAGATAGAAGCAATTTTATTTTTAGCATATATGTATTTAGGCTTTGTGTTTTACAGATTCATATTTTTTAAATTATATGTGGGGCTGGGAGTAGCCCCATAATCTTTTTATTGCTGTAAGGCCTCATTTGAACCCATCTCTAAGGTTCTGAGCATTATGTAATTATGCTGTTTTTTTTTTTTTGTTATGGCAATTGGCAAAAACATATAAAAATAGAAAAAATTATAATGGATCCCCATGTACATAATACCCAGCTTCAACAATTACTAACATTTTGTCAGTCTTATTTAATCAAACTGTTTATCACTTTTTTCCCTCGCTGGGGTATTTTAAAGTAAATCCCAGACATCATGTCATGATCATTTAATCATATATTTTGTCAACCCCAACAATTTAAATTTATACTTGAAAAAGCCAAAATTTACCGTATCTTGTTGTTGTTCAACCTCAGATAATGTAGTGCTTTCATTTCCTGTATCCCAGGTGGTATAGATTTGAAGTCATTGTGATCCAGAAATAATTCTCTCAGAGAATGGTATGCCCCATAAAAAGATACACGGTCCACTCCATTATCCACAAGCTTGTTAAATGACAGGTACAGGTACTCCAGGCCGGGCTCCATGTGAGCAAACACATAGCCAGGAATCCGTTCAATTTGATTCCCAATTAGCACTAGGTGCAGCAAAGACTTTGGTAGATATGAGGGAACGTGATAGAGCTTGTTGTAGGAGAGATCAATCGATTCGAGATTTCTACAGCAATGGAAAAAGTAAACAGTTGGGAACATCAGGGTAGTGACCATGAACTCCAAATTTTAACAAGGCCAGTCTTGATGCTAGTCCATTTTCTTAAAAGCACTCAGTTTGTAGTAATGATTCTAAATACAAGCTTGGATGTTTAACCAGCTTGGGTTGTCAGGCTACAAGACTCATGTTTTTACCAGTGCATTTTATTGCCTCTCCAGGTACTTTGAGTTCTATTAGAGAGGAGTAACAAAGTTCAGGAGAGAAAAACTCTTAAATCCCTGGGGGTTAATTGTGAGGCTCAAAGAGGTCCCCGAGATATCTCTAAGGTCAAACAGTTTAATCAGAAATGAAATCCAAGAGTCCCATCTGACCTCAAATCGCCTATCTCTAAAGTTGTCTCTGGTTCAGGAAGAAGGGATCATTTTTGTTTGTTTGTTTAGTTTTTGTTCAACATTTGATTTAATGACTTGGCATACCTAGGACCTGTGATAAAACTGGGGGATCTAGAAAACATTGCTAATTCAGCAGAAAGTCTGAGAAATGTGGAGAATGACCTTGCTTGTTTCAGGAGCCTTACCCTGAGTCCCCTAGGACTTTTGTCCCATTCTCTCTTTTCACCTGATGAACACCGGTCTCCTCTATGCACAAGGGACTCAATCCGCCCTTCCACTCCCCTGCCCTCCCTGAACTCAGTTGGCTCTAAGGCCTCTTTTCATTCATTTCTCTCCATCTTACTTCTGAAAACCAAATGTCCCCATCTATGCTGCTCAGATGATGATCCATCATTCACATGAACCCACACATAATTCCAGGCCCTCTCTGTTAGGGGACGGGGACAGAGTTGCTGGCAGGGCTTGAGTCAGTCTTGACTGTGCTGCTTGTCCTTTCCCTGTCCTAACGTGCCTGGCTCCACGGCCTTGCCCCTTCATTGAGTGCTGCAGCCTCCCAGAACAAAGGAGTCTACTCTCTGCTCCCACCATTGGGCCAAACATTCTTCAGTCCACGTTTTAAGATTTGAAATAAAGAAATCATATGGAGAAACAGGCAGCGTGGTATAGGAGAAAAGGCTTGGGCTCTGAAGCCTGGTGCTTCCATTTAATGATTAGGATAATGAACACATGGATAGAAGCTTACTTACTGTGTGCAAGGGATAGCTCATCTAAACTTCATGACCACCCTAAGAGGTAGACATAAACTAGAGTGGCATTTTACCACTGTGGTCTGACCTCCAAGTTCAAACTGCTAGGGTCAGTTCTGGCTGTACCTGGTATGTGGTAGGGTAGTGCCATGTACTGGCAAGAGGCAGTAATAATGATAGTAGCAGTAGCAGTAACCATAGATATCCTAACACTAATAATATAATTAACAGTTTGGAAGCTCCATGAAGTGGCTGACTAAATAGGGTGGGGAGGGGTTAAATAAGAAAGGACTATCTGTCAGAGCCCCTCGATGTTTCGCTGTCACCTCCTTCACTTACCACTCCCAACTTGTACACTCTGTTAAATACGAGCAAATGGAAGAATTAGACGAAGCCAGTCCAATTGTATTATATACTTACTCTTGATTTATCCAGGCTAAAGGAGCAATCCTATTTTCTTCAATTTTATTATAACGAAGTACAATGACATTTATCATTCTGGTATGATTGAAACAAATTTCAGTTATTTCTTCAATTTGGTTGTTTTCCAGGTATAATTCCTATAATTAAGAGAAAAGGCTATTATTTTTCTTCCTTTTGTTGATAAATATATTCAGTTTCACAGAGACTAAAATAGCTAATGTGATTATTCTCAGTATTATCTAAAGTTTCATCTGCTGCTCTTTCAAGTGAATTCATATTTTTTAAGATGTCAAATTTTCTAACTAAAAAAATAAAATGCACCATTTGACATGCTTATGGAGTTAAGTAAATTTTATTTTTTTAGCCAGTGTTGCAAGATAGAGTATACTATAATAAATGTATAAAGCTTTCTAGTTTACGAAAGTTTTTCACATAAACTCTTTCATGTGGACTTCAAAACTCCAGAAGGTTGGTAGAAAACTATGATCTCCATTTAGCAGTAGAGAAAGTCAGGCTTGGAGAGATTATAAGACCTGCCTAATGTTACGTGACTAAGCATGAGAGAAACTCATCCTAACTCAAGCCTCCCACTATATACCACACTGTCTGTATATATTTTTAGGCTGAATTTTTTAGACTCACTTATATTATAATTAAATTAATTAAAAGAATCTTAATTTAAGATCAGGATGAAGTTTGCTAGAATTATTAGTAGCTTTGGAAACCCTGGTGGCATGGTGGTTAAGAGCTATGGCTGCTAACCAAAAGGTCAGCAGTTTGAATCCACCAGGCACTCCTTGGAAACTGTACAGGGCAGTTCTACTCTGTCCTGTAGGGTCACTATAAGTCGGAATTGACTCAACAGCAATGGGTTTTTTCAACAGGTAACTGCCTTCAAATTAAATGTAGTTGGCATTAGTGGAAATTTTTCGTTAAAGGATTTGAGCTACAAAATTCTCCTTGTACTGTTTTTGTAATTCACAAGTGGAACTGGCATATATCTTCAGTGTCACTTTCTATTCATATTATGGTGATTTCCCCCTCTTTGTCACTTAATTTTGGTATTTGTTAGAAATGAATAAAGAAATTTCCAGTTCTTTGCTTTTCATGAATATTGACGGTATTAAACTAGATCAGTGGTTCCCAAACCTGAACTTTCTAAAAGTATGTATTTCAACCTAAATGTACCTCAGTAAGAGACTAGTTAAATAAATTGTGATAAATCCATCCATACATTGAAAACTCTGCCTGTAGGAAAGAATGGGAAGTTATTTTATATATAGATGTGAGACTGTCTTCAAGATACATAGTTAAGTGGCGAAAGTGTGGAGCAGAGATTTTAAGAAGCATTTATAATGTATGCACGTGTGTGTGTCGGAGGGAGGATTTCCCAAGCTAGTACGAGTGCATCCTTTGTAGAGAAAAACCAGGGACAGGAAGTTCAAACATGGGACAGAGAGGCATTGCTTTTGTATTATCATATTGCATGTATGTTTGTGTGTGTGTGTGTGTGTGTGTTTTACCATATGCATACATTATTTATTTAAAATTTTAATTTTTAAAGAAATTATAAATTTCTGGCCCCACTTTCCAAGGAACCTGATTCTGCCTGACTGGGATAGGTCCAAGGACTCTCTATGTCTTAGTTCATATGATTCTGATGTAAAGCCAGGTATTAGAGCCGCTAATCTTTAAGATTTTGATAAATCCTGTCTTTTAATTTGGAAATAAGAAAAAAAGGAGGGCACCTAAGGCAGTAGCATAAGATCAAAAGACAACCTCTAGTCTGGCTCACTGGGGCCACAGCCACGGTAAACTCCACCCTGACGTCTGGCTGAATGATCATATAGTATGGCAGAAACTGACTCAGACAAAGAAACTTGGCTTCTAATTGGGTTCTGGCAATATTTATAGACGCTCTGAATGGTTTTTTAAATGCATCAAATGAGGAATGTTGACACGCATCAGCCAAACATTTATTACTTGCTGCAGCAAAGGAGACCACACACCATGGGGAACTGTGGGGCATCTCCAAAAAAAATTTTAAAAATCTCCAAAGGGGTGAGTTAAAAAGGGTTTCGGGCTTTGGGGTCTGGAATTAGTCATAGGGCTGTCCTGGTATTGGTCAAAATTTGTAAGTAGCAGAGCTACTAGAACAGTACTTGATCTTCTCTCTGGAACCCGTGAGTCCATGCAGAGTTACTGTTCAATCAGTTTGTCTGTGGTTTTACCTTGGAACATATGGGCCTGAACAAACCGGTATTTTTAAAAAGCTTAAGCTTAGTTTGTGATAAACATCATGGGTTTGGTTTGGTACAGTTTAGTAACTATCTTGCGAAGCAGGGTCCTTTTTGCAAGTTGTGGTTTCTGTTCGAAATCTTAGTTCCCCTTTCCCATTCTCTCCTAGAGCTGCCAGTGGGACCATTTTTCACTTAATCAGTGGTCTCTACCAGTATTATAATTTCAATTAATAATTTTATATCGTTTGAAGAGGAAACAATGGTCAGATTATAGTAAATTCTGTATATCAGCACCCATATACTACAGTTTAATATGCATCACAAGTCTTTTAAAATGTTACTTGTTTGTTGTGTTGTAGTGTACTGCTTTTAAAATATGAAACATTTAAAACATAAGAAGAAAAATATTTATACCTCAATAGAAGCAGGAAGATTCTGTGGTATAATTCTAAATTTGTTTTTTCCTAGACGCAGGTAGTGTAAGCTCTTCAGAGGTCGGAAAGCTAAAGGATTGACGTTGGATTCACTGAGACTGTTTCCTTCCAGTTCCAGAGTGAACAACTGATTTAAGCCTATTAAAAATAAAATAAAATTATTGGAATATTAGGGTAATTGAAAAACCATGAAGTTTCTATAACCTTTCAAAATGTCATATGAAATTATTCAATTTATTTGAAGGGTTCTTTTGTAGCTTCTTTGTGTCCCACTGTAGAGCCCTTTTCTAAGCACTTTGTAAATCCCAAAGGCTCAGTTAACTAGGACTAAATGCATGGTCTAGTGCAGGCCTATAAAGGAATAAATAGAGTGCTGTGTGGTGGAAGTATACATAAGGAGAAGAAGCAAAATAGAGAGGATAGTGATGGTGATATTTTTAATTCTTTTGGTCAGAGGAAGTTAAGAGAGAGATAGGAAAAAGAGTCAGGAGAATCACCACAGAGGCAGTGATAGCTAAATTGGGGTAAGTAGAAGGTTATGGAAGGTTATTCTAAACATTCACAAAGACATGTAGGTATGAGATGGCAGGATAATAGGGAATGATTTGGGGTTTAATACAATGAGTGATTCCTTTTTCTAGGACATAGAAAGGAACACTCTTTTCTTGCAGACCCTTAACCTCTGGATAAGGGAGTTAGAACAATAAAGCAGAGCAGTGAATTCTCATCATAGTTATTCACTTTTTGGTATAGAGTACGGCCACATAAAAGTTTTGAAGAGAAGATAATCTGAAATTCTCCACACTTTCAGCTGAGCGACCAAGAAAGGCCTTTTATATGGACTTTTTTTTTTTTTTCCTACTGGCCTCAGGAGTGGTATGATCCAGATCGATAGAAAGCTTAAAGATGAATGGACAGCTCAGCAGTGATGATGTCCAGAGGCATCTAATTCAGATATTTCAGAGTGTGGCTTTGTATTTGTTCAGTGATCAAGATTCCCAGGGTAGGGGAAGTTTTCATATTCAGCTACAAGTCACAGGCATTGCACTATATGCTATATGCAACTCCACTCCTCTCTTAGCTGTATTAGAGTCCAGTTGGAGAAGCAAGAGCAAAAGACAGTTCCATCAGATAATAAATGCTGAAAGATTACAAAGAGGAGATAGCAGTATAGATGTGGGTGCTTAGAGAAAAATTAATGGAAGTAGGACTAGAGCTAGGCTCTTAAGGATAGAAAGATTTAGATAGAAATGGAAGGAAATGAAACAACAAAGTGAACACATGTAGGTTCAGAACTCCATGGATGTGCTCAAGTGGGAGAAAAGAAACCAAACCTGGAGTGGATCTTGGGTGATTAGGGTGGGACTAAACTGTGGAGGCTCCTGTACCCTGGGCAACCTAGTTTGGCTTTCATTGCTAGGTAGCAAGCAGCCTCTGAAAGTTTGAGTAGGGGAATGGCAGGACCAAAGCTAAATTTTAAAAAAGATTGTTCAGATGGTGGAGTTTAGCATTGAAGGGCTAAAAGACAGGAAGTAGGGAGGCCAGCTAATAAACTATGATAAGTGGTTCTGTTTCCTTTATATTCTCTTAAATTTCCAAAACTAAAAGTACTGAGAATCCAGTATACTTGTCTAGTACCTCTAGTACCTTGAGGTTTTGAAATATAATAAAAGTTTTCCTTTGAAAAATAGATAATAGAAGGGAACTGGTCATCATTACAAGACCTCACAGAGCGAGAAACTATACACAACACAAATTCATGATATTATGTATTACTTTGTATTTAGTCTGTATTTGTATATTGTATGTGTAGGTAGCATAAGGTAACAACACACACAGAAGATAGCGTGGAATGAGAGGAGGTATCTTGTAGGTTAGACATGAGGTAGATGTTGAAAGGAGGATTCATTTGCAGGAAATAGGCAGGAAGTCATTCCATTTGTGAGGGTTTCATAGGTGTTGATACACATGTATAAGAACACCAATCATATCAATATTCTTATTAGATAACAACATATGATCATTGCTAGAGAGGCCTCAATGATAATGCATTTTGATTTGTTTTACTCATTAATGAAGATAGGAAACTTTGGAAGCATGTCCAATTTTCTCCTGTTCTCCCTCACTTCTACCTTTTATGCCCTTTTCCCTCATATTTAATGACCTTCCTTTTCTCCTCGCTGGGTATGCAAATCTCATCTAGTCCCTCTCCTACTTAAAGGTCTTCAGTGGACTCTACCTCTCCTACTGGATCAATTTCAGACCCCTTAGCACAGCATGTAAAACGCTTCCTTATCTGGTTCTTTCTGTCTTTTCACACCCATCCCTTGCTATCCCCCGCATCATGCCCAGAGCTGCGTGCAGTCCCAGGGTGTCCAAAATCTTTCATTTCTTCACTCCTTTGTATATGCTGTTTTCTCTCCCTGGAATATGCCTCCTCTCCACTTCTCTGGAACTGCCATCTGAAGGGTCATAAAAGAAGAGCTGTCATAAAAGAGAGAACAGAAGAACTGTGGGCCCAGCTAATAGCTTCCACACAGAAAGAGAACAGAACCACAGCTTGGGTGGTGATCTGTGCTTGGCCTTACCCTCCTCACTGCCTGCTGGCTTGCCAGCAACTGGAACAATCAAGAGAGAACTCTGCATCTGAGGGACCAGCACTAGAGCAGGACTAAGAACCAGGTACCCTAGTACCTGAGAGTCCAGCACTAGAGCAGGACTGAGAACCCAGCACCTGAGGGGCTAGAACTAGAACAGAACTGAGAACCCAGCAGCTCAGTACCTGAGAGTCCAAAGCTAGAGCAGGACTGAGAACCCAGCACCTGAGAGGCCAGCACTAGAGCAGGACTAAGAACCTGGTACCTCAGTACCTGAGAGTCCAGAATTAGAGCAGGACTGAGAACCCAGCACCTGAGGGGCCTACACTAGAGCAAGACTGAAAACCCAGCACCCCAGTACCTGAGAGGTCAGCACTAGAGCAGGACTAGGAGCCCACAACCTGATAGGCTAGCACTAGAGCAAGACTGAGAACCTGGCACCCTAGTACCTGAGAGTCCAGAACTAGAGCAGGACTGAGAACCAACACCTGAGGGTCAACACTAGAGCAGGACTAAGATCCCAGCACCTGAGAGTCCAGAGCTAGAGGAGGAATGAGAACTCAGCACCTGAGGGGCCAGCACTAGAGCAGGACACAGAACCTGGTACCCCAGCACCTGAGAGTCCAGAACTAGAGCAGGACTGAGAACCCAGCACCTAAGGGCCCAGCACTAGACCAGGAATGAGAACCTGGTACCTCACGGGCCAATACTACAGCAGGACTGAGAACCCACAATAAAAAAACGAAGAGGCCTTAGCTGCACAGAAGGGAGTTTTCTGGGCTAGATGACAACAGAGAGCCTTCTTACTGGCATCTGAACTGGGCAGGATGGAAGCCTCTGTGGTACTTGGACTTTGGAGGCAGGAGGGGAGGGGAATGAGAGGAGGCCAGTTTACCACAGACTGCAATTTGACAGGTTGGATGTAGTGGACACATTTGTGTGTGAAGGAAAAGAGTGGGCTAAAGGAGATGATAGAGAAGCAGTTCATGGATGTTTGAGGGCACATTTTATAATGATTAATTTGAAAATACAGCTAGGAATGTGATCTTCATATACAGTTCACATATAGCTCAGTAACATACTTGTTTTAAGTTACGTGTTCTCTTTGGTTTCTGTTTAACCCAGCAGAGAGAAGTTGACTTTTCTAATAACTTTTCCCTATGACGAAGCCCATCAAAATTTGTATTTATTAATGTTTTTCATGTGTACTCTGAAAACCATCTAGAAATTGAGTATTTCCATAACTATGTACTCCTCAGATTTAGCAATTTTCATTGTTACTGTTCTTTTCCTATTACCAGAAGTACATTGTTCCTTTAAACCCTATGAAGTTTTTTGGGAGTAGAAGGAAATAACTGAATTGGTTTATTCCTTTAAAGGCTTGATTTATTAACATTAGTAAAATAAGTATATTTCAAATGAGGTAAACAAAAAGTATTGAACATTACATCGCAAGAGCTATGTTAGATTGTGTCTTAGTTATCTAGTGCTGCTATAACAGAAATACCACAAGTGGATGGCTTTAACAAAGAGCAATTTATTCTCTCACAGTCTAGGAGACTAGAGGCCCAAATTCAGGGTGCCAGCTCCAGGGGAAGGCTTTCTCTCTCCTTTGGCTCTGGGGGAAAGTCCTTGTCATCAATCTTCCTCTATCAAGGAGCACAGGGACCCTGGGTCCAAAGGATGTGCTATTCTCCTGGCTCCTGTTTCTTGATAGCGTGAGGTCTCCCTGACTCTCTGCTTGCTTCTGTTTTATGTCTCAAAAGAGATTGACTTAAGATACAACCTAATCTTGTAGGTTGAGTCCTGCCTCATTAATGTAACTGCCTCTAATCCTGGGAAACTCTGGTGGCATAGTGGTTAAGAGCTACGGCTGCTAACCAAAAGGTCAGCAGTTTGAATCCACCAGGCACTCCTTGGAAACCCTGTGGGGCAGTTCTACTCTGCCCTGTAGGGTCACTATTAAGTGGGAATCGATGGGTTTTTTTTTTTTTTTTTTTTTTTGGTCTAATCCTGCCTCATTAACATCATAGAGGTAGGATTTACAACACGTAGGAGAATCACATCAAATGACAAAATGGTGGACAGTCACACAATACTGGGAATCATGGCCTAACCAAGTTGACACACATTTTTTGGGGACATAATTCAATCCATAATAGACTGTTAGGAAAATGAAAAATGAGGCAGTCTTTGTCTTAAAGAAGTGTATATAATCAAAGATATTAGCTAGGAGTAAGTGAAAAACTAAATGTAATAATACCTCTTTTATACAGAGTTCACAGTATGACACTTTCAATCTTCCAAATTTGGTCAAGAAACAAATGTAAAAAGCGTCAGTTCAGCAATATCAAATGTATAGAATATGGCCGCAACTTCACTAGAACCTGTTCGCTCAGACAGCCAGGCCATGGTGATAACAGTGTATACAAACATTTGTTCATACTCGGCACATGGTGTGAATACAGCCGTTTTTCACTGACCTAAGAGTGCAGGAAGTACCAGAGCAAGCCCTCTCAAGCAAAGCTTTCAAACTTAAGTTACTACCGTAACGTTTATGTACTGAAATTCATGACCTTTTGTTGCAGGATAGCATCTCAGCCTCTTATTTAATGCGCATTTACTCATATTTTATACATAATTCTCATGTGCTTGGTTTTAGGTTCCAGCATATGACAAATTAAAATATCAAAATGTAAAGAGGCAGGGAGAGTTGTGGGTGGGGTACGTTTAAGAGTGATAGAGGAGATTCAATGGACAAATTTTAATAAATGCCTCTTACGATCAAGGAACTCTCAGTTACCACCTAAGGAAATAAAACAGCACAAACATAAATACAGATGCAACATTAAAACACACAGTAGTTTGAGGACTATGTGGTGTAACTATTAGAATATTATGGATTTATAGTACAGTTATATTATGGATGATGATAACCTGAAATCTTTGAAAGTTTTATTTATGATAAGGGTGCTTTTTAAGACAACAGGTAGCTTACATTTTAAGAAGTTGCGTCAGTCAACAGTTAAAATAAGTTTTATCAACTTTTTTAGTAGTAAAATGGCCTAAAAAAATTCACTAGCTACTCATTTGTATATTTTTACAATATTTACATATTTATAGTACTGTAGATAAAATTTCCACACAACTATAGAAGGAAGGTTACATGGAAACTTGTAATGAAAAATCAAATGTTAAATACCTGATAAACTTTCTTCATCGATAGCCTGGAGATTGTTTTCGTTGATTTTAAGCTCTTCTAATGTAGATGGCAATTCTGAAGGAATCTGTATCAAATTGTTTTCATCTATATTCAGATGTACTAACTTCTTCAGAAGCTTAAAAAGCAAATTTCAGTTACCCTTTTATCTGGTTACAAATCTACAGACATGTGTCTTATATAATGGTCAGTTTGAAGTAGTAAGTTAAGTCTCACAAAACTGTATTGACTTACATGTTGGGGCCACATGAGCAGTCCCCATTTTCACCCTGCCAGGTAGAATGGCCTGAAAGGTAACTATATTTTATGACTTTGTATCCCACTACCGATATATTGTTATTATATAGGGTATCTATGAGTTGATATCAACTCAATGTCAACAGGTTTGGTGTTTTTTATCCATATTATATAGCATCTTTAGTAAGCAAGAAGAAGCTACTCTAGTCACTAGATAGATCATACTTTGCTAGCTCTTAGGTTTTTCATCTTAATAGCAGCAGACATAACATTAATTAAATCATGCCATAATGTGTCATCACTGTCAACAATTAAGACAGTTATTTTAATCCTTTCAACCTACTTGTAAATCTCAGTTTCCTATCCTAAGTAGGAATGGTGTCATAAAATAGCACTAATTATTGTGAAAAATTTTCAAAATGAAGAACAACAAATAGTGCAAACCATTTCTATATGATTGATATCCTGGTTGTCTGGAAAGCGCAGTCTCTGGTGTGTAGCTGCCTCTCACAGGCCAGCCTGCCCAGCACCAGCAGTGGAAAGCTGTAGTTGGGCAGTGTTAGGGGAGCCACGTGGAGGGATTCCCCTATCCAGTGGTCATATATTCAAATTTCAATTATTTTGGAATAGGACAGAGAATCCCAAAATGAGAAAAGGAGCTAACTTCTACAATATCTTCCTCTTGGTCAAATATAGAAAATGGACTCCCTAACCCCTAACACCAGCGTCATTCTATCAGGAAGGTGGATAGACAGCTTTTGGCAGATACTGCTGGTCTGTGGCAGTAGCTCGAGTGTCTGGAGCTCACTTACTGCCATCCTAGAATCTGGATGAAAACTAGGAACTGGAGATAAAGGGGCCAGAGATTCATCCAAAGAGTGGTTGGAAGACCCAGAAGATTGTCCAAGGGAATAAAGTTTGACCTAGTGAGATATAGCGTGTTTTACTTACGGCTTTTTAAAGAACATGCATTTACGTGTACTTGTCTAAACACATAGACTGTGCCTCTCTTGTTTCTGCCTTTGTTTCTCTGAAATTCCTCTCCTCTCTCCTTCCTTTTTTTTTTTGTTGTTTGTTTTTAGTCAAATCTGTTTCCTTTGAAGGTTTAGTCTATGCTGTTTCCTATTCTCTCTCTTCCCCTCTTCTTTCCCTGGCCTATCCCCATGCTAATTTTTGTCTGAGTCCATTTGATTTTCCAGCATCCCCTCCAGCTGAAGTATTCTGCACAAAAATAAGGATGCTCTGTCTTGCTGGCCTGAAAAATGTCGATAGAGTTTCCAGATGAGCTCTCTTTAATTGCCAGGAAGTGCTTTATGGATTAAGAAACCCTATTTCTACATTTTTTCGGCTACATGGGGAGAAGCTACTCCATAAATTCAAAACATTATTTTTGTCACTGATGCTACTGTTGGTGCCCTAAGAATGAAGCATAGAAAAACTACTAGAAATATGTAGAACAACAAACTATATTCAGGATAAAACTTGAATACAGTTTAGGGCTCATCAGAGAGGAAACTTTCTTAGCTATCGACATTTTGTTTTTTCTTCCCTTGCCCACCTCCAAACATAGCCAGTGCAAGTCATATAGGAAAACAGGTTAAATATATTGTTATTCACAGATCAGATCAAAATGTTTTTACCTTGAATGCTTTGGGGCCTATGCCTGCAGAAGTGATATTATTTTTGCTCAGATCAAGCCTTTCCAAATTAGGTAATCCATTAAATGCTTCGTCTGGAATGGAAGTGATGGAATTCCCTAGGACAAGCAGCAGTTTATGTTATAGATGCATGTGCGTATACATACGTATGCATACATATATGTAACCAGAGCTTTATTTGGAGTAGAAAACAACACTCAGAACAAAAATAGAATATATACGGTATAAACAAATGTATGTTTAGAAAAATAACAAAACTGGAACTAAATTGTTTTACATAGTCAAATTTTTCTCCTTAAAACTTGCTCTGTTTTGGTACATCATGTTTTAGATAAAGCCTCTGGCTCAAAACAGCCAGATTGTGGTCTGCTTGACAATTCTATTAGCATTATACATTATACAGCAAAGATGTATTTCTGGAAGGTGTATAGAATTGATTTTTATAGTTCTTCATATTTTCCAATTGACATTTCCTTAGATCCTGGGCTGGAAATGTGATGCTGTTTTTATCAATGAAATCTCAGGGACATTACTTACCCTCTCTGAGCATTGGTTTCCTTCTCTAAATAAGAAGGTTGGGAAGATAATCTCTTCATTCCACTCCTGATCTAATGTTGCACCTCTGTGATTTTTTTTGTCTTTAATTCTGTTCTATCTTCAATCTGCAAAAGTTCTATATGCTTTAATTTTATGGGGGTTTGTGTGTGTGTGTGTGTGTGTGTGTGTGTATTTTTTACATTAGCCAAGTATAGAAGTTGATGATTTTAAACACACAAAAAAATGAGCTTACCAGAAGTAGTAATACTATAAAAATACAGTGATCTTGTAAAGCCAAGATTTGATAATGTGATCAACCATGGGTCATTTATCTTTCGTAAGACTTTAGATTTCAAGAGTAAGGTTTCCTTAAAGCCGAGTGCACCTGACACACAGGCCAAAGGAGCAGGGAGCCTTGTTGGATCCAAAGGATCACTAGGCATGAGGCCTGATAGCAGGAAAGGGCATTAAAGCTGCCGTCAGCTGGACACTGGGAGTATCCTCAGTCTGGCCATTCTTGGTCAAAAGTATTGAACTTTGTCTATTGAGTATTCATCTCAATGATAATACATTTTAGAGTTTAAAAATGTCAATGGGCCCCATTCCCTTACCAATTATAAATGACACCTAAATTATCATCTCGGGGTCTGCCTCTAGGGCCCCTGAACTAAGTCAGTGGTGAGCACGGAAGCACAAGGCCTCACCCTCCTCCTGAAGTGCACTCTGAACCCCATTCAGACTCTCACCCCTACATCTTCGGGCCACCCATGGTGTGGACCTTGTCACCCAGATGAATGTCCAGGCTCACGCAATCTGGTCCAACTTCCCCTCCAGCCAACCTCAGGCACACATCTGATCGTGACATTTCTCCATTCAAAACCCTCCAGTTGATCCCATAAAAACATGGGCAAAAGGTCTGAGCCACTGCATACCCACTAGAATGGGTAAAATGATGGGGAAAACAACGAATAATATCATACCAAGTGCTAGCCAGGGTATGGGGCAGCGAAAGCTCATCTACGTGGCTGGTAAGAAGGTGCAGCCACTTTAGAGAAGTGCCTGGCAGCTTCTTACATAGTTATACATTTACCATATGACCCAGCAATCCCATTCCTAGAGAAACAAAAACTTAGGTCCATGCCAACATCTGTACAGGAATGTTCGTAACAACTGTATACATAATCACTCCAAATGTCAAACAACCCAGATGTCCCCTGGTTACCATGATCCATCCATACAATGGAACACTACTTAGCAACAAAGGAGAACTATGCTGATGAAAGAAGCCTAACTGAAAAGGCACTATGTATGTGACATTTTAGAAAAGGCAAAACTATAGGGACAGAAAACAAGTCAGATGTTTCCAGTGAAGGGAGGGGCATGAGGGAATTTGGGGGAAATGTTCTGTATCTCGGTTGTGGTGGTGGTTACATGACTATGCATTTGTCAAAACTCATGGAACTGTACACTAAAAATAAGTTGTACTCTGCAAATTATACTTCAATAAAGCAGACTTTAAAAACAAAAAGGCCAATGGAAAAATCATGATTTGATTTGGAGGAATTTGCTTTATAACTATTCTGCATTAAGCTCCTATCATCTCTTCTGCAGAGTTTATTTATATGTTTGAAGATCATGAAATTAGTCTATTCGGGGTCGATTTATATTTTTATGAAATTGAAATATAATGTTCTTAGGACTATCAGATGTCATTTACTTTTATAGCACAAAATAAAACAGAAGTTAATGTCTCTTACCAGCCAGCTCCAGCCTTGTTATTTCTGGTGCTGTTATTGGCGGTATCTGTGTGAGCTCCACATTTATGCAGCTTATGGTCTTGTAAGACAGAGAGCACCTGCTTGGCAGAGGCGGTGTGCCTCTAGGAGGAGCAGGTATTGGGAATTGAGAGGGCGTTCTGAAGACATCTCCTCTGACAGTATCTTCTTCATCTGCCTCCCCTTCCTCTTCATCTTCCTCTTCCTCTTCCCTTCCTTGATTTAGATGTTGATATGCCTGCCCCTCCTCCTCTTGAGATCTCTGCTTTTGCTCTTCTTCTCTGCTCTCCTCCTCAGTGTGCAATTTCCCCCGAACCTGAGGCTGCATAGCTTCATCTTCTTTAATTTTTTCATCTCCCTCTTCCTCAGGTTGAAATGCTTCTTTTCTTAATACTTGGTCCGTTTCCACCTGGGTAGGTGGCAGTTGCTTATGAAGTAAAGCGGTAGGTTCACTTTGTTCTGAAGAATCACCAGAAAATTCAGTTCTATCATTTAATGCTATACCACTGAACAAGGAATAGGAGACTAATAGCCAGGCAAAAGGAGGTAGCAGAGGCAAGTTGATGATATTAATAAAGGGAAAAATAATGAAAATAAGCTTAGTAAATATTATTCCCTCCAAGTATTTGAGTGCAATTTAATGATGCAGTACATCTTGAAATTTTTGCTTGAAAAGTTTTAATAGTAACTTTATTTCTATTTTTTAACATCTCTTAGAGTTTTGTTTTGTTTTTTTTTTTTTGGCCTCTGTGTCTAAATACTTATTTTCACTAAAATACTATGCTGCCTAATAACTAAAGAGGGAATAATACTGCCACATGATGCAAAATGGTAAGCAGTCCTATTGTGAGATGACAGTATAATCAGATGTCATACCTTTATAATAGATACTGTTCAGTTCATTAGGGCTATTACTGATATAAGAATTTGTAGACCGTCAGCAGACATAAAAATGTGAAACATACATATATTTTACTTGCTTGTGGTAGTGAAATCAGCTGATGTTTATAGACTTGCTATTATTTTTATCTGATTTTATTTCTTTCACCTCCATAAACCTACTAGTATACTCTGGTATTCAGAAGTGTAAAAAGTTCCCCATTTCCCTCCTAGACTCTACTGAAGTCATTTTTACTACCTGAGACTTAGCAGCTTAGTGGACTTAGTGATGGTGCTTTATCTTAGACATATGCACACTAACGCTTTTTATTATTCCGTGATGATGGGAGAAGAATGGATAATAGCAGAGAGTTAGTCTACTTTTATATTTAGCCATTATCATTTTTGGCAGAAAGCTGGGAAGACATGACAAAGACTGGAGTCCAAACTCACCCTCCAAAGGAAGAGTTCTAGGGAGAATTGAGTTCACAGTTACTTAGGTTTTCTTCCATCAAAATTTATACATTTATTTTATCATGTCCCTGCTTTCATTTAATACTATACATGAATTAGTCCAATAAAGAAATTAGAAAATATAATTATTTGAAGAAATTTCTTGATATCAATTCAGTATATATTATAACACCTGTGAGTTACAGTTTCACATCTCTAATAAAAAAAAATTTTTTTAATAGAACATGCAAAAAGGGATGGGAAAAATTAGTGAAAGAAAATGAATGCTGTCGTATTCAAGCATTTGAAATCTTTCCTATATATTCAAGTTTATTGTTAAAAAATAACCACAGCATTTCAAGAATATTTCATATCCTTTGAAAAATATCTGAGAATTTCTGAATCTTGTCTTTCATACCTTGTGTTTTATTCCAAAGAATCAGTTCCATTAAACACTTTAATTTTCTAACATTTTTAAAAATCATAATACCTTAGCAAACTAATTAGTAATATAAAGCAAAATACAATTGCTCAGTATTCTAATTGTTCTCCCCGGCAAGAGACTTTTGTAGACATCTACCCTTGTGGTCATACTGTGTGCATGGGAATAATTTACCTTAGAGACAATAGAAAATTTTCCTGTCCTTCCCATCGTTAATGATTTAACAAATATTTATTTGCTTATTTTCATAAGGCATTGATTAGTCTTTTCTTAGAGTATCCATAGATAAAGTAAGATGTAGGTCTCCCTCCCATGCCGTCATTTGATAAGAATTAGTAAACCACCAATAAAACCATAGGGTATGACCTTCCTGTGTATAGAAGTACCACAAGAGACCACTGCTCCCAGGCCGTGCCATGCTCCTTTATTACCCGGAGATAATCCAGGGAATAATGGCCTGCAATTTCCTGCACTAGCTTTGAGTGGTTGGGGACAGACTGGAGAGTTGGGGCTTCATTCTTATTAGATAGAAACCACTCCTCGTTTGTTCACCATGAATTCTGCACGTTTAAAATGAGGGTAATGATTGTGCCCACGTTGAGTTGGGTTCAGTGAGATAATGCATGTAAAACACTGAGCAGAGACCCTAACACATAATAAAAGCTCAGCAATGTTTATATGCGTGTGTATCAACACATATGTATGTTTATAGGAGCCCTGGTGGCGCAATGGTTAAGTGCTCAGCTGCTAACTGAAAGGTCAAGGGTTTGAACCCACCAGTGGCTCTGCAGGAGGAAAGACCTGGCAATCTGCTCCCATAAAGATTATCTGCTCCTGTAAAGCCTAGGAAACCCTATGGGGGCAGTTCTACTCTGTCATATATGGTCCCTATGTGTTGGAATCTATTCGATGGCACACAACACTAGCCATAGAAAATACTGTTGCTGCATCTTGAAAGCTGACACGTATTGCCCAAGAGAGTCAAACGTGGAATGTAATCTGATCCAAGTTCACTCTGGCTGACAGAGCTGGAGCAATAAAGCCAAGATCTTTGATTTCTATCCCCTACCGTACACTTTTCCAAATATTTTTTCTGTTTGTCAGCATTGTGCCAAAATCTAATGCCCTGATGACTAGTTTGTAAAAATGGATAGTGTCAGAATAAAAGCAAATAGAATTTAAAGGCTAAATCACACTTGATATTTTGTGTTGGCAGAATCTCTATACCAGTATCAGAGCAGACTGGGCAGCATTCTCCTTCCGGTGTAAATGTCTTGGGGCACGTCAGAGGGTGGCACATGGTTTCATCACAAAGCAGTCTTCCATTCGAGCAGAGGCAGATAGTACAAGGCTCAGGGGACCATACAGCTTTGTTGTACATGATCATCCCCTTGAACAAGCAATGCCCCTTTTTTCCTAGAAGAACACAAATAACACACATGGAATACGTTCAATTTCTTATGTGAGTTTTAGCAACTGTGCATAGAAATGAGCACGACATGAAGCCAAACTGACATAACCACGCAAGAAGTGTGCTCTTTGTGCGTTCATGCGTAGGGTAGACATGCCTTATTATATAACCCTCTGAAATGCCTCTCACACCCATCTCCTCTCTACCCCTCTCATGAGAGTAACCTCCTCATGGTAACTGGGCTCCTTGAATTCCACTTCCATCTTGTATCAGTCAAGGTAGATGAAGTTATAAAACAGCAAGAAACAACCCCCAAATCTCAGTTTATTTCTCATCCACACTTTGTTTCCAAGGTGGAAACACAGGGGTTCTGCTCACGGTAAGTCACCTGGCAACCCTGACAACGGCTTCATCTCAAAGCAAGCTGCCCTAAACACTGAGAGGATGCAAACCACATATGTGCTCTGGAGTGTTTTGTTTTATTGGCTAAGGCAGGTTATACGGCCACATCAACTTCAGAAGGGGCACAGCACGCGGTTCTATCAGTGCTTGCTGCTGGGACAGCACCAATGATGAGCCCACACCCCACTCTTCTCGATAATGCAGGTAGGGAAGGGGACCACACAGCATGTTTTTGTGGCATTTCTGACATTGAATTCTCAATGAAACATTGCAACTACATTTTGATTCAGGGTTTTTTATTATTAGTCTATTGAAATATAATTCATATACCACAATATTCACCTTTTTAAAGTGTGCAATGCAGTGTCTTTTAGCATATTCACTTCTGTACATACAGAGTTGTAGATAAGAATACATGCTTCTGGGACTGCAGATATGTGTATCAACTAAGTAGGCTGTTAGAGAGCAAGGAGCATACTAGAGGGATATTTTCCTTCTGCCCCAGCTGTCGGCCCTGATAAATCTCCTCCATCTGATGAGCCACTGTCTCCAAATTCCATCCCCAAATGAGCTCTCACATTTGTCTCCTTCTTTTTCCCTCACTACTGTCTCAGCCCAGTTCAGGCTTTACCTATCTCTCATTTGGATACTTGCAGTAGACTAAGCCCACCCTTCTACACCCCACTCTGTCACCTCCAGGAAAAAAGTATATACAAGTTTTGTCCTGGCTATAAAAGTACTATACCAAAACCAAACCAAACCCAGTGCTGTCGAGTCGATTCCAACTCATAGCTACCCTATAGAACAGAGTAGAACTGCCCCATAGAGTTTCCAAGGAGCGCCTGGTGGATTTGAACTGCTGACCCTTTGGTTAGCAACTGTAGCACTTAACCACTATGCCACCAGGGTTTCCATAAAAGTAATACACCCTATAAAAATTTCAACAGCCTTTTTCGCAAATGGAAAAGCTAATGCTCAGATTCATGTAGAATTGCATGGGACTCCAAATAGCCAAAACAATCTCAAAAAAGAAGGCCAAAACTACAGTATAAAAGTACAGTATTATGAAACTACAGTAATTAAAACAGTGTGGTACTGGCATAAAAATAGACATATAGATCACTGGAATAGAATTGAGAGTCCAGAAATAAACCCATACATCTCTGGCCAATTGATTTTTGACAAGGGTGCGAAATCCATTCAATGGAGAAAGAACAGTTTCTTCAATAAATGGTGCTGAGAGAGCTGGATTTCTACACACAGAATGAAGCTGGACCCTTAACTCCCACCATATGTAAAATTAACTCAGAATGGATCAACTATGCAAATAAGAGGAGCTAGAACTGTAGAAAGGATACATATTCTCTTATTTCATTTATATGAAATATCCAGAGTGGGCAAGTCCATAGAAACAGAAAGCAGATTAGCGGTTGCCAGGGCTGGGAGGAGAAGGCAATGGGGAGTGACAACTTAATGGGTACAGGTTTTCTTTTGGGGTGATGAAAATGTTTGTAAACTAGATGGCGGTGATGGCTGCACAACACTGTGGGTATACTAAATGCCGCTGAATTGTGCACTTTAAAATGGCAAATTTTGTTACGGGTATTTTGCCATAATTAGAAAAAAAGTAGCTTAGAACCATTGGAAAACAGTCCTAGACAATTCAGAAATGTTTAGTATACGTCTTCTAATCTTTTTTATGCATACCACTTGAATTATATTTTCTATGTTTTAAACATTTGAGATCACATTTTACACAGTACTTTTTAGCCTTTTTATTTTCTATCGTTATAGCTGGGACATCTTTCCCCTTAACTAGGGAAATTGACCTCATCATTTTCTAGCAGCTATGTGTATGCTATTATTATAATATCTTTTAAACTGATTTCTCTGCCTCCATATTCTCCTTCCCCACTCATGCTGTAAATGTGTACTAATCTGCCTACTTTCATGATGGTTGTTCTTACGTGCCTTCGAGTAGGTTTCATGATAATTGTATGCTATTCTTGTTTATTTGATGGAAGTAATATCATTCAGAAGCATTTGGTTTTATTGACATAATCTATGAAACTATTGGCCACAGAATATTATATAGTGATATTTTCTTTTGTCTTTTAAAGTTTTATTTAATGACGACATATCCTATAATATAAATTGCTGTTTTCTGCCAAACCTGGAAAAACACGGGCCATTAAATACTAGTTTTTTTTTTAAATGCCTAGTTAAAATCTTTGAAAGAGCCTTTAGAAATTCGGTACAAGTAGTCCCCAACTTATGACATATTCAAGTTACGACCAAGCACACTTACTACTCTCTGGGTTTTTTTGTACATCTTATCATTAGTAATATGTACTACATACAGTGATGCAACACATAATTTGCTGATGTTATCATTTCATTCTCAGATGTTTACTCAAAGATGTTCAGTGTTATGATATTCAAAATGCTACCATATAGCAGGCTATGGAAACTAAAAAAAAAAAAGGTATTTGACTTACATCAGAATCAATTTATGACAGTCATCAGAACAGAGCCCCATCATAAGTTGGGGACTACCTGTTGTTTATTCTATACAAAATCAATTCAGTGGTTTGAAATGAAAGGTCATGACAAAGTTCTCTACTGAAGTGAGACTATATTTACTTATATTTTGTTTGGATGCATGTATTATTAGTTTCTTGATAAGGAACTGAAACAAAAAGATACATTTAAAATTACTATTTTAATATTACAGCCAAAAAGATTTTTCAAAAATCTAATAAAATACCCTATAGGCATTGACAGTATAATGAGAGTATAAAAATGAGAATTTAAGGTGTAAGAATGAGAGTTTAAGGTAATTTCAGTAATGGAATAAACTTCTAAACATACTTGAATTCTTTCAGCTTTTTGTGTTGGTCTCTTTCTGTCATGCTCTCCTCTTCTCCCACTAGGCTAAATTTGGTGTGGAAGTTCCTATGTTCTGTGGCTCTCTAGGAAACAAATAGCCAAGCTCCCAAGTTCGTGCATCTGGGGCCTTAATATTACCCAAAGAAAGAATTGTAAGAGAAGATAAAGCATAGAAAAGGGAAAGCAAAAATAAGAGAACCATAGATAAATAGGAAATGGGGGAATAGGAGAACAAGGAGGGTGAAGGAAGAGGTGAGGAAAAACTGCAAGGAAAGTTTAAATGGAAGGCTGTGTGTAATAGCCATGTGTGCATAGAATCATCCAAATAATTTATCTCTGTGCTCTAGATCTATCATTATAAATAAGAAAACAATTTAATATTTATGTATTATGATTAATAAACCAAAATGGTAACTGTGGTTTTATAAGAATAGTTGTAATAGTTGTAGGATAAGTAATTTTTTTTCTTTTCCCAAGAGTTTTGTATTATAAGTATTGTTCCATAAATCATTCTTTAAATTATTTTAAAAGTTACCTTTATAGGTGAATGAAATTGTAATAATCTGGAGTCATTTGTTTTTTGTGGTTTTTTTTTTTTCTTTTGCAAATTATCTATATGGAGTTTCTCTCTTTCTTCTCTCTCACACTCTCTCATACTTTTTTCTTACCTGGTAACACATTATAGCTTGCTTCTTCTCCAGTAATACTTGAAAAGGATTCAAAGTTTTCATCCATAGTATAACCAAAGTTAGCAGTGGGAAATCTTGTGGCTGGTGTAACAGTATCTGTTTGCTGTACCCCAAGCTGTCTGTTTGACCTGTGGTTGGGTGAGGAACTTTTCCTTAATCTTCGGTAATTCATCTTTCTCCCTTGCTTCCTAGTTTCTTTATTTTGTCCAAAATCAGCATGAAAAGTAACAAGCAGAAAAAAAGAAAACAAAACTGCAAACTTCATGTTTGATTTGTCACCAGCCAATTTCTAGAATGAGAATCAAACACAATTTTGAAGTTAGTGGTAACTAAATTTTTACCTCTGAAATTGACTTATAGTTGCTTGTGACTTAATAAGAAAGTCTTTGAGAAATAACACATATACAATAGATGGGCTATATGCTGTAGTAGAAAAACCAGAATTTAGAGTTTTTCAATCAGAATCAAAACACTTTTGGTATGTTTACTTCTAGACCAGGAGCCACTGAACTTTTTTTTCATCAAGTACCTGATAGTGAATATTTTAGGCTTTGTGGGCCAGATGTTCTCTGTCACAACTATTCAACTCTTCTATTGTAATGCAAAAGCAGCCATATGTGAACAAGTAAGTGTGGCTGTGTTCCAGTAAAACTCCATTTACAAAACAGGCAGTGGGTTGGAATTGGCCCTTGGGCCATAATTTGCTGACCCATGTCTCGACCACTGCATTGTAGGTTTTCAGAGATTACTCAGGAAATAATTCTCCACCTGTTTGACAATTTGTTCTTTGACTAGCATCACCTACAACCCATTTTTCTAGCTCTTCTATTTTGTTTGTTTATTCTCTAACTTTATAATTTGGGGGGGGGCATGATTATACCATATTAAAATAACAGTAAACTAGCATCAATTATAGAGGCACAACAGCACAGAGCCCTGCACATGACAAGCTGAAAAAAGTATTTGAGAAATGAATATTTAGTTATTCCTAGTGATAAAGACTAAGTGCAGTAGCAGCATTGTGGTCAGACAGGTGGTCCTGGTAAAATTAGGGTGGCAGGGGTTGGAGTCAAAGGGTTCATACAGCAAAGCTCTCCTGACCTACACTTAGTGCTGCAAAAGGAGGTTTCGGCAGTTCACTGCCTCTTGAAGCTTTAGCAACTTCAGGCCTACTTTGGTCAACATCCCCACTCTCACCCTACTGGTCAGCTCTTGTCTCACTGCACTCTACCTGAGTTCCCTCACCGTCAATCTTCTCTTGAATAGAGGGCCTTCTCTATACACTTAGGTAGTGTGGAGGAGACTCTGAAACCCCAGGCATCTTAATGACCCAGGATGGCAAAAGCTTTCCTGCTGTCATCTTTTAATGAGAATTTAAGGTATTTGGTAATCCTATAAGGTTAGAAATCCTGGTGGTGTAGCTGTTAAGAGTTTGGGTGCTAACCAAAAGGTTGGCAGTTCAGATCTATCAGGCGCTCCTTGGGAACCCTATGGGGCAGTCCTACTCTGTTCTATAGTGTCGCTATGAGTCGGAATCGACTCCACGGCAACAGGTTTTTGGTTTTTTTACATGAATAATGTGTGCCTCCTACGTTGTTTGCCAACTACTCCCTCCCCCATCAAGGTATGTTCATAAGTGCACTATGCTAATTTTTTAAAAGCAACATGTAAAAAAAAAAATTGGAATACCAGTACTTATGAAAATACCTCACAAGGGGGAGGGTGCAGGTAGCAAACAAACATAGAAGGTGCACATTATTTGCATTAAAATATAGTAGACCCATCTATTGACTTCCTTATTTCTATTATTGCATTTTTTAGTTTTAGAGGGTCCATTTTATAGATTCTGATTCTCTGCTGAAATTCTCAATCTCATATTTTATTTTCTTGAACACGTTAATCACATTTGTTTTAAAGCCTGAGTCTAAAGACTCCATATTCTGAATCCTCTGTGGGTTTATTTCTATTGTTTGTTATTGCTTTAGGTTTTTGGCCATGTTGTTCTGGCATTATATTTGAAAAATAATGAAAATGCTTTGAGACTTTGGAAGATGTATTCTTTATCCAAAAAGAATTTACATCTCCTTAAAAAAAAAAAAATTTTTTTTTTTTTTTTATTTTAGGCATGAGGGTAAGGGCACAAGAAGTCATAACACTGAGTGGTTTGAAGCAGAACCTTACTCTATCCAGTCAATACTTATACCTTGGATTCCATCCCAAAACCTGATGATTTCACCAGCGCTGCTCTTCTCCCACTCCTTGCTTGGCCCTGATTCTCATTTTTTTGGTTTCTCTCTAGCCTTGTAAGACTGTTTTAAAGCTCTACTAAGCTTCTCAGCTGGCTCTTCTGCAATCCATAGATGCTTCTAGAAGAAAAGTTGTTCCAAACCTCTCTGGGTTTCCTTCTTATCCCAAATATAGACCCAACTTTTTCAATTATTCTCAGGAGGTGGATTGGTCTGAATTCCTACACTGCCATTACCGGAAGTTGAAGTTCCCTCAAATTCATTTTAATTTTTTTTTTGCTGAAATATATCATCTTCTCTCAGAATGTATGTAGGTTGTAAAATTTTTAACATCTTGTACATATGACTGAAAATATTATTCTGTTTAGATGGAAATAGAATTATAGTTTCAAAATCTTTTTCCTCCAATACTTTACACTGTTTCATTATTTTCTTACATCTAGTGTTTCTCATGAAAAGTTTTATTTGAATCTAATTCTCATTCCTTTGTAGGAAACCTTTTTTTCTCTCTGAAAATTTTTCAGATTTTCAAATATTCTTCAATATTCAGAAATTTTACTATGATTTACCTAGCTATGGGGTGTTCTTGTATGTTTGTTTTTGTTCTTCTTCTTTTTTTTTTTTAATCCTTCTTGGAATCTCTTAATCTGAAGGCTTCTTTCTTTTCCACACAAGATCTCTTATACTCAGTTCTCCCCATGCCTATTCAAGGCTATATTTTCCCTCTTTAAATTCATTCCCATCTTCTCTCCATCTTTCAAAGAATTCTCAGTTTCAGTCCTGCCAGGAGTTCCCCTTCTTGTTTCCTAGTGCAGCTATATATTCAAGTATGTATTAGTTTGTAACATATTTTCTATTATTTCTAAGGATTTGATGAGAGGGGAGAGACTATGGTGCCTGCTCCATTTGACCTCTTGAATTTCAGTAGATCTTTTTATAACTTCACTCACCAGAATCATCTTCCTCTATCAGATTTCATTCGTTCATGTTCCAGCTTGCTACCACTTTCTGGTGGGGCAGTTCTACTGTGTCCTATAGGGTCGCTATGAGTCAGAATCGACTCAGCGGCAGTAGGTTTACCACTTTACCTTATCTCAACAAATAGCAGTCTCTAAGGTATCCTCATGTCAGCTAACTTCAATATACAAACTTATTATGTTCAGTATATATGCATACATTAATTACAGCAGTCTTTTCAAAACTATTGGTGTATATCATTGAAATGGAACTATATTAGAACTTTTTTTTTGGTAATCTACTTTAGTTTTAGAAAAACTAACATGCAAAGCCTAAGAAAGAAGCCAATCCCTTAGCTAACTGGTAGCTGCAGTTGTAAAAGTCAATTCAGAGAACAAATTCATATGTTGGAAAGGAATGGCAATAACAAGAGGAGAAGCAACACGAAAACTTAAACTGTGAGACAGGACAGAACTGGGATGCTAAGTGACCAGGGAAGTGGGCTCTGATGAAGAGCATAAATGTTCTATGGAGCATAAAATATATACATTGAAATTTTCTTGCTTTGAGAATCGTAAGTGCAGACTCTTATCCTTGACATGGGTGACAGTTGTGAGGAGCCAGGCCTAGACCACAAGGGCTGGGCATAAACTCCCATGAAGAGCTCAGGCAACCTGTTGTCCCCGTGCCTCATCTCACCACTCGCTTGCCAGGGCGGTGCCTGAGGGAGTAATAGGAGAATATATGCCAGCTGTTGCCAAGCTGAGGGTAGACAACCCCTTCTTCCTTTATCCACATCCTGGGAACCATCTCCCCTAGTCTTTCTTTTTTTTATTTTCCCAACATGGGCCTACTTCTACTTATCCTTAATTTTTACAAAATCAGTACTTAGTCTCACTGAAATGTTTAGATAATGTTTATAAAATGACCTCTCAATGCTAATACTACATTTGATGCTGAGGCTTCATTATTTTCAGTGATTTACAGAATTTTATATTTAATATTTACTCTAATGAGGAACTTTATAAGTTATTGAGTATGTTTCTAGTGATAAAATTTAATAGCACTCTAATTATAGTAGGTATCATTTTGATCAAGTACATTTTTTATTTGTAATACTAATTTTGTTCATCTCAACATTTAATATCTGTAAACCTTGATTAATTTATTATTTTTCTCCATTTGAAGTTTTTCATCATCTGTCTTTTTAGTTAAAAATACTAAATTTAGAAATTTAAACTTTCAGACAAAGCTGTATTACGACGTTTTGCTTCACTCAACAAGTTTAAAATGAAAAACATTTTCAATTGATCCTTGATGTTCTTTTAAGACTTAAAAATAAAGAATAAAATTTTCAAACCATTTTGTACTTCTGTTGAGTACTTAATTCTATCAAAACATAAAAATAACTTTGTATCTAGTTTTGTAAAGTTTGAAATATTGGGAAATATTCATCCTGAAACAAACAAGTAAACACAGTAATGCTTACTTTAAACTTTAAAAATCTATTAGTAAAGAGCTGATTTCCTAAATTGTTAAACATATTTGCAACATAAAACACCCAAATATTAAAACCATTCCACATGCTTTAGTAGAAACTGAAAATTAAAAAAAAATTTTACCTGGAAATCTAAACTAAGTAGGCTTTGCTTGGTGCCATTTAAGTCCAGCTGAAAATGAAACAAAATCAGAGCTTTCTTTAAAACAAAGAGAGCAACGGAAGGGAATGCTGAAAAATATTAACTGACTTCTTAGTAAAATCTAAAATAGCTGTTTCCCTTGGGGATAAATGCCTTTCAGTTCTTTGTATGGAAAGTCAGCCAAGAAAGTAACCAGGGAAAATGGTTACCAAGGGAAATGTTTTTAAAAATCTCAGGAAAAGTGCAAAGCAGCGAGCAACAGCAACAACAAAATAATCTACAGGCTCAAAAGACAGAGTTGGAAGCACAAAATGCAGCTTGATTAAGAAATCTTTTATTTTCATAGATTATTTGCTTTGAAAAATCTTAAAATACACATAAAAATAAAAACTTTTGTTCATCAAAAGAACTTTAACAAAAAAGTGAAAAGACAAGCTACCAACTGGGAGAGTATCTTCGGAAGCCACATATCTATCCGACAAGAACCTAAAAACCAAAATATATATAAACAACAACAAAAAGACAATCCAGTCATAAAATGGAATAGACATTTCACCAAAGAGGACATTCAGATGCCCACCAAATACATGAAAAGATGCTCAGTGTCATTAGCCATCAGAGAGATACAAATCAGAAACACAATGAGATGCCATTTCACCCCCGCTATAGCTAAGATTTAAAAAAAGCAAAAAAATGTTGCTGAGGATGTGGGGAAGTTGGAACCCTTATCCATTGTAGCTGGGAATACGAAATGGTACAGCTGTTGTGGAAAACAGTGTGGCAGTTCCTCAAAAAACTAAAAATAGAACTACCATATTATCCAGCAATCCCACTCCTAGGTATATACCCAAAAGACTTGAAAGCAGAGACTTGTACACCAATGTTCATTGCAGCACCATAACAATAGCCAAAAGGTAGAAACAACCTAAATGCCTATCAAAAGATGAATGGATACACAAAATGTGGTGCATACATACAATGGAGTACTACTCAGCCAGTAGAAGAAATGATGTTTTGATGCATGCTAAAATATGAAGCTGGAAGACATGCTGGATGAAATAAGTCAATCACAAAAGGACAAATACTGTATAACCTCACTTAATAAAAAGACAAGGAAAGACAAACGTAGAGACCAAAGTTTATTAGTGGTTACCAGGGGCAGAAAGGAAGGAAAAAGTGTGGGGAGGTTAATGATGATGGAAATATCACATTGATTAAGAGTAGGGTTGCATAGCCGATTATTGTATTAGCTGTCAATAAGTCATACACCTGTAAAAAGTTGTGTGATAGATACATTTACAACAGCGACCAAGAAAAAAAAAGTAGCTGCGGAGGCTGTTTATGCACAACCAAAACCTCATAGGATATGGTTTCTTGGTTTGGAGGTTTAGGGTCGTGCCTTCATGGGACATCCCAGTTAATTGACCTAATAATATGTTAGTGTTTCTGTTCTACCTCCTAGCTCGATACGTAGTACCTGGGGTTTTAAAAGCTTGCAAGCAACCATCCAAGACACGATTGATCTCTTTTAGCCTGGAAAAACAGAGGAAGAAGAAGAGTAAGGAATAGGAGGCTATGGAATGTGTGGCTAATTACCTCCATGAACAACTGCCTCTTTTGCCATGAGATCAGAATTGCATGGTAACTGGCTACCATTACTGAACATTTTGATCAAAGATCCCATAGAAGAATTGATCAAAAGGGGGAAAATGTAGAACAGAATTTCACATTCTCATGGAATTTAGACTTCCTTCAGGAAGGTTAGATGAACCCCTGAAACTATTGCACTTAGATAACCTTTAAACCTTAAACCAAAAATATCCCCTGAAGTCTTCTTGAAAGCAAACAATAGTTTAGCTTAATTAGTAAAAAAATGTCCTGTCTTAAGCATTATGCTTTTTTAAGTACTATCTATATGAGATCAAATTGACAACAGCAACTCAAAAGATTACATAGGAAACTTAGGGGGCAGTGAATTGATGTTAATAGGGGAGGAACAACTCAGAAATGGAGAATGAGAATGTTTGCACAACTTGAAGAATGTAATCAGTGCCACTAAATGGTATATGTAGAAACTGTTGAATTGGTGTATGCTTTGTTGTGTATTTTCTCAACAACAAAAAAAATTGATAAAATTACATTGTAAAAAAAAAATCTTAAAGTTCATACTGGCCTACGTGATCTCACTTGAGCTTTATGAGACTCCAGAGATGATATACATGTCAAATTAAAAGTCTGGATATATTTTGGACAATTTTTTAAATTGAGTTAATTTTATTTAACTCTTTCATCATTCTCTACCTGCGTACAGTAATCACATACACAGTATTAACAAAGAATTGTTACACATTAATTGCTTTTGAAACAATATAACTTCTAAGTATGAAACAATGAAATCAAGATGTGCAAAAGAGCTATGAGAGTTCTAATTAAACTCCGGCATATTTGTCTGCTTTGGCCTTAGTTTCTTCATCTGCAAATAAGCAAGTTAGAGACAGGTCAGAGTTCCAAGCTCAACACTGCTGCTTATTGGGGAACATTTAGCAAGTTACCTAGTGTTTCTGACTAACATTTATTCTCCTGTAAAACTGGGATGATAATATCTACCTTTCAAATTTTTGTGAAAATAAACTAAGTAACATATATAAAGTGCCTCGCTCTGTGTCTATCATAGACTAAGTAATTATATAATAACTAGTTTTTAAATTTTTATTATTCTCCCTCTGGGATCCAAATTATTCAACAGACAGGAGCTACATTTTTGTTTTCCCCAAATCCTAAAATGGCCTGGATAGATTGAATCAAGATGAGGGACTAAACACATGGCCACCCAAATTCCCAAAACAACAAAAATTGTATTTGTTTTTAAAAATGTGGAACTACTGAAAAACAAAAGTAGTACTATTAGAAGACAAATTTTGAGAAATCCTTTGAAAACTGAAGGCAGATAGGATCTACCTAACACAGTACAAAACATGGAGAAGATTACTGGGAAAAGTAGCTCTGTGGGTGTTCCAGGTTTAGAAATTACAGATTCCAGAAACAGCGAGGTTCTTTGAGAAACCTCACTTAGTAACAGGGCAAATGACCGTAATCCTTCTGATGTCTCCATTATTTGTGCCCAACTATGAGGCGTTTGCCACCACACTAGAACTCATGCCTAGTCCATTTGGTCTAGAGTAGCTGGCAGTGGAACACCCTGTGGATCTGGGTGGCTGGCGGAACAAGAGGCCCCTATGCTCAGAATCCAAACCAGCTATTATTAATATAACCCAACTAAAAGTACAAAGCTAACAAGTTCCACCCACGTACTCAGAGCTTTTAACCAATGTTTTTAATCAAATACTATTAATCATAAACAGCCTGAGATTGCTAAGAATTTGGGAAAATTCTAACATTAGGGATAGGAGCCCACCCCCCAAAAATATACATATGCACAATCAGAAAAGAGAAGAGCTTTGGAGATTAAAAGCTTGATAACACAAATTAGAAACTCAATAGTCAAGGTTTGAGATAAAGTTAAGGAAGCCTCCTAGAAAGCAGAGCCAAAAGACAAAGAGATAGATGGAAAACAGAAAAGATAAAAGTTCAATATCCACTTAGGAGTTCCAGAAAGAGAAAAACAGAAAAAATTGAGTAAAACAATGAAGTAACAATTCAAGAAAATGTCCCAGAATTGAAGGACATGCATTTCCCATACGAAAGAACCCACTGAGTGTTCAGCAGAAGAGATGAAATCAGACTGATGTCAAAGCACATAAAATTGAAATTTAAGAATACTGGGGACAAATAAAAAATTCTTCAAACTTTCAGAGGCAAAAATAAACCACAGAATCAATGATTAGAATGGCCTCAGACTTCTCAACACCAACTCTAGAAACAAGAAAATAGTGAAGAAATGCCTTTAAAATTTTGAAAGGAATTTATTTCCAATCTATAACTCTATACCCAGCCAAACTATCAATCAAGTGAGGATGTAAGAAAAAAAAAATTTTTTTTTCTTCTTTTGTATTTTAATGGCTAGGTTTGTTAGCTTCCTTTGTGGTTACCTTAAAATTTGCCTTTACTGTTTTAAGTTTAAACCGATCTTTTATTTCTTGATATCTCCTTAACTTCCTCTCTATATGGAAGTTCTATGACTACACTGTTTATTCCTTCTTTTTTGTTTTGACGTTGGCATCATTTACATATTGATATCTCTGGTTCCCTATTTTCAGTCTTTTAGCTTTGTCTTGTTTTTGCTACTTCCCTGTCTAAGTTGATAACTGGTCAGTCTGCCCTGTGTTCTAGTCTTGGGTTGTTGTCTGATACTGTTGGTATCAGAAGACTCCCTTTAGTATTTCTTGTAATTTTGGTTTGGTTTTTACAAATTCCCTTAACTTCTTTTATCTGGAAATGACCTAGTTTCGCCATTGTTTTTGAGAGACAGCTTTGCTGGATATGTAATTCTTGGCTAGCAATTTTTTTCCTGCAAGGCTTTATATATGTCATCCCATTGCCTTCTTGCCTGCATGGTTTCTGCTCAGTAGTCAGAGCTTAGTCTTATTGACTCCCCTTTCTTGATGGCCTTTTGTTTATCCCTAGCAGCTCTTAAGAATCTCTCTTTATCTTTGGTTTTGGCAAATTTAAGTATAATATGTCCTGGTGACTTTCTTTTGGGATCTACCCTATGTGGGGTTCGATGAGCTTCTGGGTAGATATCTTCTCATCTTTCATGATATCAGGGAAGTTTTCTACTAGCAAATCTTCAACAATTCTTTCTGTGTTTTCTGTTATTATACCCCCCACCCCTGTCCCCGTTCTGGTACTCCAATCACTCATAGGTTTTTCCTTGTGATTGTGTCTCATATAATTCTTAGCCTTTCTTCATTTTTTTAATTCTTTCTTTCTGATTTTTCCTCAAATAAATTGGTGTCAAGGGATTTATCTTCAATCTCACTAATTCTGACTTCCATTGCCTCAATTCTGCTCCGATGACCTTCTACTGAGTTGTCTAATTCTGCAATTTTATTGTTAACCCTTTGGATTTCTAGTTGCTGTCTCTCTATGGTTTCTAGCAGCCTGTTAAATTTGTCATTTCAGTTTTGTGTTATTTTCCTGAATTCCTCTATTGCTTTGTGTGTTCCTTGGCTTGGTCTGAGTTTTGCCTGATCTTCCTGATCTGTTGGAGATTTCTGTATACTAGTCTTTTGAATTCTTTCTCAGGTAATTCCACAGCCTTGTCTTCCTCCAGAAAGTTTCCTGGTTTTTTGTTTTTGTCACTTGCTGGAGCCATCTTGACCTTCCGCTTTATGTGATTTGATATTGACTGTTGTCTCTAAGCCATCAATAAGTTATTTACTTATTATATGTTTTTTTACTATGTCCTAGCTTTTTGTTTTGTTTTCATTTGGTATGCTCAAGCAGGCTGGGCATGTGAGCTGCTTTGGTTATTGGTGTCTTTGAAGCTCTCACATCCTGTCTCCAGGTGGTTAGAGTAGCTACTAGGTGTGTGAGCCCAGGAGTCTGTTCAGTTTTCTTGTGCGGGTGCAGCATAGGTGTCCAGGTCATTGGTTACCGAGTGTGTGGTACAGACTCTCACCTACAGTTCTAGACGGCCAGGGCTGCATAGGGGTGTTCAGAGCAGGCAACATATCTGGCTGCAGTAGGGGACTATGTGTGGAGCAAGGCAGAGAGCTGATGGCTGCCTCTAGGTGTCTGGGTGGAGGGTGTGTCCCTGTCTCCTACAGCACAAAGTGGGGGAGGGTATTGCAGCCAGTCCTTGGGCACCTGGTGCTGTTGGCTGGAGGGACTGGGAGGTACCACTTATTCTCAGACCCCTGTCATCAGGTGGCTAGATGGAATGGTTTGTACTATCAGCTCTCAGGCCCCTGATGTGGGTGGGCAAAGTCCCTGCTTAAGGGGCACAGCGTTGTCAAATGTCAGGAATCTGCATCTCGCCCTTGGCTGCTGCAGTCGAAAGTAAGTTTCAGGTATGTGCCCTGCTGTTTTATGCTAATGAGGGCAGCCAGTGTTTAATCTGCCCGCACAGGTCTAGGCAGGAGTAAAGGGCGCTACAAGTCCCTGGACCCCTTATGCCAGTGGCTGGACATAAGGGCAGGGCCTCCCAACACGACCTGAGTACTTTGCTTACAGGGCGTGGCGTTTTTTAAAGGTGGGAGATTGGTGTGGGCGTGGATAGCCCTGAGTTCTAGCAGTTGTTGAATACTGTCAGACTGGTGCTGGAGCAGAGCAGGTTGGATGATGGGTGACAGAAAGGAAGTGCTTCTCAGCTGTGAAACTGTGGGGGAGAGGATATTATGCCCCCATGCTGTAGGTTAGATGCTTGCACTTAACTTTCACAGGTCCAGTGCCACTTCCTCCGGGCTCAAGAGGCTTGTGCAGACCTGCCACCTCCTGGCCTCTCCCAATGCGGTGAGACACGTCCTGAACACTACTGCTCACCTCAGCCCACGTGCACCGGCCATCCCAGCCAGCAAGGTGCTGGCAGCCTCATAACTGGCACTTCTTCGCTGCTTTTGAACTGTCTCTCCTTCCCCATGTCGCTCAGTCTAACTCTTCAGCTTTCTCTTTAATGATCAGGGCTCCTAGATTGTCATATATAATTGATTCACTTGTTTTTTTGGGTCTTTGTTGTGAGATGGGCGACAGGAAGCATCTGACTATTCTGCCATCTTGCCCCTTCGCCGAAAAAATATATTTTTTAATGTAACATCTTGATTGAGATCTGTCTGATTCACAGATGATATAATTAACAGAATTGTACAACAATCACCACAATTAATTTTAGAATATTTCATCAACTGAAAAAGAAACCCCATGCCCATGATGAATTCACTCCCCATTTCTCCCCAACCCCAGCCCTAGGCAACCCCTAATCTACTTTGTCTCTATCAATTTGCCTACTCTGGACATTGCATATAATTGGAATCATGCATATGTGGTCTTTTGTGACTGGCTTCTTTCACTTGGCATAATGTTTTTGAGGTTTATCCAGGTTGTAGCTTATACCAGTACTTCATTCCATTTTATTGCCGAATAATATTCCATTTGTATGAACAGACTACATTTTGTTTATTCAGTCATGTATTGGAGCCCTGGTAGTGCAGTGGCTTAAGTGTTTGGCTGCTAACCAAAAGGTCAGCAGTTCCAATCCTCCAACCACTCCTTGGAAGCCCTATGGGGCGGTTCTGCTGTGTCCTATAGGGTCGCTATGAGTCGAAATCAACTGCATGGCAATGGGTATTCATCAGTCGATGAACATTTGGATTGTTTCCACTCTTTGACTATTATGAATAATGCTGCTATGAATATTTGAGTGTAAATTTTTGTGTGAACATGTTTTCAATTCTTTTGGGTATATACCTAGAAGTACTGAATGGGGTTTTTTATATTTTTTTCAAAGAAAATATTTTTATACATGGAAGATTTCAAACACTTATCCTCCCATACACCATTCTTGAGGAATTTGATAGAAAACGCACCTGACAAAAATAAGGGATTAAACCAATAAAAAATAATACATGGAATACTGAAAACAGGAGATGTAGCAAAGGAAAGAAGCAAAGACAGTCCCCAGGATGACAGAGAAGGGACACCCCAGGATGACCAGTGGACATACAACCAGTCGATTGGAGCAAGGTAACACAGGAGACAAACATGTCGAGATGTGCTAGCACCAGAACTTCTACTATTGAACCATCTTCTTAAACTGATGAAACACCGGGAATATGTGTTCCAACAAAAGCTAAAAAAGGAAAACATAAGGCCCAGGAAACAGAAAATCCAACCTAAGAGAAAGGCAAAGAAAATTCCAAGTACCCTTGTCCTGGCACACAACACTCACCAGTTTAGATAGATAAGTTTTCAGGAGAGATAGTCCCAAGCATATAATTCAAATCAATAAACTACCTGATTTGAATGCTGTGAAATATTGTGTTGTTGTTAGGGGCTATCAGGTTGGTTCCAGCTCACAGCAAGCCTATGTACAACAGAACAAAACACTGCCCAGTCCTGCACCATCCTCACAATCACTGCTATGTTTGAGCCCATAGTTGCAGCCACTGTGTCAAGCCATTTCACTGAGGGTCTTCCTCTTTTTCACTGACCTTCTACTTTACCAAGCATAATGTCCTTCTCCAGGGACTGGTCCCTTTTGATAACATGTCTAAAGTATGTGAGATAAAGTCTTGCCAGCCTCACTTCTACGGAGCGTTCTGACTATACTTCTTCCGAGACAGATTTGTTTGTTCTTCTGGCGGACCATGGTATATTCAATATTCTTTACCAACACCCTAATTCAAATGCATCAATTCTTCCTTGGTCTTCCTTATTCATTGTCCAGCTTTCCCATGCATATGAGACAATTGAAAACACCATGGCTTAGGTTAGGCACACCTTAGTCCTCAAGGTGCTGTCTTAGTTATCTAGTGCTGCTATAATGGAAATAGCACAAGTGGATGGCTTTAACAAACAGAAGTTTATTCTCTCACAGTTTAGGAGGCTGGAAGTCCGAAATCAGGGTACCAGCTCCAGGGGAAGGCTTTCTCTCTCTGTTGGCTCTAGGAGAGGTCCTTGTCATCAATCTTTCCCTGGTCTAGGAGCTTCTCAGTACAGGGGCCCGGGGTCCAAAGGATGTGTGCACTCCTGGCACGTCTTGCTTGGTGGTAATGCAGTCCCCCTCTCTCTACTCATTACTCTCTCCTTCTATCTCTTGTAAGATAACAGGTAAAGCAAGCCACACCCCAGAGAAACTTCCCTTACATACGATCAAGGCTGTGATCTGAGTAAGGGTGTTGCATCGCACCATAATCCTCTGTAACGTAACCTAATCTTGCCTTATTAATCACAGGCAGAGATTAGGATTTATAACACATAGGAAAATTAAATCAGATCACAAGATGGAGGACAACCACACAATACTGAAAATCATATCCTAGCCTAGTTGACACACATTTTTGAAAGACACAATTCAGTCAGTAGCAGTGATATCTTTGCTTTTCAATACTTTAAAGAGGTCTTTTGCACCTGATTTGCCCAACGCAATACGTTGTTTGATTTCTTGACTACTGCTTCTTTGACAACTTCAATATTTTTTCCAGTTATGGTGATGTTACTTATTGGTCCTGTTGTGAGGTTTTTTGTTTTCTTTATGTAGAGGTGTAATCCACACTGAAGGCTGTGGTTTTTGATCTTCATTACTAAGCGCTTCAACTCCTCTTTCAGCAAGCAAGGTTATGTCATCTGCATATCATAGGTTGTTAATGAGTCCTCCTCCCATCCTGATGCCATGTTCTTCTTCATGTAGTCCAGCTTCTCAGATTATTTGCTCAGCATACAGTTTGAATAAGTGTGGTGAAAGGATACAACCACAATGCACACCTTTCCTGATTTTAAAACACACAGTATCCACTTGTTCTGTTTGAACGACTTCCTTTTGGTCTCTGCACAGGTTCCACATGAGCACAGTTAAGTGTTCTGAAATTCCCATTCTTTGCAATGTTATCCATAATTTGTTATGATCTACATAGTCGAATGCCTTTGCCCAGTCAATAAAACACAGGTAAACATCCTTCTCGTATTCTCTGCTTTTAGGCAAGATCCATCTGACATCAGCAATGATATCCCTTGTCCCACATCCTCTTCTGAATTCGGCTTGAGTTTCTGGCAGTTCCCTGTCAATGTACTACTGCAACCATCTTTTAATTATCTTCAGCATCACTTGCAAGTGGTATTAATGATATTGTCCAATAATTGCCACATTCCATGGGATTATCATTCTATGGAATTGGCACGAATATGGATCTCTTTCAGACCATTAGCCAGGTAGCTGTCTTTCAAATTTTTTGGCATAGACAAGTGAACACTTCTAGTGAAATATTGTTCTGAGGAGTTACTGGAAGATATAAAAAGATCTATCAAAAGCATTTGACCATGTGGATCATAAAAAATATGGAGAACATTATGAAGAATGGGAATTCCAGAACACTTAATTGTGCTCGTGTGGAACGTGTACATACATCAAGAGGCAGTGTCTCGAAGGGAACAAGGGGATACTGTATGGTTTAAAGTTGGAAAAGTGTGTGGCAGGATTGTACCCTTTTACCTTACTTATTCAATCTGTATCCTGAGCAAATAATCCGAGAAGCCAGACTGTGTGAAGAAGAACACAGCATCAGGATTGGAGGGAAGCTCTTTAACAACCTGTGATATGCAGATTACACAACCTTGTTTACCGAAACGACGTGAAGCACTTATCAATCAAGGTAAAAGACCACAGCCTTCAGTATGGATAACACCTGAACATGAAGAACATGAAAATCCTCATTACTGAGCCCATAAATATCATGATAGATGGTTAAGAAATTGAAATTGTCAATGATTTTATTCTACTTGGATCAATAGTCAATACCCATGGAAGCATCAGTCAAGAAATCAAACGACATATTACATTGGGCAAATCTGCAGCAAGAGACCTCTTTAAAATCTTAAAAAGCAAAGATGTGACTTTGATGACTAAGGTATGCCTGATTCAAGCCATGGTCTTTTCAGTCATCTCATATTCATGCAAAGCTGGACAGAGAAAAAAGAAGACCAAAAGAGAATTGACACACTCAAATTGTGGTGTTGGTGAGGAAAATTGAACATACTATGAACTTCCAGAAGAACTACCAGATCAGTCTTGGAGGAAATACAGCCAGAATGCTCCTTAGAAGGAGGAAGGGAGACATCAGAATGTAAAAAATAATTATATCAAATTAAATCAATAAGAAAAAAGAAGCATTACAGAATAATGCAGAAAGAATGGGAACTACAGTTCTCAGAAGAAAAGTTACAAATGTCCTATAAACATACAAAACCCACTGCTGTGGAGTCGATTCCAACTCACACCAACTATCTTAGATATCTATACTAAAAGTGGATGGCTTTAACAAACAGAAACTTATTCTCTCACAATTTAGGAGGCTAGAAGTCCAAATTCAGGGCACCAGCTCCAGGTGAAGGCTTTCTCTGTTGGCTCTGGAGGAAGGTCCTTGTCATCAATCTTCCCCATCTAGGAAATTCTCAGCACAAGGACGGGCTCTGCTCCTGGCTCTTCTTTCTTGGTGATATGAGGTCCCTCTCTGCTCACTTCTCTCTTCTTAAATCTCTTGTAAGATAAAAGGTGATATAGGCCACACCCCAGCAAACTCCCCTTACATCATATCAGGGCTGTAACCTGAGTAAGGGTGTTACATCCCACCCTAATCCTCTTTAAGATAACCTAATCTTGTCTCATTAACCATAGACAAAGATTAGGATTTACAACACAGGATAATTCCATCAGATCACAAAATGGAGGACAGCCACACAATACTTGGAATAATGGTCTAGCCAAATTGACACACATTTTGGGGGGACACAATTCATCCCATAACATTTCACCCTTTGGCCCCCAAAATTCATGTCCTTGTCACATGTAAAACACATTCACCCCATCATGTCATCCCAAAAGTCTTAAATCAACTCCAAGTCCAAAATCTCTTCTTCTGTAAAATTTCCCTTCATCTATGAAATCTAGAATACAAGTTATCTGCTTCCAGAGTACGATGGAACAACCACAAGCTAGACATTTCTATTACAAAAGGGAGAGATTGCAGGGAAAGAAGGGATAACAGGCACCAAGCAAGCCGGCAGAACACATTACATTAGCTCTCAAGCCTTGAAAATAATCCTCTGTTCTTTGAGACCATTTAGGCAATAGCGTTGCCTTCCAGATGCTTTGTATTCTAGGTGGAGGCCCCTCACCCCTGGGCTTCAGCTCCACCTTCCAGGCCCACTGAAACGTCAACTCTGCTCCCTTGCATTTGGGAGACCCCATTCTCCCAATTCATCTGATTGGCGACCCTACCCGCTTGGCCCAGGCAGGCCCCATTCTTCTGTCCCTTGGACATGGCAGCCCACCCTCCACAACTGAGTTGGCGAAGATCTGACTCTTTGAAACCTAGGATGCTGTACCCCACCTTTTGAAACCCCAGAGGCCATGGCTTGACCCTTTGAGACCCCAGAGGTCATCACCCTACCCTTTGAGAATGAGGTAGCTCCACTTCCTGTGTTCCTTGTCTCTTTAGCTTCTGCTTCCTGGTTCCTTGGCCTCTTGGCTCCTTGGGCCTTTTGGGCTGACCCAGAGTCTGCTCTGCTCATGCAAGTGTTCCAATGCTCTTTAGCTCTATTGATAAGTGCCTAGAGGCACCCCACTTCACCAGTAAAACTCGGCTGGAAGGTACTCAGCTCTCTTGCTCCATAGGTCGCAAGCCTAGCTCCACTGGTAAGTGCCCAGAGGCATCCCACTTCACTAGGAAGCCTCCTGCCTGAAGGCACCCAGCTCTGTCGCTCCATGGGTTGGCTCCCTCGCCATCTCGCACTAGTCTCCTTAGCTTTCTTTGCTGGTGCTTCTCGCCATCTGCGTCATCTCTAGTGTTACAACTCACCTCACTTCCTTCTCAGTCCTCAGCAGAATTCTTTGATGTCCATAATTCCACCAACAGTCTCTTCAAGGCAACCTAGGCTTTTACTATTAGGCACTTTAAAACTCTTCCAGCCTCTACGCATTATTCAATTCAAAAGCCACTTCCACATTGTAGGTATCTGTTAGAGCGGCACGCCACTCTCCTGGTAACAAATTCTGCCTTATTTAACCAGCGCTGGTGTAACAGAAATACCACAAATGGATGGCTTTAACAAACAGATGTTTATTCTCACAGTTTAGGAGGCTAGAAGTCCAAATTCAGGGCATCAGCTCCAGGGGAAAGCTTTCTTTTCTGTGGGTTCTGGGGGAAGATCCTTGTCATCAGTCTTCCCCTGGTCTAGTTGCTTCTCAGCGCAGGGACCCTAGGTCCAAAGGACACACCCTCCCCCCCCCCCGCGGCACTTCTTTCTTGGTAGCAGGAGGTCCCTCACTCTGCTGTTTCTCTCCTTTTATCTCTTGTAAGATAAAGGTGATGCAGGCCATAACCCAGGGAAACTCCTCTTACATCACATCAGGGCTGTGACCTGAGTAAGAGTGTTGCCTCCCACACTAACCCTCTTTAAGATAACTTAATCTTGCCTCATTAACCACAGACAGAGATTAGGATTTACACTATAGGATAATTCCATCAGATCACAAAATGGAGGACAGCCACACAATACTAGGAATCATGGCCTAGCTGAGTTGAAACACATTTTTGAAGGATACAATTCAATCCATAACACCAACAGGGTAGAACTACACTAAGGCCATAAATCTTTACAGAAGCAGACTGCCACATCTTTCTCCCATGGAGCCGCTGGTGGTTTTGAACCTCCAACCTTTTGGTTCGCAGTTGAGCGCTTTAACCACCGGCCATCAGGGCTCCTTTCCCACCTTACTCGTGTTAAGGAAATTCATATTATAACAAATTCCCCATTAGAGGAAAAAATAATAGGAAAACTGATTGATATTCTCCAGCATTATTTATGTTTTAAGGTAATAAATACTACATACACTGTTGGTAGGAACATATTTTGTTGCAGCACTTGATAAAAATTTAATTGTACATACCCTTTAACCTAGCAATTCATCTTCTAGGAATCTGTCCTACAAAAACACTCATATGCGTACACAAAGAATTTTTACTGGGCCAGCGGAATGGCTTAGATACCCTAAATGCAGTACATTAAAACAGGAATTGTAATTAAATTGTGGTAAATCCATACCATCACATGCTCTGAACAATTAAAAAGAATAAGTTAGACCTATGTTTCCTACTAAATGGAAGGAATAACAAGCAAATGGCTTACAGTTGTTATCTCTGGGTGATGAAATAAAGGAGGGATTTTTAGTGTGTAACTCTTTATTTCTATAACATTTTCAGCTTTTTGTAACCAGATCAGTAAAAGAATCATTTTCTAAAAGAATACAAATACTCAGAAAAAGAAATACCTCTTAAAATATCAGGATAGAGGAGTAGGAGTAGGCTACTATGTTGAGATGGACAAGGTTGGAGAGAACCAAATTATAGTTTGAGCCCTCTACTCTAAAATTTTGTGATTTAATGAACTGTTACTTGAGTCCTTTTGCAGAAACTGTTGTAACCACAACGGTACATGGAATAAGCTGGTATTACATTTTCTCCTACCCCTTTTATTATTGTAAACATAATTATGTCCTGAAACTTTACTCTCACAACAGTTCTACAAAAGTATGTTATTGGTTACCCAAATATGAAATGAGCAAAGCAAGCATTTTCCATTGCCACAAGGTCTGCCAATGAATAAAATTTGTACTTCAGAAAATTTTATTCAGATGCAATTTGTTTTAAATAAAGTCATCTTTACAGTATTTTAATCTCTGTTCTAGAGTACCAGTGACTTAGTTTTTCTTTTAAGTTTGTAGTTGCTTACCATGGCAATTCCTTAAATATTAATATGCAGATAAAGCTCGATTTTGGAAATTTTAATTAGGGCCTTTTTCAGAAATAGTAGTCTTATGCTTGTAGTGCTTCAGACTTTTTCTAGGATTTACCCTCCCTTTAGTTCAAATATCTATTTAGCTACTCACACTATAGTGTGACATTCGCCTCATTTACTTTTGTCAAACTTAGCCTCCTAACAAAATATTTACTTTTTGTACAAATATTCCATTTTTTTTAGCCATTCCCTTATTGGTGGACATTAGGGTTGTTTTCACTTGAGTTTGGGTGTGTATTTCCAGATTGCTGTCTGATAATGTTGTATTACTATGTGTACTCTCATGAGATGTATATAAAATGGACATTTCCATGCCAATTTATTTATTTCTAAAATTTTTTATACTTTTGAAGAGGTAATACGTACAAGTGGCATAAATTTTAAAAGTACATGGTTACAATTTCTAGTTTTCTGTATCCAGTACTGGCAGACTGAGTGATTCTACCAAACTTTCCATCAAATACAACCTTCCTATAGAAGATAACTAAAAAATCCAACATCACATATAAAAACATCTTAATATTATCAACGAGGTAAGAATATAATGAGAAATCACTGGTTCAGATCTGAGAGACTAGAACATATATAAGGTTGAAGACCCTTTTACCCTGGGGATGATTGCCAGGGTTATCAAAAAGCAACAATATCGATGAAATAGAAAACAAATGGACAGCAAACAAGATCAACAAAATCAAAAGTTGGGTTTTTTAAAAAATAAAACTAATAAAATCTCTAGTAAGATTGATATAGGAGTTAAATTAGAAAGCACAGATTACCAGTATGAGGACTAGAAAAATTCCTATCACTATAGATTCTGAAAACATTTAAGAGAAAATAAGAAGACATTATGAACAATTTTTTGCCAGTAAATTTATATATTTACATGAAATGGACAATTCCTAGAAAAATACAGCTTAACAAAGCTGTCACAAAAAGAAATAAAAATCCGAATTTCTATAACTAGTAAGAAAATGTAATCCATAATTTTAAGCCTTCCCACAAATAAAACCACAGGTTCATATGTCTTCACCAACAATTCTACCAGACAATTTTTTAAGGCCAACATGACCATAATACAACCTGACAAGGACATTACAAGAAAAGAAAATTATAGGTCAATGTCACTAATGAACATAAATCAAAAAACCTAATATTAACAAACCAAATTCAGCAATATGAATATGTAGTGGGAAATGCTGAAAATTTGGTGGTGTGAACAGGTCTAGGATCCTGACCCTTCCCACATGAACACCAAGAAAAACAACTAGAAATTTGTACACAACCCTGTAAGCACCCTGAAAAGATAAAGGATGGCAGGAAGGAGCCGTAAACTGAAAACAAGATAAGGATGAATTTCAAATGGTAGGAAATCTTTTTTTTCCACTGTCCCCAACCCTCCCACTCCCAGCACAACAGACGGATGACTGCAGCACAGCCACAGCCACAGCCACAACCAACCACGGCTCTCCTGTGCACGAAGAAGGGCCCCGATCTCTGGCTCCAAAGGAAATAGGACGGCTCTTCCTGGCAGATTGTTCAGGGTGTAAGTTCTAACCATTCTGGGTGAGGTCTGAAGTACTGGGATCTCAATCTGGCCTGAATCAGAGCCCTCAAAGAGTGGGGGAGGATGCAGTCTGCAAGGACTAAAGGCTGTTCTGGCTTGAGAGCACAGTGATCAATGTGTGTTTTCTGGCCAGTCTGTGAGCTGCTGTTGAGAAGTCTGAGGCCATTCTTTTTATTGATTATATGATTTATTTTTGCCTCTGAAAGCTTGAAGAATCTTCTGTTTGTCCCTGGTATTCTTAAATTTCAAATTTATGTGCCTTTACATCGGTCTGATTTCATCTCTTAACACTAAACACTCAGTGGGTCCTTTCGTATTGGAAATCTGTGCCCTTCAGTTCTGGGACATTTTCTTGAATTGTTACTTCATTGTTTTACTCAATTTTCTTTTTCTGAAACTCCTAATTGGATATTGAACTTCACTATCTGGTCCTTTATCTCTTCTCTTCTGTTTCCCATTTATTTCTTTGTCTTTTGGTAGCAGTATTTTTAATTAGGGGGAATTTCTGGTATTTCTTGCTTATTCTAGGCTCTCTTTGCATCCAGTCTAGGCCACTCCTATGTCTTTCCCCTCAGCTAATATGCCATAGAAATAAATGTATGTATGGAGTAAGCATACCTTCTTCCACCATTACTTACATCTGACTCCATAATTCAGAGGCCAATAATAATAATAAGCATTTGAGAGAGTGTAGCTTGATATAATGCTCTTTGAATACTGAAATAGAATTTTGCATTCTAAGCCTTTCTATAATGTGCTATACAGGTAGGAAAACTATAATTTATGGTACAAACCAGTTCCCTTTTGAGAGTGAATGTGGGCACTAACTAGATAGGACTCAGGAACAAAAGAATAAACAGGAACTGTGCCGGGCAAACCAAGGACTTGTGGTCATCAAAGCTACTGTGAAGTTGCTGTGCTGACTATTATATACTCAGCCCAGATCACAAATTCTAGAGGAGATTATACAGCTCTTTGTGGGAGAAAGATGTGGCAGTTTGCTTCCATAAAGATTTATAGCCTTGGAAACGCTATGGGACAGTTGTACTGTGTCCTACAGGGTCGACTCTATGGCAATGGGTAATACTTTGTATCACTTTAAACTTGTGTGGAACTTAATGTTAGGTTGGTGGCATCCTCTGTCAGCTTCCTAAAGAACCTTGTCTTCTTGATTCTGTGTTGTGCTTTATAGATATCAACACCATTGAACCATATTCTGCCTAATTTGAATTTTTAGTGACAGTTCCTGATAAAAGATAAGAATGGGAGGGAGATAGAAGAAATAATTGTGAACTCACCATCAGCTCACTGTCTTTCTTCTTCCTATTCTTCTCTTGAAGGGTTTTTTTTTTTTTTTTGATATATATATATATAATTTTAATTGTGCTTTAAGTGAAAGTTTACAAATCAAGTCAGCCCCTCACATATAAACTTATATACACCTTACTACATACTCCCATTTACTCTCGCCCTAAGGAGTCAGCCCCCTGCCTCCTTCCGATCTCTCCTTTTGTGACCATTTTGCCATTTTTTTTATCAGCCTCTACCCTCCCATCTCCCCTCCAGACAGGAGATGCCAACATAGTCTCAAGCGTTCACATGGTGCAAGTAGCTCACTCCTCATCGGCATCTCTCTCCAACCCATTGTCCACTCCAATCCATGTCTGATGAGTTGGCTTTGGGAACGGTTCCTGTCCTGGGCCAACAGAAGGTTTGGGGACCCTGACCACTGGGGTCCTTCTAGTCTCAGTCAGACCATTAAGTCTCTGGTCTTTTTATGAGAATTTGGGGTCTGCATCCCACTGTTCTCCTGCTCCCTCAGGGGTTCTCTGTTGTGTTCCCTGTCAGGGCAGTCATCAGTTGTGGCCGGGCACCATCTAGTTTTTCTGGTCTCAGGATGATGTAGTCTCTGGTTCATGTGGCCCTTTCTGTCTCTTGGGCTCATAATTACCTTGTGAGCTTGGTGTTCTTCGTGAAGGTTTTTTATATAAGAAACTATCTTCCTTCAATACCTATTTCCCTGCCTCTTTCCTTTTATATCTCTTTGAACTTTACTGCCTCATCTTAATATATGGATAGCATCCTTCCAACATGAAAAGAAGAGTCTAGAAAAGGCATTGTCTTGAGTTTCTTTCTAACTCTGATCTTTCACATGTGATTCTTTTAGTCTTTAGTTGTGGGTTTTCCTGAAACAGTTTGATTTTGGGCTTTCTTATGTTTATATTTGGTCCATTTATAGCCTTAGAAACCCTATGGGTCAGTTCTACTCTGTCCTACAGTTTACTCACTGACTTTGCCAGAAGCCTAGAAATTTGTAAATATTATCTTGATTTTCAAATGGGAAGAAATATATATAACAGAAATAATGGAAATATATTAAATCCCTGGACATTTTTTTTCACATCGTATATATGTTTTTAATAATATTTTATTGTGTGTTCAGTGAAGGGTTATACATCAGTTTAGGTTCCCATTCAACAATTTCTAAACAAATTGTTCAGTGACATTGTTCACATTCTTCACAATCTATGAACATTCTCAATATTTCTGTTCCTGTTATTCTGTTTTCTTAATCTAGTTTCCCTGTCTCCTTAGCTTCTTATCTTAGTTTTAAAGTAACTGTTGACTGTTTGTCTCATATAGCTGATTTTTTAAAGGAGCACAATACTCACAGGTAATATTCTTTGTGAGCCAGCTTGTTATTTAGCTAATAGGTGACCTGAGGGCTAGTCTTGGTTCAAGGTTTAAAGAGTATCTCAGGGCAATAGTATCAGGGAGTCCTCCAGTCTCAACTGCTCCAGTAGGTCTGGTTTTTCATTTTATTTTGGTTTGGTGTTTTAGGAATTTAAGGTTCTGTTCCACATTTTTCTCCCATTCTATCAAGGTCCATCTACTGTGGCCCCCAATTAGAACAGTCAGTAGTGGTAGCCAGGCACCATCTAGTTCTTCTAGTCTCAGGATAGATGAGGCTGTGGTTTGTGTAGACTCTTAGTCCTATAGATTAGTTTCTTCTTTGAGTCTTTAGTTTCTTACTTTCTCTTTTGCTCCAGACAAGTAGAGATCCATAATTATATCTTAGATGGCTACTCACATGCTTTTAAGACCCCAGACACTACTCACCAAACTAGGATATAGAACATAGCCTTTATGAATTGTATTATGCCAATTGTATCTCTGGTAATTTTTGAGAGCAAACTGGTAAGCATATAGTAAGCAGGATGGGGTGACTGTAAGTTGTAATGTATTCATCATGAATAGGTCTTTCAGGGTCTTCTTATACCTCTATCTGTATCTAGCTAGCAGTGTCTGTATTTAGCTGTATCTGTCTATGTGGTTTCTAGGCTAGTAAGACAACGGAATCTCCCAGACCTAGTATATCTTTAGTATAGTAAGACATTTGTCTTAGGCTGGGTCCCCCAGAGAGGCAAAACCAGTAAAGTATAAGTATATATAGAGAGATTTATATCAAGGAAACAGCCCACATGATTATAGTGGCTGGAATGTCCCAAGTCTGTGGATCAGGATAGAGGCTTCTCTCGATTCACGTAGCCACAGGGGCTAGCAAACCCAAGATGAGCAGGTCGGAGAGCAGGGCTCCTGCCCTCAGGCTGTGAAGATCGATGAATCCCAGGATCTGCAGATAAGCTGACAGCTCAAGTCCCAATAGCCAGAGGTCAGACAAACAGGAGGTAGCTGCAGGATCCAGAGTGACCAAAAAGCCAGAAACGTCTGCTTATTTTTGGATGCAGGATTGGCTACTCACAGCAGATTCCATCATGGGAGTGATCACATATAAACACTGAGAATCATGGCCCAGCCAAGTTGACACACAATGTTAACCATCACAACATTCAACAAAATCTCATCAAACCAAAGAATATCGTGATTTTCCAATTGCAATATAAATAAAGGCTGCCTGCTTCATAGTAGGCACTTACTATTTGTTCAATGGATGGTTGAATTTATACAGCTAACCCAAAGTTTCCTTATCAGTAGTTCAAGGTATGTATGCAGCGAGACCCCAATTTGTATATCGTAAGGCTAAGTCTATTTAAATAAAAACATAGAAAGTTTGTTACTTGCATTTATATATGACAGGGAGGGATAGCTAAGATGCTGGAAGACTGAATCAACATTGAAAAATCAACAATGGGCCAAAACCACCAGCCTACAGTTTAGCAAGGAGTAATAACATGTTCTGCATCTAGAGTGGAAAAACACCTGTTACTCATACTCAGTCCAGGAGGAGACATGGAAGTTTGTATAAAAAATCTGGAGCTTTTATATGACCACAGATTCAGAGTTAGTCTGGTCCTAGTCAGACCCCACATGAAGGACTGTGTTCAGCTCTGGGGACACAGCCTTAGAGATTTGCTGACAGGCAGAAGCAGAGCCAGAGGAGGGGAAACAGCCTAATGAAAGGATGATAAGCTTTGTCTCATAGGGATTGTTTAAAGGAGTAGACATCACAGACTGCAAATATGCAAGCAGGCTGTGGACTTGTTTTACTGTGCTCCAGAAAATAGAACTCAAATCAGTGGATAGAGTTTACAGAGAGGCTGATTTGGACTCAATATTAAAACAAAATAAACAGACAAAAAACATTTCTCACAACCAGAACTGTCCAGCTGAGCTGCTTCTGAGGTGCTGAGCCCACGCTATTGGAAATACTGCAAAACGGATTTCTCAGACGTTGGACTAAATGATATCATTTTAGTGATAAGATTTTATGTTTCTTTGATTCTGTCTCCGAAAGATGGCATTTTTAGGCAGCAGGGAGCTTAGATGTTGGTTTCTTCTCTGTGTACTTTCCTTACTCCCTGAGCAAAGTTTGATCACAGTGAGGCTTAGTAGAATGTCCAACCTAGATTGAGGGTGTCAATGTCGGAAGCAGATTTTAGGTCTGCTGCACTGTCCATAGGTCCTCCAGTCTCCTAGGTACTGCAGTCCTAAATGTCTAGAACAGACACTAAATCTCTCTTTCTACAGCATGATATCAGAGGCAGAGAGCACTTAGATAGGTTCCTCTGTGTTAAGTCAGGGTGGAGACAAGCTTAGTAGAGCAAACAGTGGAACTTGAGGATGCTGGAGTTCTGAAAAGAGGGACTAATCTAATGAAGTAGTCTGGTTACCTATTTTTGAGAACTGAGTGAATTATAACATATGCCATTTGATATGAAAAGCTGTCCTGGGATTCAAAATGGATCAACGACCTAAATATAAAAACAAAAACTGTGAAGATCATGGAAGAAAAAAATACGGTCAACACTAAGAGCCCTAATATAGGGCATAAACAGGATCCAAACCATAGCTAACAATACACAAACACTAGAAGATAAACTGGATAATGGGGGTCTTCTAAAACTTAAACACTTATGCTCATCAAAAGACTTCACCAAAAGAGTAAAGAGAGAACCTACAGACTGGGAGAAAATTTTTGGCTATGCCATATCCAGTGAAGGTCTAATCTCTAAAATCTATAAGAAAATCTAACACCTCTACAACACAAAGACAATAATCCTTTTTAAAAATGGGCAAAGGAAATGAACAGACACTTCACCAAAGAAGACATATGGGTGGCTAACAGAGACACGAGAAAATGCAAGTCAAAACTACAATGTCACCTCAACATTATACTGGCACTAATAAAAAATAAAAAAACAGAAAATAACAAACTTTGGAGAGGTTGCAGGGAGATTGAAACTCTTATGCACTGCTAATGGGAATGTAAAATGGTACAACCACTTCGGAAAATAATACGGCGCCTCTTTCTGTAAAAAGCTAGAAGTGGAAATATCCTAGAGAAATAAGAGTTGTCACACAAATAGACATGCACAGCCATGTTCATTGCAGCAATATTCACAATAGCAAAAAGATAGAAATAACCTAAGTACACATCAACAGATGAATGGATAAACAAACTAAAGTACATACACAAAATGAAATACTATACAGTGATAAAGCACAGTGATGAATCTATGAAACATCTCACAATATGGATGAATCTGGAGGGCATTATGCTGAGTTTAATAAGTCAATCACAAAAGCTCAAATACTGTAGACTTATGATGGTGATCATAAAATCTTAAAAAAGGTTTACATACAGAAAAACAATCTTTGATGGTTATGAGGGAGGGGATGGGTAGAGAGGGAAAAACACTAACTAAATAGTAGATAAGTGGTAACTTTGGTGAAAGGTAAGACAGTACACAATACTGGGGAAGTCAGCACAACTTGACCAAGGCAAAGTCATAGAAGCTTCACAGACACATCCAAACTCCCTGAGGGACTGAGTTACTGAGCTGAAGGCTAGAGACCATGGTCTTGGGGGACATCTAGCTCAATTGGCGTAACAGAGTTGATAAAGAAAGCGTTCTACATCCAATTGTGGTGAGTAGCATCTGGGGTCTTAAAAGCCTGTGAGCAGCCGTCTAAGATACATTTACTAGTTTCATTCCAGCTGGAGCAAAAGAGAACAAAGAAAACCAAAGACACAGGGGAAAGATTAGTCCAAAGGACTAATGGACCACAACTACCACAGCCTCCACCAGACTGAGCCCAGAACAGCTAGATGGTGCTTGGCTACCACCACCAACCACTCTGACAGGGATCACAATAGAGAGTCCTAGACAGAGAAGTAGAAAAACGTAGAACAAAATTGAAATTTCCGGGGTATGTGTGAGTCTAAGTTTATGGGAGTGATACAACTGGAACAGAAATAATGAGAATATTGACACAATGTGAAGAATATAACCAGTGTCACTGAACATTGTGCACTGAAATTGTTGATTGTGAGTGTGGTTTGCTGTGTATATTTTCACTAAAAAAATACAATAAAATATTTAAAAAAAAAATTGAAATTCCCAAAAAAGGCCAGACTTAATTGTCTGACAGAGACTGGAGAAACCTTGAGAGTATGGCCCCCAGACACCCTTTTATCTCAGTACTGAAGTCACTTCCTAAGTTCACCCTTAAGCCAAAAATTAGACAGGTCCATAAAACAAACAATAATACACATGATGAAAGTGCTTCGTAGTTCAATCATATATATAAGACTAAATGGGCACACCAGTCCAAAAGCAGAGACGAGAAGGCAGGAGGGGACAGGAAAACTGGACGAATGGAAATGAGAAACCCGGGGTGGAGAAGGGGAGAGTGTTGCCATATCGCAGGGCTGGCAACCAATGTCACAACACAATTTATGTGTTAATTGTTTAATGAAAAATTAATTTACTCTGTACACTTTCACCTGAAGCACAGTTAAAAAAAAAAAAAAAAAAAGCTATCCTGGGGCTGGCATTCCTTTGTTTAGGCTTTTTTTGTTTTCCTGTCCTGCTGTAGTAATGTTCAGCCTGGGAGGCTGGAAGCATTTCCACACAGTCATCCGTGTGAAACGGTGTAGAAATTCAGACAAGAATACAAATAAAAAAGAACATACGATATTCTTAGTATATAAAAGTTATAAAACAGGTTTGTTTTTTTTTTAAGTTATAAAGCCGCAAGCAGTTAAATAAAATATGTTCTATACTCTTACCTTGACAAGTATGCCTCCATAATGATCTGGAAAGCAAGATTCAACTTTAGAATTCTCGAACACCTCAGAATTCACCTACAACAGGACATGGTGGTTCAGGAAAGAGCCAGGACCTGGCCCACCACATTTTTGTACCACCTCATGCTATGTCCTACCCCAGGCTATAACCTATTTATGTGGACACCCCAGCCCATATACCCACATTTGCTCCTCAACTACACATAAACAGCTACCCTCTGGGCCTGTGGTTGCCCACACTAACGGCATGATCTGTCTGTAGGGTGACAGAACCAGGGAAGAGGCCCTGGAAATAGAGCCATTTGGGTAGGGAATTCTGGGGTGCCAGATACCCACAGCATGATCTAAAGGGAGATTTCACTGTCTGTGAGAGAGCACGTCCCTGTGGTTCCGTGTATGCCTTGCTTAGTAGAGAGGGATGGGGTCAGAGCGGAGTCCAGTTCAGAGACGCCCTCTTGGCCAGGTCAAAGGGTGATAATGGGATTGGTAGCCAAGAAGTATCATTAGTGGAAGGCACAGTTTTCAGGGAAGAAAAGATTCTGTGTGGAGAAGTATATAATTTTGTTCTATGGTAAGGAGTTAAGCGTAGTAGCCTTATTGTGATTTGGCACAATCTCCAAAAATGATGTCCTCTGTGTGTGTGTGTTTTCTTTCTTATGTTTTAAAATGCACTTTGCTTTTGAGATTAGAGAAATTCTACCACAAATGTAACGCAAATCAAGGAACATTTATTCTGAGATAGTTGGGTTTGGGGGAGACAAAAAATAGAGTATGTAAACATGTGAGAAACAAGGTTCTCATAGCGTGAGTGAAGAGAAGAACATCTTCACACACTTGTCCATGATAGCAGAGATCATATATTAACTCCTTAGGAGTTGAGTCAGGAATAGATCTTAAGTTTAGTCTTGGATATGAATTCACACCTCTCAGGTGGTGATCACTCATGACCTAAACTGAAATGAAATGTCTTAAATAAACTAAACTATCTCAAGAGTATGACATCAGAGCTCAAGCTGAAACCACTGTGTCTGGGTGGATCACAATGGAGTCAATCTGAAGCACATGAATCAGAGGAGGGTGTTTTGCACAATCTTAATTTGTTCTTCTTAGTCAATCAATATGGTCACGCTCCTATCAGCCAAAAACACTCTCTCTACACCCTGCTCAACTCTTCAAACTGCCATCTATCCCTTTTTCCCACTCTCTACTCCATTTCTTAAGAAATTAATCTACATAAAAAAATAATAATCATCTACAATAAATGCCTCCACTTATTCACTTCCCATTCCTTATTCTACTGCAGTTCTGCTTCTTGCATTTACTACTGGAGTAAAACTGTACTCTTAAAAGTCCCAGTGGCCTCTAGACCCGTTTAAGCAACCTCCTTTTCTTTTTTCTTACTTGTTGCCCTTTCCTTAGAAGTCAATCTGTTCTTTCTTCCATCTTTCTGACTTTCTTTCTCAACATATTTTACTGGTCCTCCTTCCTTTGTCCGTAGCTGAAATGTTGATGCGCTCCAGGCCCCTTACTGGCCCTCTTCCCATTCTTACTCTTCCTGCATGATCTCCTTCGTTCATTATATAAACATAAATAAGCACCTCCATTAATCACATTACTTTAACATATGCTAATGAGTTACATACCTATTTTAAGCTCTAAACTATTTCCTAAGCGTCATACTCAAATTGCCAAATTCCATTTGGTCAGCTTGACTCAGATGTCTCCGAGGCAGTTCATGAGCATGTCCAGAAGAACAAGATTTATGACCTTATCCCCCAAAGTTGTTACTCCTCCTGTATTCCTTATTGTAAATATGGAAATACAGAAATGCAAGATTTACCTAACCACTGGTCTTATTGGTTAGAGGAGTTTTCAAGTTTACCTTCATCTCTGCTTTTTATAGCTGTTTGAGTTTGGGCTTGGATGGAGAGAGTTTATATTATGTCCCTACAGCCAGGAAAAAGTTTTCCTTATCCAGACCAACCTGTTTTAACACTTGGGATATTCTGACAAGAGTTCAGGAAGAGTTTAAGTTACAAGAGAAACTTTGTACAAAGAAAACAGCACTTGTTACTTACAGTTTAATTTCCTTTCTTGAAAATGACATTAAGCCATTTTTACCACAAGAACATGGACTCAAAGCTAAAAAATGTAATTTATTTTATTTAGTATTTAAATAGTTTTATAGCGCTTTAGAGTAATCTTGGAATAAACATTTTCATTGTGTTCATTGGCAGAATCCAGTACTCACCTGTTCCTACACAGGCAGAGCTAGGTAGGGGAGGGAGAAAGGGAACCAGTATTCATGAGTACCTACTATGTGGCAGTAGGAAGAAAGACCTGATGATTTACTTCCAAAAAAATCAGCCAGTGAAAACACTATGAATCACAACAGTCCAGTCCCGTTGTACGTGGGGTCTTCATGAGTTGGGGCTGAGTCAATGTCAGCTAACAACAACTATGAGACAGATGCCACATTTTTGCCTGGTACTTGTATATGTATAATCTCAATGAATACTTCAACCAAATCACATACATTATTATCCTTCATTTTACAAAGGAGGAAGACAGAGGCTAAATAAGGAAACTAAAGCATCATGGAGTTAAATACTTTGCCTAATTGCTAATAAATTGGCAAACCAGATTGAATCTAACTTAGCTTGATTTCTTTTTTCTACAACAATCCAGCTGGAGTCATTCTAGCTTGGTTCTGCTGGTTCTTTCCCCCAACAGGCACTGAAGGAACTATAAAGAAACAAACCAAACCCACTGCCGTAAATTCTATTCTGACTTAGAGTGACAGTATAGGACACAGCAGAACTGCACCATAGGGTTTCCAAGGCTGTAAATCTTTACGGAAGAAGACTGCCACATCTTTCTCTAAAGGATAGAGCTATATATATTCTGTAGCCCACATTGACAGAAACCAACAGTTGCCACCATTACGGTTCCACACTCACATAAAGAAGTGGGATTTAGGTGCCTCTGAGGTCAAAACAGAGCCCTGATGGCAAAGTGGCAGTTGGAATCCACCAGCTGCTCCTTGGAAACCCTGTGGGGCAGTTCTACTCCATCCTATAGGGTCACTGTGAGTCAGAATCGACTAGACAGCAACTGGGTTTTTTGTTTTGTCTGAGATCAAAACCAAGTTGCGTAAGTGAAGTGGTTGGAGAGAAGATGTAGAGAAAAGATCACTGCTACAGCAGTCAGAGGACGGGAATTCAAATCTCAGTTCGGTCACTTGCCTCACAATGAGGACTTTAATGTGTCACATTCCCCTTCTGGGACTCAGTTTCCTTGTCTTTAAGTTAAGAGTATTAGAGATTTCTTGGGTTGTTTCTCTCTCTAGCATTCTAAGATGTAGTATTCTTGCTTTGGGAAGCACACAGCCACAGCTGCAGCCTCCAAAATAGTTCTTTTCCCTATAATTTTCCTACTGCCAGCCCCGAACCCCATGCTTAGCGTGAGGTTAGTGAGAGGATTACACATATGGTAGTTTTAACATTTGTTGGGAATTCTTTGGTAATGGGGATTCTTTTCCACTGATATACTGTCTGAAGGAGATGGCTATAAACCAGAGCGACCACAATATTTACAAAGGTATTTGGTGAAAAAGAAGACTTTGGCAACTAATTTAACCCATCACTCATGGAGAAATAAAGCTCACTTGAGGTTTAATAAATCAAAACATAGTTGTGTTTGTCTGCACCCTCATTTTTTTCCCATTACCGGTGGATGATATCATCTTTTTCATTTCCATTAGAACCTTTTAGCATCCAGGAGTAGGAAAAAAATAATTTTAGCTTAATTTATTATGCTATATTTTCGTATTTAAAGAAAATTTTGGTTTTAATTGTGCCAGTTATGTGAATAGAGTTTTCAAAGAGTACCCAAAGATTAATGGAATTTTCATAAAAGTAGCATTCTGGAAAGTACTGACTTTTTGTGTGTGTGTGTGTGTGTGTGTGTACGCAGATATTGTTTCTGAACTAAGTTCTTTTCTCATTTTCCCCAAATGAAACCCTAATCTTAAAAGAACAAAACTGAAACTTTTTCCCAAAATTATAGCCGAGTAGAAAATTTGAAAATTGCTAGAAAATATACAGAGGAAAGTTAAAATCACCTATAATCACACCAGTGTTGAGATAAATAATATGTTTAAAAAATAGTAGTATTTTTAAAATACTATGGTCATTTTTATCCTGAATTTCTATGCCAGAAACAAACATTTATAACATTTGTCTTGCCACAACGGGGGAAAATTAACAATGGGTAAATAGTATTATTATTTTAAAATCTCAAGCCCTTATTTTCTGATAGCCTTCAATCTCTAACTTAAATATCCTTTTTTTCCAAAAAGCTTCCTCTAACTCCGTAGTGCTCCAAAGCACATCTGTTATACCAGTTAAACTTGAAGGTTAAATAAAGGTTTGGATACATAGAGATAAGGAGAGGGAGAATGTTCTAGGCAGAGAGAATAATGTGGACAAAGGCCTAAGATGAAACTGGCACCTTGGAGAAGGTGAAAGTGATTCATCAAGTCTCAAGGGAATACAGGAAGGAAACAGCAGCCGGATCACAAGTTTTGTAAGTGATGTTGAAGGTTTTGGACTTTCCCGAAAGGCCATAGGGGAGGAACATAATCAAGTCTGCCTTTTAGAAAGACTACTCTGATTATAGTGTGAAGTCCATGGAGGGATCAAGTCTAGAGACAGGGCATCATTTAAGAGGTTATTGCAGTAATTCAAGATAGAGAAATTTCTTTTTGAGGTTAGGGGGAATTTCAAGCTATAATTAGGAGGAAAAACATACAGGACTTAATATGTGGTTGGATGTAAGGAAAGGGGAGGGGGAAGAATCAAGTATTTAATGCTCAGATTTCTGGCATGAGGGTTCTCAAATATCCAGGCCTGGCTTCTCTTTGATTCTACAGAATTGATCACATTATCCTTTTCCAAAACCTGTGCTCATCTCAGGAAATGACTCTCCTAACATGCCATCTCCCTTAGCATGTGGATGGATGGTACTGAAGCCGCAAAATTGAATGAGACCATACAAGGCCATTGGGCAAGGTTTACAGGAATTACAGCAACTAAAAGATGAGAATTTAGGAATCTTCCTGAAATAAGTACTTTTATACATAGCTGGCATAAGTGTGAATTTATAGACTCTTTACATAGGTCATTTTATTAGTTTTTACTAAATGTTATTCCCCTAGAAGTCACTTTGCTTCTAAGAACCTAACAAAAAAAAAATTATATAAATGTACAAAAATACTTTACAAGGATATTCATTATATTATGTAAAATTGTGAAAATCACAAGTAACACAAATGATTGTCAGTAGAAGATTGGTCAAATTGCAATATATTATATATCTACACAATGGCTTAACTTATTGCCTTGAAACTAACAAAGCAGTTTTTTGTTTATTGATATATCTTAAATGGAAAAAGCAGTTGTAAGAAAAATGTACGGCAGTTATGTTTTCTTGATCATTTGTTATATCCTAGGCAATACATAAAAAGAATTCCAAAAACCAGTAAGACGCAATGAACAATCTGAAAAGAAGATTAAGAACATAATTCCATTCACAATAGCAAATAAAAGAGTAGAAGGTCAGTGAAAAAGAGAAAGACCCTCAATAAGATGGATTGGCACTGTGGCTGCAACAATGGGCTCAAGTATAACAATTATTGTAAGGATGGCACAGGAGCAGGCAGTCGTTCTGTTATACATAGGGTTGCTCTGAGTTGGAACCAACTCAACGCACCTAACAACAACCTAACAGGTATAAATTTGACCACCGAAAACTATAACACATTGTTGACAGAAATTAAAGGAGACCTAAATAAATGGAAAGGCATTCATGTTCATGGATTGGAAGACTTAACATTATTAAGATGTCAATACTACCCAAAGCGATCTAAAGATTCAATGCAATTCCTATGAACATTCTAATAGCCTTTTTTCAGAAATGGAAAAGCCAGTCCTTAAATTTATATGGAATTGCAAAATGCCCTAAATAACCAAAACAATCTTGACAGAAAGAACAAAGTAAGTAGGAGGACTCATACGTCACAATTTCAAAACTTACTACAAAGCTACAGCAATCAAAACAATGTGGTACTGGAATAAGGATAGACATATAAACCAATGAAATAGAATTGAGAGTCCAGAAATAAACACATACATCTCTGGCCAATTTGTTTTCAGACGAGAGTGCCAAATCCATACACCAGGGAAAGAAGAGTCTCTTCAGCAGGTTGTGCTGGGACAACTGGGTATCCATCCACATGCAAAAGAATGAACTTGGACCCCTACCTCACACCTTATATAGAAATTAACTCAAAATGGATCAATGACATAAATATAAGTACTTAAAACCATAAAATTCTTAGAAGAAAACAAAGGGGCGAATCTTAAGCACCTTCTATTTGGCAATGAATTCCTAGATGTAAAAACCAAAGCATGAACAACAAAAGACAAAATAGATAAATTGGACTTCATCAAAAAAAAAAAAAAAGTTTGTGCATCAAAAAACATTATCAAGAAAGTGAAAATACAACCTACAGAATGGGAGAAAATATTTGGAAATTATATATCTGAAAAGGGTTTAATATCCAGAATATACAAAGAACTACAACTCACCAATAAAAAGACAAACAACCCAACTGAAGAATAGGCAAAGGGCTTGAATAGACATTTCTGCAAAGAAGATATACAAATGACCAATAGTACATGAACAGATGCTTAACATTATTTATTAAATTAGTTGCTGTTGTGTCTATTCAGATTCATGGCAACGCATGCGTGTCAGAGTTTTCAATGGCTGATTTTTCAGAAGCTGATAACCAAGGCACCTCTGGGTGGACTCAAACTACCAACCTTTCAGTTAGCAGTCAAACACATTAACCATTTGTACCAAATGCAAGTCAAAACCTCAATAAGATACCACTTCACATGCACTGGAATGACTATTATTTTAAAAAATGGAAAATAAATATGAGAATGTGGAAAAATTTGAACCCTCATACACTGCTGGTAGGAATGTAAAATGGTGCAGCTGCTGAGGGAAGGAGTTGGCCGGTTTCTCAAAAAGTTGAGAATAAAATTACCATATGACCCAGCAGTTCCATTTTGGGGTATATACCCTAAAGAATTGAAATCAGGAACTCAAACAGACACCTATACACCCGTGTTCATTGCAGCATTATTCACAATAGCCAAAAAGTAGAAACAATCCAAATGTCCATCAACAGGTGAATGGATAAACAAAATGTGATATATTCATATATAGAATATTATTTAGCCACAGAAAGGAATGAAATTCGGACACGTTATGACATGGGTGCACCTTCAAAACATTGTGTTAAATGAAACAAGCCAAACAAATATTACATGATTTCATTCACGTGAAGTAGCTAGAATGTTGTTATCCGTCGCGGGCAGGTCAACTCTGACTCCTGGTGACCCTGTGTGTGCAGAGTAGACCTGTTTCATAAGGTTCTCAAGGCTGTGACTTTTCAGAAGCAGATTGCCAGAGCTGTCTTCCCAGGTACCTCTGGGTGGGCTCCAACTGTCAACCTTTCAGCTAGTAGTTGAACATTTAACCATTTGCGCCACCTAGGGACTCTGTATAACTAGAATAGACAAATCCATAAAGACAGAAAGTAGATTAGTGTTTACCATGTGCTGGAGGGCCAGGGGGTTGGGCTGTTACTGCTTAATGGGGACAGAATTTCCGTTTGGGGTAACGGAAAAGTTTTAGAAACAGACAGTGGTGATGGTTGCACAATATTGTGAGTGTGATAAAGGCCACTGGATTGTACACTTAGAAATGGTTAAAATGGCAAATTTCATGTTGTCTATATTTGACCACAATAAAAATCGGTAAGAAAAAGACAAACAACTCAGTAGAAAATTAGCAAGCAATTTGAACAGGCAATTCACAAAAGACAAAATTCAAGTGGCTGATAAATACATGTAAGTGCTCAACTCCTGTGTTGTAGAACAGTGGATTGTCTCAGTTTATGAGGGATAGGCATCAGGATCAGCACAAAGCTGGTTCCTGTGAGTTGAAGGTCAGACATACCTCTGCTCTCCAGTTTCTTCACCATTTATGACACCAGCTGTTCCCCCACGGCACTCTCTGCCTCTCTGCAGGATTCAATAATATATTGCAGTGGCCACACAGAAGTTACAGACCATACTCATAGTTATGTGGTTGTTAGGGAAGTAACAGGCTACCACTCAGGATCACGATCAACTTGGAAGTAATAGGAACAACTGAGGATCAGGATAAGGAATCACATGGGCAGGGTCTGAAAGGCTCCCCTAAAGTGGAGAGCACTTCCCTCCCTTCTTCAGTGTCGGACAGCTTCCAATCAGGATAACTCTCTCAGCTACTATCTGCTGTCAGGTCTCTGCTGTGCAATCAAGCCCTCTCTGCCATACAAACAGGCATTCCTTGACTTCCTCTGCAGCATAACTGCATGGTCACATGGCCTTCTCCCCTCTGTCTCACTGTGTCTCTTCTCCTCTTTTATAGGACACCACTCAGATTTAGGACTCACCCTACTCTGGTATACCGCATGTTAACTGATAACACCTTCAAAGACTCTATTCCCAAACAAAGTCACATTCACAGGTACCTGGGGTTAGAATTCAGTATAAACTTTTGGGGGACACAATTCAATCCATAACAGATGATGTAAAACAAAAATTGTAGCCAAATATCATTGGGATTATAGCATATATAGATGTAATATATATTAAAATAATAGTACAAAGGAGTGGGGAGAAAATGAAGCTATATAGAAGTGAAGTTTCTGTATTTTACTGGAATTAAGTCAGTATTAACCTAAACTAGATGGTGATAAATTAAGAAGAATATCGTAATTCCTAGAGCAACCCATAAGAAAGTGACTAAATGTGTGCATGTGTGTATGTGTAGTTTAGAAATTAAGAGAGAGCAGGACTTCTGGAATGGTGGAATGAGGAGCTCAACAAATCCTCTCCCATATAAACAGTAATAAAACTGGAGAAAATTGTCAAAAACAACCACTTTCAAGACTCAAGATATTGATCAAAGGCATGCAACACATTGAGAAATATTTGTTCAGGAAAAATATTGAACATTTGATAAGAACAATGAGAATCTGTGTGTTTTAGCCTGGAACTGTTCCTACTACCCCCACTTCCCCACTGCCCTTGTTAGGGCAGTAGTTCATCCAGGGTGAAGCAAGACTTGATTGCCAAAGGGTGCTGAACTTTATTTGGAGTAGACTGTAGAAAACACTATACCTCTGGGTATTGGGGAAAGCAATAGCAATATCTTGCAAAGTGTCTAGTTGCAGCTAGCCTGAGGTTGCAATACTGGTTAGGTCAAGCAACAGATCAGCAGACTAGCGAGAAATTTAAGAGAGATCCAGGTAATGAGACAGTCATAGTGGGCTTTTATAAGCTCCCTGGTGGTCTGGAAAGCTGCACACATGGGCAAGGTTATGCTCACACTTAGGAGAGATTGGACAGGGCCCTGGCTATCTACACATGAGGACTTCCACATGCACAGAGGAAATATAAGAGGGTCTAGTAGAAGTAAGGAGCCCTAGTGGCACAGTGGTTAAGAGCTCAGTTGCTCACCAAAAGGTCAGCAGTTTGAATCTACCAGCCACTCCTTGGAAACCCTATGGGACAGTTCTACTCTGTCCTATAGGGTCACTATGAGTCAGAATCAACTCAACGGCAACCAGTTTGGTTTTTGGTTTTTTAATAGACTTGTAAACTTCCTGAACCTGAATACATTCCCCAACATACACCCAGAAAAGGATGGAAAACTTACTGGACAAAAGTGAGAAAAACTTTTGACCAATCGTTGGCTGATCACTAAGCAATATTGATACAGAGGTGGCCCCTAAGATGCCAGAATTAAAATTTAAAAACAAGAATAAAAAAAAGGTTGAGCAGAGAAATCAGTAACCATGTACTGTGGGAGACATAGACTCTACACACTTAGTCCAGTGTTAGTACAATATATTATCTAAAATTTCCAGTTTTCAACAACAAATGATGAAACATGAAGAAAAAAAAAAAGAGAGAGAGAGAGATAGAAGTAAGTGTGGTCCATATTCAGGGGGAAAAAAAGCAGTCAACAGAAACTGTCCCTGAGGGAGCCTAGTCATTGGACATAGAAGACAAAAGTGTCAATAACAACCACAAAAAAATAACTTTCAGAGAGTTAAATAAATAAATTAAATAAAAGAATTAAAATGACTTCCTAGAAAATATTTGTTTAACACAAAAGGCAGCAAAGGGGAACCAAAAAAAAAAAAAAAGTCATAAGACATATAGCAAACAGGCAAAATGACAGACATTAAACTGATCATATCAGTAATTACATTACATTGCAGAGATTGTCAGACTGGATAAAAAAATATCCAACTACATGCTTTCTATAAGAGACATACTTTAAGATTTAAAGACACAAATAGATTGAAAGTAAAAGGATGAAAAAAAAATACATACCATGCGATCAGTAATTAAAAGAGAGCTGAAGTGGCTATACTAATATCAGATGAAATACACTTTAGGACAAAAATATTACTAGTGACATTACATAACAATAAAAGTGTCAATTCTTCAGAAAGATATCACAATTATAAATATATATGCACCTAACAACAGAACTTCATAAAATACATAAGCAAAAAAAAAAATTGCAGAACTCAGGGATGGGGAGGGAATTTACTCTCTAGGTAGTAAAAAAAAAAAAAGACGCCTGTTATTTCTGGTGATGGGAAAGGTAACACTGAATCAGGATGAGGTGTACACAGCTTGATGAAGGTAAATGTCACTAAAAAGTACACAGCAAAAAAGGACCTGTTGGTAATTGCTATGGCATATATAATTTTGAAACAACAGCAAAAACAACCAAAAAATATATGTGTATGTATGTAGGCATATACATGTATAGTTTTGCATATATGTGTGTATATATAGGTGTATGCATATGTATATATATGTGACTATATTCATATATATAATAAAACACATGGGGGCACAGTTAGGGATACTTCTTAAACATAACCAAACACCTCACAGGATTGAATTTCTGGGTTTGAAGGATTAGGAAGGTAGTCTTGTGGGACATCTCTGTCAATTGGCATAATATAATTCATAAAGTTAAGTTCTACATCCTACTTTGGTGAGTAGTATCTGGATTCTTAAAGCTCGTGAGAGGCCATCTAAGATACAACTATTGGTCTCTACTTGTCCAGAGTATAAGAGAAAGAAGGCCAAAGACTCACAGAAAAAAACGAGTCTACAAGACAAATAGTCTACATGAACCACAGCATCATCTATACTGAGACCAGAAGAACTAGATGGTACCCAGCTACAACTACCAACTATTCTAATCAGGGCCAAATAGACGAACCCGGACAGAATGGGAGAAAAATGTAGAACAGAACCTCAAATTCATAAAAATTCAAAAAAGCAAGCAAACAAACAAACAAAAAACAGATCCACTGGACTGATTGAGACTGGAGGACTGCCTGAGATTATTGCCCTGAGATACTTTCCAAACCTTGAACTGAAACTAGTCCCGAGGTCACCTTTTAGTTATTACAGATTGGCTCATAAAATAATATCACCCATAAGTACTGTGCTCCTTTAAAAAATCACCTGTGTAAGACCAAACAGTCAACAATTACTTTAAAACAAAGATGAGAATGTAAGGGGGCAGGGAAACTAGATTAATGGAAGTGAATAACCAAAACGGAAATAATGAAAATGTTCTTGCATTGTGAAGAATGTAACCAATGTCACTTAACCTGTGTAGAAATGGTGGGATGGGAATCTGAACTGCTGTGTAAACCTTCACTGAAAACACAATAAAATACTATTTTTTAAAAAACTAATCAAGTATGAAAAAATGCTGGCATTTCACATGCTGGAAAATATTTGATATCAAAAATGTTTTGGATCTGTAAACCTAAGATCAAAAAAGTATAGGTAATAGATAAAAATCTAGAAAGCAGCAGCAAAGCATCAAGGAGTATGAATGGGCATAACAGAGTGAAAAAGAAGTGAAAAGAATCGCTCTTAGCATACAAGTTACAACCACTTAAAGTTACTTCCTATTACCAATTAAATTAGCATAAATTCACATACATGACAAAAAAGTTAACAGACTATAAGGAAACAGGAGCACATACAATTCTGGTAGCTATAAATTGTATAATTTCTTCAGAGAAATGAGACAAAATATGGTATGAGTAAAAAAAGATCATAACCATTAACTTAGTAATACCACTTTTAGAGCTTTTCTTAAAAATATACTTGCTCAATAATATTAATAATCTATGATATTTTACAGCTAAGAATACATTGATGTGTCTCTTCTCAGCCTATTAAATCGGTTAGATATACAGTAGCATTATAACGTGGAAATACTGTTTAAAGCTGCTAAATAAATGTTCCTTTTTATTGTTTAAAAAATAGCAGAATTGAGAGAGAAATAGACAATACAACAGTAATTGAATGTTTTAATATCCTACTCTCAATAATACCCCCACATGTCCGTCAGTTTGTCATACTGTGGGGGCTTGTGTGTTGCTGTGATGCTAGAAGCTGTGTCACCAGTTTTCAAATACCAGCAGGGTCACCCATGGCTGACAGGTTTCAGCTGAGCCTCCAGATTAAGACAGGAAAGGTGTGCATCAGGGTTGTATCCTTTCACCATACCTGTTCAATCTGTATGCTGAGCAAATAATCCAAGGAGCTTGTCTATATGAAGAAGAACGGGGCATCAGGGCTGGAGGAAGACTCATTAACAACCTGCGTTATGCAGGTGATACAACCTTGCTTGCTGAAAGTGAAGAGGACTTGAAGCACTTACTGACGAAGATCAAAGACTACAGCCTTCAGTATGGATTACCTCAACATAAAGAAAACAAAAATCCTCACAATTGAACCAACAGCAACGTCATGATAAATGGGAAAAAGATTGAAGTTGTCAGGGATTTCATTTTACTCAGATCCACAATCAACACCCACGGAAGCAACAGTCAAGAAATCAAAAGATGCATTGCATTGGGCAAATCTGCTGCAAAAGACCTCTTTAAAATGTTGAAAATCAAAGGTTTCAACTTGAAGACTAAGGTGGGCCTGACCCACGCCATGGTATTTTCCATCACCTCCTATGCATGTGAAAGCTGGACGATGAATAAAGAAGACCAAAGAATTGACACCTTTGAATTGTGATGTTGGAGAAGAATATTGAATATACTGTGGACTGCCAAGAAAATGAACAAATCTGTCTTGGAAAAAGTAGAACCCAAATGCTCCTCCCTCTCACATACTTTGGACATGTCAGGAGGGATCAGTCCCTGGAGAAAGACATTATGCTTGGTAAAGTAGAGGGTCAGCAAAAAAGAGGAAGACCCTCAATGATATAGACTGACACAGTAGTCGCAACAGTGAGCTTAAGCATAGCAACTATTCTGAGGATGGCGCAGGACCTAGCAGTGTTTCCTTCTGTTGTACATAGGGTTGCTATGAGTCGGAATCGACTTGATGGCACCTAACAACAACAACAACTCTCCATAATTGATAGCAAAACTGTCAACCAACATGACCTAACCTTCGTAAAAACAACTAGACAATACATATTTGAGTGCATATGAAACATTCAGTAGGGTAAACAATGTCATACGTCATTAAACAAGTGTCAGTAAATTTAAATGGATTGTAATCATACAAAGTATGTTCTTTGACTGTAACAAAATTAAATTCACGAACAAGAGAAAAGTTTGGAAAGTCTACAAATATTTGGAAACTAAGCAACACACTTCTAAATACTCATGGGTCAAAGAAGAAATTACAAAGGAAATTAGAAAATATTTTTTAACTGAATGAAAATAATAACAGCACATCAAAATTTATGAGAAGCAGCTAAAGCAGTGCTTAGGGTTAGATTTATTAGAGCATTTTTTTTGAATCTCAAATCTAACTCCAACCTTAGAAACTAGAAAAAAAGAGCAAACTAAGCCCAAAGAGACTGGATAGAAGGACATAATAAAGCCTAGAGCAGAAATCATTGAAGTAGAAAAACAGAAAAAAATAGAGAAAATAAATGAAGCCAAAATTTTTCCTTTGAAAAGATCAATAAAATTGACATCCGTGCCTAGAATGAGTAAGAAAGAAAGAAGACTCAAATTTTCAACATCAGAAATGAAAGAGGAGGTGTCACTAGCAATCCTAAGGAACCTGAAAGACTGGCAAGGGAAAACTATGAACACTGTCTGCCAACAAATTAGACAACTTGGTTGAGATGGATAAGTTCCTAGAAAGTAAAAAGTAATGAAAGCTGACTCAAGAAGACAGAAAATCTGAACAGACCTATATCAAGTAAAGAGATCGGTTTGTTGTTGTTTGTTGTCGTCGAGTAGGCTCCAACGTTTGTTGATCCCGAATGCACAGAGTAGAACTGCACTCCATCCGGTTTTCAGTGCTGTGACCTAACAGAGGCAGATCACCAGGCCTGCCTTTGAGGCATCTCTAGGTGGGTTTGAACCATCAACCTTTTATCTAGTATTTGAGCACATAACCATTTGTGCCACCCAGTAATCAAAAGCTTCCCACATGGCTTCACTGGTGAATTCTATCAAATATTTTAACAAGACCCAGAGAACTCATTTGACAAAATCCAATACCCATTCATGATTTTTTCTTAAATTATGATAAACTAGGACTAGAAGGGTTCTTCTTCACCCTGATAAAGAACATTTATAAAAATCCTACAGCTAACATCATGCTTAGTGGTGAAAGACTGAATCATTTCCCCCTAAGTTCAGAAACAAGACAGTGTTCCATTCTAGTCAATGTTTTATTTGCATATGACATGATCCTTTATGTAGAAATCCTAAGGAATCCACACACACAAAAAAAAAAAAAACCGTTACCGGAACTGAAAATGAAATCATCAAGGACTCAGGATACAAGAGCAATGTACAAAAAATAAATCGTATTTCTTTAGGGTAGCAACTATCTGAAATAGAAATTAAGAGAATAATTCTATTCGCAATAGCGTAAAAAAAATAGTATTAATTACAACAAAAGAAGTGCAAGATTTGTATACTGAGAAAACTACAAAATATTACTGAAATTTTTTTAAAACTCTAAATAAACAGATGTCCCATCAACTTAACGGTACACGCAACAACTCGTGAATTGGAAGATTCAATATTATTAAGATAGCAATCCTTCCGAAATTGATGTAAAACACAATAGTATCAAAATTCCAGCAGACTTTTTGCAGAAATTGACAAGGTAATCCTAAAACTTAAATGGAAATGCAAATGACTCCAAATAGCCAAAACAGTCGTGAAAAAGAAGAACACAGTTAGAGGAGATCCATATAGACCAGTGGAACAGAACTGAGATTCCAGAAGTAAACCCTTAGTTTACGGTCAGTTGATTCTTTTTGACAAAAGTGTCAATACAATTTAATGGGGAGAGGATAGTCTTCTGAATAAATAGAGCTGGAAAAATTTAGTATCCACATACAAAAAGATTAATTTAGAAGATTACTGCACAAAACACACAAAAAAGTTAAATCCAGATGGATTATAGACTGACATGTGAGGGCTAAAACTATAAAACTGCTAGAAAAAAAAGAGGAGAAAATCTTCATGGCCTTTGGTTAAGCAAAGAGTTCTTTAACACAATACCAAATGCATCATCCATAAAAGAAAAAAACGATAGAGTTCATCAAAATGTAAAATTTTGCACCTCAATGAAATCCATTAAGAAAATGAAAACACAAGCCATAGACTGGAAGAAAATTCACATTTATCATATATCTGATAAAGCACATGAAAAGGCTCTCAACGTCATTACTTATTAGGGAAATGCCAATTAAAAGCACAAATGAGATACCAAACAAACAATCTGAGAAGCCAGACTACATGAAAAAGAACCCAACACCAAGATTGGAGGCAGACTCACTAACAACCTGAGGTATGCAGATAACACAACCTTGCTTGCAAAACACAAAGAGGACTTGAAGCACTTACTGATGAAGGTAAAAGACTACAGCCTTCATTATGGATTACACCTGAATGTGAAGAAAACAAAAGTCCTTGCAACTGAACCTACAAACAACATCATGATAAATGGAGGAAAAAACTCAAAGCTGTCAACGATTTCATTCTACTTGGATCATCAATCATCGTCCATAGAAGTAACAGTCGAAAACTCAAATGACATACCGCATTGGGAAAATCTGCTGCAAAAGACCTATCTTAAGTCTTAAAGGGGAGTCCCTCGGTTGTGCAGACGGTTAACGAACTTGACTGCTAGCCAAGATGTTGGAGATTCAAGTCTATCCAGAGGTGCCTTGGACAAAAGGCCTGGCAGTACACTTCTGAAAAAACAACCATTGAAAACCTCATGGAGCACAGTTCTAATCTGACAAACATGGGATGGCAACTGGTACTGGTTAAGGTTTTTACAAGCAAAGATGTCACTTTGATGACTAAGGTGCATCTGACCCAAGCCAAGGGCTTTTCAGTTTGCCTCATACATTTTAATCCACTGTTGCACCAATTGTGTCAATCATCTCATTGAGGGTTGAATAGTTGGATAGTGAAAAAGGATGACAAAGAAGAAGTGATGCATTCAAACTGTGGTGTTGGCGAAGAATGGTGACTACAGTGGACTGCAAAAAGAATGAACAAACCAGTCTTAGAAGAAATACAACCAAAACGTTCCTTAGCAGCAAGGATGACGAGACTTTGACTCACTCACTTTGGGTACACCATCAGGAAAGACCAATCACTAGAAAAGGACAATATGTTTGGTAAAGTAGACGGTCAAAGAAAACGAGCGATAGGATAGATTGACACAACAGCTGCAACAATGGACTCAAACATACCAGTGATCATGATTTGTTATACGTAAGGTCACCATGAGTCAGAGCCAACCTGACGGCGACTAACAACAATGACAACAGGATGACAATATTAAAAAACCCAGACAATAATAAATGTTGATGACAGTGAAGAAACAGGAACCCTCGTGCACTGCTGCTGGGAATACAAAGTAGTATAGTAACTTTGGAATATTGTTTGGCAGTTTTCTTAAAAAGTTCATCATAAACTTACCCTAAGCCTCAACAATGCCACCCCTAAATATCTGCCCCAGAGAAATGAAAACGTTCACACAGAGATTTGTATGTGAATGTTCGTAGCAGCATTAATACGAATACTCAAATAGGTGGAAACAATCCAATTGTTTATCCACTGATGAGTGGATAAACAAAATACAGTCCATCCATACAATAGAATAAGCAATAAGTAATGAACTTCTGATTCTACAACATGGAGGGACCTCAAAAATATAACACTAGGTGAAAGAAGCTAGACACAAAAGACCATATATTGTATATTCCCGTTCATATGAAATGTCCAGAAAACGCAGATCTAGGGCTGGGATTGGGATCAGGAGTTGACAGCAGATCATGAGATATGAGAGGTTTTTTTTGGAGTGATGGAAATTATCTAAAACTGGATTGTGTAGTGATGGTTACACAACTCTACGCACTCACTAAAAATCATTGAATTGTACACTTAAATGGTTGAAATTTATGGTATGTAAATAATACCTAAACAAACTTCTTTTTAATAATAAGGGGTATGAAAGAAAGGCTGGATGAAGAAAGCCTAAGTAGTATGTTTACATCTGCATTGCTTGAGGTAATTTCTGTTGGTAATTGCATAGCAGTTATGATAAAAGGCAAAGCAATTATATAATATCACTATATCACTATATATCCTAAGCTTGTAGAGACTGACCAAATTCCTTGGAATTATAAAAAATTATCACAGATTGTTGCTTTCTGCCACAAAAACTTTCAGGTTTTTTGGTAACTTTATTATTGATAGTGCTCAGCTACAGGTTTTATTCTTGTCAGATCTAATGCATGTTTTCTTGTCCTCCCCATTAGCTTTTTTGTTAAAATAGATATTTTGACCTCCTCTTTCTTGGAATTCTCTTCTTTCTAGCTACCAGGTTCTCCTGCTTCTTGGAATAGTCCTTGACATTTTGTCTCAATCTTCTCCCTTCTATACCCACATAAAAGTGAACATTTCCTTTGTGCTCATTTCTTAGCCCTTTTCATGAAAGGCGATGTATACTAGAAAGAACCCTGGACTTGGAGCCTAGGGACATGCATTCAAGCCCAACTAGGTCATTTTGTTTAAATCATTTAACCTCTCTAAGACTCAATTTCTTTATTTCTAAAATAGGTTTGGTATGTGCTTTATCACCTCAAAAGGTGTGAGGATAAAATATGCACTTAATGTAAAAGTATTTTAGGAACTATAATGTATTCTTTTCATATAAATTATCATAATTCATTAAGTCTAAAATGCCATCAACTTTAAGTTAAATCATTACGTTATGTTTTACAGGACACGGGGAGGGACTGCCGATTAAAGTATACTATGGTGTTCTCTTCTCATTTTGTTTTTTCATTTTATATTTTTTAAGTGCTCCTTTAGATTTATTTAGACATAAGTTTTATCATATATGTCACTCTTTGGCATACACACAAAAAGAAAAAATAAACTGGCTTAGGAAGTCCTAAAATTTCCACAAATCCATGATTTTTTATACATTATCATTTTTTATGCCATCAAGAGCATTTGTCTTGGTCATCTAGTGCAGCTACAACAGAAATACCACAAGTGGAAATTGATTCTCTCACAATCTAGTAGGGTAGAAGTCCAAATTGAGGGTGCCAGCTCCAGGGGAAGCCTTTCTCTCTCTTTCAATTCTGGGAAAATGTTCTTGTCATCAGTCTTCCCTGGGTCTAGGAGCTTCTCCACACAGGAACCCCAGGTCCAAAGGATATGCTTTATTCCTGGCACTGCTTTCTTGGTGGTATGAGATCCCCCTCTCTCTCTGTTCACTTCTCTTTTAAATCTCAAGAGATCAGTTTTACACAAAACCTAATCTTATAAATAGAGTCCTGCCTCATCAACATAACTGCCAATAATCCCATCTCATCAACATCATAGAGATAGGATTTACAGCAAAAAAGAAAATCACATCAGATGACAAAATGGTGGACAAACACAATTCTGGGAATCATGATCTAGCCAAGTTGAGAGATATTTTAGGGGGACACAATTCAATCCATGACAGCACTGAAGATGCAGTATTTCTTGAGATTGTTCTACTGTTGTCATGATTAGGTTTTTGTCTAAAATTCTGACACTCATTCTACAAGTTTTGGTGCTGACACTTTCTTGGCCTTACCAGAAAGTATCGAGCAGCGACAACCTTTTCATGATTGCCACCTGACCAAAAGCAGTTGTAACTCACCGTTAATTGTAAGATATATCTTTATTTTAAGATACACCTTTATTTCAGAGATGTGAAAAAGACATATGTTAAAAGTAAAAATATATATATAATATTGATATTTGTCAAATTTGTAGCTTTAGTTCTGACTTCTATGCTGAGTTCAATCCCGTAAGTCCAGTTGCCTGCATTATGTCCTCTTAGATGACCCACAAGCCCCTAATTCAACATTTTCAAAACCAATTTACCTTTGTTCCCGAACCATACTGCTCAGTGACTTTATTCTTTCTGACAATATAACCACCTTTCCCAAGCTCTCAGGCTTGATTCTGCCCTGTCTTTCATTATCTATCTTCAATCTCTACGACGACTTTCTGAAAAAATATCTCCCACATTTATCTCTTACTCTTCATTGTCACTAATGGAATTGAAATGCATTGTGTTTGTTAAGACTCTTTTGGTTGCAAAGAGCTAGAACACACTTCAAATAAGCCTAAGAACAAAAAGGGAAAGTATTGGAAAGATAATTGTTATAGTTTGATTTGTGTCTCCCTACTCTGACACTTATTCTGCAAGTTTTGGTTCTGGTGCTTTCTTGGCCTTACCAGAAAGTGTCAGGCAACCTTAATTGGAGATGGAGTCTTTGAACATGTATTAGTTAAGTTATCATGAGGTCATACTGGAATAGGGTGGGCTCTAACCCATATGACTGGTGTCCTTATAAAAAGAGAAATCACACAGACAGACACAAAGGAAAGTTGGCCATGTGAAGACAGAGGCAGAAGTTGGAGCGATGCTGCCAAAGCCGAGAAAGGAAGGCTTCTCCCCTGAGGCTCTGGAATGAGCATAGCCCTGCCGACACCCTGAATTCCAGAACTGTGAAAGAATAAATTTCTGTTGTTTTAAGCCACCTCATTTGTGGTTCTTTGTTACAACAGACGTGGGAGACTAATACAACACTGAAGAATATCCTCACCTCAAAGGGCAGGAAGAGCAGCAGAGACTCCCAAGGCCTGGGACTGGGAATGTAGACACCCCCAGGGACCCACACAGTCCTCAGGGACTCTAACTTGCTTTTTCTTTCTGGTGTCTTGTGCTGCTCTCTGTATGTCTGCTTCATACTTTGCTCTCAGTAGGTCTTGTCTTCTGCGGAGCTGCTTTTACTATATTGTCAGGCATGGGCCAAAGTAGCCCATCTCAACTTACCTAAGTCCACATATTCTTAGTTTGAGTAACTTTCTCTGGCTCTCATGTTCAGATTTCTCCAAGGGAATCTGATTGGGCCAGCTTGAGTCATATGTCCACCCATGGTGCTATCAACTATGATCAGTGGGGTCAAGGCCAAGTGCACGTAGTATAAGCATGGCTGGGAGTGGTGGTGATGGCAGGGTCGTCTATAATTAAACATCTATTCAGAGCAAGAACTTCCACATAGATGTTCCCATGCAATGCTTTTGTAACAAGGAGAAGAGTTGTTAATATTTAATATAACTCTCTTCAGGCAACACATATTTATCTTTACTTTCTGAAGAGAAAAATTTTATATTATTTGAAGTGCTTCATTGTGTTTGTAACCCAGTGCAAAGCTTCATACCTATTAAGCTGTCAGTAAGTATTTGATTTGGTTATTTTTAGTTTAATTCATTTATAAAAAGACAGTGATGCAGTGGTTAAGCGCTCAGGTGCTAACCAAAAGGGCAGCTAATTGAACCCATTAGCCGCTCTGTGGGAGAAGGATGTGGCAGTCTGCTTCTGTAAAGATTTACAGCCTTGGAAACCCTATGGGGCAGTTCTACTCTGTTCTGTGGGGTCCTATGAGTCAAGTTGACTTGATGGCAATGGGGGGTTTTGGGTTTTTTGTTTGTTTGTTTTGGTATAGGATCACTATGAGTTGAAATCAACTCAATGGCACACCACCATACCAACTGAAATCTTACATAGTTTTAGCTCTGTTTCGTGAGAACTGTCCTTTAATTATATAAAAGGTTCAAAGACCATGGTTGCTTTATTTCATTCTTAGCATTTTTTCTGAATATATAATTAAATTACGGAGAGGATTTTGTTGTTGTTTTGGAGGATAGTTTAAAACCATAACATATTTACAGCAAAGTCCTCAGTGGGTAAGAGTTTTTGTTTTGCTTTTAAATTGACTAACATCAAGTAGACTTCAGTGAAACAAACAACATTCTCACTATGAAATCATGAGCATAATAGCTGGAGGATCTGTGCCATACTCTGTTTATGATGGCATGCTATTGGTGTCTTTAATATAGTTCAAAACAACAAAAGTAAGTTTTAAATGTTTTCACACTAAAAATGGCTTTTTTATGACATTGGAGGGAGGATTGGCAATGGCTGAATACTTAGCGGTAGCCACGTTTTCTGCCTAAAATTCAGTGGTGTCCTTAGTTCAGTATCTTGAGCTCTCAAAGCCCTGTGCAGCATTGTGCCCTTGTCAAATATGGATGAAAAGCTGAGTCAAACCAGTATGATTAGTTCCACTTCCTCATATTTTCTCAGGGGCCCATCCTCACCTCCCTATTGCCACCACCCAGCCTTGGCCTGGCCCATTTAATGAAGGGCTACTCAAATTGTTCCCATCTGCAGCTAGATACAAGTCTGTTCCAAAGAAGTGCCTGGTGGTGACTTTGTCCTGGCATGTGTCTACTTTGTTTCACTTACTCTTTGCTTCCCAAAATCAGATGAGGATCTCTCTGAAGTATGTTTAGCACACAGTCAGTACATAATAGCTGCTCAGTGTTTTCTTTATTTCCTTGCTATTTTCATTCAACAGGCATTTATGTTCCAGGAATTGCTCTAGTTTTTCCTGTCTTGGACCAAGTGTCTTTCCCAAGGCTCTAGAACTTTTATGTTAAAGCATCTATATAAAAACTTCTGTTTTTACTTTCTTGTGTAAAATTATGTTTCTCAGTCATCCTCCCATACTTCCCAGCTTTACTAAATCCCTTTTCATTTCCTTTAGCCTTTTCCTTTGTAGCTTGTATACATTCATGAATTCAACAAATGCTTTCAAGCATCTACTATGTGCCTAGATACTATGCTAGCAACTCAAAGTGAATAAGACACTTACTCTCAAATTCATTTTATATAGTTGCTTCAATACTTAAGTATGTAGTAAACAAAACAAAACAAAAAAAAGTATGCAGTAGGAGCAACAAATTTCTACACCTAACTATAATCACAAGTGATTGCTATAATACACAGATTATACGGGAACATACAAGAGAAGCTGGGAAACGTCCTGAAAAGATGGCATTTGAGCTGAACTTGGTAGAATGACAAGAATTTCTGCAGGTGATGCTAGAAGGAAGACTGTTTGCTGAGTCTGGAGTGGAGTATTTGACAAAAAGATTCGAAAGAACTAACTCAAAATGGATCAAAGAGCTAAACATAAAGCCAAAAACTATGAAGTTCATAGAAGAAAAAACAGGATCAACGCTAGAGGCCCTAATACATGGCATGAACAGGATACAAACCACAACCAGCAACACACAAGCTCCAGAGGATAAGCTAGATAGCCGGGATCTTCTAAAAATTTAACATTTATGCTCATCACAAGATTTCACCAAAAGAAAAAATTTTTTAGCTATTATAAATCAGACAAAGATCTATTCTCAAAACTCTACAAGAAAATCCAACACCTCTACAACAAAAAGACAAATAATCCAATTAAAAACTCGGCAAAGGAAATGAACAGACACTTCAGCAAAGAAGACATTCAAGCAGCCAACAGACACATGAGGAAATGCTTACAATCTCTAGTCCTTAAGCCTAGAGAAATGCAAATCAAAACCAAAGGGAGATATGTATTTTAACTTTCATATGTATATACATATATATGTATATATTTATATATATGAAAGTAATTTTGGAGAAATCTCACAGAGGGCCTTGAATGTCACATTTTAGAAATGCAGACTTTATTCCAGGCTCTACAAAGTCACTTTCAGTTCTTGAGCACAGTGTTGTTGTTAGGTGCCATAGAGCCAATTCCAGCTTATACTGACCCTAGGTACAACAGAACAAAACACTGCCCTGTCCTGTTCCATCCTCACAATTGCTGTGCTTGGGCCCATTGTTGCAGCCACTGTGTCAATCCATGTCATTGAGGGTCTTCCTCTTTTTTGATGACCCTCTACTTCACCAAGCATGATGTCCTTCTCCAGGGACTGGTCCCTCCTGACAACATGTCTAAAGTATGTGAGACAAAGCTTCACTGTCCTCGTTCCTCAGGAGCAGTCTGGCTGTACAGATTTGTTTGTTCCTCTGGCACTCCATGGTATATTCAACAGTCTTATATTCTTCACCAACACCATAGTTCAAAGGCATCAGTTCTTCATCTTCCTTTTTCCTTGCCCAGCTTTCTCATGCATATGAGGCAATCGAAAACACCATGGCTTGGGTCAGGCGTACCTTAGTTCTTAAAATGATACCTTTGCATTTTAACACTTTAAAGAGGTATTTTGCAGATTTGCCCAATGCAATGGGTCGTTTGATTTCTTGACTGCTGCTTCCATGGGCGTTGGTTGTGGATCCCAGTAAAATGATATCCTTGACAACTTCAGTCTGTTCTCCATTTATCACAATGTTGCTTATTGGTCCAGCTGTGAGGATTTTTGTTTTCTTTATGTTGAGGTATAATCCATACTGAAGGCTGTAGTCTTTGATCTTCATCAGTAAGTGCTTCAAGTCCTCTTCACATTCAGCAAGCAAGGTTTTGTCACCTGTGTAATGCAGGTTGTTAATGAGTCTTCCTCCAATCCTGATGCCACCTTGTTCTTCATATAGTCCAACTTCTTGGATTATTTGCTCAGCTCACAGATTGAATAAGTATGGTGAAAGGATACAACCCTGATGAACACCTTTCCTGACTTTAGACTACGCAATAACCCCTTCTGTTCAAACGACTGCCTCTTGGTCTAAGTACAGGTTCCTTATAAGCACAATTAGGTGTTCTGGAATTCCTGTTCTTCCAAATGTTACCCATAATTTGTATGACCCACACAGTGGAATGTCTTTGCATAGTCAATAAAACACAGGTAAACATCCTTCTGGTAGTCTCTGCTTTCAGCCATTGTCCATCTGACGTCATCAATGATATCCCTCCTCCACATTCTCTTCTGAAACTGGCTTGAATTTCTGGCAGTTCCCTGTTGATGTACTGCTGCAACTGCTTTTGAATGATTTTTAGCAAAATTTTACTTGTGTATGATATTGATATTGTTCAATAATTTCAGCATTAGGTTGGATTACCTTTCTTTGGAATAGGCATAAGTATAGATCTCTTCCTGTCCGTTAGCCAGGTAGCTATCTTCCCCATTTCCTGACATAGGCAAGTGAGCACTTCCAACACTGCATCCATTTACTGAAACATCTCAATTGGTATTCTGTTAATCCCTGGAGCATTGTTTTTCACCAGTCTCTTTAGTGCAGCTTGGACTTCTTCCTTGAGTACCATCAATTCTTGACCATATGCTACCTCCTGAAATGATTAAATGTTGACCAATTCTTTTTGGTACAGTGACTCTTGTGTATTCCATCTTCTTTTGATGCTTCCAGCATCGTTTGATGTTTTCTCTGTAGAATCCTTCAATATTGCACCTCGAGGCTTAAATTTTTCTTCAGTTCTTTCAGCTTGAGACATATCAAGCGTGTTCTTCCCTTTTGGTTTTCTAACTCCAGGTCTTTGCACATGTCATTATAATACTTTGTCTTCTCATGCTGCCATTTGAAATCTTCTGTTCAGCTCTTTTACTTCATCATTTTTTCCTTTTGCTTTACTACCATATGTTCAAGAGCAACTTTCAGAGTCTCTTCTGACATCCATTTTGATCTTTTCTTTATTTCCTGTCTTTTTAATGACCTCTTGCTTTCTTCTGTATGATGTTCTTGATGTCATTCTACAATTTCTCTGGTCTTCAGTCATTAGTGTTCAATGTGATAAATTTGTCCTTAAGATGGTCTCTAAATTCAGGTGGGATATACTCAAGTTCGTACTTTGGCCCTCGTGGACTTGTTCTAATTTTCTTAAGCTTCAACTCAAACTTGCATATGAGCGATTGATGGCCTAGAATTTGAGTTCTGCACCCCACTTTTATCCTGCTCCATCTGGGATTCTCTGCTGTGTTCCCTGTCAGGGTGGTCATTGGTGGTAGCTGACACCATCTAGTTCTTCTAGTCTCAGGCTGATGGAGTTTCTGATTTATGTGGCCCTTTCTGTCTCTTGGGTTAATATTTTCCTTGTGCCTTTAGTGTTCTTCTCCTTTGCTCCAGGTGGGTTGGGACTAATTGATGCATCTTAGAGGGCCGCTCACTAGCTTCCAAAGTGGGATGCAGACCATTTTCTTAATAAACCTTGTTATGCCAATTGAACTAGAAGTCCCCTGAAACCATGCTCTCCAAACCCCCGCCCATGCTGGTCTGTCCCTTGAAGTGTTTGGTTGTATTCAGGAAACTTCTTAGCTTTTGTTTTAGTCCAGTTGTGCTGGCTTCTCCCATATTGTGTGTTCTCCTTCCCTTCACCTAAGATAATTCTTGTCTATTATTTTTTTTTTTAATCTAGTTAGTGACTACCCCTTTCTCTCCCTTACCACCCTCATAACCATCAAAGAATGTTTTCTTCTGGGTTTAAATGTTTCCTTGAGTTCTTATAATAGTGGTCTCATACAATATTTGTCCTTTTGCGACTGACCGATTTCACTCAGCATAATGACTTCCAGATTCATCCATGTTATGAGATGTTTCGTGCATCTATCATTGTTCTTTCTCATTGTGTTGTATTCCATTGTGTGAATATACCATGATTTGTTTATCCATTCTTCTGTTGATGGGAACCTAGGTTGTTTGCAATGAACATGGTATGGATATATCTATTCGTGTGACGGCTCTTATTTCTCTAGAATATATTCCAATGAGCAGGATTGCTGGATCGTATGGTACTTCTATTTTTAGCTTTTTAAGGAAACGCCAAATCGATTTCCGAAGTGGTTATACCATTTTACACGCCCACCAGCAGTGTATAAGTGTTCCAGTCTCTCCAACATTTATTATCTTGTGCTTTTTGGATTAATGTTAGCCTTGTTCGATTGAGCTGGTATCTCATTGTAGTTTTGATTTGCATTTCTTTAATGGCTAATGATCGTGAGCATTTCCTCATGTATCTGTTAGCTGCCTGAATGCCTTCTTTGGTGAAGTGCCTGTTCATATCCTTTGCCCATTTTTTAATTGGGTTATTTGTCTTTTTTTGTTGTTGAGATTTTTGCAGTATCTTATAGATTTTAGAGTTAGACCCTGATTGGATTTGTCATAGCCAAAAATTTTTTTCCCAGTCCGTAGTTTGCATTTTACTCTTTTGGTGAAGTCTTTGGATGAGCATACGTCTTTTGATTTTTAGGAACTCCCAGTTATCTAGTTTCTCTTCTGGTGTCTGTGCATTGTTAGTTATGTTTTGTATTCTGTTTATGCCATGTATCAGGGCTTCTAGCATTTTTCCTACTTTTTCTTCCATGATTCTTTATCATTTTAGATTTTATATTTAGGTCTTTGACCCATTTTGAGTTAGTTTTTGTGTATGGTGTGAGTATGGATCTTGTTTCATTTTTTTGCAGATGGACATCCAGTTATGCCAGCACCATTTGTTAAAGAGACTGTCTTTTCCCCATTTAACAGCATTTCAGCCTTTGTCAAATACCCGCTGCTCATAGGTGGATGAATTTACAGCTGGATTTTCAATTCTGTTCCATTGGTTTATGTATCTGTTGTTGTACCAGTACCAGGCCGTTTTGACTACTGCAGCAGTATAAAAAAAATAGTAGGTTCTAAATTCATGTAGTGTGAGGCCTCCCACTTTGTTTTTCTGTAATGCTTTACTTATCCGGGGCCTCTTTCCTTTCCATATGAAATTGGTGATTTGTTTCTCCATTTCATTAAAAAAGTCCGTTGGTCTATGTGTCTGTTGTCGTATCAGTACCAGGCTGTTTTGACTACTGTGGTGTTATAATATGTTCCAAAATCAGGTAGTAGGAGGCCTCCCACTTTGTTCTCTTTTTAAGTAATGCTTTACTTATCCTTGGCCGCTTCCCTTTCCATATGAAATTGGTGATTTGTTTCTCCATCTCATTAAAAAATGCTGTTGGGATTTAGATTGGGATTGCATTGTATCTGTAGATCGCTTTGGGTAGAATTGACTTTTTCACAGTGTCGAGTCTTCCTATCCATGAGCACTGTATGTTTTTCTACTTCTGTAGTTCTCTTTGGGATTCTTGCAGTAGTGTCTTGTAGCTTTCTTTATATAGATCTTTTATGTCTCTGGTTAGATTTATTCCTAAGTATTTTATCTTCTTGGGGGCAATGAGATACTTCTTTGAAGTTCTCTTTGTTGGTGTACAGGAATTCAACTGATTTTTATATGTTTATCCGGATACTTCACTGAAATCTTCTATTAGTTCCACTGGTTTTCTTGTGGATTCTTTGGGGTCTTCTGTGTAAAAGATCATATCAGCTGCAAACAGAGATACTTTTACTTCTTCCTTACCAATTTGGATTCCCTTTATTTCTTTTTCTAGCCTAATTGCTCTGGTTGGGACTCCCAACACAATGTTGAATAAGAGCGGTGATAAAGGGCATCCTTGTCTGGTTCCCATTCTCAAGGGAAATGCTTTCAGACTCTCCATTTAGGATGATGTTGGCTGTTGGCTTTGTATAAATGCCCTTTATTATGTTGAGGAATTTTCCTTCTACTCCTATTTTGCTGAGAGTTTTTATCATGAATGGGTGTTGGACTTTGTCAAATGCCTTTTCTGCATCAATTGATAAGATCGTGTAGTTCTTGTCTTTATTTATTTATTTATTTTTGTGATTGAGTACGTTGATTATTTTTCTAATGTTGAACCATCCCTGCGTACCTGTTATGAATCCCCCTTGGTCATGGTGAATTATATTTTTGATAAGTTGTTGAATTCTATTGGCTAGAATTTTGTTGAGGATTTTTGTGTCTATGTTCATGAGGGATATTGGTCTGTAATTTTCTTTTTTGTGGTGTCTTTACCTGCTTTTGATATCAGGGTTACGCTCGTTTCATAGAATGAGTTTGGGAGTATTCCACCATTTTCTATGGTCTGAAATACCTTTAGCAGTAGTGAAAGTTTGGTAGAATTCTCCAGTGAAACCGTCAGGGCCAGGGCTTTTTTTTTTTGGTGAGAGTTTTTTTAATTACCTTTTTAATCTCTTCTTTTGTTATAGGTTTATTTAGTTGTCCCACCTCTGTGTTAGTTTAGATAGGTAGTGTGTTTCTGGAAATTTGTCCTTTACTCTAGGCTTTAAATTTGTTAGAGTACAATTTTTCATGGTATTCTGTTATGATTCTTTTAATTTCAGCTGGGTCTGTTGTGATATCGCCCATCTCATTTCTTATTCAGGTTATTTGCTTCCTCTCAAGTTTTTCTTTTGTCAGTTTGGCCAAAGGTTTATCAATTTTGTTTGTCTGTTCAAAGAACCAGCTTTTGGTCTTGCTAACTCTTTCAATTGTTTTTCTGTTCTCTATTTCATTTAATTCTGCTCTAATTTTAATTATTTACTTTCTTCTGGTACCTGAGGGCTTCTTTTGCTGCTCTCTATTTGTTCAAGTTGTAGGGTTAATGTTTTGATTTGGGCCCTTTCTTTTTGGATGTGTGCATTTATTGCTATAAATTGACCTCTGAGCACTGCTTTTACTGTATCCCAAAAGTTGTGGTAGAATGTGTTTTCGTTCTCATTCAATTCTGTGAATTTCTTTGTTCTGTCCTTAATTTCTTCTATAACCCAGTAGTTTTTGAGCAAGGTATTGTTCAGTTTCCATGTCTTTGATTTTTTCCTCGCTTTTTCTGTTATTATTTCTACTTTTGTGGCTTTATGATCAGAAAAGATGCTTTGTAATATTCCAATGTTTTGGATTCTGTTAAGTCTTGCTTTATGGCCTAATATGTGGTCTATTCTGGAGGATGTTCCATGTGTGTTGGAAAAGACAGTATACTTGGCTGCTGTTGGGTGGAGTGTTCCATATATGTTTATGAGGTCAAATTGGTTGATTTTGGCATTTAGCTCTTCCTTGTCTTTATTGAGCCTCTTTCTGGATGTTCTGTCCTTCACTGAAAGTGGTGTGTTGAAGTCCCCTACTATTATTGTGGAGCTGTCTATCTCCTTTTCAGTGTTGTTAGGGTTTGTTTTATGTATTTCAGAGCCCTGTTGTTGGGTACATAAATATTTATTATGGTCATGTCCTCCTGGTGTACTGATGCTTTAATCATTATACAGTGCCCTTCTTTATCCTTGTGGTGAATTTTACATTAAAGTCTATTTTGTCAGAGATTTATATTGCCACCCCTGTACTTTTTTGTTTGCTTGATATATATATTTTTCCATCCTTTGAGTTTTAGTTTGTGTCTTTAAGTCCAAGGTGTGTCTCTTGTAGGCAGCAAATAGATGAATCGTGCTTTTTCATCCATTCTGCCAGTCTCTGTCTCTTTATTGGTGCATTCAGCCCATTTACATTCAGCGTAATTATTGATAGGTACGAGTTTAGTGCTGTCATTTTGATGTCTTTTTTTGAGTGTGTTGTTGACAGTTTCTTTGTTCCACTTAATTTTTTGTGCTGAGTCTATTTTCTTTATGTATTCTCTTTTCAGTGATTCTCTTTTCATCGTTCTTGATTTTGTATTTACTTAATCTTTATGTTTTTCTTGTTTTTTATTTTGATGTGTAGGATTATTAGTTTAAACCAATCCTTTATTTCTTTATATCGCCTTGACTTCCTCTCCATATGAAAGATCTATGACTACATTTTTTAGTTCCTCTGTTTTGTTTTAATGTTGTCATCTTTTATGTATCGATGTCTGTGTCCCTATTTTCAGTGTTTTAGCTTTGATTTATTTGTGACTTCTCTATCTGGTTGATATCCTGTCTTCTAGTGTTGGGTTGTTATCTCATGTTATTGATTTTCTAACCGGAGGACTCCCCTTAGTATTTCTTGTAATTTTGGTTTGGTTTTTGCAAATTCCCTAACCTCTATTTATCTGGAATTGCCCTAATTTCACCATCGTATTTGAGAGACAGTTTTGCTGGATATATAATTCTTGGGTGGCAATTTTTTTCCGTCAAGGCTTTGTATATGTCATCCCATTGCCTTCTTGCCTGCGTGGTTTCTGCTTAGTAGTCTGAGCTTAGTCTTATTCATTCTCCTTTGTAGGTTGCTTTTCATTTATCCCTAGCCGCTCTTAAAATTCTCTCTTTATCTTTGGTTTTGGCAAGTTTGATTATAATATGTCTTGGTGACTTTCTTTCAGGGCTACCTTGTTTGCGGTTTGATGAGCATCTTGGGATAGATATCTTTTCATCTTTCACAACGTCAGGGAAGATTTCTGCCAACAAATCGTCAACAGTTCTCTCAGTATTTTCTGTTATCCCTCTGCCCCATTCGGGTACTCCAATCACTCTTAGGTTATTCCTCTTGATAGAGTCCCACATAATTCTTAGGGTTTCTTCATTTTTTTAATTCTTTTATCTGATTTTTCCTCAAATATGTTGGTGTCAAGTGCCTTATCTTCAATCTCACTAATTCTGACTTCCGTTTCCTCAATTCTGCTCCTAGGACTTTCTGTTGAGTTGTCTCTGAAATTTTATTGTTAATCTTCTGGATTTCTGTTTGCTGTCTCTGTATGGATTCTTGTAGCCTGTTAAATTTGTTGTTATGCTTGTCTATAATCTTCTTAAGTTTCTCTATTGCTTTGTCTGTGTGTTCCTTGGCTTGTTCTGCATTTTGCCTGATCTCTTGAAGAGTTCTGTATATTAATCTTTTGTATTCTACCTCCGGCAATTCCAAGAAATTCTCTTCCTCTGGAAGATTTCTTGATTATTTGTTTCGGGAGCTTGCTGAAGCCATCATGGTCTGCCTCTTTATGTGATTTGATATTGACTGTTGTTTCCGAGCCATCAATAAGTTATTATACTTGTTTTCTTACTGCATCCTAATTTCTTATTTTCTTTTGTTTTGATATGCCCAAATAGGGTGCTTCTGTGAACTAGTTTGATTATTGGCGCCTTTGAAGCTGTCACGACCTATCACCAGGTGGTTAGATCTGTTGCTAGGTACGTGAGCCCAGGAGTCCATTTATTTTTCTTCTATGGATTTGGCTCAGGTGTCCAGGTAGTCAGTCACCAAGTGTGTGGTGTAAGTTCTTACCTACAGTTCTAGACAGGCAGGGGTGATTGATGTAGGCACAGTTATCTGGCTGCAGTAGGGGGCCATGCACTGAGCAAGACAGGGGCCTGACAGCTGCCCCTGAGTGTCTGGGAGTGTTCCTCTTCCCTAGAGCGCATAGGTGGGTGGGTTTTTCAGCCAGACTATGAGCACCCAATGCTGTTGGCTATAAGGATTGGGGGGCCCCAATTATTCTTGGACCCCTGTCATGGGTGGCTAGATGGTATGGGTGGAGCTACCAGTCCTCAGTCCCCTGATATGGGTAGGTGAGGACCATGCTTAGTGGGCAGAGCAGTGTCAAATGTCACAAAGCTGCCACTCCACCATATAGCTGATACAGTTGAACTTAGGCTTCAGGCGTATACCCTGTTGTATTGTGCTAATGCACTGGGGTTTTTTTTATTGTGCTAATGAGGTCCTATTCTGTTGAAATAGGCCCACACAGGTCTATGCAGGGGTGAAAGGCATTCAAAGTCCGTGTACCCCTTATGACTGTGCCTAGACAAAGGAGGTGTGCCCGCCCTGAGTTCCTGGCTTAGGGGAACTGGCAGATTACTTTTTCCTGTTTGTTAATTTGTTCCCTGTCCAAGCCCAGGAGAATGCCCCAGGGTGCGCAACAGGTCCTACTTCCAGCCCAGGGTATGCGAGAATCTCTGAAGCTGACTCAGGACCCAGTGCAGAGCAGGGAGGGGGCAGGTAAATGGGAGAGATTTTTCCTAAAGGGGTGTTTTTTGATCCGCATGGTAGGTTAGACGCACGTGCTTACCTTTTGCCGATTGAGCGCTGCTTTTCACTGGCTCTGAAGGGTTGAGCAGACTCTCCACCACTCAGTCTCTCCCAATTGTAAAAGACACATCCCAAGTGCCTTTGCATGCCTCACCGCTTTTGCCAGCCAATCTGGCCTGCAGGGTGCCAGTTGTTGCCAGGTCAGGTTTGGCAACTCCTTGCTGCTCCTGAACCATCTCTCCATTCCCCTGCTGCTCAGTCCAATTCCTCAGCTTTGCCTTTCAAATTCAGGGTTCCTAGATTGTCATATATAATCGATTCACCTGTCTTTTGGGTCTTTCTTGTAAGAGGGATCACAGGAAGCATCTGATTACTCTGCCATCTTGGCCCTGCTGATCAGGATAGACCTTGAAATGTTCTTTTTGACAATGAATGCAATGCCATTCCTCTTCAACTTGTCATTCCTGTCATATTAGACCATACGATTGTCTGATTCAAAATGGCCAATACCAGTTCATTTCAGCTCACTAATGCCTAGGATATTGACATTTGTGCTTTCTATTTCATTTTTGACAACTTCCAATTTTCCTAGATTCATACTTTGTACACTCCATGTTCCGATTACTGATGGATGTTTGTAGCCATTACTTCTTGTTTTGAGCCATGCCACATCAGCAAATGATGGGCTCATAAGCTTGATTCCATCCATATCATTTAGGTCAAGTCTACTTTGAAGAGGCAGCTCTTCCCAATTGTCTTTTGAGTGCCTTCCCACCTGAGGGGCTCATCTTTCAGCAGTATATCAGACAATGTTCCACTGCTATTCGTAAGGTTTGCACTAGCCAATTTTTTCAGAAGTAGACTGCCAGATCCTTCCTAGTCTGGAAGCTCAGCTGAAACCTGTCCACCAAGGGTGACTCTACTAGTGTTTGAAATACTGGTACAAAGCTTCCAGTATCACAGCAACATGCAAGCCACCACAGTATGACAAATTGACAGACACATGGCAGTCCTGGCATAGTAGTCCAAATAATTACCTGATTCAAAATGGCCAATACCAGTCTATCTCAGCTCACTAACGCCTAGGATATCAATCTTTATGCATTCCATTAAATTTTTGATGATTTCCAATTTTCCTAGGTTATACTTCGTACATTCCTGTTTCTTTTTTTATTATTAATGCATGTTTCCAGCTGTTTCTTCTCATTTTGAGGCTTCCACATCAGCAAATGAAGATCTTGAAAGCTTGACTCCATCCATGTCATTAAGGTCGACTCTACTTTGAGGAGGTGGCTCTTCCCCAGTCATCTTTTCAGTGCCTTCCAACCTGAGGAGCTCATCCTCCAGCAGTATAACAGACAATGTTCTGCTGCTATTCATAAGGTTTTCACAGGCTAATTTTTTTCAGAAATAGACCACCAGGTCCTTCTTCCTAGTCTGCCTTAATCTGGAAGCTCTGCTGAAACCTATCCACGCTGGGTGACCCTGCTGGTATTTGAATACTGGTGGCAGAGCTTCCAGCATCACAGCAATGCACAAGCCCCCACAGTATGACAAACTGACAGACAAGTGGGGGTTGAGCAGGATAGTGACATGAAAACATGTTTGTTTTAGGAAGATAACTTTGGAGATGTATGAATGAATTTAGAGAATTTAAGACATTAGGGATGATATATAATAAACAGTCTGACTCCATTTTTGATGTTTAACTACTGACAGCTTTTAAATCCCACCCCTCTTTTTTCCCCTTTGCTCCTCATCTGGGTAAGGTGATAAGAATGCCCAAACACTCCCTCCTTTGGCAATGCCAGGTCAAGCCACACAAGTCCCAGTCCAGGCACAAAAACCCTTGCCCTGGTCCCATCCCCCCACTACAATAAAAGCTGAAGCCAGTCTCCTTTCTCTGCTCTCTAACTCTTGCCTGGTTGGGAGCTGCCCTACTCTCCCCAGAAACCCTCATTATGTGAGCAATATATTTTTCATACCCTCTTGATGTATGCATGGCATCATCTGTCTCAACATCCAAACCAAATTTTGGGTGGGGATGTCCATCCCTCTTATGTGGGGGTTACCCCTATATATGATTCATAATGATAACAGCCTGATCAAACATGATGGTAGGTGGAGGGTGAACCTATCTTACTGGACATCTGTTGTTTGATCTGCCCAACACCTTTCTCTTTTCCTTCCTTACAGTAACTTATTTTTCATCCTGCCAACATGTGATTCTGATTGGTGCTGTTATAACCCTTGATTAACACACAGTAGAATACTAGGCAGCCATGACAAAGAGTGAAGTAACTCTATATATCTTCACAGGAAAAGATCTTCAATACACATTGATGAGTGAAGGAAAGCAAAAGGGAACACAGTATATGTTACAAGTATGATTTTATTCATTAAAATTATCTTAAGTATAAATGTTTTTTATTAAAATATAATTTACATACAGTAGTTTTGATAACCAGTACCCATCTGTCAGTTTCGTGTACTGTGGTGGCTTGTGTGTTGTTGTGATGTTGCAAGTTATCCCACCAGTATTTCAAATACCAGCAGGGTGACATATGGTGGGCAGGTTTCAGCAGAGCTTCCAGACTAAGACTAGGAAGAAAGGCCTGGCAATCTACTTACAAAACTTAGCCAATGAAACCTTATGGATCACAACAGAACACTGTATGATGTGCTTGCTTTGGACACATTATCAGGAGGCATTAATTGCTGGAAGAGGACATCATGTGTACAGAAGTAGAGACCCAGAGAGGGTGAGGTGAGATTCTCAGTGAGATGGATCGGGACAAAAGCCACAATGGTGGACTCAAACACACCAGTGAATGTGAGGATGATGCAGTACTGGGTAACATTGTATCCTGTGTTATATAAGGTTGCCATGAGTCAGAATCTACTCAACAGCAGCTATCATCTATCTGTCTGTCTGTCTGTCCATCTATTTATCTATCTAGTTTTGACAGATACATACTGTCAGGTAACCACCACCACAGTCAAGATACGGATATGTTCTACCACCCCAATACACTCCCTCATGCCTCTTTATAGTCAGCCTCTCTCTGCACCTCTAGTCCCTGGCAACCGCTAACCTGTTTTCAGGCCCTATAAACATTTTTTTTCTAGAACCTCACACAGGGTGTAGCTTTTTCCATCTGGCTGCTTTCACACGGCACGCTGTCTTTGTGCGTTGCCATGTTGTTGCGTTTGTCAGTAGCCGGCTTCTGTTGAGCGGTGAGTGAATTTCCGTTGTGTGGATGGACTGCAGGCTGTTTATTCACTCACCGCTTGAAGCACATTTGAATTGTTTCCGGGCTTGGTGATTAGGAACACAGCTGTTACAAACATTGTTGGGTTGCCGGGTATGAACATTAGTTTTTATTTGACTTTGGTAAATACTAAGGGTAGAATCCCACGGTAAGTGTATGTTTAACTTCAAAGAAACCGACGAACTGTTTTCCGGAGGAGCGGTAGCGTCGTGCCTTCCTGTCAGCAGTGTATGGGAGTTCCCGTTCTCAGGACCATCGTCTGGGTCCACGTAGGTCTGTAAACGCAAGACGAAAATCTGCAAGATGCTCACCCAGAAAGAGGGGTAGACATGAGAATTGGGGTTAGTGTCAAAGAACAGTGCAGCTTAATAAGTTTTAACTGTTTAATTTTTATAATTAGAATGCATTTGTTAATTACTTTTAAATTAAATTTTTAAAAAATGTAATATTTCTTACCGAAAAGGAAAAAAGGCGAGACTTATAGAAATACGACAGACCGAGCTGACTATATTCATCTTCCCCCACCCCCACCATTTAAAAGATGCAGAAATTCTAGATTAAGTATAACATGTTATGCTGCTCAAGAGGAAGATATAGAAGTGTTCCAAGAGCCATAAATAAGAACAGAAATCAAAGCCAAAGCAGGAGCTGGTGCTGGGGCAGCCCATGGGGGTTTCATAGCAGATCTGGACCCAAGTGCCTGGGAGCTGCAGAGCTACTGCCCACTCAGAGATGCGAGGAAAGTATGGGTCCTCTTTCCTGAACTTGGAACCTCAAAGAGTTCTCCTGTTAGTGGAAGGAGGATTTGAAAACCTGCCAGCCACCCTAAGGAAACGGCAGGGAACTTTGTAGGGGGAAAAAAATACCTTTCAAAATCCCTGGCATAGATACAGGTCGCTATGAATTGGAATTGACTTGATGGCAACGGGTTTGGTTTTTGGTTTATATGTTATATGGAAGTCTCTAGGTGATGCAGAGGTCCCTGGGTGGTGCAAACAGTTTGCTATCGGCTACTAACCTAAAGGTAGGCGATTCAAACCACCTAGCAACACCATGGAAGAAAGGCCTGGCAATCTGCTTCCATAAGATTACAGTTAAAAAACCCTGTGGAGCAGTTCTACTCTGTAACACATGAGGTCATTATACGTTGGAATCGATTTGACAGCAATAGGTTTTTTTTTTTCTTTAGTTTGTTTGCATGACCGCTCATTGAAAGGTTGGAGGCTCAAGTCCACCCGCAGTCGCCTTGTAAGAAAGGCCTGCTGATCTACTTCTGAAAAATCAGCCATTGAAAACTCTATGGAGCACAAGTCTACTCCGACGCACGTGGGGTCACCATGAGTCAGGATCGACCTGATGGCAGCAGGTTTTTATATGTTGTGTATGTAGAAACCCAAGCCAGAAAAGGAATGTAAGTTGTATTACAGTGAATCCCCCATGCTCCAGAAGAAACCACCAGGAAACTGCCCTGTAGGGGCATTCTCATACCCAGTGCTCACAGAACGGTCACAGCAAGAAAAAAAAAAATGACCCAGTTGAAGAGGAGTGCATATTAAAAAAAGTTATATATCACTTGAAGAAATGAACCGTTATTAAGTGAGAATCAGGAGACTGAACCCTAAGGCGAGCCATCACCAGTGACTGCAAATTTACTGTACAACTCCAGGAGGCATGATGCACATAGAATACAGTGGCAGTGCTGGATAACACCCTATGAACAGAAAATAATAGAACAATCTGGATAAAACCTACCAAATAAAAGCTTAAAGCTATCAAAATGATAACAGAAAGAAAAAGAAATTCTAATAAAAAAACAGCATTTTTTTTTACAAAAATCTGATTAGAAAAAGTAACAAATTGACATCCATAAATTAAAAAAAAAAATTCTCAGCAACAACAACAAAAAAACCCTGTTTAAAAAACGGGCAAAGGACTAGAATAGAAATTTCATCAGCGAAGATAAACAAGTGGCCGATAAGAACATGAAAAGATGCTGAACATCATTATTGTTATTGCTGTTAGGTGCATTTGAGTCAGTTCCAATTCATAGTGACCCTGTGTACAAAAGAATGAAACACTGTCAGGTCCTGTGCATCCTCACAATAGTTGTTATGCTTGAGCCCATTGTTGCAGCCACTGGGTTGATCCATTTCATTGATGGACTTCCTCTTTTCCGCTGGCCCTCTGCTTTACCAAGCATGATGTCCTTCTGCAGGGTCCGATCCCTCCTGATAATAGTCCAAAGTATGTGAGACGTAGTCTTGCCGTTCTTGCTTCTAAGGAGCATTCTGGTTGTACTTCTTCCAAGACAGATTTGTTTCTTCTTTTTGCAGTTCATGGTATATTCAATATTCTTTGCCAACACCACAATTCAAAGGTGTCAATTCTTCTTTGGTCTTCCTTATTCATCATCCAGCTTTCCCATGCATATGAGGTGATTGCAGACACCATGGCTTGGGTCAGGTGCACGTTAGTCTTCAAGGTGACATCTTTGCTTTTTAACATTTTAAAGAGGTCTTTTGCAGCACATTGCCCAATGCAATACATCTTCTTGATTGCTGCTTCCATGACTCTTGGTTGTGGATCCGAGTAAAATGAAATCCTTGACAACTTCATTCTTTTCTCCATTTATCATGATGTTGCTTATTGGTCCAGTTGTGAGGATTTTTTTTTTTTCTCTTTGTTGAGGTGCAATCCACACTGAAGGCTGTAGTCTTTGATCTTCATCAGTAAGTGCTTCAAGTCTTCTTTACTTTCAGCAAGAAAGGTTGTGTCATCTCCATAATGGAGGTTGTTAATGAGTCTTCCTCCAATCCTGATGCCCCATTCTTCTTCATATAGTCCACTTTCTCAGATTATTTGCTCAGCATACAGACTCAATAAGTATGGTGAAATGATACAACCCTGACACACCCCTTTTCTGAATTTAAACCACACAGTATCCCCTTTTTCTGTTCAAACCACTGCCTCTTGATCTATCTACAGGTTCCACATGATCACAATTAAGTGTTCTGAAATTCCCATCTTTTACAGTGTTATCCATAATTTGTTATAATCCACACAGTCGGATGCCTTTGGATAGTCACTAAAACATAGGTAAACATTTTTCTGATATTCTCTGCTTTCAGCCAGGATCCATCTGACATTAAGCAGTGATAACCCTTGTTCCTCTTTTGAGTCGAGCTTGAATTTCCAGCAGTTCCCTGTCCATGTTTTGCTGCAGCCACTTTTGAATGATCTTCAGCAAAATTTTACTTGTGTGTGATATTAATGATATTGTTTGATAATTTCCACTTTTGGTTGGATCACCTTTCTTTGGAATAGGCATAAATGTGGATCTCTTCCAGTCAGTTGGCTGGGTAGCTGTCTTCCAATTTTCTTGTCATAGACAGGGGAACACTTCCAGTGCTGTATCCATTTGTTGAAACATCTCATTTGGTATTCTATTAATTCTTGTTTTTCGCCAATGCCTTTCAGTGAAGCTTGGACCTCTTCCTTCAGTACATCGGTTTCTGATCATATGCTACCTGCTGAAATGGTTGAGCTTCGACCAGTTCTTTTTGGTACAGGGATTCTGTGTATTTCTTCTGACTTCTTTTGATGCTTCCTGCGTTGTTTAATAATTTCCCCATAGAATCCTTCAATATTGCAACTCGAGGCTTGAATTTTTTCTTCAGTTCTTCTAGCTTGAGAAACACTGAGCGTGTTCTTCCCTTTCGGTGTTCTAACTCCAGCTCTTTGCACATGTCATAGTTATACTTAGTCTTCTTGAGCCGCCCTTTGAAACCTTCTGTTCAGCTCTTTTACTTCATCATTTCTTCCTTTTGCTTTAACTACTCTACATTCAAGAGCAACTTTCAGAGTCTCTTCTGACATCCATTTTGGTCTTTTTTTTTTTTTTCCTAATTTTAATGACCTCTTGCTTTCTTCATGTATGATGTCCTTGATACCATTCCCAACTCGTCTGGTCTTCAGTCATTAGTATTCAACACATCAAATCTAGTCTTAAGATGGTCTCTAAATTCAGGTAGGATGTACTCAGGGTAGGATATACTCAAGGTCATACTTTGGCTCTCATGGACTTGTTCTAATTTTCTTCAGCTTCAGCTTGAACTTGCGTATGAGCAATTGATGGTCTGTTCCACAGTCGGTCCCTGGCCTTGTTCTGACTGATGATACATCTCTTTCCACAGATGTAGTCAATCTGATTCCTGTGTATTCCATCTTGTTTGGCCCACGTGTATAGTTGCCATTTATGTTGTTGAAAAAAGGTATTTGCAATGAAGAAGTAGTTGGTCTTGCAAAATTCTATTATGCCATCTCTTGCATTGTTTATATCACCAAAGCCACGTTTTCTTGTTTCCAACTTTCACATTCCGGTCACTAGTAACCATCAATGCATCCTAACTGCATGTTCAATCAATTTCAGATGGCAGAACCTCGTAAAATCTTCAATTTCTTTATCTTTGGTCTTAGTGGTTGGTGTATAAATTTGAATAATAGTTGTATTAACTGGTCTTCCTTATAGGCATATGAATATTATCCTATCATTGACAGCATTATAGTCCAGGATAGATCTTGAAATATTCTATTTTGATGATGAATGCAACACCATTCCTCTTCAATTTGTCATTCCCAGCATAGTAGACCATATGATTGTCCGATTCAAAATAGCCAATACCAGTCCATTTTAGCTCACAAATGCCTAGGATATCAGTGTTTATGCGTTCCATTTCATTTTTGATGATATCCAGTTTTCCTAGATTTACACATAGTGCATTCCACATTCCAATTGTCAATGGATGTTTGCAGCTGTTTCTTCTCATTTTGAGTCATGTCACATCAGCAAATGAAGGTCCCAAAAGCTTGACTCCATCCACATCATTAAGGTGGACTCTACTTTGAGGAGGCAGCTCTTCCCTAGTTGTATTTTGAGTGCCTTCCAACCTGAGGGGCTCATATTCTAGCATTATATCAGACAGTGTTCTGCTGCTATTCTTAAGGTTTTTACTGGCTAATTCTTTTCAGAAGTAGACTACCAAGTCCTTCCTCCTAATCTGTCTTAGTCTGAAAGCTCAGCTGAAGGCTATCTGCCATGGGTGACCCTGCTGGTATTTGAATACCGGTGGCATAGCTTCCAGCATCACACCAACACATAAGCCCCCACAGTACGACAAACTGACAGATGTGTGGGGGTCAACATGATTAGGAAAATGCAAATCAAAATCACAGTGGTATATCACTTCACACTCACTAGGATGGCTATAATCAAATAGAAAGTAAAAAGTATTGACAAGGGTGTAGAGAAATTGGAATTCTTGTACATTGCTGTTGGGAATCTAAAATGGTACAGTGCTGTGGAAAACATTTTGGCAATTCCTTAAAAAGTTATACATATAATTGCCATATGATACAGCAGTTCCACTCTTAGGGTTATACCCAAGAGACTTGAAAACGTGTACTCAGACAAATACTTGTACATGAGTGTCCATTGCAACACTATTCATAATAGCCAAAGATGAAGCAGCAACCCCAATGTCCACCAACAAACAGATGAATGGATAAATAAAATGGAGGATAAATACGCAATGGAATATTTAACCATAAAGAGAAATGAAGTTCTGATACATGCTATGACATAGATGAATCTTAAAAACATTATACTGAATAAAGAATCCATACACTAAGGATCACATACTATATGTTTCCATCTATGCATAATGTTCCGAATAGGCAAATCCATAGAAACAGAAGGTGGATTGGTGGTTGCCAAAGGCTGGGGGCGGGGGGAGGGAGAGGTATGGGGATTAATCACTTAATGGTTATGGGGTTTTATTTTCCAGTTATAAAAATGTTTTGTAACTAGATAGTGATAGTGGTCACATAACATTGCGAATGTACTAAATGACACTGAATTGTTTGTTTTAAAATGGTTAATTTTATGCTGAGTGAATTTTACCTCAATAAAAAATATGAATTTTTTTTTTTTTTTTTTTTTAAGAGAGAAGCTGTGGTTTAAAAAGGTCCCGCCACCTTGTACTTTCTCCTGTTCCATCCTACAACTCCCAGGATGTGGACCTGAGCAAGAACTTTTTTGGAGGAGAAAAATGTTGCTTTTTCAGAAACCCTCACTTGTAGCAGTCCAGTATGATTTGAATGACAGAATTTCTTTGAAAACAGGATAGATTAGGTTAAGAATCAGATTGTGGTAGCCCTGAAAGTAACCCAGCCCCAACAGGAGGTTGTGTCTCTACAGCCATACCTCCCTAGAGGAGTTCCCATATTAGGGCCAAAGTTAGGGTGATGGGAAGAGGGGAGACCACAGCATTCACTTTGCAAGAGATAGCAAGTACCCATTCTGAGGCTCCCATAGGACTGAATATATGTGAGGCTATGAATAAATATCTGCATTACTATGAAATTTAAAGGAATAACTTCACATAATACACTGAATGTATCATTTCAGAATTTATAAGGACTAATAAATGCTTACTCTGTTAAAGGAAGGAGATTTACTGAAGATTTGATAACAGTCTGAACTGGGGAAAACGTCTGATTTTAGAGTGGAAAAGTGCTTCCAAAATGGTGAAGCTGCAGAGACCTTTTAAAGGGTGAAAACAAAGAACTTGAGATGTAGTGTTTTGACTGAACATTACAAACTTAGATTAAATAAGGTGGGTTACTGGAAGTGAGGGCTAGGAGGAGGGAGGTTACAGGACGTTTTTCTCTTAAAAACAGCTTGCTCAAGTGCAATATTTCTTGTCAGCAGTTTCTTAGGAGACCTAGGTAAGAGTTAGCATCAAGACCTTTCTGAGAGGTTTAAGGAAGCATCTTGATAGCTCCTGTGAGACAGTTTGTTGTTATTCTCTCAGCTTAACCACAAAGAAATGAAAAAAACTTTCTTAGTTTACATTTAGTCGCAGGCTTTAAAGAATAAGTTAGGGGGTTGCATATATTAAAAGAAAGACAAGGTGGAGGAGGGCCCCAAACTCTAAAGCAGTCATTTTTTCTTTAGACATTAAGAAAGAAAGCAGAAAGAAAATGCTAAACTGTTCTACAAAATAGCCACCATTTTACATTCTCGTTAACAATGTATGAAGGTCCAGTTTCTCCACATTCTTATCAACACTTGTTATTGTCTATCTTTATGAGTACAGCTGTCATAACGTAGAGGGTCAGAGAAAAAGAGGAACAACCTCAACAAGATGGATTGACACACCGGCTGCAACAGTGGGCTCAAACATAGCAAAAATTGTGAGGATGGTGCAGGGACCAGGCAGCTTTTCATTCTGTTGTACATGGGGTCACTATCAGTCGGAACTGGTTCCATAGCACCTAACAACAACTCTAATGAGTGTGAAGTGATTCTGAATTCTTTTAAGGAAGATTTCAAATTAAACATCCTGCAAATCTATTTTTTATTTAGAACTCTTTGTTTTGAACTTTTTACATTAGTTCAAATTCTTTCTGAATGCCTTTCAAAACTACCTTATCTTACAGAGTCTAGTTGACCTTATGTTCACATTTCCCGGCTGTTTATCAGTTTTTATCCGGTCTTTAATTATGATGTTTTTAATGTGTTTAAAATAGTGTATTCAGCTGATAAACACAAACTACACATATCTCCCTCCCCCAAAAAAAAGGCTGATTATTTCTTCTGCTTAAGAATTTAACGGGTTGGTTAATCAGAAAAAGCCTGTTTCAGCTAAGCATCTTCTGAGCTTTAGGCTCAGAGGATTTCACGAATCTCTAAGCATATCTACCTTTAGTTTGGAAGATCTGAGAATTCCAAGAATACTACTGCCAAAGTCAGGGTCTTAAGTCATTTTGGGATGAGACTTAATGAGAACATCACAATGGTATTTACATGTGAGGGTGTGGAACAGAAGAGGCCTAAAGAGATTTGCAAGTGCTCAAGGAGCCTGAGATCTCTGACTGAGCAAGCTCACCAACACTGCTAGGTCGGTGGTGGGAAGTGTGTCAACAAAGGGCTTCTAGCTTCTCGAGTTTCGAGTTTCGTTAACATAGCAAATGGTTAACTACTTGTTTTAAGATTTTTTTCAAACTTTAACTTTGGTTTCTTCTCAGTACAATTTCTTATTTTATGAGCAGCAGTAAAGCATATCTGGTTAGTATTTGAGAAAGGAATTTTTCTAATGTATGGTAGATACTCAATGCTTATGACACTTGTAAAAAGAGTTCTATTTCTGTTACAGATGTTTAAGTCCCATGTTTAAAAGATGTTTGATTCTGAAGACAGCATGGGCTTCGCATTTGCCTGAAGCTGATGTATGACTTTTAGGAAACTGGAATCTGTCCCTTGGCTGTTTTGTCTTTAAAAGTGGATGGCCTGATTTTCTTGGCTCTCATTCTCTGTTTCCATTTCCTACCCTTGGCTGGGCTGCATAATCAAAGTTAGGCTGAGGTTATGCAAGTCTCCCGGGCCTTGGGGCCCTTGTCCCTCTTCAGTACTTAAACACAATGTCTTTGTGTTTCCAAATAAAGCTAAGAACTGTGCAGTACTTTCTTCCATTTCTTTGATCAGCCTTGGCCTCTGTAAATTAGTATGTTTCTTCAAACATTATCTAATAAGCTTAGAAGTTAGCTGACCTTTTTCTTTTTGCCTTTTCTTGTCTTTTTATATAAGTGAGGGCATACAATACTTGTCCTTTTGTGATTGACTTATTACACTCAGCATGACGTCCTCAAGCTCTATCCATACTGTAGCATGTATCAAGACTTCGTTTCTTCTGCTGGCTGAGTACTATTACATGTATGCATGTACCACCTTTTGTTTATGCATTTATCTGCTGATGGGCATTTGGTTTTTACTACCTTTTGGCTATTGTGAATAGTGCTACAGTGAACATTGGTGTACAAGTCTCTGAGTCTCTGCTTTCAAGTCTTACTGGGTCACATGGTCATTCTATTTTTAGTTTTTGAGGAACCACCACACTGTTTTCCAAAATGGCTGTAGCTGTACCATTTTGCATTCCCACCAGTAATGGATAGGGGTTCCAATTTCCCCTCATCCTCAACAACATTTGTTTTCTGGGTTTTGTTTGTTTGTTTTTGTTTTTTAATCTTAATCATCCTAACCCAGAAAGTGAAATGGTATCTCATTGTGATTTTGATTTGCATCTCTGATGGCTAATGACCTTGAGCATCTTCTCATGTGTTTGGTGGCCATTTGAAAGTTCTTTTTGGTGAAATATCAAGTCCTTTGCCCATTTTAGGATTGGGTTGTCTTTTTGTTGTTAAGTTGTCAAAGTTTTATATATATATATCGGTTATTAGATTCTTATCATATGTATGTTTCCTGAAGATATTCTTCTAGCGGGTAGCTTGTCTTTTCACTTTTTTTGGTAAAGTCTTTGAATGAACAAAAGCTTAAAATTCTTATGAGGTACCATTTTTTTATTTTGTCTTTGCTTTTGTACTTTTCTTTTTAAATTAAGCTACTGCTAAAACCTAGGCCCAACATTGCGCCTGCATTTTCTTCTAAGAATCTTATGGTTTTAATTTGCACATTTAGGTCTTTAATCCATTGTGAATTCATTTTTGTGTATGGTGTGAGGCATGGATCCTGTTTTATCTTTCCCCACATGGATATCCAGTTTTCCGAACACCATTTTTTAATGAGACTCTTCTTTCCCCATTGAAAGGACTTAGCACCCTTGTCAAAAATCAGTTGACCATAGATGTGTGGGTTTATTTCTGGACTTTCAATTCTATTCCATTGGTCTATGTGTCTATTGTTATACGAGTACCAGGCTATTTTGATTACCGTAGCTCAAGCGTAACAACGATTGTAAGGATGGCTCAGGACCGGGCAGTGCTTCGTTCTGTTGTGCATAGGGTCGCTATGCGTCTGCACCGACTCGACAGCACCAAACAGCAACAGCTGTATAATATGTTTTAAAATCAGGAAGTGTGAGTCCTTCTACTTTGTTCTTCTCTTTTGACTGTTGTAGAGAAAAACTTGGACAGTGTTTCAAGTTAAAATAGAGAGGTTTATGAAGGGAATTGGGAAATCTCATAGCCCATTCAAAATGGAGCCATGTAGTCCCCAGGCAGTTTTGTTATACAAGTATTCTTATGGGGTAAAAAGAGGGGCCAAACCATAGGGAGGGCACTTACAGGAAAATCAATAAATATTGTAATAATCACACTCTGAATGGTTACTGATTCTTAACAGTGTAGTGATTACAGATAGTTTCACAATATGCTTTCATCATGGTCACAAGATACTTACATGTATTTTCTTTGTCTGTCCTGCACAAAGAAAAAATACCTTGCTGGCAGCAGCACTCAGACAGCACTCTTCCGGAGTACGGGTATTTTGAAGGGTACAGGTGGACACTTGGTTAAGACCCCTTGGGGCACATGGTTTCACATCCAGGTTTTGACCACCAAGGAAAAACATATTTTTCGCAAAAAACGTAGCTGTTAGTCTAGAATCCAGATCAAAATTAGATCGCATGGTCAGCATATATATGCCTCTGTCTCACTGATGGCACCGAAAGCCGCCGTTTCCTGAGACACAGCACTACGTTAGCTGTTGGGGGCCTCTTGCCATTCCAGATAAAGCTGAGGATTGGTTTTTCCATTTCTGTAGAGAAGGCAGTTGGAATTTTGATTGGAATTGTGTTGAATCTATAGATCGCTTTGAGTAATATTCACATCTTAATAGAAGATTATAAAAGATACTGAGCAGAAAGCTCAGAAACATTAAAACAAATGTCTTTACAACTGAAATCTTACATAACAAAGATCTCTAATCTGCAGCTTTTGGCCTACTCATTGTGAACCTGATGCAATTAATTCTAGTTCAACAAAATCATTTGAACCATATTTTTAAATATTCAAGCAATTAAAGTTTTGTAGAAATGACCCAAGAAAGAATCCACAGTGGAATCTCCAGATTTTCAGATAACATTAAGCCTTTCTACACACTGAAATACAAAGCGGATGGGAATGCAGTGAAATTATTATTCAGGGCACCCAAAAAAAAATAATAAATCATTATACATAAAATAAGACCTTCAGAGAAAAAAATCCAGAAAATATTTATTGAAAGATATACCCTTGTCTATCAGTTATGACCCAAGAAAAGACACATCGAATGTTCCCTAAAATAGTATTTCAGAACATCGCCACGTTAGGAAAGGCTTGTAGATCATGGCAAACAAAATAGATCGTGTATCCTCACCTTTGTCCCAAATCCGGGAGAATCGACACATAATATTCCATGCACTTAGGGTCACTGCTCTTTAGAAATGATCCAAAGACCCACGGTAAGACCTTCGAGAGGGCCGCAAGTCTTCCAAATGAGAAGAAAAGTGCATTCTTCCACCTGGAATGGTAAAGGCAAAGATGAGGTCTCTCTGCACTCATCACAATGTTGTCACTGTCAATTTAGTTGCTTATTTACTGGTGTATGGTCTGTCTTCTCTGCCAGATTGTGTGCTTCGTGGAGTCAGGAATGCTGTCTTCCTTTCTACTGAATACTGTTCAGTAATATTTCACAAAATGAGCTTGTGTAATGAGCACCCACAGGAAGAAATAGAACATGAGCAGCCCCCTAAGCCCCTCTGGCCTCCCTTCCAGTCACTACCCCCACCAAGGGCAGCAAAGATTCACTGTGCCTGTTGTAGGCATAAATGGACATATATTGTAGATAGTATTTGGTGTCTGCTTTCTCTCACTCATTATGGTTGTGAGATTGACCCCCATTCTGTATAGCTGTGATCATTCATCTTACTGCTGTATAGTATTCCACTGTGTGACTGTACCACAAAGTATTTCTCCATTCTACTCTTCCTGTACACTTCCAGTGTTTGGCTACTATGAACAGGACTGCTGTGAACGTTCTGGTACATGTCTTCTGGTAACTACATGTACACGTTTATGTTGGGTGGACATACGTTCAGCTTTAGTAGATTCTGCCAAACAGTTTTCCACAGGAGTTGTACCAGTTCACAACCTCGCCAGCAGTGCGTGAGGGTGCCAGCTGCTCCACGTCTGTTTCACCACCAGTTCCGTCAATCTTTTTAGCTCTTCAGAGGGGTGTGTAGTGATTTTAATTTGCCTTCCTATGATGCCCACTGTTTATTTTGTTCACCAGTATATACCTAACACTTAACACAGTACTTGTGTTTCTTATTAGTCAGGCCTCTTTCAATACAGGAAACCCTGGTGGCGTAGCGGTTAAGAGCTATGGCTGCTATCCAAAAGGTCGGCAGTTCGAATCCATCAGGTGCTCCTTGGAAACTGTATGGGGCGGTTCTACTCTGTTCTGTAGGGTCGCCATGAGTTGGAATCAACTCAACAGAAATGGGTTTGTTTTGGTTTTGTTTTCTTTTAATACGAGTGACAGGACGGAGTGGAAATGGAAACCAAGTGTTCAAGGGTTAAAAGCAGCTCTCTTCAGCTCTGGTGAGTCTCAGCTCAGTCTGCCCTGCCTCTAAAATGTGCGGACCTTCTCATACAGCCGAAAAATGGCTGGCAGCAGCCCACTGTTGTCTTTACAGCCTGGCAGCTCCAGGAGAAGGCTTCTCCCTCACAGCTTCTTCATCAGCTCCAGAGAAGCACCTGGGTTAGCCCGGCTTCACCAATCACAGTTTCACTGCACTGAACTAAGCCTGGGTTTTGTGGCCAGGTGGGCAGGATTCGTTGTCAGAAGAAGGGAGATGAGAAAGCTTGCTGGGCAATGAAAAAGAGGTATTGTAGTTCACTAAAGCTCACACAGAGTAGACAGTAAAATCATTTTAAATGAATGAATGAATGAATCAATCCAATTTTATCATATTATGTAGTCTATGGATGGGGTGAACCTGAACAACTTTTATAGGGAATACTTTAGGAAAATAAAGCAGATTTAGGACAGCAAAGAAAATTCTCTGTCCTTATTTCCACTAATTTAAGAGCTGCTCCATGCCAAAACATGAATGGCCATCAGAAGCGTCTTGCCAGTCCTTGCGTGCTCTGTAGACAGCTGAATAACTGGAAGCACAGTGTTGGATTCTCGAGTCCAGCTGAGCCAGCGAGAGGCTCCTCCCTCCTGCGCTGGCCACACGCAGGGAGCAGGGACTTCTGCATGGTGGAGCTGGCGAGGGGTCGAGCTGGCAACGTGGTCTGTGGTCAGACTGCAAGGCGGTGTTATTCTAGTACCCAAACAAAAACTATGCCCTTTTCTCTTTTAAAAAATGGGAATTATTAAAATAACTACACATAATATTTAAGCCTCTGGCAGTATGTAAAAAAGAAAATGTAGCATGTAGCTTAAACTTTGCTACCTTTCTCACTAATCTCTTACTAGATAAAAACTAAGAAAACCTGAATAAAGTGCAGGTAGTCCCTGACTTAAACAACGTATTCAGGCCACAACAAACCACACTTATGACCGTCTGTGTTTTCTTTTTTACACCTTATCATTAATCATATGTACCATATACAATGTTGCAGTGCATATTACTAATGTACTGCAATTTGTTGATGTTAAAATTCTTAGACGTTCACTTACAGATGCTTAAAGACCAGATTTATAAAGACACTGATAATAAGAGGCAATAATAATGAAAGCAAAACAGAACAAAATCAGAGGTAGTTGTTGGGACTACCTGTATGGAGCTTAGTTAATAATGGTATGTTGATCAATATTGGTTCATTAATTGAAACAAATGTACCGTGCTGATGTAAAATGTTAATAATATTGTAAACTGGTTGTGGGTTATATGGGAACCCTATTACCTTCAAATTTTTCTGTGTCTAAGATACAACTATTGGTTTCTTCTTGTCTGGAACAAAATAGAGCGAAGAAAACCAAAGACTCTATCAAGGATGCAATTAGTCCAAAGGACTGGTGGCCCACATGAACCACAGCCTCCACTAGACTGAGACCTGAAGGTCTAGATGGTACCTGGCTACCACTACCAGCCGCCCTGACCAGGAACACAATAGATGGTCCCAGTTACAGTGGGACAAAAACGTAAAATAAAATCCAAATTCATTAAAAAAAAAAAAAAAAAAAAAAACAGACTTACTGGTCTGATGGAGACCAGAGGAACCACCAAGACTATACCCCTAAGATATCCTTCTCACTTAGAACTAAAGCCAGTCCTGGAGATGACTATTCAGCCAAATAATAGACAGGCCTACAAAATAAACAGTAATAACCGTGAGGAAGGTGCTCCTTCAAACAATCAACTATACGAGACCCAAAGGGCAACATTTGCCCAAAAGCAAATACAAGAAGGCTGGAAGGGGCAGGGAAACCAGACAAATGGAAATGGGGAACCCAGGGTGGAAATGGGGAGAGTGCTGACACATTGCAGGGATTGCAACCAATGTCACAGAACAGTTTGTGTATGAATTGTTGAATGGGAAACCAATTTATTACATAACTTTCACCTAAAGCACAATGACATGTTCAAAAAAAAAAATTACACAAAGGGAAAAAAAATTTTTTTCTGTAAATCTAAAACTCTTCCACTGTGCCACCCGGGCTCTGTATTCTAAAAGATAGTTTATTAAAAAAAAAAAAGGTACAGGACATTGGAAGAAGCCTATACAAGGGTGGGTTCCTGAAGAGTATGCTTTATTACTGCCACAGTAAATCACCCCTGACCTCCCTCCATTCTCACCAGCACATCAGCTGGGTTGAGGGGAACTGGAGACTTGTTTCGGGAAAGCCATTGTGACCAGGAGGCCTGGGCTCAGCCTGGTTTCATTCACTTGTGGCTCTGGGTTGTTGGACCAGCCATGCATATCTCTAAACCTTGGTTTTCTTATTTTTAAAATGGGCATACTTTTATATTCCTGCTTCATAAAGTTCTTGATTAGGTATATAAGAGTTTTGAAAACTAGACTACTATACAAATAGAATTAATTATTATTGTCCTTCGATTATTTAACCATGGCTTTAAAAAAATGTTATATATATAAAACCAAAAACCAAACCCACTGCCATCGAGTCGATTCCGACTCATAGTGACCCTATAGGACAGAGTAGAACTGCCCCGTTGAGTTTCCAAGGAGCACCTGGCAAATTCAAACTGCCAACCTTTTTAGCAGCTATAGCACTTAACCACTACGCCACCAGGGTTTCCAGAGAAAGGTTATATATAGGAAATGCTGGTGGCACAGTGGTCAAGTGCTATGGCTGCTAACCCTAAGGTTGGCAGTTCAAATCCACTGGGTACTCTTTGGAAACTCTAATGGGCAGTTCTACCCTGTCTTATAGGGTCACTATGAGTCAGGTTGGACTCCATGGCAACAGATTTTTTAACCTTTTTCTACAGAGAAAACTAAAGATTTTCAATTAAAAAATAATGCATAGCAAGTTTCCTTTCCTAGATTGGGAGCTATTTAATGTTGGAGGTTTGGTCTTATTTCCGGCACTAGATGTAAAATAGATCAATAAACCCTTTAGGGGCAATTTTGTTTCCCAACAAAAATGTTTTTGTCACTATAATCAAAGTCAATTGTCAGCCTTGAATTTTAATGTTATAAATTGATTGTAATAAAACATGACTAAACATTACAACTATATTTGAATTTAGTAATGTTATGTAGTAGAGTGTTTTTAGTGCTTAGGCTTTGGAATCCAGTTGCCTTAGGTTTGAATCCATTTATTAGCTGCATAATCTTTGGTAAGTATCTTCATTTTTCCAAGCCTCAGTTTCATTAAAATGGGCGTTATACCAAAGATTTCCTACTATCGTATCTTTATGCAAACCACACACTGTGTTAATACTTTTTTTGCCAACTCCTCACCCTCCAGGTATTTTTGTAAGTGTGTGCTATTCTAATTTTTTTTACAGCAACATGTAAAAAAAAAAAAACAGCGTAGCACAGTTAAGAAAATACCTGGGGGGACCAATGAGAAACTAATTTGGCTATAAGCTTTCATGTAAAACACAATAGAAAAAGAAAATAGTTTACAAGCAGTCATCCAAGACACAACAACTGGCCCGTATTCACCAGGAACAACAGAGGAAGGAGGAGAATCAAAAATAGGGGAGGATATGGAATATCTGGTTAGTTGCCGCCATGAACAGCTGCCCCCTTTGCCACGAGACCAGAAGAATTGGATGGTGCCCGGCTACCATTAGGGAACATTTTGATCAAAGACTCCATAGAAGAATACTGATCAAAAGGGGGAAAATGCAGAACAGAATTTCCAATTTTAATGGGCTCTAGACTTTTTGGAGCCATGGAGGGTGGATGAACCCCTGAAACTATTGCCCTGAGATCATCTTTAAACCTTAAACTAAAAATATCCCTTGAAGTCATCTTAAAACTGAACAATAGTGTATTAAAAAGGTCTGCCTTGAGCATGCTCTTTTAAGAACTATCTATATGGGATCAAATTGGTAACAGCAACTCAAAAGACAGGAACTTTTGGGGGTGATGAGTTTATGAGGGAAGAAAACCTCAGAAAAGGAGGGTGAGAATGGCTGCACAACTTGAAGAATGTAATCAGTGTATGTGTGTAAACAGTTAAATTGGTGAATGTTTGTTGTGTTTATTCTAAACAAAAACAACAAAATAGAATTTTAAGGAAAAAAATGCCTGTGGGAGGGTGCAGTTGGCTAAATAAATAAATAATGTATAACAGACATTAAATGAGGATTAAATGAGCTAACGAATGTAAAGTGCATAGTGCCTGTATGAACTGAGGGGTTAACCAGAAACCACTTACTGCCGAGTCAGACTCTTGGCAGGCCCGTGTGCACAGAGCAGAAGGCGCTCCACAGGGTTTTCATGGCTGTGACCTTGCAGAAGCAGATTGCCAGATCTTTCTTATAAGGCACCTCTGGGCCGGTTCAGACTACCAGCCTCTCAGGTAGTAGTCAAGCACTTAATCTTTAGGGACTCCAGATTAAGAAGTTAGGGGTCAATAAATTGTGTGTGTGTGTGTAATCGATCTCAGAAAGTCTGTGATTCCATGAAAAAATTTAAATGAGACAATAACTTCTAATTATAACCAGTTTCAGTGTTTTGTACAGCATTACTTTGAGATTTATGAAATAATGAGATAGTTTAAACCTTAGCAATGATAAAATTTCCAGTGAATAGCTAGACTCTTATTTTCTGTATCTGCTATAGATTACATATTAACAGCTGTATAAAGAAATTGTGACATCATCTCTACCATTTATTTTCTAGCATTTCACATTACATTTGTATGTGTGTGTGTGTATTTATCTTTTTTTTTTTTTTTTGCAGTTACAAAAATTATTTACCGGTGGTCTGAGCTTTGAAACGACAGATGATAGTTTAAGAGGGGTGAACTCACAGATGGTGTGGTGATGAGAGGCCCCCAAACAAAACGTTTCAGGGGCTTTGGTTTTGTGACTTACTCTTGTTGAAGAGGTGGATGCGGCCATTAATTAGCATTTCTGGCTGCTGTCTTGACGGCACTGGTGGGACTGCTGTAAAAGGTACCAACTGGGCTCACCTTCTCACGTTAGTAGTCTGGGGAGGGGGGAGCTCTGGTGGCGCAGTGGTTAAGGGCCCAGCTGCTAACCAAAAGGTCAGACGTTCTAATCCACTAGCTGCTCCTTGGAAACCCTATGGGGCAGTTCTACTCTGTCCTGTAGGGTCAGAATCGACTCAATGGCAATGGGTTTGGTTTTGAGTTCAGTTTAATCTAGGAGGGTACGGGATTACTTTACAGAGCATACAGTTGCCACATGATTAGCTTAAAAGGACAATCATAAAGACAGAACTACTGCTAGGGTCTGTATTCTAACCTAGAGTGGTATGTTTTCTCTGGTCATCTGATTGGGACGTGGGTTATTTTTAAGGGCACATGGCCTTCAGCTTGATTGCAGGGTATATATTTATTGGCTGTGTATTACTGATTGTGCAGGCACGATTTTCCCTTTCCCAACCTAAAATGGGAGAGTAGAGAAGCATTCTATTGGTAACTTTTACTTATTTCTAGGATTCCCACATCCCTGTATTCTTTCAATTCCATTTTTTAAGCAAAGTGTGTATGACTTTACCTTCAAGTCCTCATCTCTCCCATCATCAATTCCTTGATTTCCTTCCTAAAAAATGCTGCTTGGCGTACAGGATTATTTCAAGCAGGTTTGAGATGGAGATCTATGTGTGGTCTATGTGTTTGGGAGAGTCACAGGGAAGGTTAATTTCACTGTCTGGCCTTGGGGTAGCCTCAGTCTGGGCCAGCTAAGGACAGTACCAATCATTCCAGGAACTTGTGGCTGAGAAGAGCAGGTGGGGGAGCTTCATGGAGGGTCTTTCTCTGTGGCCCTGACAAAGGCAGGGCAATTTCCAGCGAGAAAACCCTCTATAGACAGGCTGGCAGTGGGGTGGGAATGTGAGGAACTGTGTTAGGAGAGAGAAATAAAATGGGCAAACAGCTTGTCTTGATTTTTTTTTTTTTTTCCAGAATAGATGTGGAGTGGGGGAGTGCAGGTACATATGACAGGGGAATAGGCAGTGCGGGGCTGTCCCTTCAGTGTTAAGAAAGGCTCAGCAGGAGTGAAGTCAGAAGACAGGGTGTCTCCTGTGACTGCCAACAAGGCCCACTGAGAACACTCTGAAGTGGTATTTACCGCCTCCAAGACAGAAAGCGTTAGTGTACCAAATAGAAACAAAGATAAAATGTAAGCAACTCACTTGTAACATAACTGAGGAGGTTCCCCCCCCCCACCCCCAGCTTAATAGAATTAAAATAAGATACGAAAAATGTGGTAAAAATTACAAGGAAGTAGAAAGAAACATGGTTGTGGGAACAAAGGAATTTTCAGTTAGGAGGTTTAAGAACCAATTTTGTAACCTGTGACTACTGTGGAAAAGGATACTTTAATTGGGCCCTGATAGGTTAAGAAGGCATTTCAGGAATGAGGACTAGTGTAAAAAAGAAAAAAGGGGGGTGGGCGGTGGGGGAAGGAAGCATATTTCAGTCCTGAGAGGACATTGTCCAGTGTAAAAAAGAAAAAAGGGGGGTGGGCGGTGGGGGAAGGAAGCATATTTCAGTCCTGAGAGGACATTGTCCTGGGTGAGATGGAAAATGTTTGAGGTTTTTACTTTTTACTGAGCAGGAAAGTCCTACCCATGCATTTTGGTTTTATTCTCAGGAGCCACGCAGAACGTATGGGATCCCTCTTGTGAGTGACCCATCCAGGCCAGGCATCTTCTCCCTCAGGCCCCACAATTAAAGGAACCTGTGTGGCATGATATAGGCGATGGGTTTTTGTTTTTTTACATCTGCTTTCCTTTGTCTCCTAACATTACTTCCTAAAATAAAACACTTGAAAACTTGGTATGATTCCTTCCAGACTTTTCTCCATGCCTGTGACATGGCTTGATTCCCCATCCTGCCTGGCGGCGCTCCTCTCCCACTCCTGTGGTCCGTCTTTGTCTCTCCTAAGCATCCAAGCTGTCCAGAGCTACCTGTAGCCCTCTAGGCCAGGGACAAGGGTGGGACTCCCACCTCCCATGACAGGTCAGCGGTGGCAAACATCTTCTATAAAAAGCTAGAGACAAAATATTTTAGGCTTTGCAGGTCACATGGTCTCTGGTACAACCACTAAAAAGCAGCCGTAGACATGTAAATGAATGAGCTTGGTTATGTTACAATAAAGCTTTATTTATGGACACTGAAACTTGAATTTCACAGAATTTTCATGAGTTATGGAATATTACTCTTCTTTTTTTTTCAACCAATTACAAATGTAAAAACCATTTTTAGCTTGCAAGCTATACAAAAACAGGCGGCCGCAGAGCCTGGCCAGTGGGCCAGAGTTTGCTGCTCCTGTCCCAAGCGGTCCCTCCCCCTGTGAGCTCCCATAAGCTGGTTACTGGTGCCTCACTGCTGTTTATTAATGTGGAAATTTCTGTTGGTAAAATTCTCTAAATCTTCATTTTTAAAATGCTATTGAAATATATTTCCAATACAGTGGTTCCTTCTCAACCCCGAGGTCCCTGATTCTTCCCAAGCCTGTACAAAATGAGAAGACGATGAAGGTGAAACTGAGGCAGAGGGAGTGCAGGCATGTCTGCTGTGTGGAAGCCGGGGATGAGGGTCCACAGAGGACGGGAGGCACGCAGAGGCCACACCCTGGAATGAGCCCTCTGCGCGGTGTTCAGGTCATCTGGGAAGGTTGTGTGTATGCGGAACCCCGGAGGCATTAATGCTGTAATGTTTACGACCCACTTCGGGTTTGGAATAGGAGTCTTGGGTTGTTTTTTTACTAAGCCACATTCACGGCACATTTTTTAACTCCCTGTGGACAAGCAATACTATTAGCAGAGCTGCTCAGCTGTTCCCAATTACTCTTTTGGACATTTCACTGATGCTGGTACCCCAAGAAGTTCTGTGTTTGACAGAAGCTACGGACACTCAGCGTATCCCACTGCTGGCCTCTTGCACCCCCACCCCCACCCTGAAGTGATGACGATCTGATGCTGCTTAGCCCACCACTTGTGTTCTCCCCTGTATTGTTTTTATGAACCAGGTGACCCCTTTGTGCAAACCACTTGTGCAGCAGGGGTGCTGCTGTGTCTTGACACCCTGTAGGACCACATCCAGGAAAGTTAGGGTGACTCAGTTTACAGGGGGTAATTCAGCAACACAGCTACTTCATTCAGTTCTGTTTATATTACTTCATGTCGTGTTTGGTTTCAAAACATAAACAGAGTGTGTTAAGACTGGTTAAAATAATAGTCCCCAGTAATAGGAGACTTTGGAAATATGTAGTCTTTCCATCTTGTAAGTAATCAAAGGATTTAAAAGTAGGTCGCCTTTTATCCTGCCTTGTAGCTTGCAGATTTTTGTTAAGATTTCATTTTGATTGTATGTTGATTAACATACCGTCTTGAAATGAAAAGCTTCCATCTGTTCTAGTTGTTACATTAATTAGAAAATTTCCAAATGGGATCTGTAGATAGTTGGTTTTATTACTTCAAATGACTATGAATTATACAAAGGATTTCTTTTCCAGAACTGCTCTAGAATAGTAATTCCTTATGGTTTTGTTTTGTTTTAATAATGTTTGTGTTTTAGGTGAAAGTTTACACAGCAAATTAGGTTCCCCTTTAACAATTTCTATACAAATTGTTTTGTTCCATTGGTTACAATTTTTACAATGTGTCAGCATCTCATTATTTCCATCCTGTTTCCACTGATCTAGCTTGCTTTCCCTTCCCTGCCTTCTCATCTTTGCTTTTGGGTAAACGTCTGGTCTCATATGGTTGTTTAAGGGAGCACATTACGCCCAGGTGGTATTCTTTATTTATAAGCCAATCTATTATTTGGCTAAAAGGTGACCTGCAGAAATAGCTTCAATTCCTAGTTCAAAGGGTATCTTAAGGCAGTAGTCTCGGAGGTTCCTCTAGTCTCTATCAGTCCAGTAAGTCTGGCCTTTTTTAAGAATTATTGTTCTACACTTTTCTCCCATTCTATCTGGGACCTTCTATTGTGACCCTGGTCAGAACTGTTGGTAGTGGTGGCCAGGCACCATCTAGTTCTTCTGGTCTCAGGTGAGAAGAGGCTGTGGTTCGTGTGGGCTGTTAGTTCTGTGGACCACTTTCTTCTTTGAGCCTTTGATTTCCTTCATTCTCTTTTGCACCATATGAGTAGAGACCGACAGTTATATTTTAGATGGCCACTTTTAAGACCCCAGACGCTACTCACCAAACTAGAATGCACATTATCTTTGTGAACTATGTTATGTCAGTTAAATAAGTTGTCCCCCAAGATTGTTGATCCTTTCCCTTTTCATAGGTTTTTACACTCTGAAAACCCTTGACCACATGCACACCTTTATCAGCCCTCTCGCCCTGGATGGGAGTCCTGTACTTACACACCACATGCACACCTTTATCACAGCCCTCTCGCCCTGGATGGGAGTCCTGTACTTACACACCACATGCACACCTTTATCACAGCCCTCTCGCCCTGGATGGGAGTCCTGTACTTACACACCACATGCACACCTTTATCACAGCCCTCTCGCCCTGGATGGGAGTCCTGTACTTACACACCACATGCACACCTTTATCACAGCCCTCTCGCCCTGGATGGGAGTCCTGTACTTACACACTGCATCACTGATACAAAGGCACCACAGTATTTGGTGATAAAAATCAATTAATAAACATTATTATATATTTAAAACCACCGCTAGTGCTGTGCAAGCTAGATGTGGTTATACAGATTTTTTAAAAGCTAAGGTCTCTCCTTCCCTCCCCTTCGTGGAGGTGCAGATGTGCCCGGCAGCCTGAGGAGGAATTGGTGGTGGGGTGGGGTCTGCCTGGGGGTCGGGGTGTGGGCTGGGGAGGAGGCAGCAGGCACTTTGGGAGATTGGTTTCCTGTTGAGGATAAAGGGAGTCAGGTTTCTCACAACTGGCAAGGTGATTTACAAACAGGGGCTCTGGAAGGCAAGAATGTTCACTGCAGCACTCTTCACAATAGCCAAAAAGTAGAAACCACCCAAATGTCCATCAACAGATGAATAGATAAACAAAATATGGCACATACATATAAGTGGAATATTATGCAACAAAGTTCTGATACATGCTGCAGCATGGATGAACCTCAAAATAAGTCAGTGAAATAAGTGAGACACAAAAGGTCACATTTTATGATTCCATTTATATTGAAATGCCCAGAATAGGCCAGTCCATAGCGACAGAAAGTCCATGAGTGGTTGCCAGGGGCTGAGTGAGGGTGGAATGCAGAATGGCTGCTAATGCGTAAGGGGTTTCCATTTGGGGTAATGAAAATGTGCTGGAATTAGAAAGCAATGATGGTAAATAAACTAAAAACCTCTGAATTGTACACTACATTTTAAAAGGATATGTTTTATATTGTGAATTTTATCTCAATTTTAAAGTCACTGAAGCAGCCAGACCTAATTTCTTTGGAAAATATTAAAATCAAGATGAAGTGCCATGTCTGTGGACACCCAAGGGTAGGTTTAAACCCAGGATTCCAGGATTCCTGTTGATTCAGTGGGACTTGGGATGAGGGGGGTGGCTGCCTCTACTTCTGCCTCAGCTGTGCTAGTCTGACGTGTAACGAAGCTGTTTATCTACAAAGCTCTGTTAAAAATTACATTCCCTGTTGGACTAGCATCCAGCAGCCATTCCAACAGCAAAGTGGATCTCAGGTATAAAAGAGGTTGGATATCGAATTGCCAACATTCTCACAGCTGCTGTTTTTCTATCACAAATACCAGACTTCCTGAGTGTAGACCCTACCATATGGCAAGCAGCTGCATAAACACCCATTTTGAATCACTGCTCCAGGCATTCCTGTAGCTGAGCTTAAGACAGGCTTCCAGTAGAAGGCTAACGGACTCCAGGGGGTGGCAGTGTGCACAGTGAGGGCCAGGCGAGTCCCCTTCCAACTGCCCACTTGCTCAGCTGTGTCACAACCTTCACAGTAACACTGGGAGGAGTGGGTGCTATACTGGCTTTTTTATAGACCAGCAGTGCTTTTGTTGGAAACCCTGGTGGCGTAGTGGTTAAGTGCCATGGCTGCTAACCAAAAGGTCAGCAGTTCAAATCCTCCAGGCGCTCCTTGGAAACTCTATGAGGCAGTTCAACTTGTCCTATAGAGTCGCTATGAGTTGGGATCAACTCAACAGCAACAGGTTTGGTTTGTTGTTGTTAGTGCTCTTGTTGCAAGGGCTCTGGGGTACGCGAACGACCAGAGGCTGAAATCATCTGCCAGCCACCCTGCCTCCAGGAGAGCCCAGCTGAGCACTTTGGGTGATTCAGTCTTCGGTAGCTGTCGAAATGTACAGATCTTATGCCGGGCAACCTCAAACCCACGTTGCACTTAGAGTTATATCATTTTTCACAACTTTCCGTTTTATCCCTCGAAGCCATCTGCACAGTCTGTCACGGAGACCCATCTTTTCTAATGTAATGGTCAGTAATCGTGAACAGGCTGCCATCTTTAGATTATCTATTTGGCTGTTCACCGGGCTTTAATTGCTTTCTTTTTATTCTCAACTGTGCTGTGAATACTTGAGGTTACCAGATGCATGAACTGGGGCAAAGGGAGCAGTATTACAACTTATATAAAAGGATACAACTTCTCACACAAGCCAAAAAGTTCTCCAGAATCACACACTGAACGCCTGGCCTCTCCTACTTTTGGTTTTATTCTGAAAATGAAAATAAGGATTGCACTTTTTAATGTTTTGTGAAAGTAGCTAGCCTAAACCCTCCCTCTGCTCGTAAGGAAAAGGCCTGAGAGGCTGCGCGGCTCCCCCCTCTGTGCTCAGAGCCTGCGTGCCCCCACGTCTCCCAACTCCTGGGCTGCAGCTGCTGTGCCGACTCCAGGCTGTCCGGGCTGGGCGCCACGTGGCCACCGAAGGCAGCCTGGCCCTGCACAGCGCTGCTGGCGCCAACAGCCACGTTCACATGCTGTGCCTTCGCACGCTTCCACAGTTGTTACTCATCTAGGGGGACCTGAGGTTTAAAAATCAACCAGTGCTTTCCACTTAAAACGTTTAGATACACATTTTCTCACACAATTTGTTTTGCTGAATTAGTAGTTCCATTTCTCTTTAAGTACTAGCCCACAGCATTTGGTTTGGAATACTTTTGTATTGGCCGTATTTTGGTGTTTTGTTCCATCGCAGGGTCTCTCTCTCTCAGCGGATGGAAGCGCTGACCTCACACAGGGAATACACTAACCGCTGTCAGGCTGGGGCCTGACAAACAGCGGCATCTTTGTCCCCACAAGACCTCATCTGCCAGGAGCTTACCTCAGTTCCATCTAGCATCCGCGGCCCTTATGAAGGCCTCCCTCCTCTGAACGCCTAGCAGGCTATGTTGACCCTCACAGTTTAGCCCTGGGACCCCTGCCTGCGGGATCCAGACTGGTCATTAGGCTGGAAACGTTTTTAGATGAAGGCGTCCCCAGGTCGTGCAGTGAATAATGTAAACAAGCAGGCATTTCCAAAATTAGGTGCGGGTGGCGGGGGGGTCCTCCCTTATTGTTGCAAGCCTAGGAGTTTGTGAAATTTAACTGTTTCCCTGTTTAGAGCAAATACTTGTGAGATCCCATCCTGAAGATGACTCTTTCCAAAGCATGGGTCTTTGAGACAGCTGCTCCCTGAACCAGGTTACCCACCTATTGCACCTCCATTGGGAGCCAGGCACCATGCTGCGGCTTGCAACGTGAGCTGACCCAGGATGTCCTGCTCCATGCCAGGTGCCAGGGACAGTGTCTCAGGTGGCAGCACGCTGGGCAGGAGCCAGTCTGCCCCACCTGGAAGGTGGGTGGGCCCTGAGGAGCATCCGACAGTCACGTGAAGATGGGCAGGACACGAGCATCCGCTGAGGCTGGGAGAGCCCAGAGGTCGTTACAGAGCCTCCTTCTGAAAGGCTTCGTTAGGTTAAATGCTAAGTTCTGTTTTCAAACATCAGTGAGAAAAAAGGTAACTTGACAGTGGAGACACCTGGCAGCCAGCACCTCAGCCAGTGATCACCACCACCAGTGGTGAGTCAAGTTGATACCATGTGCCCCGACACATCAGAAGGCACCTCACCTTCCTCCAGGGTTCTTTTTCCAACAGCCCACTGCCCAGTTTAATCGTGAAGAGAACATCTGACAAACCCAAACTGAGGAACGTTCTACAAAATACCTGACCAGGACACTTTATAATTGTCAAGGTCATGGAAAACAAGGGGAGACTGAGGGGCTCTCAGACCAGAGGAGACTAAGGAGACAGCACATGAAATGTAGTGTGGGCTCTGGGCAGGGTCCTGAGCACATATGGACACTGGTGTGGGCTCTGGGCACAGTCGGGACACTGGTGGGAGCCAGGAGGAGTCGGAGGAAAGCTAAGCTAACAGCTGTGTGGCGACACTATTGTCCTGGTTTTGAGATGTATGCTGTTGACATCAGGGAGAACTGGGTGACGGGTACTCTATACCATCTCGGCAACTTTTCTGTAAAATTATTCCAAAATAAAGTTAATTAAAAAAAAAAGGTCCAGTGGCTGTTGTAGGGAGACTGGAGGAGATGCGTTGGACAGGTCTAAAGTTGGGTGAAGTCGGGGCGGGGGGCACAGGCCAGGGGATGTGGGGTGGCAGACAGCGTCAACACAGAGCCTTCGAGAGCAGTGCCAAGATGCCCGTGAATGAGATGGCACATATAAAATACCACATACAAAATTCAGAATTTAAAGGAAAACATGAAAAAAACTTCAAAAGTTTTTCCCTTATTTTCAGTCACATCGAACAGTATCTGTCCTGTTCCTCCCCAGCAACCCATGCTCGTTACCCAGGACGTGAGCAGGGCTAAAGGACACAGAACCAAAGCCCCAGGCCGCACAGCTACCACTTCATATCCCTCCTAGCGCAGTTCTCTGTAACCGTTTCTTCTTCCCACGCAGGAAAAATACCCAGATGTCGTACAGCTCCCCGAAGGCGCCGCCTCCAGCTGCCTGGGGATCCAGAATGCCAGCCAGCCAGGGTGAGTCCATGGCAGGCAGGCTCAGGGCAGCCGTGGTGGCACGCCACACCAGGGCTCCGCAGCCCACAACAAGAGTGGCTCCCCTAGCTGACTGACCAATCGCCTCCCTCTTCTCTGACCTCTCCTGCGGCTCCCATGGTGGCCACTGCCCCACCCAAGATGCAGGCTATGTCGAGATCCAGCCACTGAGGCCTCCAGGCCTGGGCAGGAAGGACGGGAGGAAGCAGCCCTTCTGCTCTGGGTGCGGGGCTGGTTGGTGTCTCCTCTCTTCCCCTAGCACAGACAGATAAGAGACGCCGCACACAGTTTGATCTTTTAATCATATTTCAAAATGCACTTAAAAATGTATTTTACCTCTTGCAGATTTGAATTAGTAATTGTTTGGAGGATACAAATAGATGATGAAGGGAAGGTTTTGCCAAAGCTGGATCTTTTAACCAAAATCCCACAGCAAGGTAATCTGAGATTGTACACAGGGCTTGCAGTACAGATGTTCTGCGGTAGCTTCTGAACGTGCTAGATGAAGTCTCCCACTTCTTCCATCTGAGGAGCCCTGGTGGTGCAGTGGTTAAGCCCTCGGCTACTAACCAATGGGTCAGTGGTTCTAAGGTTCTAACCCACCAGCCTCTCTGTGGGAGAAGGATGTGGCCATCTGCTTCTGTAAGGATTACACCCTTGGAAACCCTATGGGGCAGTTCTACTCTGTCCTATAGGGCTGTTATGAGTTGGAATCGACTCGATGGCAGTGGGTTTTTTGGTCTTTCATCTAATTTTAGATGGTAAGAATCAAAAGTTGAAAATCTCATTTTTACATGTTTTTTATCTTTATCAATTAAAAATATTTTTTATCAATAATCACTCAAAAAAGCATGAGGGGGAGGAGATAACCCCTCAAAGGCCCTCTTGGACTGAATGCATGAAAGGAATATTCTCTCTTCACTTCTTGCACAGGGGGATGGGCCCTTCCTTGGCCACTCCCTACCCCTCTTTCTCACTCCCCACCCCACCCCCAGTGCTTCTCCTTCCAAGTGGCCCCTCAGGGGAAGGTGCTGCCTCAAGCCCTTGATGAAGGCTTTTGGTGAGGCCCAACCCCAGGAGTAAAAGATGCTAAATCTAAAAGCCGGTCACTTTGAAGTTTCTTACCTGGTTTGTGTTTTCTTTATAGCCCTGGAGCTGGACAAGAAGAACGTTATAGAAAGTGCCCCTCTCAGCTTCCGCACCCTTCTAGGAGTGCTTGGAATCGAAGCCTCTCTAGAAAGCCTGATAAAATTATTTTTCAACACAAAAGAATGACTAGTTCACAAAAATTGAACACTTATGAAGTAAGACTGTGTACTCGCCAGTTCATAATTTTATTGAATATAAACATTTGCTATTTTCCATTTAGAAATCATACCCTTAAAACATGCTATCTATGCAATATGGCACATATATAGAAACTGTCATGACATGAAAAATAAATACAGCTATTTAAATACAAAATGCCAAATACAAGTGACATGTATAGTGTATTTTTTTTTTTAAATAAGCTTGACATTTTTAATTAGAGTCAGTGGACCAAGAGTGACTGTGCCTCCTTACAGACGCCTGGAGAGGTTTTGTGAGCACGAGCCTGGGAGCTATGGTGTGGGGCACGGGAGCAACATGCTGACCTAGCCTCGTTCTTAAAACATCTCTCCACTTCCCAAGGGGAGACGCTGGGCACTTCAGGCCTTGGGTTGTCCCAGGCAGCCTGGGCTGCACTCACCTCCGTGCTTTCTTCAGCTGGGAGGTGGCAGTTGGGGCATTCACAGCGCCCCTCAGCAGATACCCTGACATTCACTTAGTCTTCACACAAAGTGGCACTGCTAACCTTAACACAACCCAGCGAGGCAGCAGACAGCACTGTGTCCTCCCTCCCCAGCTGTTCCTCCAGAGGGGGCACCTGCTCCCACCTCACAGGGCCTAGGTTTGAATGTGCTGTGATAATTGTGACTGCCCCAGCACCTCCACCACCCATTTAAATGTTGTTAGAACCAGTAAAAATGTACTGTTTGCAAACACAGGAACTTCACAGATGAGGGAGGAACCCTCCAGCTGCAGTCTGAGCAGCACAGCTGGCCAGAGGGTCAGGACCACCCAGCAGGACATGCGCGCCCCAGGAGGGCCGTGCGCCCACACACAGCAAATGGCCTGCAGCAGGGGACAAGGCAGCTCCTTGAGGGGGCAGGTTTCAGTTTCTCTTTTTCCCCAAAAGAGAGGGGATAGGTTTTAATACTGCTCAGTCCTGCTAGGAAGTGGGCCCCTGTGAGGCAGTTGCTTGCACGGACAGCGGGGTGACATCCCCAGCCCTGGTGGGAGGCTGCTGTGAGGACATGGAAGTGGCCCACCCCCAGGCTCAAGGGCACACCCCACCACCTCTGCACAGGGCCTTTCTGCACAGCCTGCAGCAGCCAGGCCACCCTGAGGTGCTCCCGCGGCCCAGGCCTATAACCTGGACAACCTCAGGTTAAAAAAACACAAACGAAACATGGAGCAAAGGCTCATTCAAGTGCAGACATCTACAGCCCTTTCCCTCCATGTCTTATCTGGGTTCTCTAGAAGAGCAAAACCAGTGAAATGTATGTATAGAGAGAGAGAGCTACTTCAAGGAAATGGCTCACAATTGTGGGGGCTGGCAAGTCCCAAATCCATGGATCAGGTGGCAGGCTGGAGACCTCTGCTGTTGGCTTATGGGGTTGCAGGGGCTGGCAAATCCAAAATCTACAGGTCAGGCAGCAGGGTGGAGAGCTGCAGGCTTACGTCCCAAGAACCAGAGGTGAGGCAACAGGGAGAGTGCAAGGTTGAGAGAGAGGGACAGAGAAAGTTTTGCCCGAGTATCTAATTGTATACCGAAGGCAGGCCACACCCCCAAGGAACCTCCCTTTCAACTGGCTGACCACATCACATCATAGAAGGTGACTACATTATATTACATTACAGAAGAGCACCCAGTCCAGTGTCTGCCACACCACTGAGAATCACAGCCTAGCCAAGCTGACACAAAACATTAACCATCACACTCCAGTATCTCCAGAGCTGTGTGTCACCCTGAGCCTGAGCAGGCTGCTCACCTGTCCGGTGGAGTCTGCACACCATGTGTGCACCAGAGCCAGGTGTGATGTGAGACCTGAGGGAGAGAGCAGTGAAAGCATCCACCTCTGAGAGAAGAAGGAAGAAAGAAGTAAATACTAGGACAGAATTGAACAACAAATTCTAGAAGAGCTGGCTTGGTTCAAACAAGTGTAATTCTCAAGTTATCACAAAATTTCCCACAAAAATTTACAAACAGCAAAATATTTTCCTCATTTTTCATATAATCCCATGGTTTCACTAATATATTTTGTTACAATAAGCCTTTGTTAGTCCCTCAAAATGATGATATAATCAATTTGTACACCCAACCATAGAAAAAAAATGACACCAAGACCCCAACAGGGTTTCACAGCAGCTGTGCACACTGGTGACCACCAGCAGGGCCTCTGTGCCACTGCCAGGGGCACTCACCTGCCCACCAGCCCCAGCACAGAAAGAGGCCCACAAAGAAACCAGAGCGGGTAAGTGAAACACATCAGAATGCCCAGAAAGACAAACATGTCAGCAGCCTGCCCCGGATGCCGGCCCAGCCGGCCCCCAGCAGCTCTACCCAGTTACATCTCTGCTCCCACTTCCTACAGCAGCAATTTCAGGTGGGAAAGAATATACCGTTGCCCTCCCTGACATTAAAGAGGGAACTGTTCAGCCAACACGGTGCAACTGCTTGACAGAGGGGTGGCCCTCAGTGAGAGTCGCTGCACTCCCTGCTGGCCCAGGCCGCCAATACGTGACTCCAACCCCAACTCCACAGGGATCCTGAGTCTGGCCCGCTCATGCCGACGCCCCAGCTGGCACACTCGCTCTGCAGCAATGGGTGGCTCGCACTCAAAAAACCACCACGTGACTTGGCTGAAGAGAAGTTCCAGTAGTATCCATGTGTTCTTAAACATCCAGCTCTAAGATGCATGGGATGACTCAAGCTTTCCATGTTAGGCGTATGGTGGCAGGAGACCCAAATCTTGGGTTTCAGTAATAAGGCTTTGTGCATTAGACAACGTGAGCCTGGTTGAGAATGAAGAACTACCCAGAATGTCTTCACGGCGCTTTTGTAGAAGCTTGTTTTAAGAACGTGAAAGGCATTCCTGGGAAACAGCACACTGCAGGACTCACGTCAATACATTCCTTCTCCTGGAAGACATTTCTAGTGCTATTCAATTCCATGTCTGTGAGAGGCAGCCACACTTCAACAAAGGTTAAACAAAAACATTCACAGCCAAAAGTCACCCAACACAACAGAAAACAGCTCTATCATTAGCCTTCACATTCTACGTTTGAGTTCCAAAGACACTGCAGGAGAAAAGTTAGACTTTGTGCAGAACTAGTGTGCAATCCTCATTTCCTGTGAATCTGGGCGGTACAGCAGCGGCATCCTTGGTGCGCACGGCCTTCAAGTAGTAGCTGACAATCTTGCCATCCAGCGTGTACTGGTGAGGAATGCTCTCGTAGGGCTTGAGGTCAAGGTCCAGCACAGACACCGAGAAGGCAAGGCGGGACTTCGATGAAGGGACGACAGCTCTTTGACCAGGGCTGGAAAAACAAAATGAAACATTAAGACTACACATACCCTCCATGCCCTGCACCCCAGCTCACAGGCGCAGCCATGCTGGGCACAGTGCTGTGTCTGCCAGTGGTGGGCACACACTCAGGGAAGCTTTGCCAGCGCCCACTGCAACAAGCCAACAGACTTGGACTTGAATGAGAGATGGAAAGCAGTTATGTAGGATATGTGTTTGATTTCCCCACATCCTGAGCCAGTCACTTTCTTATAAGCCAAGTATACAGAACAAAAAACAAGGAAAATGTAGGTATGGACATTCAACAGCTTGAGATAATGAAAACAGACTTCTCTTCAAGTGCCTTTTCCATGTCTGGGAAGAAACTCGTATCCGTTGACGCTTTCCACTTTCGAAGAGTGAGGTTTGGTTTTGTGTTTTAGTTCTCAAATCATATATCCACAGTGCTTCTGTATTCTGTTTCTTAGGACTTTAGTGCTTTTTTTTAAAGATCAGAATACTCATATGCTTATAACAAAATACTAACAATTACTGACACTTAAAGACACCTCAGAACACTCCTGAATCTTGCACTAAGCTTGCTCTCCTCTCTGAACACACAGAGAACATTCAAATGAGCAGTTAAATAAACAACATAAACTCAGGTTAACCCACAGGAAGTACTCTGGGGTCACAGCATCTCTCTACACTCACCAGCACACTTTTAGATTTAGACAACATTATTAAAAAACAAAAACACCAATTTCAAAAGGTTCTGCCCGGGAGTGGGAAGGGGGTCACTAAGCTTTTGTGTTTCAGTGATGCTGCTCGAAGGCCCAGAATTTCAGTGAGAATGGTCTCTGGCAAATTCTTGCTCCAGAATCCTGTTTATAGGAAAGACAATCGATGGTTCGGTTACTCTCTCCCCAAGAGGAGAGTAACAGTGCTTTTACGAATGGAGGAGTCAGGCTTTCAGCTGGCCCTGGCCCCCTAGAGAGTGAACAGACCTCTGCTGCCCGCTCGCCACCTGCTTGGTCAGGGCCAGTGACCTGCAGCTCCACGCGGTCAACCATGATGTCACCAGCATTCAACAAGAGTTGAGGTTTTTAAAGGCCCCTCAATTTCCTGTGTCAAAACCATGACCTAACAAGATGACATACAGACAGGGGCTGGAGGGGGCTGGCTTCCTGCCCCTCCTGCACATCCGTCTCCTCTCAGGCACTGACCAACTGGGAGGGTAACCAGGGACAAGGCCGCCTGGGAACAGCGACCTGAAGGCAGGCTGAGGAGACCAGGGCTAGCAGCTGGCCACCTGGGCTGGGCTCTGAACAGGAAGGCAAGAGGAGCAGCGGGAGTTGGAGCATAGGACACTGAGGCCGCTTGTGCGTCGCTGTATTTCCAAGCGGTGGAAGGGTTCTCCCAGGGCTGGGGGGGAAATGTAGCTGAAGACCAGACTTCTTTTACCAACAGGGTAGAAAGAGCAAAGTAGACTGGAGACATCTTTGTTTCAGAGGGTGTGATGAGTGTGACTGTTAAAACTGTTAGTGAGTTGCAGATGAACGTTAATGGGTGTAAACGTGGTCTCAGGTTTAGTGTCCGAGGGATCAGTGAGGACACAGATGATGTCTGAGTGTTTGCCCCTGGTCTGTCTCTGGTTTTGCTGTGACGGGGACAGTCTCTTTCTGTAGGGAGGTATAGGATCACAGAACCTTACCACAGGGAGGAAGCAGAGTACTTACCTTGCCCTCTAGGGTCACATTGATCTGAATGCCCAGCCCAGGCTGTCCCAGGCTGCTCCACTGGATGAAGGCAGCACCCAGAAAGCCTTCCTCAAAGGACCCAGGGGCCCTAATCTTCCAGCCCTTTCCTGGGCATCCTGCTTTCAGTGGTGCCTCAAAATGGTACCCAAGTGCCACAGGACCCTTGGTCTGCATGCAGTCCCCGGGGAAGGAGGTTTGCCTGGAGAAGGGCCACCGGAAGCACGGGAGCCCCCGGCTGACTGCACTCAGCCTGGCAGTCCATCTCACACCTCCGGGCTACATCCTCTTCTCTGTGGGTGGCAGGGGAGGGTCTGCGAGGTAGGACTTCTGTCCTCTCCACCTCCTGCTACATCACACCACCTATCTCTAGGCAGGAGGCCATTCCTTCTATCTCTCTCTGTCTCCTTCAACACCAGCCCCAGGTCAGGCTTTGTATGATGTGGTCTCTGAGGTGACCTGAGTCACCGCTGCCCCTCCCTGCAGCCTGCTTGTACATGGGGACCTGAGCCCACAGCCACCACCATGCAGCAGAGGGGCTTCCTCAGGGCAGGTTCCTCCCCGTTCTCGTCTTCTTTAGCACCATCCTCAACTTGGTCATGGGATCCAAAGTCTCTCTAGTCTTAACTTTCCCCAAACCCAATGTGCATGTCCAACTGGCAAAAGTTTTCTAACTCAAAGCTTCTCTGCTCAAGTTTTAAAACATTTTTTAACATTTCAAGATTAAAACTAACTTAAGCCAGCATCCACAGCCTGGAAATACCTCCCTGGTCCCTTCTTTGTGTGCTGCAGAGCCCTGCTGACAGCAGCTCGGGCCCTTTCCTGCCTATCTCACCTCTGATGACTTGGGACAGTTCTCATGATAATGTGTTAAGTGGCAAAAACATGATACAAAATTATATATAAATAAGCAAATAGCACATCACAATTTAACCACTTCCTTCTTTTTGGACATTTAGCCTGTTTTCAAATTTTTCAAATAAAAACTGCTCATCAAGGAACTGCCAGCATACGGCCTGGAAGTCCACACCCAGGGCTGGGTACGCTCTTGGGTCTCATCCCCTTCACACTCAGGGGCTGGGGGGGGCAGGTGCAGTGAGGACTCGAGACCTGCACGGAGGGTGCCAGGACTGCAGGTACCTGGAGCAGTGTCACGCCCTCTTCCTGGGCTCTTTTAGATCCCACCTCCTAGCCTCTGCCTGACCTTTTTGCAACCTCATCTGAGCTCCCTTTCTATCTGCTTCTGATTCAGGAAGGGTGGTGGAAACGTCTCACCTAACAACACTAACTCAATTCAGCTTTAGATCTTTAGAGGATATGACAGGAGCTTTCAATGAGAATGAACAACTTTTTTATAAGTTAGTTCTGCCCTATCAGTCTTGCAGTATCTCCTGTCAGAAAGTGGACCATTTTGGGCCTGCCAGGGAACAGAGCCTCCCGGAAACTGCTGAGTTCAAAAGCATTAGGAAAACGAATGGCCGGCAGCCAGCAACAAAGGTCATCTTGACCCAGGAAAACATGCAAGATGAGTCACTGGGAAAAACACAAAGCATTTAATAAATACTCTGTGTGGAATCTGGCACCTCTGGGTTCCTAGGTGGTACAAATGGTTACTGTGCCTGGCTGTTGCTAACCAAAAGGTTGGAGGTTTGAGTCTGCCCAAACGTGCCTCCAAAGAAAGGACTGGCGATTTACTTCTGAGAAATCAGCCACTGAAAACCCAGCTGTAGCACGGTTCTCCTCAGACACACTGGGTCACCACCGATCGACTCAGTGGCAACTGGTTGGCTGGCTGGTTGAAGGTCAGAAAATAATTTAAACAAGATAATACAAAGATGCCATTTAATTTCCCTGAGGAGATGATCAGGTTCATCCTTAATTCCAAAACAGGGGCGGAGTGGGGAGCTGGACAGCAATGACGAAGTTCAGGCTAAAAGGGGGTGCTGGACAGCAAGGACGATGTTCAGGCTAAAAGGGGGAGCCGGACAGCAACGACGAAGTTCAGGCTAAAAGGGGGTGCTGGACAGCAAGGACGATGTTCAGGCTAAAAGGGGGAGCTGGACAGCAATGACGATGTTCAGGCTAAAAGGGGGTGCTGGACAGCAAGGATGAAGTTCAGGCTAAAAGGGGGTGCTGGACAGCAATGACAAAGTTCAGGCTAAAAGGGGCTACTGGACAGCAAGGACGATGTTCAGGCTAAAAGGGGGTGCTGGACAGCAAGGACGATGTTCAGGCTAAAAGGGGGAGCCGGACAGCAATGACGATGTTCAGGCTAAAAGGGGGTGCTGGAGAGCAATGATGAAGTTCAGGCTAAAAGGGGGTGCTGGACAGCAAGGACGATGTTCAGGCTAAAAGGGGGTGCTGGAGAGCAATGACGACATTCAGGCTAAAAGGGGGTGCTGGACAGCAAGGACGATGTTCAGGCTAAAAGGGGGAGCCGGACAGCAATGACGATGTTCAGGCTAAAAGGGGGAGCTTCTACAGACACCGTCCATTCTGCAGAAGAGGAAGCAGGAAGACGTATTGTCTTAAAAGCCTCAGAGTGACTGAGATGATATCAATATCGAAAAGTCATGCTAACCCGGAAGAAAACCGTGAAGCAAGGCTCAGGGGCCCCACGGCTTTACAGACATCATCGAGCCTGGACGGGGGACTTGGGGCTTTCTTGAGAGAAAGGCGTTTGCACCACAGTATCCAAACAGCTTCTAAACCCTTGGGCTATTTCCTTAGACAATGATGGTAAATTTTCAATTTAACGATCCCTTTTAGTTTTTTTTTAGTTATCCTCCATCAGTGGCTTTGGGACTGTATTACAAGTTAACTGAGAACATCTGTTAGACCCAAGCTGGCCAGCGCCCCAAGACCATGTGCTCACGGGGTGCCCCTCCTGAGCAGTGAGACCCTGCTGCCATCCTTACCTTTCATCCTGCAGACAAGGGGAGAGGGTGATCATGATGGAGCAGTCCTTGGCAGTCATGGCCACACGGTACTGCTGCACCTGCAGAGAAGGGAGATGTCAGCAGCAGGCCGCACACCCCACCACCACCAATGTGGGACCCCACAAAACGTCGTCTCCGGCCTTCACACCTGTCAAGGCCGAGACCTGGTTTAGCTACAGAACCTGGGATGGGGTAGTTACGAGTGCAGTCAACATCAAGCAAGGAAGGTCCTGGGGCAAGAAGACCCTGCACATGTGCCCTGGCCCCAGAGCACCAACCAGCACAGCCCCAGAAAAGGCATGTGGATTTCCAAGCTCACACAGCAAGGAGCTACCGTCTGCCTTTGGAAGAAAACCAGGGCTTCTCAGATGCAGCAAAGCCATGCCAGTCAGCCAGCTGGCATGCTGGCCACACCAACAGCACTGAACGAGTGTCACTCCACACCTTCCAGAAGGAGGCTCAGTCAGGCACTGCCCAACCAACGAGATGTCACAGACCACCTCAGTGTCCATCAGAAGAAGCCTCCTCAGTACACGAGGTCACACCCACGTGTGGCATATTGTAAAAATGCCACCATTCCCCACACTGTGCGCATGTTAACTCACTCCTCAGGCACCAAGCACTTTACAGACAAGGAGATAAAGAGAGACGGCAGGGCTGGGACCCACACACCAGCAGTCTGCTCCAAAGCCGTGCCCCATACGCCAAGCTGCAAGCCCCGAGGCCCCTGCTCACGTGAGCCTGCGTGTGCAGATGCAGACACATGCGGCTCTGCCGAGACGGTCGCCCAGCCCCCCTTTTTTCTCTGGACGTTCATGTATCATTTGAATTTTGTTTAGGTTGAATAACGTTCACTTTTTCAAAAATAAACTAGTCATCTATAAACGCATTAGGCTTTAAACGTTAACTACTGGCCTCCACATTTGAACTGAGGACAAGTCGTAGCCTCTCATCTCCCTTTTACTCATTCTCCTCAGTTTCATACAACCAGGAGGATCTGTCCTTAGGAAACATATCCAAACTGTACCTTCAAAAGCTCAGGACATTATAGGAAGAAGTGGGGAAAACCCAAAGAGTGGGCTTTTCTCAGGCCCGCTGACTGGTTCTACCTGTCCTTTTTTCTGGGCCTGGAATAGCCTTTTATAATAGGAAGGAATCAGCAAGTCCTGTGCTTACGCTCTATTCAGTAATGTCAGAAATCAGTTATTTCACATAATACACAAATAAATCCAGTTCAAAAGGATTTGTTTTTAAAATCAAAAAACAAAGTATAGGAGAATATTTATTATATTATGTCCTTAACATAGGGTGACCTTCTGTAAGCAAGACACAAAACCCAGAAGCCATCAAAGACTAACAGATCTGTATACCTAAAAACTAAAACGCTTGGACATGATACAGTCATAATTCAAAGGCAAAAGACTAGGAAAAAATATCTGAAACACATAACAGGATCAGCATCAAGAATCTATAGAGTGTTAAAAATCGACATAAAGAAAAACTACTATCTTAGTTATCTAGTGGTGCTATAACAGAAATACCTCAAGTGGATGGCTTTAACAAATTTATTCTCTCAGTCTAGGAGGCTACAAGTCCAAATTCGGGGTGCCAGCTCCAGGGAAAGTCCTCTCTCTGGGGCCTTTGGGGAAAGATCCTTGTTATCAATCTTACCCAGTTGAGGAGCACAGGGACCCCGGGTCCAAAGGATGCGCTATTCTCTTGGCTCTTGTTGCTGGTGGTATGAGGTCCCCATGTCTCTCTACTCACTTCTCTTTTATATCTCGAAAGAGACTTACTTAAGACACAACCTAATCTTGTAGATTGAGTCCTGCCTCGTTAACATAACTGCCTCTAATCCCAGCTCACCAACATTATAGAGGTAGGATTTACAACACACAGGAAAATCGCATCGGATGACAAAGTGGTGAACAAGCACACAATACTGGGAATCATGGCCTAGCCAAGTTGACACATATTTTTGGGGGACACAATTCAATCCATGACAACTACCCAAAAAGAAACGGACCAAATAAACTGACCAAAAAATATAATCAAAAATATGTGAGAAGATGCTCAATCTCACTAACAACCAAGGAAATACAAATTACAACAATGAAATATTTTTTGCCAATTGTTGCTGTTGTTAGGTGCCATTGAGTCAATTTCAACTCATAGTGAACCCTTGTGACAGAGCAGAAGTGCCCCATATAATTTTCTAGGCTGTAATCTTTATGGGCCAGCTCTATCTCCCTCAGAGCCACTGGGTGGGTTCAAACTGCCAACATTTTAGTTAGCAGATAAGCTCTTAACCACTGTGCCACCAAGCCTCCATTATTCACTAATTAAATGGGCAAAAAAATTAAAAATATATATACATACATACACATACACATCAAATATAAAATGAATGGGCTAGACTCTTTCACTTCTAGTATGATAGACTAGGTAACTGGGGCCAACCCAAACACTGAGGTCTAGAAAAACTAGACAAATACCGAAAACATCTGCTTGAAGGCAGAGCTAACAAGACTGAGAAGAACTGCTGGAGCAGGGAGAGCATAAAGGTATTTGCAGTTGTTTTTCCCAGGGGACTGGGGTGCCAATTCGGAAGGGTCAGCTAAAAGGCACTTTTACCTGACCTCCAGGGCTCCAAGGACAATTACCCTATTGAGCCCCCTCTTTGAGTAAGCACCCAAAATGCTGCACCTTAAGATTAATGGTGAACCAGATGTCAACAGGCCCGTTAGGAACTTCAGCTTCACTTCAAAGAAAACAATTGCCAAAATTGGATTAAGATGACCCCAGCTTGCTAGTGCTTCCCAGGCCCCTGACAGAAACAAATCTAAAATTCTCTACTTCTAAAATAATGGCTCAAATACAATTTCTGGCATACAATCAAAAATATCCAGGCACAGGAAAACAAGAGAACATAAATGAAAATTAAAAAAGATAACAGAAACAGTCTCACATGGGCTCCAGATATTGGAGGTACCAGACACACATGCTACTCTGCTCAATGAAGGAAAGACAAAAATTGAGAACTTCAGAGGAGAACTGGAAACCATAAAAATGAACCATTTTGAAATCCTAGAACTAAAAAATACAAAAATCAAAATTAAGAATTCAACTGATAATTTTAACAACAGATTAGAAAATATCCAGAATAAAACATGCAAAGTAAAACAGCTGGAAAATTTCAAGGGAAGTGTATGAGATATAAAAGATAATGTGTCTAACATACATGTAATTGGAGTCCCAGGAGAAAAAGGGACTGGGCAAAAACAAAATGTGAAAAAGGCTAAGAATTTTCCAGAACTGGAGAAAGACATCAAGCCACAGATTCAAGAAAGCCTTCAAATTCTAAGCAGGAAAAATATGACTACAAAAAAATTACTTGTACATATCACTAAGGAAAAACTAAGAATTTGTCACCAGCAGAACTAACCACAGGAAATATTAAAGGGTGTTCTTCAGACAAAAAAAAATGATTCCAGATACAGGCTCAGAGATCCGGAGTGGAATGAAGAACAATGCAAGGGATAAATACCTTGGTAAATCTAAATCAATAATGTATAAAATAATAAAGTTTAAAGTAATAGAATATACAGCAACAATAGCCATGTAAGTCAGAAGCAGTAGTAAATACATTCTAAGAGCCCTGCGTTGTCCAAGAACGGGGTAAAAATACTACATAATATTAGACTTTAACAAGTCAATTGCTTGCTGTAAAGCTAAGATAACCACTTCACAGAAAAGTATAAGACTATATCTTCCAAGCTAACAGAGTAGGGAAATTGAAAGATAAAAAATAATCAACCCAAAAGATTGTAAGAGGGGAGAAAAAAGAACCCTAAAACAGGTGAGAAAAATTAAAAGATTTAAACCTAAGTGTAAGTCCAATAAAACAGAGACAAAATGTCAGAATGGCTAAAACACAAAACCCAAGTATATGCCACAGTTTAAGTACAAAGACACAAAAAAGTTGAAAATAAAAGAATGGAAAAAATATACGGTACAACTGGACTATAAGAAAATGATACTGGTGAGGAGTGAGCTTCCTGGATCAAGCAGACACGAGACTATGTGGGCAGCTCCCGTCTGGAGGGGAGATGTGAAGGCTGAGGGGGACAGAAGCCGGCTGAATGGACACGGAAACACAGGGTGGAGAGAAGGAGTGTGCCGTCTCATTAGGGGGAGAGCAGCCAGGAGTACATAGCAAGGTGTATATAAGGTTTCATATGAGAGACTGAATTGATTTGTAAACTTTCACTTAAAGCACAATAAAAATTTTAAATATATATATATATGGTACAACTATTACTTGGCAAAGTACAGGGTCAGTGGAAAAAAGGAAGACCCTCAACGAGATGGACTGACACAGTGGCTGCAAAGATGAGCTCAAACACAACGACTGTAACGGTGGCACAGGACCGGGCAGTGTTTTGTTCTGTTGTGCTAAGGGTCGCTATGAGTCGGAACCAACTCAACCGCACCTAACAACAACAGCACAGCTATTAACCAAAAGAATCCATCAAAAATAGACAAATCAATTTTATTTCTAAGAATCTATCTTACAGAAATGCTCATGGATACAAGGATAAACTCTTCTCATCACCTACCCCTAAAACAGCCAAAGCTAATTTTAATCAGGGAGCAACTGGGAAGGCAGAGCTGCCCTGCAGGTAAATACCAATATTAGCACCGCTTTTAGGAATAAGCCTCAGGGTACAGGGTCTAAACCTCACATTCCTGCCTCACACCAAGGACCCCAAGTAGGAGCTACAGTGATTTCAGGTCACCTAGCTATTTGCAGATAACATGATCTTATATAGAGAGAATCCTAAACACTATTAAAACTAGTAAACGAGTTTAGCAAGACTGAAGATACACAATACACAAAAATTAATTGTATTTCTATACACTTACAATGAACATTCCAAAAATGAAATTAAGAAAACAATTTCACCTATAAAAAAATATAGCATCAAAAAGAATAAAATATTCAGAAGTAAATTTACTGAAAGTGTAAAGCTTATACTCTGAATATTATAAAACATTGTTGGAACAAATTAAAGACCTAAATAAATGGAAAAACATTCCATGTTCATTTATTGTATGACGTAATATTGCAAAGATGGTAATACTTCCCAAATTGATCTACAGATTCAGTGTAATCTCTATCAGAATCCTAGCTAGTTTCTTTGAAGAAATAGCCGAGTTGATTCTAAAATCTATATGGAATCGCAAGGGATCAAGAACAGTCAAAGCCTTTAAGAAGAGCAAGTTGGAAAACTCACATTTCCTGATTTCAAAACTTACTAAAAATCTACAGTTATTAGGACTGTGCAATACTGGCATAAGTAGAGGTATATAAACCAGTGGAATAGAACTGAAAAATAAACCCATACATCTATGGCCAACTGATTTTCTACAAGGGTGCCAACGGGGAAAGAAAAGTGTGGGACAGAGAACTTGGTTTGGCCTTTATCTCTGACTTCTGAAAATAGCTCTTGGAGTAGCCCGAACAATTAAGGTGCCTTTTGCAGTGGTTAAGAGCTCAGGCTGCTAACTAAAAGGTCAGCAGTTCAAATCCACCAGCGGCTCCTTGGAAACCCTATAGGGCAGTTCAGCTCTGTCCTATAGGGTCATTATGAGTCAGAATCAACTCAACAGCAACAGGTTTGTTTTCCAAAATAGCCAGGCAAGTAGGGGCTACACAGGCCCCGCACCTGGTGAACTAACCTCAGGAAGGGAGGAGGGCACGGACAGGGGAGGGGATGCATATTCACTGGTTGGATAATTTATAAACTATGCATTAGGGCCCCGTCATGCACATTCATTGAGGTCTCAACGACTAAGGGACCCTGGACCTTAGAGCTGTCTTTCAGGGCTTGCTGGATTTGGTGAGAACACCCATGAATGGGTGAGGGTGGTACATCCCTGGAAACAACAGAGGCCTTGTGCCAGGAACTCTCCCAGACCTTGCCTGATGTTTCTCTTCATTTGCATCCCTTCTGGTTATAATAAATGAGTAAATGTTAAGTACTGATGACAGTTCTCATGAATTTTGTGAGCCATTATAGAGAATTAACAAACCCATGGGGGTAGTGAGCCAGCAGGGGCTGGCAAAGCACAGTTGATTTGTGAAGACCCAGCTCTGGGTGGCTGGGTGATAGAAAAAGGCTGCACAGGCAGATGATAAAGAAGGATAGAGTCTTTCTAGCTTGTGACCTGGTTCCAGGGGGCCAGACAGAGAGGGACTGGCAGGTCTAAAGTGCAAGGAGTTGTGCAGACTTCTGAGCCTATAGCTGGCACTCAATGACATGGCCCCGAGTGGCCAGGGATGTTTTGACCTAACTCTAGATGGTTAGGGTGAGAGAGAGACTGACACAAAAGAAGTGGCTGGGGATGAGGAATGGAGACGTAGGAAGGTGAAGCCTAGGTCCACTTCCAGATGGGAACTGGAATCATGGTAATCCTTGCCAAGCAGTTAATGATAAAGTAGGGTTTGACCATCTTGCCACTTGAGTACAGGTAGTTCCCAACTTACAATGTATTTGAGTTATGATGAACCACACAAACAACCACCCTTACTGTTAATAATATGTACTGTACAATGTTATAGTACAAAATTTGCTGATGTTATCATTCTCGGATGTTCACTCACAGATGTTCAATTTTACGATTTACCACCCAAAACACTGCCATATTTATAAAGGTGCTCATAATAAAAGGCAGTAATAACGAAAACTAAAAAAAAAAAAAAGGTTTTCGCCTTATGTCACGAGTCGACTTACGACGGAGTTGTCAGAACAGACCCTGTTGTAAGTCAGGGACTATCTGTAGTGCAGTTAGCAACAAGTCTTTTCAACAAAGGGGGCTGGGACAAGTGGATATCCACATTCAAAAGGTTGAAGTTAGACCCCTACCTCACATCATATATAAAAATTGACTCAAAGTGAATCAAAGACCTAAATGCTAGTCCAAAAGCTATATAAAACCCTTAGAAGAAAACGGATGTAAATCTTCATGACTTGGATTTGACAATTAATTCTTTAGATAAGACACCAAAAGAATAAGCAATGAATAAAAAAATAAATTAAACTTGATCAAAATTAAAAATTTTTATATTTCAAAGAACACCATCAAAAAGTTAAAACACAACCCACAGAACGTGAGAAGTTTTGCAAATCATATATCCAATAAAACCAAAAAACCAAACCAAATCCTCTGCCGTGGAGTCAATTCCAACTCATAACTACCCTACAGGACAGAGTAGAGCTGCCCCATAGTTTCCAAGCAACACCTGGCGGATTCGAACTGCCAACCTCTTGGTTAGCTGCCGTAGAACTTAACCACTATGCCACCAGGGATTCCTATACCTGATAAGGATCTGTATTTAGAATATATAAAGAACACTTACAACTCAATAATAAAAAGACAAGCAGCCCAATTAAAAAGCAGGCAAAGGACCTGAATAGACATTTCTCCCAAGAAGATATACAAACCGCCAATATGCACATGAAGAGATGTTCCTCTGGGGTGGGAGGGGGGTGGGGAGTGACACAGGTATTTACTCCTAAATCAATGCACCCAAGTTGTAAACAACACTTGATGGATCCTGTTGCCTTATTCTGATCCCGAGGACTCCTGGGAGCTTGTGGGTCTTCCACCAACTTAAGAACAGCTCAGTCCTGGGCACCTCAGCTAACTCCCCTAAGGTTGGAAGGCTCATCTGTAGAGTCTACAAGACATCCTCAATCCACATTCTCAAAAAACTGACAGCTGCAGAAAAGGGAGAAGATAGGCCTTTGGCCAGAGAAAGCAGACAGGTTACAGACCCATTGTCAGGCCCAAGACAGGGGCACTCAGGGGCTGCTGGGCAGCGCAGCACACATACGGGGAGAAGGAGTTTCTCTTTGTTTTGCTACTGCCTTTTTTTATTTACCTAGCTCCTTCTAGCACAGGGATTCTTAGCTGTTTTAGTGTCTGGTGAAGCCTCTGGCAATCTAGTAAAGCCTTAGGGACACCCCTGTGAATAACATTTTAAACACATAAGATACAATGTCAAATTACTATGTCAAATACCAAAATATTTTTTAAAAAACAAATTTATTGTCAGCAGCACACGACAATGAACAGAATGATGCCGCGGGAGGTCTGCAGCCACACGGTGTGGCGTGAGAGCGTGGACTGCTACCGCAGGAAGGCTCCAGTACTACTGACCCTACCGTTGCCTACATTCGGAACAGAAGAAGTGCTAAATTCCTGCTGGGTTTTCTAAAGGCACAGGTGTAATTTTTTTTCCTACCCAAGTTCACAGTGCCCATGAAATTCCTCCACAGAGCCAGAAAGAACAGGGCTTCCTAAGAAATTCTCCGAAGTCCTGGGGGCAGGAAGCCACTCCCACTCAGCCAGGAGTAAGGCAGGAAGCACAGGCTGGGGGCTCCAGGCCACCCTGAGTAAGGCTGTCAGGAAAGGGACAGTTGATGCCGACTCCCATTCTGAGGCTGCTTAAAAGGACGTGGGGAATCAGCAGGCCCGAGGGCCTGGCCCCATGACAACAGGGGCTGGGCACTGGAGCTCTGCTTCACACCCGGATGGCCACGGGGTGCTCACTCAGTGAAATTCTATTTAAAAGTCAAGGTGGTGTATTATCACCTGGACCTAGGAAAACTTGCCCATATCATTTAGGGGAAACTTCAGCTACTCTTTTTTTTTTTTTTTAAGAGACACTTTTTTTAGAGCAATTTTAGGTTTATAAAAAAACTGTGCAGAAAGTAGACGGCTCTCATTTGGCCCCTCCCTCCCTTCTGCACACAGTTCCCCTATTGCTGGTGTCTATGCACTGGTGTGGAAACCCTGGTAGTGTAGTCAGTAGTTAAGTGCTAGGGCTGCTAACCAAGAGGTCGGCAGTTCAAATCTGCCAGACGTTCCTTGGAAACTCTATGGGGCAGTTCTACTCTGTCCTGTAGGGTCACTATGAGTCGGAATCGACTCGACAGCAGTTGGTGGGATGCACTCATTGTGGTGCCATCGTTACAACCGATTAGCCAATACTGACAGACGATCCTAACTCAAGTCCATAGTTGACTTTAGGGTTGACGCTTCATGTTGTACACTCTATGGGTCTGATGTATGCACATGTCCACCGGCATCATACTGAATAGCTTCACTGCCCTAAAAATGCCCTGTGCTCCACAACCCAGCCCCCCTCCTCTCACCCTGAACCCCTGGCAACCGCCCATCTTTTCACTGTCTCTACAGTTTTGCCTTTTCCAGATGTCATGTGGTTGGAAGAATACAGTATATAGCTTTTTCAGACTTAGTCACTCTCTTTGTGTGTCCCCAATTTTTCTGCTTTAACAGTTAGGAGTAGGCAATGAGAACCATTTCTAGGGAACAAAACCCCAAGGTTTGTGTTAGGAGTTTAAGGCGCCCAGTCTGGTCCAGGAGTGGCACCAGCCCTACCTTTGTTAACGCATAAGCCAGCGTCCCGTCATCTTCAGTAGAAAGATCAAGCAACTTCTGATAAAACGATTCATTGTAAGGCCCATCTATTTGTAATGTTTTTCTGAAGAGGAAAAGCACCAAAAAAAAAAAAGATAACAAAGATGCCTGAAAATTGTTTCCTAAACTGTTAACAAGTTTAATTTAAAACTCACACATTTAGTTTTAAAGAACATCTAACGTATTCAAAGAGCCCTGGTGGTGCAGTGGTTAAGCACTTGGCTGCTAACCGAAAGGTCAGTAGTTCAAACACATCAGCTGCTCTGTGAGAGAAAAATGTGGCAGTCTGGTTCTGTAAAGATTACAGCCTAGGAAACACTATGGGGAAGTTCTCTGTCATATAGGGTCACTATGAGTCTGAATCAATTCGACAGCACACAACAACAAGGATGTATCCATCTCTTCCTAGAAGTAAAATTTGTTCTGGTAAAGCATCAAAGTTTTAAATAGAACTAGCAAAACCAGAACTTTGGGGGGCCTAGAAGTTGAGCTTTCTCCTGTTTATGACTAAGGGCACCTGGGGTTAGAGGTGTCCACTAGCGCAGGCAGGGGTCTAGGAGAGATGTCCAGGCCAGGAGACTGAACCCTAGCACCTGCCACCCCTCAGTGACCCCCAATTCAAGACAGGCCCAGGGACCAGAGGCTCAGCTCATGAGGGGCTCCGCTCTCCCTAGAGACCCACCAACTGAGAGTTCAACCTCAGAGCCCTCAGCCAAGGAAGCAATTCTCGTTTGTGGAGCAACACTGCCCTCTACAGGCAGGTGGAGATACCAAGGGAGGGACAGACCAGCCCAATTTTGGAAATGTCAAGTTCACAGAATGTGCTTTGTTTTCTAGAAATGGATAAATAACAACTAACGTGGTGGTGACCCCTGGTCCTCCTTCACAATGCCCAGGCCCAGATCTAAGGAGCAGGGTGCCTAAGGGGAAGGGCGTATCCTCATCAGAGGGAGGTGTCCTGGGACATGCTGTCAGTTTCCCCCCTGCAGCCCCACCCTCAGAGCAGCTTGGGTCGCGCAAGGCACCCCGGACCATGACTTACCTCTGCTCAGGGAAGTCCTGTAGGTACCGCTCCACCCGGCTGTACAGAGGGTAGAGGCCCTCGATGTCCAGCATGTCCAACATCTGCACCTGGAGGGTTTTGTACAGAAGACAGCCCTTCGGTAACCCTGAGTGCTCCGGGGGGGTTTTTCCTACCAAGAACATCAGGGGAAAACGAGAGCAGATTTATTATCAAAGAGAACAGGCTGAAGATGAGCTCCAAGGGCTCAGGCCCCAACTTGTCCACAGGCTCAGCATTGGATGCCCCAGATAGGCAAGGGAGCCAGCCTCACAGTGACAGGAGAGCACAGCCATCCTTCCAGGACCACCACAGGGGTCATCTGAGCACCCCGAGTGCTTCGGCGAGGTGCCCGCCTAAGTGTGGACGGACAGACGGGGCTGTGTAAAATGAAAGGCCAGAAGCCCAATCCACCCCCAGTGGGCCTGTCCTGCTCAGGCCATCCTTGACATTTCACCGCACTAGCCCCAAAGTCACTTATGATTTACGTTTAGAAGGAGATGATCCTCAGACTACAGAGACCAACACACAGAATTCTACAATGACACCCCCAAATCTGCAAATACCACTGCCACAGGACAACGTCCGTACAGCATACCTGCTGAGTCCAGAGCACAAAGCCATGCTGGGAGGTGGCGCTGGGTGCCGGGCTGGCGCAGGCACGAGTCACAGCCCAGTAACACTGTGGTGGAAGTCAGGGCCCCCAGCGTTAATCCTGTACTGAGGCCCTGTTCTTGTACCGACAAATATGGAAACTAACGTGACTCAACAAGCAGGTCTTACATTCCTAATACGTACAAGGCACTGTATAAAGCTTTGAGGGAGCTAACCATCTCCTGTGAAGAAACACACAACTGCAGACAACAGTGGGTAAGTGTGCAAGGGAAACCACCACAGCCGTCCGAGCTACTGTGCTCTCAGACAGTCCTGGCTGGACAGGCCCTGCTCCAGGACCCCTGAGCCCTCCACTGCGGGGTATGCTCAGGCACTCAAGTGCCAGAGCAAAAGGGGAGCAAGAGCCGAGTCCAGCAACGGGGGAAGTGTGAAAACCGCAGGACAGCCACACAGTGGAGTACTTCATGATCAACACGAGTTGAAAAAAAAGACATTTACAATAGAGATACAGATCTATGCTAATTAAGTGGAAAAGGTCAGTTACAAAATACCACACAGTGACCTTGCTGTTTCACACACTGCCTGCCCTGTGGGCGTGCTCGTCCAGTGTTCCTGCACAGCTAAGGTGCCGTCCACCAGGGGGCGCAGTGCTCACTCACCTGGGTGGTGGGAGCCTAGGGCTTCCTGAGTGTGCGTGTGTGGTGCATGCCCATGGAAAGAAGTACCTCCCCAAGACCTCCGGAGCAACCAGGGTTTCCAGATTATGGGTACCATCTTATCAAATTTTTTGGATATGATCATGCATCACTTTTGTAACAAGGGAAAAAAAATTAATTTGTGTTAAGAAAAATCAGCATGGGTATGGGCACAGACAAGGGGCAAGCCACACATCTGCGGGGGGCACCCTAGAAGGCCAGATGCCACCTCCCCAAGGAATGCCACGGGCAGGCGTGGCCGTAGGGGGCAGGCTGGTCACTGTTGAGTCCCAGGAGCCGGCTGCTTCTTCCGCCTCACACCATGTTCTCAGACCACAGGCATCTTTAACACAAAAACTAAACAACCAGAGTCTTCCTAGTTGGCTCAAAAAAGTAAGTTAATGACTATGGCTCTCACATTCCAAATGTTAATAAAGTTGTGGTGTCTACTGGCAGATGACAAAAAGAACAAAGAACCAACAATTATTAAAAGGAAAAACTCAAACCAGCCCACCGACCCATCCAGCTACTGAACTAGGTATCATTCCTGACACCACACTGCACCCAGAACCCGTACCACCAAGTGACAACTGCTCCATTGGGAGAAGCACCACGCACAGCACCCGCCCTCTGGCCACCTGAAAGGGCAGAGTCCCAGCGGCCTGAGCTCCTGGCATGGCCTGCTCCTGTCTATGAGTCATACACAGGCCCTTCGGGTATAGGTCTGAGGCCCCCATATCATCACTGAAGACCACTGCCCGGGGCAGGCTCACTGCCAGCTCAGATCCCAGCCTTTAGAAACTTTCTAGCTGTGGGACAATTTCCTTCATTTGAAAAACGGTGTTAATGAAAAACTATCCTCAGGGTTGCGATGAGGATGCAATACAGTTGGAAATACTCTAAATCACAAAGACGATGCACAGATACGTGGGATAATACATATCCCGAAGGTGTCCTGCAACTTACAAACCCAGATCAAGGACAGGAAGGGGAAGCCTCCCAATGTGGGTACGAGAGGCAACAAGGCTGCTCTAAAGAAAACCTGTCAGACCAGGGGCAGCGCCCATGGGGACTTACCAGGGCTTCAGGTCAGCGCCCCCATCCCAGGCCGTGTGTGCAACTCTGCTCCCACGGCCCCACCCCAATACCACCTACCGGGAATGGGGCCTACCTTGACAGCGCAGCTGCCTGCTGAAGGGGCTGGCTTCACAGGCTCGAGGACCCTGTGTGTTGGGCACAGCTCTCCAGGTGCCCAGCCGGCTCTTGTCAGTGCTAGTCAGTAGCACCCGTGTGAGGACGTGTACCAGCTCCCGGATGACAGCCCTCGTGCAGTGTGGCCCACTGGCCAGGCCATTGGAAGGGAAGAAGAAAGGCTTCAGGTGGTACGCAAGCTCACTCCAGTCAGCCACCGAGTCCCGTGCTTCCTTGCCACCATAGATTAATTCACCGTTCTTCAGGTGGGGGAAAAGAGACAGGGAAATGTCAGCCCCAGCAGGCACCGAGACAGACACCTTCATACCAGTGCCACAGGGGTGACCCACAGCACCTGGCATTCTCAGTAGGCCCTGTACGTAGCTTCCCCCACAGCTGGCCTCTAGGGGGAGAACCGTCCATGGGCACAGTGTCACAGGGTCACTGGCCAAGAGACAAGTCCTGGTAGGATGTACAGCAGGAGAAGTCTGCAAGAAGTGAAGCTCAGTGCCCCGGCCTGCAACACACCTCCTGCATTCTGAAACGGCCAGCAGACCCTCACAGCACACAAGCCACAAATAGTCTCACAGAGCAGCCAAGCTGGCCATTTAATAGCATGAGTGACAAGGGAGAGCAGTTCTTATCCTGGGCAAGCAGATGTATCTCAGGCGCTCTTCTCCCTGACACCTGGAGGTTTCTGCAGACTCCAGACTCAACGCCACAAAGACTTGTGCCCAAGCCAGCCCCTCCAACACACACGAAGGGCTCCACTGCCTCTCCTGCCATCAGGCTGGGCCAAGGTTCCCCCCACACCTCCTCAGCCACATGGTGCTCCAGTGGTCCTGCACCCAGAATTCACGGTGGGTGAGGACACCTGTCACACCTGTCATCCTCTCCACATGGCACCAGGCTTGTCTACATGACCAACAGCACACAGCAGAAGGAACGGCGTGTCACAAGGTTATCAAAGACCCTGGGACTACGTCTTGGCCAAGTTGATCCTTGGGTCACAGATGCCACACCGAGCAGCATCATGGCTCAGGACCTCAGATGACAGCAGCCTCATGAGAGACCCTGGGCTACAAGCAGCTCCTGAGCCTGGCTATAAAAACTGTGAGATAATAAATGCTGTTGTTTTAAGCTGCTAGGTTTGGGATAACATGTAATGGGGCAGTAGATAGTGTGGGTTGATTCAGCCCAATAGGACATGTGGACTGGGTGCTCTCCCTGACCACATCCTGGGATTCGGCAGCAGAGCCCACCTTGGGAGCCCCCACGTCGGGGACAGCTGGAGCTCACAGAAGTGGATGTCAAGGATGAGGGGCACACAGCTGAGACGAGCACTGTCTGCACTTGGCAGAGCGGGCAGACCAGGGAGAAAAGCAGAAGGAGGGTTTGACAGCAGACAGAGGAAGAGCAGATGCTCCCGAGTGAGAGCACCTCTGACAGCAGCGAGGTGACACCAAGGCCACAGGGGCAGAGCTGGCTCATGGGGGTGGGCACTGTGGCAGCCCGGCACAGGGACAGCCCACAACAAAGTGCACCTCAAAGGTGAACCCAGCCTTCTGTCTGTCACTGGCTCTGTGCTTCAGCTGAGCCAGAGCCCCATGGAGGGCGCAGAGTGTGCTGAACGACTCCTCGGGTGGCTGAGGGGTCAGAACTTGGCAGGCAGGGATAGTGCAAGGCTGACATCAGGGCTAAAGGACGTCACCTGTGCATAAGGGAACCCCAGCAGCGCTCTCCACACTGAGCAGAGCGGCAGCCCCGTGACAATGGCGACCACAGCCCCAGTCCCAAGGCTAGCATTCAGGTAGGCAGCACCGCTGTGTGGTCAGCAGAGGGCAGACGTACAAGGTTTCAACGACATGCAGCAGGAGACCGCTCAGCCACTCAGTGGCTGTCCCTTGCCCGGAAGCCCCGCGTGTCGGTGAGGCTCCAGGTGTTTCTGCTGTGCTCCGTTTTGGGGGTCACAGGGGTGAGCTGTATGTTCCACCAGGACAATGACCCATGTCATTTCTCCTCTTGATCTCTCTCTTGTGATAAAGGTGACCTAGTCCTCTGGGTATTTTCAGAGCTGACTTGGCAGAAGCAGCAGGGTTCTCATCTCTGGCCCAGGTGAGGGTGCAGGCTGCCCCAGGGCCCCGGGAGCCCAATCATAGCTGGGAAGCATGACCAGTGTCAAGGAAGCATGAGGGCACAGCCAGACCCAGACAGCAATTCCAGGTGGAAGGGAATTTATCTTCAGAATTTAGTTATAAAATCCCTAAGTCCTTTAAAGGACTAAGATTAAAACTTGATCTTTTATTTTAAAACGTCTCCCTTCACTGGATGAAGTGGTGAGGCACCACTCGAGCCAGGCTCTCGGTGCAGCCACAGCACGTGGCATTCACATTCCTACAGGATTTAAAAACAAACAAGCAGAGAGGGTCATGCCACGCGGGCTCCGACCCTTCACAGAAAAGCTTGTCCACCTTGGAACTTTGCGGTTGGCTAGCTGCTGGGCTCTCAGGGGCCCTGTGAGAATGGCCATCCCTCCATGGCCAGAGCCAGGACCAGAACCCGGGGTTTCTGAGCAAGGAGAGGGTGAAGGTGGTCAGGGGCCTTCTCCCCACCGCCACCATTCACCTCTGAGCAGAACTCCAGATCAGAGACCCCTTCAAATGGAAAAGAACAAAGTTTGCTCTATAAATACAAATGACCATGCCAAGAGCAAACGGGCTTTAATAGGAGGCACCCACGTGACTACCCTGTTTTTTCAGTGGCTCTGGGGCCACAACAGTGACAGGAGTAGACAACCGCCCTCCACCATTCACACTCCAGGACCTGCGTGTCTGTGAGCGCTTCTGCTCCTGGAGGAAGCCTGGGCCCTTCACAAATGGTCACTTATGCTTCATGTCAGGAGCAGTGGGTGTGGTATGGAATCAGTGCAGAGCAGGTGAGGAGATGACAAGCTGCAGGAACATGCCCCAACTTGATACAGCCCCCAAAGTGGATGCCCTTATGCCGAGGCAGAGCCACAGTCTCCTCCAGAACCGTGCAGCCTGCACCCCTCTCACCACACCTGCTCCTCTCCACCTCATACCCCCTCATCCCCTCACCTCTTCACCCCTTCTTCCTCTCACCTCCTCACCCCTCATTCCCTCACCTCACCCCTTATTCCCTCACCTCCTCACCCCTTCAACACTCATCCCTCACCTCTTCACCCCTCCAACACTCATCCCCTCACCTCCTCGCCCCTTCAACACTCATCCCCTCACCTCCTCACCCCTTCATCCCTCATCACCTCCTCACCCCTTCATCCCTCATCACCTCCTCACCCCTTCATCCCTCATCCCCTCCCGTCACTTCCTCACCCCTTCATCCCTCATTCCCTCACCTCCTCACCCCTTCAACAATCATCCTCTTGCCTCACCCCTTCATCCCTCATCCCCTCACCTCCTCATCCCTTTATCCCTCATCCCCTCACCTCCTCACCCCTCATTCCCTCACCTCCTCACCCCTTCAACACTCATCCCCTCATCTCCTCACGTCTTCATCCCTCAGCCCCTCACCTCCTTCCCCCCTCACTTCCTCACCTCTTACCCCCTCTCTGTGTGGATGCCCAGTTCCCACCCTGGATGCTCTGCCTCCGTCGTCTTCCCCTCCTCAACCTTGCCCCACCCCTTCTCTGAGGCCCCCTCATGCTGCCCATTTCAACTACAATGGTCGGGAAGATAGAAGTAAGCTGGACGCAGCGTGGGCCTGGTGGGATGGGGTCAAGCTACCCCTTGTCCAGGTAGGACAGGACCATGCTCTTTGGAGGCCCCAGGACCATGGGGTTTCACCGAAAGCCTCGGGCCAGGGCACCAGGCCTGTAAGCCAGGGCACAGGCCCGAGGGACCAAAAGGTCTGTATGCACCTGGAAGTGTGTACTAGCAGAGTGGAGCCTGGGGAAAGGGCTCTGGGAACAAAGACGTTCCGGGTACGAGTACAAAGCCCTGTACTACCTATAACGAGCAGGGCTGGCAGGGCACTGGGGTGCCACAGTGAGGATGCAAACGCCTATGGCTGTCCCTGAGACAGCCCTGTCCACCTGCTCATCCCCGAGGCCACAGACCCCTGGTCAGGCTTGAGGACGCAGGGGCCTGGACAGGTCAAAGGTACCCACTGGTCACCCAGCCCCAAGAAACTGCCATAAAATAGAAGCAACTCTTACCTTGAATATCTTTAAGTTGTTCTGTGCCTCCTGTAACAAACTTTTCAAGGCAAAGTGCATTCTTTGTTTATTTCTAAAAAGGGAAAGTAGTATTAATATAAAGCAAAAGCAGCTGAAATCGCCCTTTGAACATTTCTGACATGTGTTAGAGGAAGTGCACTAAGGACGTGAGGGAGGCCTGCCCAAGGGTCTCTGGGACTTTGCTGGGCCACTGGACACCGGCTGCTGAGCATGAGCCTGAAGAGACACCGCTGCCCAGTGAGAAGGAGCCACTTGCAGCAGGAGCTAAGATTATTGCAGGCTTTTTCGTATCTCCAGAGGCGTGAGAGACCAAAGGCTTAAACAACTGCATTTGGATGTTCCAGAACGGGGGGACAGTAAGGGCTTAGGGCCAACTGGTTTTTGGCATTCCAAACACCAAACCAAACCTGTTGCTGTCGAGTCAATTCTGACTCATACCGACCCTACAGGGCAGAGGGGAGCTGTCTCATAGGGTTTTCCAAGGAGTGCCTGGTAGATTCTAATTGCTGATGTTTTGGTTAGCAGCCATAGCTCTCAACCACTACGTCCCCAGGGTTTCCTTTTGGCGTTAATGGAAGACAAATCTAGCCATGATCTGGATTACAAGGGAAAAACCAGTAAGTCAGCAATGGCCTCAAGTGTGTGAGCACAAAGGCAGAGCCTGGCATATCTGAGGCACCAGTGGGAACACCAGAGCGGGGCCTTCACATGGTATCACCCCCAACACTACAGAGCCTTGTGCAAGGAGTCAGACAAGAAACATTTTCTTACCCTGAGTAGAGATCAAGGGGGCAGTATTTACTTATCTGCTTCCACTTTCCAGTTGCTACCTGTGAAAAAACAACAAGAAGCATGAGACAAGACATGACAAGACAGCATGACTGGTCACACAAATATCAAGGTAGTAGTCCCAGGACACAAGAGTCCCAAAGGATCCCATCAAGCTTTCAGGTACACACACGGGCTAGGGGGCAGGGGAGTATATGGACTCCCACCCAAAGAAAGCCTCCGCCCCTTTCTCTGAGATTCAGCATGGTATCCCAGCCTGGCATGTGGGTGGGGCAAGAAAGCAGCAAGCCCTTCTCAAACTACAGGTTCAAGGATGCTTACCACAAATTCACTTATGACAATAAAAACTTGGGACCAATGCAGACAGTTGTCACCAGGCACACAATTAAGTAAACCACAACTCCTCCACCCCAAGGCCCAGCTCACAGCAGGTACTCCGCTGAGTGGGTGAGCGAGTTAATGCAGCCACTAACAGAGAGAGGCAGAGCTAAAAGGCTCCAAGATTCGTTACACGAAAAAGCAACTGGCAGAAAAATGTACACAGTGTGTCACTTCTAGTGCGCATGTGTACATGCACGTGTCCTAATACAAACAGAAAATCCCTGAAGAATAATCCTCAGGGGTTACTGAGGAACTACCACAATCACATACGGTATGATCCCACATTTGCTTTTTAAAAAAGTTATGAGTGCATGTGCATATTAGAATATATACAGAAAAAGTTTGTAAGAATACCCAACAAACCTAGCAGTAGTTCTACAGAGGTGCAATTCTGGAGACACAGGTGTTCAAGTTTTACATCACACATGTCAGTATTTTATTTATTTAAAGAATCTAAAAAAAAATTTTTTTTTTTTTTTTTTTTAATAAAGACAAATGCCTACAAAAAACAAAAAAAAACTCTTGTGGTATCCACAGCATGCTGACTAAAAATATGTTGACAGTAAGAAATATTTATGCTTGCTTCACAGTATTTGTTTAGATCTAATATTTCCTTTCATTATAATCTCTTTTCAAGGTGTTTGAGCCAGCGTGCCAAAATGTAAAATACAATTAAGTAAAATATACTTGTAAACTCAGAGACGAGGGGACAGAGGCCTCAGGGCCCATTTTCTGACTGCTCCTCTCACTAGGTCCCTGTAGACGTGTCTCCTCCACACTCACAATGACACACTGTCAGATGAAGATCTAATTGGGACTCTCCCATAACGTCTCGGTGCTTCTAAAATGGAGAATTTGGCTTCTCCCCCCTCAGAACCTCAGCAACGCATTCCTCAGAAGAGTTACCTCATCAGGGAGGTCTTCCTGGACCCGACTCAGGGAGGGACCCTGAACAGGCTGCACGTTTCCAAGCACAGCGCTCCGCTGTAGCAATGCAGTCCTTCTGCAGTGGGCCACTTCCACTAGATGGCCAGAACTGGGGAGAGGCCCAGAGGCCCTGCTCACCACCACACCCATCATCCAGCTCAGTGGGGGCTCAATGCACAGCTGGTGAATGACAGCTCCTTTAAGGCTGATACTAGTAGCCCTGCTTTATAGGCAGTCATTGCTAACGGGGAGTTTCTACTCGACTGCTTGCCCTGAAGACACCTGAGAAGGGTACAATGATGACAGGAAACACTCTAAAGCCTCAGTTAGCCCCACATACACTACCAAGCAGTGGCCACCATGGTAGAGACCAGCCAGTGGCAGAACAGTACAGGAAGCATCACCTCATTTCCATTTAAATACCACGCATACTTTTATTTGCACAGGAGGAAGTCTAGAAGGATGCATAAACTGCCGATATGAGCTACCTCTCAGAAGGCAAGTTGTTTGTTGTAGTTCTTATTGTTTATATTCATAAAACATATCATTTTATATAATTCTATATTTTATCAATCATATGAGCAGGGGCTGCTTTTATAATAAAAAAATATTTCGGTGAATGGTGGCATCCCCCTCTCTCCAGTTCCGCAGTAGCCTTAAAAACCAACAGCCTGTATCATGGTGGAAACCAATAGCCTGGCAGTTCATCTGAGGGACCAGAACACAGCTGGAACTTCTTCAAAACCTCATTCCTAGAAAAAATTCCATTATTCTACCTGTCTGGAGTTTCCCTGGAAGACCTCACTTGCAAGAAGGCTGTCTTTTATTGAGCTAAGTAGGAGCTCATCAAGTGCAAAAGGCCTTACACTGGGAGCATCTGTTGAAAAAATTAGAGGCAATTGTTTAACTTCATGGCTACCTAAGAAAATAGGTAACAGTTGGTCCAAACAACAGACTAACCAAAAAGCTTAAAAGAAAAAGCTGAGAAATGAGATGCATATAGAGGCTTTGTAAAGCTCTGACATGTTTCTGAGAACCTAGGAGACCAGGCACATGCATAGCTCTCTGCCCATGCCCCGTGCTGTGCACATGCTCAGGAAGACCTGAGAAGGCCCTAAGTTCTCACCTCCTGCTGACCTTCATGCCCCGTGCAAACAAGAAGAGAAGGCAGAGTTGTCCACTGCCTGAATGAGTGTTGAAGGTCTGCCCCAACACGCACACAAAACCCCTCAACAAAGGCTGAGAAACTTATTGGTTCCAAGCGTTCATTTATGGAAATCTCTGTGCAGTCATCAGCTGACCACTAAGCTAATCAAGCAGAGATTTCAGACACCACATAGGACAAGGAATACAAACTTTAAAGAACAGACACCAGGGACAAAAAACTAAAGGAAATCAAGAGAACAATGCCACAACAAATAGAGACAAAGATAAAAAGAGATATCTATCTCAAGGCGGAGCAAAGATGGTAGAATAGACGCTACTGGCGAGCCCTCTTTACAACAAAGACCCGAAAAAACAAGTGAACGAATTATTTATGACAAGCTAGGAGCCCTGAGCATCAAAGGCAAGCTTAGAAAACGAACAGAGGGGTAGGGGGAGGAAGAGATGGTTCAGAAGCAGAGAGGAGTTACCAGACCTGAATCGCAGGGAGCCCTCAGGCACCATTCCTGGGAGGAGCAGCAGCGGACTAGTACTGGCGTTCCGCTGCAGTTTCCTCAGGGAGAAGCAGCCAGCCACACAGCCTACTCACAACTCTGGAACCAAAGAAGAACGGCACTCTCGACAAAAGCTAAGTACTTGCGTGTATTTTACCACGCTCCCACCGCCAAGCCAGCTTCAGCAGCTCAATTCCCTGGGCCTCAGATAGGCACTGTTGAGCACCTAGAGCCATCCTCCCAGCCTTGGAGGAGGAAAACATTTGCAATTGGGGGAAAAGATAATCTGCCAGCTCCACTAACCAGGGGAGCTCAGGACAGAAGCGGCTCCTGTCCAGGCATAAACTGTCCATGGACTTTGAGTACCTTTCCCCTCTGCATGGACCTGTGTAGGCCTATTTCAGGAGAATAGGCCCTTGTTGGCAGACTCCAACTACTTCAGCTGTGCGGCAGAGAGGTGGGTGTTTGATATTTGACATTGTATTACCTACTAAAGAGGGTCCTCACCTACCCACATCAGGGGCCTAAGGACTGGTAGCTCCACTCACATGAGCCAGTCACCCGCGACAGGGGTCGAAGGATAACTGGTACCTCCCAGTCCTTACAACCAAAAACACTGGGTGCCCATGGTCTGTCTGCAGAACCCACCCACCTGCACACTCTAGGGAACAGGGACGCGCTTTCCTCAGAGACACTTGGTGGTCAGTTCTCAGCCTCCTGCCTTGTTCAGAGCGTGACCCCCTGCTGCAATAACATACCGGTATATACACCAACCACCCCTGCCCCTCTAAGACTGTAGGACAGAGCCTGTACCGCACGCTTGATGATCAGCTACCTGGAAACCTGAGCTGAATTGATACAAGAAAACTGAATGGACTCCTAGCCTGATATACCTGATAACAGCTCTAGTCAGCTGGGGACAGGACACCAGAGCTCCAAATGCAAAAGCAATCAAGCTAGCTCACTCAAGCAACCCATGTGGGCATAGCAAAACAAAATAAAAAGAAGCTATGACGTAGTAAGCAAGTGTAAACGAATAAAATAACTTATAGTTCGCTTGGAGACAACAGTCAATATCAAGTCACATAAAGAAACAGACCATGATCACCTTAACAAGCTCTCAAAACAAAGAATCCAGGGATCTTCTAGATTAAAGTGCATTCCTGGAATTACCAGAGGCAGAAGACAAAAGATTAATATACAGAGCCCTTCAAGACATCAGGAAGGAAACGAGACAATACGCAGAACAAGTCAAGGAACACACAGATAAAGCAATTGAAGAAACTAAAAAAGATTACTCAGGAACATAATGAAAAGTTTGATAAGCTGGAAAAATCCATAGACACACAGCAATCAGGAATTCAGAAGATTAACAATAAAATTACAGAAGTAGACAACTCAACAGAAAGTCAGAGGAGCAGAATTGAGCAAGTAGATGCCAGAATTTCTGAACTTGAAGATAAATCACTTGGCACTAATATTTTTGAAGAAAAATCAGATAAAAGAATTTTAAAAAATGAAGGAAACTTAAGAATCAAGTGGGACTCTATCAAGAAAAATAACCTAGGAGTGATTGGAGAGCCAGAAGAGGGAGGGATAACAGAAAATACACACAGAATTGTTGAAGATTTGTTGGCAGAAAACTTCCCTGATATCGTGAAAGATGAGAAGATATCTATCCAAGATGCTTATCGATCTCCATATAAGGCAGATGTTAAAAGAGCGTCACCAAGACATATTATAATCAAACTTGCCAAAACCAAAGATAGAGCATTTTAAGAGCTGCTAGGGATAAACGAAAAGTCACCTACAAAGGATAGCCAATAAGAGTAAGCTTGGACTACTCAGCAGAAACCATACAGAAAAGAAGGCAATGGGATGACTTATACAAAGTTTTGAAGGAAAAAAACTGCCAGCCAAGAATTATTCAGTAGAACTGTCTCTTAAATATGAAGGTGAAATTAGGACATTTCCAGATAAACAGAAGTTTACGGAATTTGTAAAAACCAAACCAAAACTACAAGAAATACTAAACGGAGTTCTTTGGTTAGAAAATCAGTAATCACTGGGCAGAGCAATCAGAAGTCAACCCAGACAGGGAAATAAAAAAAAAAAGCAAAATTAAAAAAACAAAAAAAGCTCAAAACAGGGTAATAGCAATGTTATTATATAAAAGAAGAAAACATTAAAACAATAAAGAAGGACTAAGAAACATAATCATAGCTCTTCCATGTGGAAAGGAAGATATGGCGATACAAAGAAATAAGAGTTAGGTTTAAATTTAGAAAAATAGGGGTAAATAATCCACAACAGAGACAAACTACCCTACTCACCAAAATAAAATATGAGAAAAAAATAGAGACTCAGCAGAAACAAAACCAACAACGAATCTGAGGAAAGGACAATATATAATTTACCCAGCACATAAAATTAAGTGTGAAAAAGAAACTATCAACAAGACATCAAAAAGACAGCACTAAATTCATACCTATCCGTAATTATGCTGAATGGAAACAGACTAAAGGCACCAATAAAGAGACAGAGAGTGGCAGAATCAATTAAAAAACACAATCCGTCTATATGCCGCCTACAAGAGATACACCTTAGACTTAGAGACACAAACAAACTAAAACTCAAAGGATGGAAAAAAATATATCAAGCAAACAACAATCAAAAAAGAGCAGGAGTGGCAATATCAATTTCTGACAAAAAAGACTTTAAAGTTAAATCCATCATAAAGGGTAAGGACACTATATAATGATTAAAGGGACAATATAGCAAGAATTTTTTTTTTTAATACCAAGAAGATATAACCATATTAAATATTTATGCACCCAGTGACAGGGCTGCAAGATACATAAAACAAACTCTATCAGCATTGAAAAGTGAGATAAACAGCTCCACAATAATTTTAGGAGACTTCAACACACCACTTTTGGTGAAGGACAGGACATCCAGAAGGAAGTTCAATAAAGACACAGAAGATCTAAAAGCCACAATCAAACAACCTGACCTCACAGACATACAGAACACGCCACCCAACAGCAACCAAGTATACTTTCTTTTCTAGTGCACATGGAACATTCTCTAGAATAGACACATATTAGGTCATAAAGCAAGCCTTAGCAGAATCCAAAACACTAAAATATTACAAAGCATCTTCTCTGACTGTAAGGCCATAAAAGTGGAAACAAATAACAGAAAAAGCAGGGAAAAGAAATCAAACACTTGGAAACTAAACAATACCCTGCTCAAAAAAGACTGGATTATAGAAGACATTAAGGACAGAATAAAGAAATTCAGAGAATCCAATAAGAATGAAAACACTTCCTATCAGAACCTTTGGGACACAGCGAAAGCAGTGCTCAGAGGTCAATTTATATCAATAAATGCACACATACAAAAAGAAGAAATGGCCAAAATCAAAGCATTATCCCTACAACTTGAACAAATAGAAAGAGAGCAACAAAAGAAACCCTCAGGCACCAGAAGAAAGCAAATAATAACAATTAGAGCAGAACTAAATGAAACAGAAAACAGAAAAACAACTGAAAGAACTAACAAGACCAAAAGCTCATTCTTTGAAAAAAATCAACAAAATTGATAAACCATTGGTCAAACTGACAGAAGAAAAATGTGAGAGGAAGCAAATAACCCAAATAAGAAATGAGATGGGCGATAATACACAGACTCAACTGAAATTAAAAGAATAATATCAGATTACTATGAAAAATTGTACTCTAACGAATTTGAAAACCTAGAAGAAATGGATGAATTCCTAGAAACGCACCACGTACCTAAACTAACACGAACAGAGGTAGAACAACTAAATAGACCCATAACAAAAGAAGAGATTGAAAAGGTAATCAAAAAACTCCTAACAAAAAAAAGCCCTGGCCCGGACAGCTTCACTGCAGAATGCTACCAAACCTTCAGAGAAGAGTTAACAACACTACTACTAAAGGTATTTAAAGCATAGAAAAGGACGGAGTACTCCTAAACTCCTTCTATGAAGCCACCATATCCCTGATACCAAAACCTGGTAAAGACACCACAAAAAAAAAGAAAATTACAGACCTATACCCCTCATGAACTTAGATGCAAAAATCCTCAACAAAATTCTAGCCGATAGAATTCAATAACGTATCAAAAAAATAATTCACCATGACCAAGTGGGATTCATAATAGGTATGCAGGGATGGTTCAACACTAGAAAAACAATTAATGTAATCCATCACATAAATAAAACAAAAGACAAGAATCACATGATTTGATCAATTGATGCAGAAAGGGCATTTGACAAAGTTCAACACCCATTCATGATAAAAACTCTCAGCAAAATAGGAACAGACGGAAAATTCCTCAACATAATAAAGGGCATTTATACAAAGCCAACAGCCAATATCATCCTAAATGGAGAAAGCCTGAAAGCATTCCCCTTGAGATCGGGAACCAGACAAGGATGCCCTTTATCACAGCTCTTATTCAACATTGTGCTGGAGGTCCTAGCCAGAGCAATTAGGCTAGATAAAGAAATAGCAGGCATCCAGATGGGCAAGGAAGAAGTAAAAGCATCTCTATTTGCAGACAACATGATCTTATACACAGAGAACCCTAAGGAATCCTTAAGAAAACTACTGAAACTGATAGAAGAGTTCAGCAGAGTATCGGGATACAAGATAAACATACAAAAATCACTTGGATTCCTCTACACCAACAAAAGGAACATCGAAGAGGAAATCACCAAATCAATGCCGTTCAGAGTAGCACCCGAGAAGATAAAATACTTGGGAATAAATCTTACCAGAGATATAAAAGACTTTTACAAAGAAAACTACAATACACTCCAGCAAGAAATCAAAGAGACCTACATAAGTGGAAAAATATACCTTCTTCATGGATAGGAAGACTTAACATTACAAAAAATGTTTATTCTACGAACAGCGATCTATACATTTAATGCAATTCCGGTCAAAATTCCGATGACATTCCTTAATGAGATGGACAAATCACCAACTTCATATGGAAGGGAAAGAGGACCCAGATAAGTAAAGCATTGCTGTAAAAGAAGAACAAAGTGGGAGGCCTTACTTTACCTGATTTTAGAACCTTTTATACCGCTACAGTAGTCAAAACAGCCTGGTACTGGTACAACAACAGATACATGGGCCAGTGGAACAGAATTGAGAATCCAGACATAAATCCATCCACATATGAGCAGCTGATATTTGAAAGAGGCCCCCAAAACAGTTAGATGGGGAAAAGACTGTCTTTTTAACAAATGGTGCTGGCATAACTGGATATCCATCTGCAAAAAAATGAAACAAGACCCATACCTCACTCCATGCACAAAAACGAGCTCAAAGTGGATCAAAGACCTAAATATAAAATCTAAAATGATAAAGATCATGGAAGAAAAGATAGGGATAACATTACGAGCCCTAATACATGGCATAAACAGTATACAAAACATAACAATGGAGAAGAAAAACTAGATAGCTGGGAGCTCCTAAAAATCAAACACCTATGCTCATTCAAAGGCTTTGCCAAAAGAGTTAAAAGGTTACCTATAGACTGGGAAAAAGTTTCTGGCTATGGCATTTCCAGTCAGCACCTGATCTGTAAAATCAACATGATACTAAAAAACTCAACTACAAAAAGATATATAACCCAATTAAAAAATGGGCAAAAGATATGCACAGACACTGCATGCACTAAGGAAGACATTCAGGTAGCTAACAAACCCATGAGGAAATGCTCATGATCATTAGCCATTAGAAAAATGCAAATCAAAACTACAATGAGATTTCATCTCACTCCAACAAGGCTGGCATTAATCCAAAAAACACAAAACAATAAATGTTGGAGAGGCTGTGGAGAGACTGGAGCACTTACACACTGCTGGTGGGAATGTAAAATGATACAACCACTTTGGAAATCAATTTGGCGCCTTCCTAAGCCACTCCTTGAAATGTATCCTAGAGAAATAAGAGCCTTTACATGAAGAGATATATGCACACCCACGTTCACTGCAGCACTGTTTACGATAGCAAAAAGATAGAAGCAACCAAGGTGCCCATCAACGGATGAATGGATAAATTATGGTATATTCACACAATGGAATACTATGCATCGATAAACAGTGATGAATCTGTGAAACATTTCATAACATGGAGGAATCTGGAAGGCATTATGCTGAGTGAAATTAGTCAGTTGCAAAAGGGCAAATATAGTATGAGACCACTATTGTAAGAACTCAAGAAATGGTTTAAACAGAGAAGAAAATATTCTTTGATGGTTACGGGTGGGGGGGGAGGGTGGGAAAGGGGTATTCACTAATTAGATAGTAGGTAAGAACTACTTTAGGTGAAGGGAAAGACACCACACAGTACAGGGGAGGTCAGCACAATTGGACTAAACCAAAAGCAAAGAAGTTTCCTGAATAAACTGAATGCTTCAAAGGCCAGCGTAGCAGGGGCAGGGGTTTGGGGACCATGGTTTCAGTGGACATCTTAGTCAATTGGCATAAGAAAATCTGTTAAGAAAACATTGTCCATCCCACCTAGGAAAGAGGCGTCTGGGGTCTTAAATGCTAGCAAGCGGCCATCTAAGATGCATCAACTGGTCTCAACCCACCTGGATCAAAGGAGAATGAACACCACCAAGGACACAAGGTAATTATGAGCTCAGGAGACAGAAAGGGCCACATAAACCAGAGACTACATCATCCTGAGACCAGAAGAGCTAGATGGTGCCCAGCTACAACCAATGACTGACCTGACAGGGAACACAACAGAGAACCTTGAGGGACCAGGAGAACAGTGGGATGCAGACCCCAAATTCTCGTGAAAAGACCAGACTTAATGGTCTGACTGAGACTATTGGCCCAGGACAGGAACCATTCCCAAAGCCAACTCTTCAGACATGGATTGGACTGGACAATGGGTTGGAGAGGGATGCTGGTGAGGAGTGAGCTTCTTGGATCAGGTGGACACTTGAGGCTATGTTGGCATGTCCTTCCTGGAGGAGAGATGAGAGAGTAGAGGGGGTAAGAAGCTGACGACATGGACATGAAAAGAGAGAGTGGAGGGAGAAAGCGGGCTGTGTCATTAGGGGGCGAGCAATAGGGAATATGTAGCAAGGTATATATCAGTTTTTGTGTGAAAGACTGACTTGATTTGTAAACTTTCACTTAAGGCACAACTAAAAAAAAAAAACCCAACCCAAATAAAAATTAAAAAAAAAAAAACCAACCCCCCCCCCCCCCGCAAAAAAAAGTGACATCTCAAAAAGGTGATGTTATTGCTGTTAGTTACCACAGCGTTGGCTCCAACTCATGGCAACCTTATGTATAACAATGAAATACTGCCTGGTCCTGTGGCATCTTCATGATCGTTGGTATGTTTGAGTCCCTTGTGTCAATCCATGTCATTGAGGGCTTCCCTCATTTTTAATGACCCTCTACTTTACCAAACATGATGTCCTTTTCTAGGGGTTGGTCTTTCTTGACGACATGTCCAAAGTAAGTGAAACAAGTCTTGCCATCCTCACTTCTAAGGAGCATTCTGGTTGTATTTTTTCTAAGACTTCTAATTTTCTAAGGCTGATTTGTTCCTTCTGGCAGCATATTCAAGATTCTTCGCCAACATCACAATTTGAATGCATCAATTCTTCGGCATTCCCTTTCATTGTCCAGCTTTCACGTGCATATGAGGTGACTGGAAAGACGACAGCTTAGGTTAGGTGCACCTTAACCATGAAAGTGACATCTTTGCTTTTTAAAACTTTTAAGAAGTCTTTTGCCAGAGATTTGTCCAATGCAATATATCATTTGATTTCTTGACTGCTGCTTCCATGGACACTGATTATTGATCCAAGTAGAATTAATCCACTGACAGCTTCAATTTTTTTTCCATTTATCGTGATGTTATTTATCAACTCAATTGTGAGGATTTTTGTTTTCTTCATGTTCTGGTGTACTCTATACAGAAGGCTGTAGTCTGATCTTCATCATTAAGTGTTTCAAGTCATCTTCATTTTCAGCAAGCAAGGTGTCATCTGCATATCACAGGTTGTTAAAGAGTCTTTCTCCAAACCTGATGCCACGTTCTGCTGCATACAGTCCAGCTTCTTGGATTATTTGTTCAGTATACAGGCTAAATAAGTAAGGCAAAAAGATACAACCCCGCTGCACATCTTTTCCAATTTTAAACCATGTAGTTTCCCCTTGTTCTGTTCAAACGATTGCATCTTGATTCATGTACAGGTTCTGCATGAGCACAATTGTTACAGAATTCCCATTCTTCATAATATTATCCATAATTTGTTATAATCTCCGCAGTAAATGACTGTGTAGTTGATAAAACACAGGTAATCATCTTTCTGGTATTCTCTGCTTCTGGCCAAGATTCATCTGACATCAGCAATACATCCCTTGTTCCATGTGCTCTTCAATCTAGCTTCACTCTGGCACACAGCCACTCTGGGTCTGTGCCACCCACACAGGCCAGCTCCCTCAGCGCCATATTTTCTATTTATCTTTTCCTTCTCCCTCCCACTTAGGCTCTGCACCGCCTCTGGCCCTTCCTGACGGGCTCTGCCATGCCACCCAGTGAGAGAGACATCAGCTCACCGCCACCCCAATTCTGCCCCATCCCTAATGGCCGGTGCCCCCACATTTTTGTTGTTTTATTTAACTGTTGATTTCTTCTCTGTCTTCCCCCCTTTCTTTTCCTTTCCCCCACACCCCCAAGCAGCACAAGCACAGACTACCAGAGCCTTCCCTGCACCGCCCCCCAGCCCCAACCTGTCGGCCCCAGTATGTGCCACAAACAACCCAGCCCTGCCCCTCCCCCCTCTACTGGACTTGCCCTGCTGCACCATAGCTGAGCGACTGGCTCTGCCCACCTGGACAAGGTGGTGAGAGTATCATCCCCACAGATGAGCAAACAACAAAGAACGTCCAGCCCACCTGCCCAGACATAACCAAACAAAAAAGCGGGATGAAATAAACACATCTAAATCGATAAATTAAGAAAATAATTACCGAATGTCCCCAAAACAGCAGACAATATCAAAACATATTTAAAAAAAAAAAAAAAAAAGACAGAACAGGATGGTTCCAGTAGGTGTCCAAAATAAAACACCAGATGACCTTCCAGTAGAAGAAAAGGCACTGGAACTACCTGATAGGGAATTCAAAATTCTAATATTCAGGGTTCTCCAACAGATGAAGGAAAATGCAGACAAAAATAGACAAAGTCATGGAAAATACAGATAAAACAATGGAAGAAGTCAGGAAAATAATGCTGGAAAAACGTCAAAATAAATAAACAACTAAAAGTCATACAAAAACAGCAGTTAGAAATCCAAAAGATAAACAAGATTTCAGAAATGGACTGTGCAATTGAAAGTTTCAAGAGCAAATCTGAAACAGTTTCAGAAAAATTGAAGGCAAATCCTTCAATACCATTAGGAAAAATCAGAGAAAAGAATGAAGAAAAATGAAGAAACCCTGAGAACTAAGTGGGCTACAATCAAAAGCAAAAATTTGCACGTAATCAGAGTTCCAGAACAGGGGGAGCAAACGGAAAACACAGAGAGGATCATTGAAGATTTTCCGACAGAAAACTTTCCTAATATCATGAAAGACAAAAAGCTATCCAAGAAGTTCACTGAACCGCATACAGGATAGACCTCAAAAGAAAATCACCAAGACATATCATAATCACACTCACTAAAACCAAAGACAAAGAGAGAATCCTGAGAGCAGCTCGAGAAAAATGAAAAGTCACATACAAAAGGGGAAACAATAAGACTAAGCTCTGATTACTCGGCAGAAACCATGCAGGCAAGAAGACAGTGGGATGACATATCTAAAATCTTGAAAGAAAAAGACTGCCAACAAAAAATAATACATTCTTTAAAACTCTTGCTCAAATATGATGGCAGAACCAGTACATTTCCAGATAAAAGAAATTAAGGGAATACGTAGAAACCAAATCAAACTTACAAGAATTATTAATGGGAGTCCTTCAGTTTAAGAACCAACAACAACCTGAATCTAGCACATAAGATAGCATCAGCCAGATACCAACCTAGATGATGAACTCTAAAGGAAAAACAAAACTAAACAACTTAAAACAGGGAACCAGAGGCATCAATCTGTAAATGACAACAACATGAGAATAAAAGAGGGAATAAACAGTGTAGGTGTAGAACTTTCAAATGGAAAGGAAGTCAAGGCGTTATCAAGTAATAAAAGACTAGCTCAAACTTAATAAGTTTGAAGTAAATTTCAAGGTAAATGCAAAGAAAGTTAACAAACCTACTCATCAAAATAAAGAAAAACAAAGTCTCACTAAACACTAAATCTACTAAAACAAAAGAAATGAAAACAAAAATACACAAACAAAAGGAATTCAGCACAGAAGAGTAAGAGGAACAAAGAAAACGTCAGCACCACACACATACAAAAAAAAAACTACAAAATGACAGCAATAAACTCACACCTATCAATAATCAAGCAAAATCTGGCTTGAACTTTTGAAAGTTCACTGCTAATGTAAGGCTCCAGTCATTTCTGAATTATCTTCAGCAAAACTGGCATGCAATATTAATGGATATGTTCGGTAATTCCTACATTCTGTTTGATCACTTTTCTTTGGAATGGACATGCATACGCATCTCCTTCAGTCAGGTAGCCAGTAGCTGTCTGCCAAATTAACTGACAAAGACTAGTAAGTGCTGCCACCATTGCACCCATTTGTTGAAGTATCTCAATTGGTATTCCATCAATTTCTGGAGACTTGTTTTTCACCAATGCCTTCCCTGCAGCTTGAGCTTCTTCCTTCAGTATCAGTAGATCTTGATCATACACTACCTCCTGAAACAGTTGAACATCAACCAATTCTTTTGGTATAGTGGTTCTGTGTATTTCTTTTATCTTCTTTTGGTGTTTTCTGTGTCCTTCAATTTTTTGCCCATAGAATCCTTCAGTAATGTAACTGGAGGCTTGAATTTTCTCTTCAGTTGAGAAATTATAAAAAAAAATAGAAGTCCTATATGATGCTATTTCCTTCAAAATTTTTGTCTACCTATATTTCTCTTTTTAATAAAATTATAGTATGTAATAAAAAAAAACAAGTTCTGAAGATGAAAAGTATGATAACTAAAATGAAAAATTAACTAGAAAGGATTAACAGCAGATCTGATCAGGTAGATCAAAGAATTAGTGAATCTCAATACAGGCCAATTGAAATTACCCAGTCTTAAAAAAAAATAATGACTTAAAAAAAATTTTTTTTTATTTTAAGGAACAGAAATTACAACGAATGAAGAAAAATGAACAGAGTCTCAGAGACCTGTGGGATACCCTCAAGCATACGAACATATACATAATGAGAGTCCCAGAAGGAGAGGAGAGAAAAAAGGGGCAGAAAAATATCTGATGAAATAATGGCCAGCAACTTCCCAAAATGGATGAAAAACATTAATCTACACATCCAAGAATCTCCACAAACAACAAGTAGGATAAACATCAAGAGATCCATGCCTAGACACATCATAATCAAACTATTGAAAGACAGAATCTTGAAAGGAGCAAGAAAAGGACTCATCATATACAAGGGATCCTCCATAACAGCTGATTTCTCATCAGAAAAACATGAAGGCCAGAAGGAAATGGGATGACATATCCAGTGTTGAAAGAAAAAGATTGTCAACCAAGAATTCTATAACCAGCAAAACTACCCTTTGAAAATGAAAGCAAAATTAAGACATTCCCAGATACACAAAAATTAAAAGAATTCATCACAAGCAAAACTGCCCTACGAGAACTACTAAAGGGCATCCTTCAAGCTGAAATGAAAGGATATTAGACATTAACATGAATCCACATGAAGAAACAAAGAGCACTGGTAAAAGTAACTACATAGATACATACGATAGAAGGTATTAATATATCTTCTTTATAATGCTTTTTTCCTCCTGTCTAATTATAAAAACAACAACATAAGTCAATTACAAATGTATTGACAGACATACAATGTATAAAAAAGTAATTTGATGACAATAACAGCACAAAGTAGGGGGGAGGCAACAAAGCTACATTGGAGCAAAGCTTTTGTATACTACTGAACTGAGGCTGGATCACTCTGAACTAGATTATTTAGGTTGGAATGTTAATAATAGAGCAACTACAGAAGATCAACAAGGAAACAGAAGACTTGAATAACACTATATACCAACTCGCCCTGACAAGAGCAGAAAACACATACTTCTCAAGTAAACATGGAACAATCCCCAGCATAGACCATATGTTAGGCCATAAAAAAGTCTCAACAAATTTAAAAGTATAGAAATCATGCAAAGTATGTTCTCTAATCAAAATGGAATCAAATTAGAAATGACTAACAGAAAGAAATGTAGGGAATTCACAAATATGTGGGAACTAACCAAAAACCAAAACCAAACCTGGTGCCGTCGAGTTGATTCTGACTCATAGCGACCCTATAGGACAGAGTAGAACTGCCCCATAGAGTTTGCAAGGAGCACCAGGTGGATTCAAACTGCCAACGCTTTGGTTAGCAGCTGTAGCCCTTAATCAATATACTACCAAGGTTTCCCCGTGGGAACTAAACACACTCCTAATCAATAAATCAAAGAAGAAATAAAAAAGGAAATCAGACAATATCTTGAAACGAATGAAAACAAAAATACAACACACCAAAACTTAAAGGATGCAGCAAAACCAGTACTCAGAGAGAAATTTATAATTGCAAACACCTATACGAAAAGAAAAAAAGATCTTGAATCAATAACCTAATATTTCACCTTAAGAAGGTAGAAAAAGAACAAAGTAAACCCAAAGCAAACAGAAGAAAGGAAACAGTAAAAATTGAAGCAGGAATAAATAAAATATAAAAAAAACAATATAGAAGAAAAATCAATGAAACTAAAAGTAATTTGTTTAAATGACAAACAAAATTGACAAACCATTAGCTAGAATGACCAAGAACTCAAATCACAAAAATCAGAAATGAAAGAGAAGATTTACTACCAATCTTATAGAAATAAAAGAATTATAAAGGAATACTATGAACCATTGTATGCCAACAAATTAGATGAAATGGACAAATTCCTGGAGAGGCACAAATACCGAAAACATTCTGGAATAAATAGGGAATCAGAAAAGACCTTTAACAAGCAAGGGGATTTTATCAGTAGTCAAAAACCTCTTAACAACAAAAGCCCAGGACAAGATAACTTCACTGATGATCTTTTTTCTTTTTTTTTTAATATTTTTTTGTGTTTTAGGTGAAAGTTTACACAGCAAACTAGCTTCCCCTTTAACAATTTTTATACAAATTGTCCTGTGACGTTGGTTATAATTTTTCACAATGTGTCAGCATTCTCATCATTTCCATTCATTTTGCTCTATTTCCATTTATCTAGCTTCTGTTCCCTTCCTTGCCTTCTCATCTTTGCTTCTGGGTAAATATTGACCGTTTGGTCTCCTACTCACGGGTGATATTGTTTAGCCAATCTATTATCAGACTGAAAAGTGACCTCCAGGAGTAGCTTCAGTTCCAAGTTCTTACAGTAATAATCTCAGGGGCTCACTAGCGATTTCTACAAAACGTTTAAAGAGGAATTAGCATCAATCTTTCTCAAGCTCTTCCAAAAAATAGAAGAGAACACTTCCTACATTGTTCTATGAGGCCAACATTACCCTGATATCAAAGTCAGACAAAGACATCACAAGAAAACTATAGGCCAATATCCCTTACAAACATAGATACAAAAATCCTCAATAAAATATTAGCAAATCAAATCTTGCAGCATGTTAAAAGGATTATATACCATGACCAAATGGAATTTATTCCCGGAATTCAAGGGTGATTCAACATACAGAAATGAATCAATGTAATATACTACATTAAGAATAAAGTAAAAAATAAAACAAGTAATCATCTCAATAGATTCAGGAAAAACATTTGACAAAATCAAACACCCATTTGTGATTTAAAAAAAAAAAAAAAAGACTCAACAAATTAGGAATAGAACGGAGCTTTGTCAACCAAAAAACATCTATGAAAAACCCATAGCTAAGATCATAGTTAATAATGAAAAACTGAAAGCTTTCCCCTATGATCAGAAATAAGACAAGAATGTCTATTCTCCCTACTACTATTCAACATTGTACTAGAGATTCTAGCCAGGGCAACTGTGCAAAAAAAAAGAGAAAGAGAGAGATAAAAGGCATCAAGGTTAGGAAGATGTTAAACTATATTTGCAAATGACATAATCTTGTATACAGAAAATCCTAAGAACACACATACACATACAAAAACTATTACAGTTAAAAACCAAAGTTCAACAAGTTTTCAGAATGTACGATCAAAATACAAAACTTAATTGTATTTCTACACACTTGCTATCAGCAAACCAAAAATGAAATTAAGAAAACAATTCCATTTACGAAAGCACCAAAAATGAATAAATACTTAGGAATAAGTTTTACAAAAGAAGTACAAGACTTGTACACTGAAAATCATAAAACATCACTGAAAGAAATTAAACAAGCTCTAAATAAATAGAAAGATATTCCATTTGGATGGATTCCATGGATAAGAGTACTAATATTGTTAAAATAGCAATACTTCTCAAACTGATCTCCAGAGTCAACAGACTCTCTTATCAAAATCCCAGCTGCCTTTTTGGAGAATTTGACAAATTGATCTTAAAATTCTAGGAACTGAAAATAGCCAAAACGTTCTTGAAAAAGAAAAACAGAGAACTCACATTTCCCAATTTCAAAACACACTACAAGTCTACAGTTATCAAGACTGTATGGCACTGGCATAAGAATAGACACATAGACCAGCAGAATAAAATTAAGACGCCAGAAATAAACTCTCACATTTAAGTCAATAACTTCTCAAAAAGAGTGGCAATACAAGTCAATGGAGGAAAGAATATTCTCTTCAACAAATTCGGCTGGGACAACTGAATCTCCACGTGCAAAAAAATGAAGCTGGACTCATACCTGAAACCATACACAAAAATTAACAAAAAATGGATCTAAGACCTAAATGTAAGAGCTAAAACTATAAAATTCCTAGAAGAAAATATAGACATAAATCTCCTGATCTTGGGTGTGACAACGGTTTCTTGGTATGACACCTAAACCACAGCAATCAAAGAAAAAATAGATAAAACATCGCAATTAAAAATGGTTGCACTTTAAAGAATACTATCATGAAGGTAAAAAGACAAGTTAGAGATGGGAGAAAATTTTTGCAAGTGATATACCTTATAAGAGTTGTCTAATATCTAGAATATATGCAGTCCCTCAGTGGTGAAAATGGTTAACATACTCAGTTGCTAACAAAAAGGTTGGAAGTTCAAGTCTACCCAAAGATGCTTCCTGTTATGGACTGAATTGTGTCCCTCAAAAGCATGTGTTGTAAATCCTATTACAACCTATACCTTTGGTTATAATCTTAGTTTTCTAGTGCTGCTATAACAGGAATACCACAAGTAGATGGCTTACAAACACAAATTTATTCTCTCACGGTCTAGTAGGCTAGAAGTCCAAATCCAGGGCGCCAGCTCCAGGGGATGCCTTTCTCTGTCTGTTGGCTCTGGGGGAAGGTCCTGTCATTAATCCTTCCCTGGACTAGGAGCTTCTCAGTGCAGAGACCCCAACATGCTCCCGGTTCTTCTTTCTTGGTGGCAAGAGGTCCCCCTGTTTCTCTGCTTGCTTCTCTCTTTTATATCTCAAAAGAGATGAGTGTAGGATAATCGTGCAAGGAACATAAAGTTGGGTGACTCTGAGTTTACTGACATGGGCCCACTAAGCACAGATTCTTCATTCAATGTTTTAGCTCAAGAGGTGAAAAAAGGATCTAAGAGTTTATTTGGCTGGGTCGCTGAAGCATGGATTATGAGGTGGCCTATACTAAATCAAGCTGAAGTACCAAACCTGCCTTGGTGTACTGTAGAAGGAATCTAAAGGCTTAGGGAAATTGGCATGTTAGAGTGGATTTATCAGGTTAGACCCACAGATTCACACATGGAGTGCCCAGAGGACATATTTTTTACCACAACGGTAAGGAAAAAATTAGTGAAACGAGCCCCAGCATCCTTGAAGACTGCTGTGATTGCTATTTTATGTAAGTCAGATCTGACAGTGGGAGCTGCTCCAACTGAATTAAGGTACCTTAACTACAATAGGGCTAATTGGACCCCTGGTGGTAGAGGTCATGTGGCAGCACTCAATCAACAAAGACAAGGTGGGTGGTTACCATAATGGATAGCAAAGTCAAAGCAGTATTTATATGGACTTATGGCATTGACTCTTTAGTCATGGTGTCCCTAGGTGTGAAACAGATCAGAAATCTATTAAATATTTACTTGATCTGTACAAGTGGAAGAATTCTAGGTCAAGTGAATGACAGTTTAACTTTTATCACCAGAATAGAGACTCGTGGCCCTCAATCAATTCCCAGACTTGAGCCAGTTTACAGATTCATGACCCCTTCAAGGAAGAAGAGGCCAGTCCCCTTCAGAAAGGACCCCACTACACTACCAAAAATTTATACTGGAAATCTTTCTCCCAGCCTTACCTAAAGAGATCTACAGCCTTTTACAGAGTGGCTGTTCATTGGGGAAAAAGAAAGAATCAGACTTTTCAGGGATTACTGGATACTGGCTCTGAAATGACACTACTCCCAGGAGACCCAAAACGTCACTGTGGCCCACCAGTCAGAGTGGGGGCATACGGAGGTCAGGTTATTAATGGAGTCTTAGCTCAGCTTCAGCTTATAGTGGGTCCAGTGGGCCCCTGATCCTATCCTGTATTGACTTTCCCATTTCCAGAATGCATAATTGCCATAGATATACTCGGCAACTGGCAGAATCCCTACATTCGATCCCTGACAAATAGAGTAAGGGCTATTATGGTAGGAAAAGCCAAGTGGAAGCCATTGAACTGCCCCTGCCTAGGAAAATAGTAAACCAAAAGCAATACCACATTCCTGGAGGGAATGCAGAGATTACTGCCACCACCAAGGGCTTGAAGGAGGCAGGAATGGTGATTCCCACCACATCCCCGTTCAACTCACCTACTATTTAGCCTGTGCCAAAAAACAAATGGACCTTGGAAAATGACAGTGGATTACTAAAAGCTTAACCAGGTGGTGACTCCAACCGCAGTTGCTGTTCCAGATGTGGTTTCATCGCTTGGGCAAATTACTACATCTCCTGGTGACCTGGTATTGCGCTGTTGATGTGGCTAATGCTTTTTCTCCACACCTGTTTCCAAGGACCATTAGAAGCAGTTTGCCTTCAGCTGGCAAGGCCAGCAATACACCTGTACTGTCCTTTCTCAGAGGTATATCAGCTTTCCAGTCCTATGTTATAATTTAGTCTGCAGAGACCCTGACTGCCTCTCCCTTCCACAAGACATCACACTGGTCTAATACATTGATGACATTATCCTCAATGAACTTAGTAAGGAAGAAGTATCAATGACTCTGGACTCACTGGTAAAACATTTGCATGCTAGAAAGTGGAAAATTAATCCAACAAGGAATTCAGGCGCCTTCCGCCTCAGTGAAATTTCTAGCAGTTCAGTGGTGTGGGGAATGCTGACATATTCCTTCTAAAGTGAAGGCTAAATTATTGCATCTGGCCCCTCCCACAACTAAAAAGGAGGCATGATGCCTAGTAGACCTCTTTGGATTTGGAGGCAACATATCCCTCATTTGGGTGTGTCAGCCCAGCCTATTTATCAAGTGACTCGAAAAACTGCTGGTTTTGAGTGGGGCCCAGACCAAGAAAAGGCTCTGCAACAGGTTCAGGCTGCTGGCAAGCAGCTCTGCCTCTTGAGCCGTATGATCCAGCTGATCCAGTAGTTCTTGAAGTGTCAGTGGCAGACAGAGATGCTGTCTGGAATCTCTGGCAGGCCTCTATTGGTGAATCACAGCTCAGACACTTAGGATTATGGAGCAAAGCCCTGGTCCTGGGATTGCAGCGTCCGGCAGGAAAGAAGCAATTTTAGGTGATATGGGGAAGAACCATACAGTGGCAGGAGCATCCTCCTCCCCAACTTCATCTTCCCCAGATCCCTCAGAGAAACACAGGAATCTGTCCAGTGTTGATCCTCCCTTTGTCCCTTCATATTGAGTGTGAGCACACTTGTGAAGGTGTGTGAGCCGGCCCTTCATGCCTTCATCTACCCCCCGTTAGGTAACCAATGTTTCAAATGCCCATTCCAATTCTCTATCAAACCATTACTCTGAGGGTGGTATGCAACATGGTATGGCCATTGAATATGATGTTTCTTGGTTTATTTCTGCACCCTATAAAGTGTGTTCCTTGGTCGGATGAAATATAACTGGCAGCCCAAACTGGTATGGCGCAAAGGGAACGTGACTAGATCCAGCCCATCTCTGCACTGCTACAGCATTCAAAACTAAAGACATTGCCCCTAAATTAGTCGCTCTCAAAATCCATTTTCGTAACAGTTCCTCTGGAAGCTGACGATGCCAATCTACAAATTGAAGCAACTCCTTTGTACTATACCTCCTGGTTTGTAGAGTTTCTTGGTTTTGCCCATTTTCCTCCTGGACTACCTTCTACCAGTGGTCACAGAGGAACTTCCTGTTGCTCTATCACAATTCTTCCTTTCCAGGTTGGCCTTGAGACTAGCGGTCATAGCTCTGACCGGATCAGATCTGGGATTGGTTCAGTGCTAAAATCAGCGCCTACATTCTTTCTCTCTGCCACTCCAGCTATTATGGATAACAGAAACCAAGGAACTGTTATATCTGGCCCTTTCCTTATCACTCTGTATTTCCATATACATCCCATTAGCCAATTCCTCAGGAGTTAGATCCATCCCTCCTAAATCCCATGAAGAGCTTTTGCCTGGGGTAGGAAACTGATTGCAACATAAACAGCTGCTTCAATCCATGGGTATTGTTTATCCCATCTACAAACCAAAGGTTTCTCACTCTCCTGCTTACCTCCTTTTATCCAAAATCACAAACACATTCCAGTGAGTCTGGGCTGCTGCAGTGAAACCCACCATTCTGACATCAACTAAATGAATAATTTCTTTTATAAGGATCAGCACAAAGCTGGTTTGTATGAGGCAGAAGTTAAAAAAAAGAAGTTAAAGATGTCTCAAATATCCAATTTTTCCAAGCTGCTGTACCACTCCATCTCTAACATCAGCTACTCCCTCTTCTTCCCCTCAGTGCTCTCCCTCCTCCCATCTTTGGGTTCCCTAATTCGCTGCAACTCACAGAACTCACGAACCATATAAAGGAAATGGCTCACACAGTGGTGGAGGCTTGCAAGTCCCAAATTCATGCATCATGCGTAGGCTTCTTCTGACTCACGTGGCTGCAGTGGCTGACAAAGCCAAGCCGCCAGTTCAGACCACAGGCTGCTGGCTCACACAGCTACAGAAGCTGGCGAATCAGGTCACACGATAGGCCACCAGCCCAAGAGGTCATTAAAAAAGACAGGAAAAGAAAGAAAAGACCAAAATGGATGTTCAAAGAGATTCTGAAACTTGCTCTTGAATGTAGACTAGCCAAAGCGAACAGAAGAAATGATAAAGTAAAAGATTTCAATGGGCAGCTATAGAAGACAAAGTAATATAATAAAATATACACAGACCTGGAGATAGAAAACCAAAACGGAGGGACCTGCTTGGCATTTCTCAAGCTGAAAGAACTGAAGAAAAAATTCAAGCCTCCAGTTGCAATACTGAAGGATTCTACAGGGACAATATTGAACGACACAGGAACCATCAAAAGAAGATGGAAGGAATACACAGAGTCAGTGCACCAAAAAGAATTGGTCGATGTCCAACCATTTCAGGAGGTAGCATATGATCAAGAACTGCTGGTAATGAAGGAAGAGATCCAAGCTGCAGTGAAGACAGTGGTAAAAACAAGCCTCCAGGAATTGACAGAATACCAACTGAGATATTTCAACAAACTGAGGCATTGCTGGATGTGCTCACTCATCTACACCAAGAAATCTGGAAGACAGCTGCCTGCCCAACTGACTAGAAGAGATTCATATCTGTACCCATTTCAAAGACAGGTGATCGAACAGAATGTGGAAATTATTGAACAATATTATTAATACCATACAAAAGTAAAATTTTACTAAAGATCATTCAAAAGCAGTTACAGTAGTACATCGACAGGGAGCTGCCAGGAATTCAATCCAGATTCAGAAGAGGACGTGGAATAAGGGACATCCTTGCTGATGTCAGATGGATCATGGCTGAATGCAAAGAATACCAGAAAGATGTTTACCTATGTCTCACTGACCATGCAAAGGCATTCAACTGTGTGGATCATAACAAATTATGATTAACATTGCAAAGAATGGGAATTCCAGAACACTTAATTGTACTCCTGAGGAACCTATACTTAGACCAAGAGGACTAGATGAAGAAGAAGGCGGCATCAGGATTAGAGGAAGACTCATTAACAACCTGCGATACGCAGATGACACAACCTTGTTCGTTGAAAATGAAGAGGACCTGAAGCACTTACTGATGAAGATCAAAGACTACAGCCTTCAGTATGGATTGCACCTCAACATAAAGAAAACAAAAATCCTCACAACTAGACTAATAAGCACCATCATGATAAACAGAGAGAAGGTTGAAATTGTCAGGGATTTCATTTTACTTGGATCCATAATCCACACCCATGGAAGCAGCAGTCAAGAAATTAAACGATGTGTTGTTCTGGGCAAATATGCTGCAAAAGACCTCTTTCAAGTTTTGAAATGCAAAGATGTCATTTTGAGGACTAAGGTGCACCTGGCCCAAGCCATGATATTTTCATTTGCCTCATGTGCATGTGAAAGCTAGACAATGAATAAGGAAGACCAATGCCTTTGAATTATGGTGCTGGCGAAGAATACTGAATACACCAGGGACTGCCAGAAGAATGAACAAATCTGTCTTGGAAGAATCATACCCAGAATGCTAGTTAGAAGCTATGGTGGCGAGACTTAGTCTCACATACTTTGGATATGTTATCAGGAGGGACCGGTCCCTGGAGAAGGACACCATGCTTGGTAAAGTAGAGGGTCAGTGAAAAAGAGGAACACCCTCAGTAAGATGGATTGACACAGTAGCTGCAACAATGGGCTCAAGCATAACAATGACTGTGAGAATGGTGCAGGACCAGGCAGTGCTTCATTCTGTTGTACCTAGGGTTGCTATGAGTCAGAGCCAAGTTAACGGCACCTAACAGGAACAACAAGGGTGGTAATAATTTAAAAATGGAAAATAAGAAGTTCTGGCAAGAATGTAGAGAAACTGGAACCCTCATCAATTGTTACTGGGAACATAAAATGCTATAACCACTTTGGAAAACAGTTTGGTAATTCCTCAAGATGTTAAACATGAGTTACCACAAAACCAAAAAAACCCAAACCCATTGCTAGAGTTACCATATGACCCAGCAGTTCCATTTGCAGGTATATACTCAAGAGAAATGAATTTATGTCTGCATATTCTTCTAAAAGAAGTGAAATGTCCATGCAAAAACCTACACACAAATGTTCATAGCAGCAGTATTTACAAGTGCCAAAAGGTAGAAAGAACTCAACTGTCCACCAATGGATGAATGGATTAACAAAATGTGGTATATCCATACAATGGAGTATTATTCAGCATAAAAAGAAATGAAGGGGTAATACATGCTACAATGTGGATGAACCTTGAAAACATCATGCTAAGTGAAAGAAGCCAGTCACTGAGGACCACATATTGTATGATTGCATTTTTATGAAATGTCCAGATAGGCAAATCCACAGAGACAGAAAGCAGATTAGTGATTACCACAGACAGGAGGAGGCAGTGAATGGGCATGGGGGTTCTTTATGGAGTGATGAAAATTGTCTGGGATTAGACAGTGGCAAAGTTTGCACAATCTTACAAAAATACTAAAATAGAAGGAGATGTACAGGAGCCCTGGTGGCGCAGTGGTTAAAGTGGTAAGACCGTTAAACCAAAAGATCAGCAGTTCGAAACCACCAGTGTCTCCACAGAAGACAGATGTGGCAGTCAGCTTCCATAGAGATTCACAGCCCTGGAAATGCTGTGGAGTCACTACAAGTGGGAATCGACTCAACAGCAATGGGTGGGTACATTTTTAGAGGTTAAATTTGATGGTATAGGAATTACATCTCAATTTTTTAAAAAAGAGGAACACGAACTACTTGTGAAATAAAAACTAAATAGTACATACCTACATTTTCCTTTACTCCTCAAGCCCAGTACCCCACCAAGCAGCCCCTTCACACAGACAGAAGAGCCCTGAACAAAGCCCTGCAGACCGGCTGCTCTCCACACGTACCTTGAGGTGCTGATGCATGCAGTATCGGCACACCTTACGCTTCAGCTCCTGTGTGACATCGCTGGAGAAAGGAATAAAGCCACATTTTGGCTGCAAAGTAAACAAATAAGGAAGGAAAACTATTTAGGGAATGTTGTGGATTGAATTGTGTCTCTCAAAAATACATGTTGTAAATCCTAACCCCTGTATCTGTGGTTGGAGCCCTGGTGGCGCGGTGGTTAAGAGCCTGGCTTCTAACCAAAAGGTTGGCAGTTTGAATCCCCCAGCTGCTTCTTGCAAATCCTATGAGGCAGTTCTACTCTCTTCTGTAGAGTTGCTATGAATCGGAATCGACTTGACAGCAATGGGTCTGCTTATAATCACGTTTGGGAATGGGTTGTCTTTGTTATGTTAATTAGGCCATGTCAATCTAAGGTGTGTCTTAAATCAACCTCTTCTGAGACATAAAAGACATTAAACAATCAAGCAGAGATGGGGGAAGAAAGATGCCAAGCCACATGAAGATTGCTCAGGTGCAAAAGTTCTAAAGAGACAAGACCTTCCCCCAGAGCCGAGAGAGAGAGAGAGAGAGAAAGCCTTCCCCTAGAGCCAGTGCCCTAAGTTCAGACTTCTAGCCTCCTAAACTGTGAGAGGAAAATCCTGGTGGCGTAGTGCTTAAGAGCTGCAGCTGCTAACAAAAAAGTCAGCAGTTTGAATCCACCAGGCGCTCCTTGGAAACCCTATGGGGCAGTTCTACTCTGTCCTATAGGGTTGCTAGGAGTCAGAACCCACTCGATGGCAACAGGTTTGGTTTGGTTTGGTTTTTTTGGTAAACTGTGAGAAAATAAATGTTTTTTGTTAAAGCCACCCACTTGTTATAGCAGCGCTTAGAAACTAATACACAGTGTTTGTAGGATTTTACCCTTTATATAAATGAGTTCACACCGTTCATATTCTTCTGTGACTTTTTTCACTGAACCTTAGGCTTTTGAGATTTATCCATGTTGATAAATAAGGATCAGGTGCCTTTACTGTCCCTGTTGTGTTGTAGAACTTTGTATGGCAACTCTCTCAGCCGTTTCTCCTGCTGATGGACATTTTTCCCTATTACAAATAGTGCTTACACACGTCACATACTAGGAGGAGGAATTTCTAGGTCTCAGGGAAGCCTCAGTTTTTACTACACATTGCCAAATTGCTCTCTAAGGCTTGTACCAACTTACAGTCCTACCCAAAACAAAAGGAGAGTGCTGGTGCCCTAATTCCTCTCCAGCCTTGGGCAGGGTCGGACTTTTTATTTTTGGCCAGTCTGATGGGCATGAGACAGAATCTCTTGATTTGGTTGTGGTTTTATTCTGCATTTGCATTCGGACTTCTAGCCGCCTAATCTGTGAGAAAATAAATTGCTGTTTGTTAAAGCTACCCACTTGTGGTATTTCCATTATAGCAGCACTAGCTAACTAAGACAGGTAGAAATCACATACCTTTCAAAATACATACAATAAACTATGAGATAAAGAAATGCAAAGAGGAGTGTTAAAAGGGTTAGGTACAAACATCCCCCAAAGTTTTACTTTCAGCTCCCAGTGGAAAATGATGCTTCCCTCATGGCATCATACAAACATCTCTGCCTCTAGAGGCTGCATGTCAGAACTGTCAGTCAGGGGGAAAATATGCCTGTACTGCTGGCTTGATGAAGGTACAACACAGAGCAGCTCTGTCTCTCCATGACACAATGCAACTTGAAAGGCTCTAGAGCTCCAGCTCCCAGAAGCAGCCCACTATTGCCTCTGACAAGTGCAGTTCTGCCCAGAGCTCTAAGACGTAGGCCATTGTTCCCTCTGACAAGGGATATCCGAAACTGGAAGGTGCCAATCTGATTGTTGCTACGCTCCCAAAAAGTCATGAAACTGCCTTTTAAAAGCTATGGTCTTACCATTAAACACAACTGAGCACTATGCCAAGGGCTGTCTTGGTGCTAACACTGACATCCACCCTCTGGGAGAGGAAGCAGAACGTCCGTCTGCACAGCAGTATCATGAGTGTGAATGCTCAGGGCCAATGATGACCCATATGTGGGTGCCACAAAAGTGTGAGAGGTGACATGCAATGACCTGGGACATCTGGGTGGGGCCTCCTGAGGAGACTTGCGCAGCCACCCTCGACTTTGGACAGCTGAAAGCTAAGACTTTGCCAAGTCCCCTCCCACTACTGCACCCAAGTAGAATAGATATAAATGCCCTTTGTCACCCCAGATTCAGGACTCCCAGCCATGATGAACTAGAGCTTCTAGGGATTAAACAGATTTTTGCGCCTCTGGAGAAATCCCTCCTGAGCAGGACATAAGCAAAGGACCTGCCACCCAGTCTAACACCCCAACTCACAAACTAAGCTTCTGGAACAAAGCATGCGGCATCACCCACTGGCAAAGGGAGCCCAGCAAGAAGGAGGCACGCAGAGAGGGGAGGGCCAGGAGGGGCAGCCAGTGAGCTGAACCTTGAGGAAAACACAGAGGGCACCACCCAGGCCGATTCCTCCTGGGGCTCAGCAGTCAGTGCTCGCCTGGCCTGGGGATGGTGCGGCTCCTGTTTGAACTCTGGCTGGCAAAGGCACAAAGCACGCAGGATGCAGGTGGCAGGGGCAGGAAGAAGAAGGAGTGGCAGAGTCTCTGAGAGCTGGGGGTTGCATGGGGCTGAGAAGGGACCACTGGGTCCAGCAGGGAGTCTGTAGAACAGGCTTCTGGAGGAAAGCATGCAGTAGGCTAATGAAGCATAGATTGTTGCAAGACAATTCACTCGTAACCAGGGACCTGCCTTCTCCCTTTTTACCCACATCTTTTCCCCCTTGACCAAAGTTCACCTTAATCTCTACACACAGAATCGGTCGGTGCTCCACAAAGTGGTAGGTCTGAAGTCTGGTCAAGTTAGGAAGGCACATAGCATAACCACTGAGAGTGTCCAGGTCCTTGTCACAGCGAGATTCTGGAAAAAAGAGCAGGGACCACCTGAGGGTCAGTGCAGGAGGGACAAGTCAGAAACTTGAAGACTCGTGGTAAAGAATCAACCTGGCACACAGAGGAGCGGGCCTTGCCCCCGGCTCCTGGCAGGAGATGGGAAGGCCTGGTAGTGCCCTGCCTGACAGGAGCAGTTTCATTCACTTGGGTTTTAGGCCAGAGGCTGAGGTGGGTCCCATGGGCAGGCAGCTACATCCACATGATGGGGCTTGAGGAGCATCCCTGCTGGGTAAGAGGGGTCAGTGCTCCACAGGGAGAGGACAACGGGAGCTCCCCCCATGGGGGCCTCTCCTGGACCTCGCCCCAGGCATCTTTTCCTTGGCTGATCTTAATCTGTGTCTTTTCACTGTTGTAGACTGTACCCATGAGTATAATGGCTTTCAGTGAGTTCTAGTGAGTCTTTCCAGCCGATTATTAAACCTGATGGTGGTCTTAGGGATCCCTAAACTTGCAATTGGTTGTCAGAAGTGAGGGCCATCTTGGGGACTGCCCCCAACCTGCAACTCCCTTAACCCAGGAAGCCTGGAGAGGAAGGAGGCTGAATGCCAATCTAACGAGGCATTCAGAAAAAGTCTCTACACTCCTCAAACCAAGGTTCCTTCCAAATATTTGATACCAACAGTCCTTCATCACTGACTGCTAGAAACAGCACTGTAGACAAAAGTCGGCTGTCCTCCTTTCCACACAGCAAGGCTCATTACAATTCATTATTACAGCTGCTCTTGTCACTATTAAGTAGCCTGACTACTAGCCAAAAGGTTGGCAGTTCAAACCCACCAAGAGGCACCTGTGAGGACAGGCCTGGCGATCTGCTTCGAAAGGCTGCAGACTTGAGAGCTCTATGGCGCAGTTCTACCCTGCACACATGGGGTCACCGTGAGTTGGAGTGGACCTGATAGCAACTGACAACAACAGAAGAAAATGGCGGTGTCTGGGAGTGCTTGCTGCAGGATGGCAGAGCCCAGAAGCACACCTACAGCCCGTCTTCATCCAGATGAGGAAACCAGAGCCAAGACATTGTCCTGGTTTGGCTGTGGGCAGCGGCCTCCCCCCACTTCCTGGGCCCTTTCCCACAAGGATCCCCTGCTCTGCACTCCTCCCTCCAATCTGAGGCTCCCAGGATGTCGACGCCCTTTTTACTTGATCAAATCAGGAAGGAATTTTATACTAGCCATTCGCACAACTCAACTGGCCGGTTGCGCTTTCTTGAGAAGGCATTTCTATCCTCAACAAGGCTCGCATGTTAGGTCCTCAGTCTCCGACCTGGTTCCTGACACTCCACGTACCAGCAAGTGCACAGGAAGCGGACACCTGGCAATGGGGAAGGGTACATGTGGCAGTGATGGGAAGGATATATTTGCTGATGGAGAGCGAGGAGATTCACAGGTCTTCCCAGTTTCCTCCAGGAGGATAAGCAGGCACTCCTAGAGCCCAGCTTCTGGGGGCAGGCTCCTGTTGACCTCTAGAACCAGGCCTATGTGCTGTGGCTCAGGTTGATCATGGGAACTTCCTTTGACTCTTCCAGGCCACCCTTTTACCCTGCCTTCCGCTACCTACATCACTCCCAACTCCTTCAGCTCCCTCTTTCTCTCCCAAATGCACTGCTATGACACTGTATTAGGTAATTTTTGGTTACATATTCTATGCTCTGATCTGGTTATCTGATGCCCAGAACTGTATTCATGAGCTTCCTAGCCTTCTAACCCTGATGATGAAGTTTCAAGCATTAAATGCATCTCTGGAAAACATTCTCGTGGCAACAGAACTGATGAAAACTGCATCTACTTAATATGGGTAATAATGTCACTTTCCAAGGAGAATGTTTTAAATTACTATCAAATTCATAAGTTTCAAAACCCTTACCTGGTCTTTCGGACTGTATCTTTAAACAAAGCTGTTTCACAAAATCTAAAGGCAGCTGAACAACTTCCTGTAAGAACAAATATGGAATACTCAGTGTGCGGATCTGGGGAATAAAAGTCACTTTATGATTTTAAAGGTCATATCCAGGTTAAGCAAAGAAGCTAACATTTCCATACACTAAGAGCAACGGGCTCTCCTCAGTGAGGCCTCTGCCCATGTGAAGGCGGCCAGCAGCACCCAGCCTAGTGGGTGTGGTCTCTCCCACACAGACTGCTTCTTCATACAGCCACTCATGTGTCCTCCCCACGACGCTGGGAGGCACCGAGGACACGCCCAGAGAAATCAACTTCTGAGGACACTGGGCTTGGGCTCCCTGGCCTTGTGCTGACCCGTGGGGAGACTGTGCTAACATTCTTTACCCCAGTACCTACTGATACAGCCTGAGTGTTCTAAGCCTCTCCCCTGAGAAGCAGCTGGGCAAAGGGCTGCTAATGACTAATCTCTGGGTGAGACGTCTGGGCACAGCAGCCACCAGCCAAGGACTCCGAGAGCAATATCCAGTGCATGCAGGGCAGATGAAGACGCACTTCTCTCCAATTGGCTGCTGCTTTGCAATTCCCCATAATAAAAGGCTTTTATTTCAGCCATGTTGCTCACCATCTCTGGCTTCCCTATCCCTGTTCTCTGGGGTTTCCAAGGCACCAGAACTCTGATTTCCAAAATGCCCCCAAACGGTGGCACAGCCAGCATCACCATGCCATCCCAATGCTCCATCCTAAGACTTCCTGAGACAGGGTTTTAAGGATTGCCAAGATGTATCACTAATGAAATAATCAAGGTGTAAAAGAGTGTGGGAAAAAGAAGAAAACGGATATAAATCAACCCAGTGAAGGAGAGGGTGGGAAAGTGGAACACCCTTTCCACTGAACACCCTTTTGTACCAGCTGTTGAAGGCTGTACGATGGTACGTATGCCTGTTACTTACCCCCAAAATGAATTAACATCTAAAAGAGACACCAAGCAAGTGTTGGCAGCATGTGCTATCCTGGGCACCAGGTGGCAGCCCTTCCTCCAGGAGCTCACACCTCGTCTACTAAAATGAGTTCCTTTACGTGGCCTTTTGCCGTGGTTCTTTGGAAAAAGGGCTTGGGAGATTTTTGCCCTAGGCCCTAAGGAGTTACCTTTGCCTTAGTTTTCATCCCAAAGTGTATGTTATTTTTGTCCAGGTTGATTGACATTTCCTGGATAAACTGTAAAACAACTTGGTTTTGATACTTTTTGTCTGGTCCTGGGCTTTGGCCTCCCCTGTGACTGGTATGCACATTGAAGGGATTGGTCTATAGACTACGCAAATAAGTGAGTTGTAGTCTACTATGCAAATGAAGTATCTATGGCCTACCGAGAGAGGGCTGGTCAGTTTGTGGTCCTGGTGCGAGTGTCATGCCTTGAAAGTGACAGTTGTGTATTTAAGCAGCCAGCACTACAGAGGTTTTTAGAGACAGAAAGCAGGAAATGAAGCAGAAGGAAGAAAGGAAAAAGAAGAATCAGAGAGAGAGAGAGAGAGGATCAAGGGCTGTAACACTGAAGGTGGAGACAGGCCCACAAGGGGCCCAGCAGCAGAGCTAGTGGCGACAGGCCCAGAAGGAGCCCTGCAGCAGAGTCGGTGGTGACAGACAGCAGGGCCAAGAAGACCCTGTTCTGAGGGAGCTGAGAGAAGTGTGTCCTAAGGGGGCCAAGAGGAGTCTGTCCTGAAGGGGCTGAGAGGAGGCGTGCATGGCAGAGAGAAGAGCCTCCTGCTTGCAAGGCCAAGAGGAGCTGAGAGAGCTGTCTTGCACTGAAAAAGGGGGACTTTGCCTACATGGTTCCTGGTCCTGATTCTGAGTTGTAGCCTGCTGATCCTGCTTCCAAGTTATACTCTGTTACTTCCTTAATAAACCACTTAACTGTAAATATGGTCTGTGAGTTCTGTATAGCCATTTTAATGGATTATCGAACCCAACAGAGAAGTAGAGAGCGCTGTGAGGAGAGCAGCTGGTGTCAGAATTGGTGAAAAGGCTGGAGAGCGTAGGTGTGCCTGACCTCCACCTCATGGGAATCAGCTTTGGGCTGATCCTGGTCATTATCCCTGCTGAAGTTAGACAGGTTCTGATGACACAATTACTCTCACCATTTTACAACTCATGGGCTCCAAACGCCACCCGGAGAGACACCACACCACCAATCACCACGCTCCCTTTCTTCCTGGATTCTAGAACCCCAATTTCATTTGGCCATCCAGCCCTCTGCCTGATGGGCAGTCGTGATGAGTCCAGGGGATTGGTTTTAGAGGCGAACGCACAGTCCAGTTCCGACCAAAGAGATGTAAGGGAGGGTCTGTGGTGAAGGGGTGAGGGGGGTGCTTACAGCACATCCTCACTCTTCAGATACCACCACAAGGATCATCTGTCTCTACTTGGACACCGTGCGTCCAGACGGGAACGGGAGGTGCCAGTTTAGGACAGAGCATCCCTGAGCGGGGAGCAGAAATGCAGGACCTCCATGACTTTCCTGAGCCTCAAGTTGACAAAACTGGCTCCATGGGTGTCTTTAGGTTTAAGCCCATGTGGGCTGAAGTTTTCTGTTCACTGTTGCAGCTAAAAGCACCTTCCTGGTACACAGGACAGGAGCACAGAGCAGATCCCACCTAGGACTCACTGCCCCCCCTCCCACACACAGGCCCCCCCAAGCAGCACAGAGCAGATCCCACCTGGACCTCACCGCCCCCCCCAACACACACAGGCCCCCCCCAGCAGCACAGAGCAGATCCCACCTGGGCCTCACCGCTACCCCCCCCACACAGGCCCCTCCCAGCAGCACAGAGCAGATCCCACCTGGGCCTCACCATCCCCCCCACACACAGGCCCCCCCAGCAGCACAGAGCAGATCCCACCTGGGCCTCACCGCTCCCCCTCCACACAGGCCCCCCCCAGCAGCACAGAGCAGATCCCACCTGGGCCTCACCGCCGCCCCCACACAGGCCCCCCCCAGCAGCACAGAGCAGATCCCACCTGGGCCTCACCATCCCCCCCCCACACACAGGCCCCCCCCCCCCCCCAGCAGCACAGAGCAGATCCTACCTGGGCCTCACCATCCCCCTCACACACACAGGCCCCCCCCAGCAGCACAGAGCAGATCCCACCTGGGCCTCACCATCCCCCCCACACACACAGGCCCCCCCCAGCAGCACAGAGCAGATCCCACCTGGGCCTCACCATCCCCCCCCCCACACAGGCCCCCCCCCAGCAGCACAGAGCAGATCCCACCTGGGCCTCACCGCCCCCACCCCCCACACACACAGGTCCCCCCAGCTGCTGCCTGTGGCTGCCTGCATGCCTGGTCCATCATGGCTGGCCGATGACACCTGCACACCTCTGCCACCACCTGTCCAACCGATCAGTTGGGTTTCTTCCCAGTCTGTTTGTAACAGCTTAACTTGTGTTTTATCCTTTACCTAAATATGTTATAAATGGAAAAATGCTAGTATGTAAAAACTAACTTGAATGTTTTTGACGTGAAAGATTTTAAAAGGAGAGTTATTTAAAAAATTGTTAGATTAGGAAAGGTGAAACAATAGAAAAGAGGTGGAATTGTAAAAAATTGAAAATTCTAACCTTAGATTGTCTCAAAAGAGTTCAAGTTTTCACTGCACTTAAGGAAACCAAAAGCACAAAGCACACAGGTGGTCAATTACAGATGTTGTGCGTATGAGAAAGATAAAGAACTGCAATCAAAGCCTCCCTCAAAGAAATGACCCACCCAGCAGGTACAAGGCTACAAGGTCACAGTGACAGGAGTCTCCCCATGGACTGGTCACCTCAGAGCCCATGTGCTGCCGGGAAACAAAGCTGTGCCTGGCACAGAAGCAATGGGTGACACACAGAAATGTGAGGAGGAGGTGACAGAGCCGATCCAGAGCCAACGGTCACTGAGCACCTACCCTGAACATCGGTGCCTGTCACACGGCCCAGCCCAAGTCCACAGCCCACAAGGTCACAACAGGAGAAGTGTATTTCTTCTAAACAACTTTAGACTATTGATTTTATAAACGAGTTATACTTCTGTTTTAAGTCAAAATAAAGTGTTTACAGTACACAACCTTTCTAACGTTTGACTACCTTTATCTCCTGGCTCTTATTCAGACTCAGAAACCAGCCTGAGTCCCGTCATCTCGCTGACAGAGGACAAGAGCACCGAGCACACAGCAACCATCCACTTAAAAAGGACCACAGTTAAAGACCCAGCTTAAGTCAAATAAAAGGCAAAACTGCAGCCTTTCCCTTACGAAAATGTAGTTCAGTGGGGACATGGTTGGACTCTCTTCTCCAGTGATCGCCATCCCATCCACTAAGGATGGATATCAGGCAAGCCCTGAAAGCACCCTGGAGCGGGCCACGCAGGTAACGGGCAGGTTGGCAGTGCTTGTAAAAGCCCCTCAAGGAAAATAAGCACCCTCCCTCACACCACCGCCATGCCCAGCAGCACCAAGATCATGGAAGTTCCAATGCAGAGGAAAGGCCTACCTCCTGGGTCTAAACACACGGCAATGAGGCCACCAAAGTGGGGCTAAACTTTTAAAATGATATCAGTGGTCACCTTCCTGCAGTACCTATGGAGCAACAACAAGAGAAAAAAGGCACGATGCGCCCTGCCTCCCCGTAACCAAGCCCTGAGCTCACAGGCCCGCGTGTCTCCTGGTGGAGACGCACCTAGGCCAGCCAGTCTTTGCCTAGAATTCTCATCACAGGGGCTAGTTTTGTCTTGTCCCAGGGCAGACAGTCCCAGAAGACAGAGGACAGAAGTGCTCTTGTGAGGCTCTAGCTCAGGTCGGCTTCCTTCTTCCGTTTGGGAAAAAAGGCCTGCAGTGGTCGAGGAAAAGAGCATTGTTTACAGTTGTTTTTGCCTGGGAAGTGGTCTTTTGTGGGTCCAACTGATAGATTCCAATAACATCTGTCAGGAAGTTGACTCTGAGGGACTCTAAGGTGTGAGCAGCACCGTTTACCTGGAAAATGAACTCTGTACCCTGTGTTTCAATCATGCCAGAACCCCAGTCAGAGTCCTCTCAGGAAAAAGCGTCCCTCAAGAAGAAAACAGGCTGTTTCACTTTGGCAGGTGTCTTTAGTCCGGAAAAGACAAGCCAAGACAGTCTGGTATCCCCTGAATTGCTTGTGCAGGCTCCTCTCATACGCCCTCAGGACACAGTTTAAGGTGTCTTCATTTATTTTGATCTTCTCTGCTCTGAGGACAAATAGAACCAGTATGGAGTCAAAGAACCCACTGCTGAGCCCGTGCTGGTGACACTCCTGATACCACCTCCTTTCCCTCAGAGCAGTCACACTTGCCCTGTTTACCCAACACCTCCTGCCACCAAGTGCCAGCTCACATTGTTCACTGGCTGACCCCTCCTTCCTCTCCAGAGGGAGGGTCTAGGGAGCTCTCTACTGTTACAAGACAGAGATATGTTCACATATGGCCAATGCAGGCAATGGCCTGGTCTGGGCCTGCATGTGCCAGCAGATGACACCTCTGAGGAGAGTGCCTCTGTTAAAGAGAAAAACTGCCCACTGGGCCCATATACGATCACAGCAGAAGACACCATCTGGGGGTAAGTCCTATGGAAGAACATGGAGTTCATGAGCCCTCCGAGCATCCTCCAGCCTTGCCAGGGTGCCTTGGACAGGGCTGACCGAGGGGAGTGTGTCTCCTGAGCATGTGTATGGCGGGAGAAGGGAAGAAGGTGCCAGGGGGAGAGCTGCAGGACAGCTGGCTGACCCCGGTAACCTGTCCAGAATAAGAAGTCCTCGGCAGGGCTGCTCTGCCGCCCACACAACCCCAGATCAGGCAGATGAGCCTGCCCTGTGCCCACAGAATTGGGGCCAAGCAACGGGAGCAGAACAACACCTCAGAGGGGCTCTCACAGTCACAGAATCTCAGCCTTCTTTCCTTCCTGAACTCCAGCATTTAGATATAAATTGGGTTGCTGAGGATCCCCCAGAGTGTGGAAGCCAGCCTCCATGACAGCCCCCAGTGGTCCCCACCTCATACTTATGCCCCTGTACAGCCCCCTCCCCCATTGCACAGGGCTGACGGCATAGCCAATAGGATGCTGTGGAAATGACAGTCACAGCTTCTGTGGAAGGGGCATCCAAGACACTGTGGCTCCTGCCAGGTTCTCACCCAGCTCACGTGCCATACTGTGAGGACACGGGAAACCAAGGCCTCCGCCAATGGCCTTGCCAGCCAGTCACCTGGAAAGCAGAGCCTTCAGCCTCAGCTGAGCCTTTGGATGGCTATAGCCACAAGTGACATCTAGACAGCACCCTCACAAGTGACCATAAGCCTGAGACCCCCAACTAAGGCACTCCTAAGTTCCCGGCACCCAGAACTACGTGAGGTAGTGTGTGGTGTCATTTAAGCCGCTAAGCTTGGAGGCCCCTGCCTTGCGCTGCAGATAATGAGTTCCGGGCCTCACGTGGCCCTCATTCTGCTCAGGTTGCGTGCGGCACACCACGGTGGCAAGGCAACAAGGAACTTCCCTCCAGCTGCATCAACATCCACTGACAGCCCATCTCAGCTGTAAGGAGGCCTTCGTTGGAAAATACTTTGCTGCCAGGGCTGTTTAAATATTGTTTCCTGGTAATCCTTAAGTTTCAAAGACACTTTTACTCTAGCTCCTTAGTATTGTTTTTCTCAGGTTCATCTTGAGACACAGCATTTTCCCAGGAGAGGCAATGTTCCCTCTGTTCAAGATGACAACCCATGAATCAGTCTGTTGAGGGTTTGATCTAAGATCAGCAGCCAGGCTGGCAGAAGTAGAGAAGCAGTGGGGACCAAAGCCATCCCCAGGGCAAAGATGGACACCACCTCCTTTGGAGGGAGCCACCCTGGCTTCCTAAGCTGCCTCTCTTCCCTGTATATCCTAATAGTGGCCCTCACCTATAACAGGTGCTCCTCTCAGCTACTGGAAACCTGAAGGAGCCCTCCCATCAGATCGCAACCAGGAGTGAGAGGAGGCTGGAGGCTGAGGGAAGGCCACGAGTCCCACGCGGGCCACTGGTGGGCCCGTCCCACCTCCCACCCAATGTGAAGCCCTCCCTTTTCTCCCCAAGTTGCTCTGAAGGTGTCCACAGAGGCAGGGTCAGGAACTCAGTGCTGCTGATGACGCCACGCCATCTAGACTGTCACTGGAGAGGCCACACCCACAAAACACCCCCGAGGGGCTACGGGACCAGCAAGCTGTGGGGGCTCACAAAGCTTCTCTGAACCTCACATCTCACCCCTAGAAAGCAGAAATAATAACGTCTCCTCTGCCTACCTCACCGTACAGGATGGGAAAAGCCCTTGGAAATTCTATAACTAATGCAAGCGATTACTATTAATCCCAAAGTCCCACAGTGTAATTCAGATGTTGGCATTACTGACATGGAATCTGCCCCGGAATGTAGACTACATAAATAAAAACCACTTACCCCAGAGTGAACATAGTTCTCCCCAAAGAACTGCTTCATGACATTTTTGCTGAAGTCCACTATGTTCTGGAGGTGCTGAAGTATTTCTTCTGAGGCCTGTAAGAGACACACACAGAACACCTCAGCGACTGGACTCTGGAAAGAGCTCCCACAGTGAGCTAACATTTGAGAAAACGACAGTGAATCACCTCTTAACAGGGCTGTGGACGTATGCGGCTGCAGGCCACGTTGGCAGCAGTCCTCAGATCCTGGGGAGGGGAGGCTCACCCAGGGCTCATGAGGAACACCTGTGCCTGGGCCCCAGCCTCCCCTTCTGAATCAGAGCCCCCTCCCCACTGCCCCACAGGCCCACATCTGTGCTCTGAGCCAGGTCCCCACATGACCCTGAAAACACCCCAGCTTGAGAACTGCTGCTGCTCCCGCCTGGCCAGGTGTGCAGTGGAGAACCTGTGTGAGCCCTGTCTGTGTCCTTCCTCCCCCACAGGAGAACAGCAAGCAGCTGACAGCAGCCCTGCAGGTACCTCCCAGGCAGCTGACTCTGAAAACCTCTCCCCTCCAAAAGTTACCAGGTACTTTGGTGTTACTTTCTAGCCTTTAAATCTAGAAAAAAATTATTTTCTCCCCAGCCAGAAATTCTTAAAAGGTCAATAAGCTGGTGAGACTTGGGCGAGACAGGAAGTTATCTTGGTGTTACTCAACCTGTTCCAAAGGTGCCCAGGGGTGAGCAGTCCAAAGGGCCACCGTAGTTCTCCCAAGGAGAGAAAGGTTCTACAACAGGTGGCTTTGTGGAGGCCGGGTGGACGCGTGAGCCAGCCTCACTCCGGGCCCCTGGGTCTGGAAGCCTGACACACGGCCCACGCACAGTAAAGCCCCAAAGCTGAGCTGGCCCTGGAAAGCTCCCACCCCACTTGCAGCGCCTCCGCATGTGTAAGCGCGCCCACACATCCAGAAGCACCATCTACGCCTGTGGCATGTGCAATGTCATCATATCACAACTAAGCACAACAGAATGCCCTAGAGCATGCCCTGTGGCTCTGCATGGCTGTGGTAGGGGAACTTCTTTCTTATCCACAAAAGAATTAGCACACATGATTGCCCACTGATAACGCAGCTGGTGTCTCAATGTGCTGGTAAATAACAAATACAAGCAAATGACTGCCTTGGAAGACATTGCCTGCAGTAAATTTAAATAGAAAAAATGAAGGAGGCATCCACAGAATGCTGAACCTTCAACTGAGCCGAGGCTGGTTTGGGTTGGGTTAGGAATTGCTGTCACTGAGTCGGGGGACACAGGGAAGAGAGTGGCTGGAGGCAGCCACCACACACTTCTGGTTTTCACGCTGATGTGTTTCCACAGAAACAGAACAACTCTCGGCACATTTTACTGCAGAGGCTGAGACAGAGAAATGAAGCCTCTCCTGGGAGCACCCCAGCGAGCTGGGGTTCTCAGCCAGGAAGCTGCACCCGATCCTACTGTGAGCGCGGACATTGCGGATTCGCACAATCTGCCATGGCAGCCGCCATCTCCTGCCCTCGTTCTTCTAGCCAGAGTATCCATCCATGCAGTGTCTTTCTCTAGACTGACCACTGCGCCCAGTTCCTCCACTGCAGTCCCTACTAGATGGAACTCTCCGCTCTCTCCCAGAGTCCCCTACTTCTCTTTCTACGACACAAATCCCTGGGCTGTGCCTGTCACTTCCAAGGGGTCAGCTGCCATCTTCAAAAACCAACTGCTCCGCCCTAACACCCCCTCTCCATCTCCGGCCTCCAGTCCTTCACACACATCAGACTGGGTGTCTCACCACTAAGTCAAATTATTCATTTTCTCTACACCACTCATCATAAGCCCAATTTGCACTCTACCCCGTAACTATCACCTCTCAAGCAAGACGCACCCAGCCACACCCACAGTGTTGCAATGCACTGTTCACAGGTGTGGCTAGCATCTCCTGCTTTTGCTCTGGTTTTTGAGATAAGAAAATGGGCTTTGGGGTCAACCCTACCTGGCCTCAAATGCCTGCTCGGCCATAAATGAAGAACAATCCAGGGCAAGTTTCGTGGCCTCTCAGAGCCTCCCTTTTGTTCAACTGTACAGTGGAGAAATCCTGACCTCCCTCACAGACCAAGCAAATGAAGGGCTCAGCTCAGTGCCCTGGGCATAGCAGTACATCTAACACATGGTATCTATCACTGTTACAACTGAGACACAGACACAAACACAACAGCAACACGCTGGGTGGGATGACTAGTCTCCAGCCATGCCACATTGCAGGGCAGAGGAGAGACAGACCACTGCGACGCCATGGCAGAGAAAGTCAGTTAAGACAGCTTGCTAAACAATAGCAGCAGCTTTCTGAAGATGGTCCACGGCACTTTGCTTGGGTTACTCAGCTAATAAGAAACCTAATAATCCATTAGATTGATCGCACCTATTGTGACTTACAGTACAGGTTGTCTACCACACCTTTATAGGCTTTATCTTCATAGATACAGTTCCATAGGTGGGGAAAACTGAGGCAGCAGGGGGACATCACCACAGCAACACTGAGGCCCAACCCTGGGAATCCAGACCACTAGGCCAGGCCCTGAGCAAGCCCTGCACGCTGGAGCAGGTTGGCTCTTCCCAGCTCAGCACTGCAGACACCTCACTGGTGGCCATGCCACTCTCCAAGCCAAGGGGTCCAAGCCCTGGAGTGGGCATTTCAAATAAAAAATGGCGGACACATCACCTCTGTCATACTTCAGTTTTTATAACTAGCATTAATTCTTATGCATCAGAAACAAAATCAAAGTTATTCTTAAATAATTTTTTAATGACTGGGCGGCAACGCCCCCGATCTTACCTTATTCCTATTTGGATGAAACTTCAGAAAACGCAGTACCACACAACGCTATTGGAAAACAAAACAAAGTCTGATTAGTACTCTGCCCAGAGCCTGGGGCGGTTGACAGTGGCTCTGGAGACGACATGGCGGCACGGTGGCCAGGGCCCAGGCCTCCATGGGTGAAGCACATGAGCGCCCAAAGCAAGGAAGCTGGGAAGCCCCAGGACAGCACTGATTTCGCGGAACAGCCGCTGGCCAGCCATCCACCAAGGAAAGGTACAGCCCTTGGTCACATGCTGGCAAGAGCCAGGAGAAAGGACATGCCCTCTGACCCGCTGGTCCACTGCCAGGAAATACAACGAAGGATGAGCAACTGCGTATAAAAGCACTGCTTACAGTTCCAAATGAAATAGAGACAGCTACCGTCCAACAAGAGTAGGAATGGCTAAATATGCTGTGATCCCTACAGATCTTCCTTGTATTATTTTAAACGACCTTCTGCAGTCATTTAACAGAAGATAACGAAGACCTGTATTACTGCTGCAATCATCACAAGCTGCCAAATGAAGAAAGGTTACAGAAGAGGGTTTATAGCACAAATCCATTTTTGAAAAAAAATCATATTTATGTATGCATACATACATATGTATATAACCAAAACCAAAAAATATACATACATATATATTCTACTAACCTCTGGTGGTTACCTCTCAGGCAGGAGGGCATGGGGACTGGGAAGGCCTGAGAAAAGCTTCGCGGGGGCTGGCGATGTTCTGTTTCTTGATCCCGATAACAGGATATACTTTGTGATGATCAAACAAGCTATACACTTACGATCTAAGCATTTTTCTGTAGGTATGTTCGCTTCAATTTTAAAAGTTTTTAGAGTAAAAATGTAAAAATGAAGTATGTATATGATCTGTTTGTATTGAAAAAAGTCTGAAAGGACATTCAACACAATTTTAACAGTGTCTCCAGGTAACAAGAATTGGGATTTTTTATTTCTGCTTGTTTAAATTTTCCAACTTGTTTTCACAATGTTCATGTAATATGCACTATGAGAAAATGTAAAAAAGCGACTGTTTAAACACGCACAGTCTGTGTGACAGCCATTCCCCTGAGGAAGTAATCCAGAGGTCCTGTGAATGCAAGGAGAAGGAAGATGAACTCTGACTCATGGCTTCGAACACTGCAGTCAAGCAACTCTGGAGCCAAGTGACTAAAGCCATTTAACAGCTGGAGATGGAGGCAGTTCCAGGCAGAAGTGAGGCAGGGAAGGCAGGTGTGCTCAGAGAGAAGCAGCCAACAGGTGTGAGGAGGGCACAGGGCCAAGAAAACTGGCAGGGCTGGGAGGGCCACTGCAGAAATGGATTGTGGGAAGACCTATGCCATGGGAAGGGCACCCACTCTCCTGCCCACCCACACAGCACAGCTCAGAGGCAGGGGCTGCAGACTTGGCCAACCACCACAGAGCCAACACCTGGGCAAAGGGGCAGGCGGAGGGCAGATCAGGGTTGAAGGTGGCTTAGAAAACACAGCTTTCTGAACCAAAAAATGCCTAAGAAGCAACAAAAGCCCTTATGGAGACCAAATCCCCTTTGGCTAAGGTGAGGCCCCCCAGCCCTGGCAGCCTGGCCCTATCTCCCCACTTCCAGCCCCACACAAGCCCCTCTGGGGACTCCCCTGCCTCCTTGGCACCAGGGCCCAGGCCCCATTCAGAGACACTGGATGCTACACGTAAGACCCAGTCATCCCGGTTCGGGGAGGTAAATGCCTTGCCCAGGACCTCCAGCCCCCTTTTACTGAGCTCTAGTTCCCAGGTGGAGCTACACACCTGGTTCACAGCTAATCTGCTAAGAGCTGTAACATCCCTGAATCCAAGCCTAGACTCAGAGAAGCCAAGGTCAATGGCATGCATGCTGGTACTGTCCCTTCCCAAGTCCAAGGCAGACATTAAAATTTGATTATGGCAATTCACCAAGCATCATTTCAGCAAAACTATAATTCCACCAAAACGCGAGGAAAAATAGGCATCGATATGCAGAAATCCTAATTCTAGACAAACTTCCAGAAACTCAGCGACCCTAAAGGTGGGCTTACCCTGCCATGGGCCTGCTGTGGCCACCAGTCCCTCACCCAGTGAGCTCAGTCACCTGTCAGGAATCACATGTGGAGTTACGGTATCCAGAGGACAGTGACAGCTCTCTCAATTTACCAGGTAACTACTTAATAAGCTGCACATCAACCTCCTCCTTCTCCCACGTGCTAGACATTTGAAGCCTGGCATTCCTGAAGGGCAAGACACAGGAGCAGTCTCCTCGTGGGGGATTCCCCCACGTTAGCATCAGAGCAAGGAGTTCAGTGGGCCCACAGACAAAAACACAAACTATAGGAATACAGGAATTCTCTTACCTGACATCGTTCACCCATTAAATACAGACTCAGATTTCCAAAGCTCTGAGCCACTCTGTGCCTATTAAAAGCAAGAAAAGCTAGTCTTTTCAGTTCACTTTCTATTGGAAATTTTAGGTTTCCTTTGTACTATTACACATACACACACAATCAGCTTCAAGTATAAGTTAATTCATAAAGCCATTATCTGAACTATGAAAAAGAAAATAAAGAAAAACCATACTGTACAGGGAACTATACAAAGAAAAACCCTAGCTGGTCTCAAGAGAAAAAGACATCAGAGCCTTGTGCCTTCAGGGGTTATGATCTATCTCTTGCTCACTCACCAATAAAAAATCATAACATCACTATTCCCACCAGCACTGATAACTATTACTACTAATAATTACTACTATTATATTACAATGGAAACCCTGGTGGCATAGTAGTTAAGAGTTCGGCTGCTAACCAAGAGGTCGGCAGTTCGAATCCACCAGTTGCTCTTTGGAAACCCTGTGGGGCAGTTCTGTCCTGTCCTGTAGGGTAGCTATGAGTCACAATCGACTCGACGGCAACGGGCTTGGGGTTTCTTTGGTATTATATTACAACAGCTAGAGTGTACTGGGTACCCCTGGTGTGTCAAGCTCTGGGCTATGTTTTGAAATAGAGCATCTCCACACATCACACCCTGCGAGGCAGGCAACTCTGGTCCTGCTTTACAGAGTGAGGATCATGAAGGTCCAGGACGGGTGGACCAGGTTTCTGAAAGCATCCACATCCTGCTCATGGGATGCAGAGAAGCCCTGCCCCAAAGGCCAAGTTTCGTCACGGAAGCTGCCCTCTGCCTTAGAGGTGCCAGCCCCCTTGCCCACTGCCAAGACGTCAGCTGGGACCGGGGAGCTCTGTCGGAGAGCTGCTTGTGGCAAAGGGTACAGAGACCCACCGCTCTCCCTGGCCCAGCACTGCTGACATCCCCTCCCTAAACCCCTTCCCTTCTCTCCTTCAACCCTCTTCTTGTTTCTAAAAACAAATTGCTTTCTTCTCCTCCCCACCAGGAAACCAAAACCAAGACCAATCAGGAAGTTCTAAATTTCTGATATGTCCACTTCAAAGAAAATCATGCTTTTTCACTGACTGCCTTTATTATTCAAAAGCTGTCACCAGAAAAAGTGACCCATCCTCTCTCACGTGGGGATTGCAATATAAGCCTGAAAGACCAATCTCAATCAAGCCAAAGTGCATGTTTCATACCCATCCCACAGCGAAAGGAAGAGCACGCAGTATGGGCACCTGTTTCATCTGGTCAATGATGACCCCCGCTCCTGAGTCCCCTGCAGAGAGAGGTGTGCAACAGGACCCAGGTGGTATATGGTAGCAGAGAACTGCCAATGCAGCATGCAGGGAGGGGCTGTCTCCCAGGGAAAAAAGAGCTACACTGTTATCAGCCCCATTAAGGGCAGCCCCTCGGTCAGCACCCCCAACAGCGCCAGGATTCCCACAGAGTTCACACAAAGGGGCCAGTCAGGCACTTATGCTTAACCTGGAAAGCTCCAGGGCTCATGGTAGCTGATGTTTTTAACTAATTTTGAAGGAAATGATTCTTTTCCCTTTTAAACCAAATATATGAAACAAGATATTCAAATTTTACCATTTTCTAGGCTAAAATATTAAAATACTGAAGAGAAAAGGGTAAGACCAAGAAGGGAGGTGTTGAACAAACGTTTCTGTAACAGTCCACAGGCTGAAGCAAAAGTCTGCGCTTCTTACCAAGAGCATGATATACAATCAAAGCCTAAGCCACCTTTCATGTCCTTATAACACGGAAGCATGGGATGCTCACCCACAGCTTGGAAAATGATACGAGGATTTAATGATTTTAACAAGCCGTAAAAGCTAATGAACAGAAGGACAAGAGGAACAATCTACATAAATGCAAGCACACAAATCAATACTAAGTAACCTCAAAATGTGAAAGAAGTTGAGGGATACAATTTGTTACTTAAAAAAGTAGCAAAAGCTGGTCCTGCAGTAAACAAGCAGTGCTTGGGGAGGATGAGAACAGGGTAGAACAGTCCCAGCAGGAGTGTGGTGTGGCACCCACATCTGGAAAGCAGTCTGGCAATGCATGCCAAGGGAGCCTGAAAGATGTGCCCTTTGAGTCACCCCAGAGAAGCAGCCAAAGTTGTCAGAAATAAGAATGAAGATTTATATACCAAGAGACTCAGCAAAGCACAGTTCATAAAGGCTTTAAAACTGCAACAATGGGAATGTTCAACAATACAGGAACAGGAGACCCTGGCAGCCTACCAACGAACACTAAGCAGCCTTAAAGAAGGACCTGAAGGATGTTCTCCACAGCTATGCTGTAAAGGTTAAGTAAAACAGTTGCAAATGAAAACAAACACATTGTATTCCTAAGTATCCAATAAAAGCATATACAGTCAACTGCCGCCTAACATGCATCAGGACAACGTCCGGCCACATATACACCCATGGTACCAAAAGGTTATGCTAGAGTTCAAAAATCCTGATCAGAGAACAGGACACAGCAGACATAACCGGATGTAGCCAAAGCAACGGCTTCCCACACATAATCGTGTATCTCATACCTCTTATATACAAAGCGATTGTGCTACCAGGTGTATAATGGTACGGTATGTATATAACCTATAATATGTATGCCTTGATAGTCATAATAAATGTCTAACCCCCCAAAAAACCAAACCCATTGCCAACAAGTCAATTCCGGCTCATTGCGACCCTACAGGACAGAGCAGAACTGCCCCATAGGATTTCCAAGGAGTGGCTGGTGGAATCCAACTGCCAACCTTTTGGTTAGCAGCCACACACGATGTTACTGCCTTATGTATGTACTGTACTCTACTTTCTATCATTATTTTAACATGAACTTTTCCTACTTACAAATAGTTTACTGTATAACAGTTGGCTCGACTGGTAGGCAGCAGCATCCAATCTCATGTTCGCTCAACATTCAAATCACATAACATCCTATTTCACAGAACGTACCACGGACAGGAAGCGAGAATGACTATAATTCGAAAGATTGGAGGGAAGTGCAGCAAAGTGGTAACAAAAGGAGAGGATCTTCTGAGTGGGGCTGAGTGGGGTTACAGCTACCTAGAGTGTTCAATAAAGACCAGGAGGAAAGTGTCGTCCTGATGCCCACGGGGCACTCACACTTTCGGGGGTGGGGGGCGGTGTGTGTGGAGACATGAAACCAGTTGTCTCAGGGTGAGGGCCTCCCTGTTGAAAGAGATGGGGACTGGGGTCAGCTCTTCCATCAGGGGAAGTTTAAAGGAGGCCCAGGAGAAGAACGCTCCAAGGACAATGACATCAAGCAACTTTCAAGGAAACTAACAAGTACTCAGCCCCACTTCTTCTCAAAATATGAAGATAATTCACAAGCGGGAGCAGTAGGAAGAACACTTCTGTGAGGCCAGAGAAGAGAACTACTCAAATGTCACCTTCTCCAGGAGGCTACCTCTTCTTGCTAACACTCTCCCACCAGGGCCCTGGCCCCACTCGGCTAACATTCAATATGAAGAGGACTTCCCGGCAGTCACATCTCTCAGAAAACAGAGGAAAAAAACTGGGAAAGCTGCTCTTCTGACTTAACTCTGGCCAAAGAGGAAGAAGGGGTTGGCAGTGGGGCAGTGGGAAAGGCGACCATGTCATCGTGGAAGACGTAAAGGATAGGAATGACGGGCCCAGAGTGACAAGCACTCTCCTCACACATCAGGGAGGCAGGTCCTAGAGTTCTGGCTGAAGGACAGGTACAAGCTCAGGCTGACATTAAAAGGGGATGTGGTTTGGAAATAAAGCCCAACCACGCAACTGCAAATAATCCCAGAAATAAACAGGTTTTACACGCAAAGCTCTCTGATGAGCTTAGATTTTAAAAGAAAGGTGGGCATCACCAAGAAAGAAATCACATGAGCAGTATCGACCTGTCAGAATATCAACGTTCCTGCTCATAGGTGATGTTGAGTCAGTTCCTAATCATAGCAACCCTACGTACAACAGAATAAAACATTGCCCAGTCCAGCACCAACCTCATAATCGTTATGCTTCCGCCCATTGTTGCAGCCACTGTGTCAATCCACCTCATTGAGGGTCTTCCTCTTTTCCGCTGACCCTGTACTTTGCCAAGCATGATGTCCTTCCCCAGGGACTGATCCCTCCTGATAACATGTCCAAAGTATGTGAGACCAAGTCTCGCCATCCTTGCTTCCAATGGCTATACTTCTTCCAAGACAGATTTGTTTGTTCTTCTGGCAGTCCATGGTATATTCAATACACTTCACCAACACCATAATTCAAAGGCACCAATTCTCTTTGGTCTTCCTTATTCGTTGTCTAGCTTTCACATGCATGTAAGGAGATTGAAAACACTGTGGCTTGGGTCAGGAACACCTTAATCCTCAAAATCTTTGCTTTTCAACACTTTAAAGAGCTCTTTTGCAGCAGATTTGCTCAATGCAATACATCGTTTGATCTCTTGACTGCTGCTTCCATTGGTGTTGATTATGGATCCAAGTAAAAAGAAATCCTTAGCAACTTCAGTCTTTGTTGTTTATCATGATGTTGTTTACTGGTCCAGTTGTGAGTGAGGATTTTTGTGTTCTTTATGTTGAGGTATAACCCATACTGAAGGCTGCAGTCTTTGATCTCCAGCAGTAACTGTTTCAAGTCCTCTTCACTTTCAGCAAGCAAGGTTGTGTCATCTGCATATTATAGGTTACGAAGTCCTCCTCCAACCCTAATGCCCCATTCTTCTTCATATAATCCAGCTTCTTGGGTTATCTGCTCAGCATACAGATTGAATAAGTACGGTGAAAGGATACAACCCTGACACACACCCTTCCTCACTTTAAACCAAGCAGTATCCCCTTCTTTTGTCTGAACGGCTGCCTCTTAGTCTAAGTGCAGGTTCCTCATGAGCACAATTAAACGTTCTGGAATTCCCATTCTTCACAATGTTATCTATAATTTATTATGATCCATATAGTTGAATGCTTTTGCATAGTCAATCAAACACAGGTAAACATCTTTCTGGTATCCTCTGCTTTCAGCCAGGATTCATCTGACATCAGCAATGATATCTCTCATTCCACGTTCTCTTCTGAATTCGGCTTGAATTTCTGGCAGTTTCCTGTCAACGTACTGCCACAACTGCTTTTGAATGATCTTCAGCAAAATTTTACTCGTGCGTGATATTAACGATATCGTTTGACAGTTTCTGCATTCTGTTGGGTCACCTTTCTTTGGAATGGGTATGAACATGGATCTCTTCCAGTCAGCTGGCCAGGAAGCTGTCCTCCAAATTTGTTGGCATAGATGAGTGAGCACTCACAGCACTGCAGCCATCTGTTGAAACATCTCAATTGATATTCCATCAAAAAAAAAAAAAAAACTCAACTATAGAATAAGGCTCAAAATGCTAGAGGCAACAAAAAGTTATGACTTTCAATGACGTTCAGGCAAAAATGAAAGAAGTGGGTGGCCCAGAGCTTGGGAATACATCATAAAAACATACAGTTAGAAAATACAAACCTCTCCTATTTTGCTTCCAACACCTCCAATAAAAAGCATGATCTACAAACCAGAAATTCTAAAGCCCAAGATGAAAAAAGAGATAGTAAGATAACATATGACTGCTTGAACTTCAAATCTTTAAGGCTCAGACAAAATGTTTCCCAGGACACCGTAATAATTTGCAAAAAGATCTGAAGCACTGGTCAAAATCTTAGAAAGGTCATAAAGCCCGAAAGACTGAAAATGAGCAGTCTCATTCATGTCTTTAATAAATGTCAGTTATATGACAAAGTCTGCCATATTACCTCTGTCAGTAAGAAAGATGTCAAACCTTAGTATGACAGGAGTGAGCGATGGTTTGTCCAGTGTGTCAAAAGCCCAAGGGCAGCCTGGGATGCCTTGCTCGGTACCAGATGTAGGACAACTTGCCTAGGCCTGCCCTGAGTGCCCAGCTCACATCCCTGAAAGCAAGTAACACAGGTCTGGAAGAGACACGTAAGAGATCAAACGACAAACCAGATTGAAAGTGATCTTTACAGGCTAGGAAATGAGCCAAAACTAATAAAAAGGTGAAGAAGGGTAAGTGTGAATGTAAGCACAGTGACATCCACACAGGAGAGGAGAAGTCCAGCCTGGCCTGACAGAAGCTTCTGGCTACCACAAGCTCAGCTTGGGCAAAAGTCCAGCGTGGCAGCTAAAAAAAAACGCAAGTCCTTCAGGTTGCCGTAAGGAAAGTATGTTGCCTAGATGGAAAACGCACTTGCCCTAGACCCCCCATGGGATTAATGCCTGCGATTCCAGGCACCCATTGGGATGGTGCCTCAGCTGGTGAGAGCGTGGGAAGTACATCAGAGACTATGCTCAATGGCTGGGGCTGCTGGGCTCGAGGCTGAGAACGCCAGAAGCAATAGGAGCGCTGTGTGCGGGAAAGAGTTAAACTGCACAGCCATGCCCAAAGGGTGCTGCGTAACAAACGGGTCAATGGCAACCAAAGACAGCCCAGATGACAGGCAAACTTGCAATACAAGGTGAAGGAGCAGTGCACAGCTGATGAGTCTGCCAGAAATGCTGGTAAAAACTCCAAGCTCGCTCTTAGAACTGGGTTCTCTGGGCTGGTCTGCAGTCAACGTGGGCTCCCTCTCACTGCCCACCCCTATGCTACCCTACCACGCTGTGCACTTCCTGTGGCGTGTACTTCTCACATCTCCAGCCCATTTTCCACAGGCCCAGATCCCCATGAAGCCTTCCCAAACCCACTGGCATGGAAGGCTGTCTCCCTCCCTTATCCCATGTTTATACGCCTCAAGACAAGGACCATGGTGTTTCTTCTAGCAGAGATAACTGTGCTACAGCATATCTTCCCAACGAGACTCTTGGCTCCTGGGGGACAGGGCCTCAAGGCTGAGGACGGAGGGGAGCTGCTGCCTGAAGACCAACAGTCCGAATGCATGTGTGTAGTGTTCTCGTGCTGGAAAGGAGGGAGGCCAAGCAAAGCACCTTTTTAAGGACCTTTCAATTCTTAGTAGATGATGCCCCTCAGAGAAAGCAACCCTCTCCCTACCTGGAAGAAACTTGGCTGAAGGTCTTCCTACTACCTTGGAATCAATGAGGTGGGATCTGAGGAGTATTATGAAGCAGCTGTATTCCATAAATGGCACTACTGAAAGTATAAAATAGGGAGCCCTGAATGCAAGGCGGCCCAGACTCAGCTCTTGAGTGAGGACAGGGCTGTGCGTGTAGTGAGCTACCTGGCTTGCAGCACCCACAGGAGAGGAATTCTCGTAAACCTCTCTGCTTCTGGCTGCTCACATTCAAAGGGCACGATTCAACTTTCTTACATCAGGTACTGGGCACAGTCTGTGCCTGAACTTAATGCCTTTACTTAGTGGGAAACGCTTCCTTATGAGGCCACCAGTGATATAATATTCAAGCTCAAATGATGAACCAACATCAACAGCCATGAAAGAAGAGCATAATAAATAAAATTTAGATTTGAAAGAAAAAAATGAATAATACTAAGTCCATGATAGCCTACCTACTATACTTAAGTTTCAAAAAAAAATGGAAATTACCCCCCACCCCCCAAAATTGAAGCCGTGTAACACGGAAAGTGGCTGGGCTGTCCTGGAGATGCCTCCACAGAGGGCAGGTTGGACACACTCACCAAGGACAGGAGGAGGGATTCCGGTGCCAGGTGTGGCTGCCTTTACTTTTCCAATCCTGGGTGTCTTTTTAATCTGAGTCTGGAACTTTCTCCATTATCTGTAACTACTATTGAAACTTAGTACATTAAAATAAAAAAAAAAAAAAAACATTGTCATTGCGTCTATTCCTACTCATAGTGACCCTATAGCATAGAGAAGAACTGCCCCATAGGGTTTCCAAGGAGCAGCTGGTGGATTCGAACTGCCGACCTTTTGGTTAGCAGCCAAATGCTTAACCACTGTGCCAGCTGGGCCCCACTTAGATCCTCCGCTTAAAAGAAGCCTTAGTTTTACAGAAAATACAGAGATACCCCATCCAATCTTATTAAGAAAGCTGAAGATTAGTGTTTGTTCTGTGAAAGGACTCTGGAATCACTATAGGAACCTGACCACAAAAGGGGCTCGTACTGGAATAGCCCTTACTTTACTTGACCTTGAAAACAAGAGGACCCAGCAGACTATATAGACAAGGACAACTTTGGGTTAATCCATGTTCATTACTAATTCCACTAAAGATCTTGAGCAAAGCATGTACTTCCAGTTCTTTAATTTCCCAACTGTGCTAAGGAATGCCAAAATGCAAACGCAGAACCCAAGGGGCCGCCTGAGAAATAGCAGCTCATACTTCAGCCTACCTAACACCACCAGCACAATCACAACACAGGCCAGGCAGGACAAGAGGGGAAAGTGCAATTCAGTACCCGCCCCATCTCTTACAAACTATTTGCCTGCGTCAGGGCTCTTCTCCAAGCTCTGTTTTCTTCATTGGTCCAAGGCGGATAATAGTTCTCACTCACTAGGTCTTAACTCGTCAGCTCCATGCTCAACTAATCTTTCCAGCCATTCCACCAAGAAGGTTCCATCATTAGTCCTATTTTACAAATGCAGAAATGGCACTGGATTCCAACCAGTTCTGTTGTTGTTAATTGCCGTCCAATCGATTCCAATTCAGGGCGGAATTGACCTCATCTGTGCAGCAGGTCCATTGGGTTTTCAAGGCTGTGACCTTTCAGAAGCAGATCGCCAGGCCTGTCTTCTGAGGAGCCTCTGGGAGGGTTCCAGCCGCCAACCTTTCGGTTAGTAGTAGAATAACTTAATCGTTTGCACCACCCAAGAACTTCTCCACCTAGCCGTACATACCATACCAATTGCTGTCCAGTAGATTCCAACTCATAGCAACCCTGTAAGAGATTAGAACTGTCCCATAAGGTTTGACTCTAAATCACTTGCTCTTCACTGCTCTGTGACACCTATTCCCCTCCCTCAGCCAGCCGCCTTTCTGCATGGTTCTATCAGAGCAAGCCATGTCAAAAACATCTGGCCTCTCACACACACCCCTAAGATTCTCTTCCTCAATTCATCTCCTTGGGAGTTCTCAATTGCTAAAGTCAGGGGATGCAGTTTCCGAAGCTCTTGCCCAGGTCAAATTAAGAAAGGGTAGAAGATCGGCTCAATTTGAAGGTTTCAGAAGATTCTGGAGGAGAACCTGTGGGCAATGCTTCATTATTATCATTATTAAGCAACAGCAAGTACAGCAATCCCGAGTGTCTTACCAGCCTGATCCCCCTCGGTGCTGGGGCGGAAACCACAGCCCGAGTACTTGGGTTCTCCGCCACCATCTCCCCCAGCTCTCCATCTCCCCCAGCTCTCCATCTCCCCCAGCCCTCCATCCCGGCTCAGCCTCTCCCCAGTGCAACTCCGCAGTCCGGCTAGTCCGGCTGGCCCGGCCCGAGGCGACACCCCGTGAGGCCGCGCGCTGCACCGACAGGGCGGGAGGCTCGGAGTGGGGGTGCAGCGGGGCCGCGACAACGACTGGGGAGTGATGTTGGGAGGGCGCACAACCAACCTAGAGAGGACGGGAGTGATGATGGGAGACGCAGAACCGACCCAGGAGAGGTGATACTGGGGAAACGCGGAACTGACCGGGGTGGGGGGAAGGGATTACACTGGACGAGGGACAGGTCCGGGCGTGGGGTGGGGGTGGGGGTGATGCCGGAGGGACGCGGAACCCAACCCTGGCGGGGAGGGGTTACTGAGAGGACGCGGAACTGACCCTGGGGAGCTACTGAGTGGACGAGAGTCCGGCCGGCAAGGAGCCCCGCGGACCCGGGGCCGTCCGGGTGAGGGACCCCAGAACCGCGCTGACCGTTGGCAGTCTCACCTGAGCGTGGGCCACTACCAGGCTCTTGTTGCCTTCGCCGTGGTACACCCATTCATTCTCGTCCATCTTCCCCTCGTCCATTCCCCGGCGCGGCCCTAGCGCCTCGCGGGCTCAGGACGCGGGGACGCGAGCTTGCGGCCGCCGGGTCTCGCTCGGCAGTAGCCGCTGAGCTCGTGGGAGGAGCGCCTGTCAGCTGCCGCCTCCGCTTGACCCGACGGCCTCGACTCGCAGTCTCCGGACGCCGGAAGCCACGCCCCCGGGCGGCTGCCATGGCCGGGCAGGGCAACTTCCGGGTTTGCGCCCACCTCCCCTATATTAACAACTCCAGCGGAAGGATCGGCCGGCCATCTTAGGTGCTGGCATAGTGACTTACTTCCGGAGCGCGGTCTTGGGAACTGGAAAGGAAGCTTCTGGCCTGGGCGCCGGATGTGAGGGAGACGGGAGGAGCTGGCGGCTGCTGCAATCTCGGACTATCCGTGCCGGGCCGGAACAGGCAGGGCGGGACTGGTCTGGGGGGTGTTCGTGCTGGCTGGAGGTCCCTGGAGACTCGTGACCGCTCAATCGTGTGACCTTACCAAAGCACTTGGCATCTCTGAGCCTCGGCTTTCTTATCCGTAGAACGTAGATAAAACACTCACGGGTTATTAATATCACCGTTTGCAGGCTCTACGCTGAGTACATTACCTGACGCAGAATCATCTCGGTTATCCTGTGATGAGAGAGAGAAAATACTGTCATCCGCATTTTACAAATGAGGAAACCGGCTCAGAGGGGTAAATGGGCTCCTAAGTGGCACAGCTAGGATTCAAACCTCTGCCAGACTACAGAGCCCGTGGTTTTGCGGGTGCAGCAGGCGTCACTGACCTTTAGGACGCACTTGGCGCACAAGACTATGGGTTCGAATCCTGTCTCTGCTGCTTAATGGCAGTGAGGCATAGGGCAGAAGCAGCTCACTTCCAGAGATAAGTACAAGTAGTCTCCAGCTTAACACCAGTTAACAGCTGACCGCGCTTAGAACCAACCTCTGTTTTGGGGTCTTTTTTATGTGCTACATACAGTGTTGGAGCCCTGGTGGCACACTTGTTAAGGGCTACGGTGGGCTGCAGCTACTGAAAGGCAGTCACAATCCACCAGCAGCTCTTTGGAAACTCCATGGGGGCGGTTCTACTCTGTCCTGTAGGGTTGCCATGAGTTGGAGTCCACTGAAGGGCAAGGGCTTTAGTTTGTGTTGTTGTTTTTTTTTTACATACAATGTTGCAGTGCGTAATTTGCTGATGTTACCAGATGTACACTCCATGTTCAGTGTTAGGATTTATAAAGATAATGATAATAAAAGGCAATAATTAAAAAAAAAAACGAGGCATCCAACTTAGGTCAGAACTGACTTAGGATAGTATCTGCCGGAGGGTAGGTAAGTTGGGGACTACCTGTACTTACCCAAGAGAGGGGGAGGGAACTTTTTCAGGGAGCAATATTTTATCACTAACCTTGATTAGGATTGTTAGCTGTATGGTGATGATAAAAAGCAGATCGAATTTTTTAAATTCTCCACAGACTGCATCTGAGGCGGACTACATCAGCTCCCTCCCCACCCACCCCCAACTTGGTACACCACTGGATACAGAGAAAGGAAATCAGGTGCATTAAATGAAATATGATAGGGTAACAGTGAAGGACAAAGGACAGTGTGGCCCAATCTGCAGGGGTGGGGAGAAGAGAAAGAAAGGCTGGAAAAGAAATATATGAGCAAGGTACCAGTCAGAGATCCACACTGCTTGTCTTTTTATAATACCAACCCAAATACTACGGAAAGCACCTTTCCTCTACTCAGCCCATGCAGTCTGAATTAAATTGACACTTAATTCCTTGTCCCAGGGCTGGCATGTGACCTAAATCCTACCCCATCCCACCTCCCCCACCGAAAAAATCATTGCTGTAGAGTTGATCCCAACTCAAAGTGCCCCTACAGGACAAAGTAGAACTGCCCCATAGGGTTTCCAAGCAGCAGCTGGTGGATTTGAGCTACCAACCTTTTGGTTAGCAGCTGAGCTCTCAACCACTGTGCCACCAGGACTGCAAAGTGGTAGTTCACAAAACAGGGACTTGAACCCTGGACCCTCAGATTAAAAGTCTAAAGCTCTACAGAATGAGCTATCAGGCTCAGCAACTGACCTTACCCATACAACCCCAGTGCCATCGAATTGACCTAGACCTGGCCAATCAGCAATTACATTTTCTTGGCACAGTGATTGGTTCAGGGAGGGGCTATGATCCAAGTCCAACCAATGAAGCTCACTCCTGTGATCTGCACTGAAATGACTGAGACAGAGAAGATAAGCCGGTAATAACTAAACCCCCTGAGGCTGACTCATAGCAACCCTATAGGACAGAGTAGAACTGTGCCATAGGATTTCCAAAGAGTAGCTGGTAGATTCAAATTGCTGACCTTTTTGTTAGCAGCCAAGCTCTTAACCACTACACCACCAGGGGTCCATCACAAAGTGAAGGCAACAGGAAATATAAGCTGAGAAATAGCAAGGAAGGTGACGCCGCTGGAGCCCACAAGCCTAGTAATACCCTATAGCTTTTAAGTTTTGAGTCAATGAAGTCCATCTTTTGCTTAAGGTAGTTTGAGTTGGTGTCCCTTCACTTACAACGTAAAAATAGGGACATACCTGTAGAGAGTATTCCAGCACTGGGAACAGTTTTACTGGATATTTACGCTCTTCCATCTAGGTCTCATCTAGATTCCAAATACTGTTAATTACGGTTTTCTGTGTGTGTGTGTTTTCAAAAAAAAAAAAAGAAAGAAATGAAAACTCAATTTCCAAACATATTGAAAGCATTCAGAAACAAGGTGGCAAAAAGTTGATAACTGTTGATGTTATTCTATTCTTGCTATTTATATGTGGTTTGAAATTTTACATAATAGTTTCGTTTTTTTTTTCTTTTTTGAAGAAAGCATGCAGTATCATGTATCACCTCCTATGACATGAGGAAATGATATGAGGAAAGGGGCACTTCCCCTACGTGACATTTTCTCCAAAAACCCATAACCCTGTCTAATCATTAGACTGTCCTATCTGTGCAGCATTTCTGTGAATCTCAGAGATGGCAACTCTCTGTACTGTCTTTGCAATGTTTCTGTAAATCTAAAACAATTCCAAAATTAAAAGTTTATTTACAAACAAGGTATTCATTGCACCTTGCTCAGCTTCACTCATAATTAAAAGAACGAAATATCTTTATATATCAAAGTGACAAAAATAACATAACTCTTACGCAGTGTTTGCTGTAGGTAGTGGGGAGGGGACAGATAGAACTCTTGTGCACTGTTGATGGGGAGGGGGTATAGCATTTTTGGAGCTCAGTTTGGCCATATCATTAAAAACTAAGGCAGTTAATCCCATTTGACTCATCAGTATCCTACAAAACTCTCAAATGTTCAAAAATGTGTACAAGAATGTTTGTACAAACATTGGTAGGAGTAATGGCTTGGGTCCCAACTTGGCACACGTGAGAATGGCCTGCAGTTTGGTATGCCGCCCTGGGCCTACCCCACAATGCCACTCAGAATGTCGGGGTAGTTTCTAAGAAGTTGTCCAACTGAATCTCAGGCCCACCATTGAATGATGATATACTCAGGCAAACTATACAGCCAGTAAAAATGTGTAAGTGAGAAGTGTACTGACGTGTTCATAGCAGATGGTTAAGTGAAGCAAATGCATGTATGTAAATGCAAAGATACAGAAGTGGAACTGATCATTCCTCTGGGAAGAAGAGTGAGGAACCATGGGAGGAATGTTACTTTCCCCTTACAATCATATACTGCTGACTATACACAGAAATGTATCCATGTACCACTTCTGTAATAAAAATTTAACTAAATGAATAAATTCTCGTCTTGTTTTAATCAGTTAGATCTATCTCTGTGTAACTGGCATGGAAAGATGGCTATGACATGTTAACTGAAAGAAAGCAAGTTGCAAAAGAGTATAAGATCGTACTAAACATAAATAATAAATACAGGAATAAGTGTCTATGTCTGAATAGAGGAATATGCACCTTACTGTTAACTGAGGTGGTCTTTGGAGTGGGACTACAGGTGACCTGCACTATGCTATGTATTTCTGTAATACTGAATTTTGCATAAAAGATGTAAGTTATTTTTGTAAAACCAAAGAAGCTCTCCATGCAGTGGCCTCAGGATACTCACCTAGATGGAACTGGAGCAGCTTTTCTGGAGAGTGGACTCCAGGTTATTTGGGTCATTTGAACCTACACATGGGGCAAGACCCTACTGTACTAAGAAGACTTTGCTGACTTCCAGGAGCCATTCCTGAGTCAGGGAGGGCATGTCACTCTTTCCCATATGGTAATGCTATGGATGTTGTTACTTGAATTAGCCAGTCACTTTCTTGGGGTCTGCTGTCCAGAGGGTCTGCTTTCCACCCACCTTCCACTCACCTCTCTTTTCTCCAGCTTTTACATTCCAGGAAGATCTGGGTGAAAGGGTGATGTACCCATGGATGATTGGAGAGACCCAAGCTCCCCCTTAATGAGGGCATCCCAAATCATCATCATCTTTGTCTCAGACAAGATTAAAAAGAAAAGTACCAGCCATCAAGGAAAAGATTGATACCTTTACATTAAAAACAAAATCTCTGCACAACAGTCACAAACTACAATGCATTTAATTGACAAAAAAAAGAAACTGGAAATGCCTAAATTATTCACCAAAGATATATTACAGACTCATTACAAAGAATAGAATGGTCTGAAGGATACATTGTTAAGTGGGGAAAAAAAAAAGTGTTGAGGCCACTGCATATATTATGCTATCACTGGTGTAAAAATATACAGCCTACAGCACACACACATACATATATGGTCAGCCAGATGTTTATGTCTGCATAGAGTATCTTGAAGGATACAGGAGAAATCGTTAACAGTTACGTATTAGGAGTAGAATGGAGTGTAGCAAAGAAAACTTGCTGTACTCTATTCCCTCTTTTTTAATTTTGTACATATGTATTACTATTAAAAATAAATATATAAAATAATTTATGTTAAAAATTATGTAAAGAACTCTTACAAATCAAAAAGACTAGACATGTAACCCAAGGGAAAAATTGTCACACACACGAGCAAGGAATTCACAGAAGAGAAGCCTCAAGTGACCAATGAAAATAGGAAATGATGGACTGTATTCATAAGCAGGTGTGCTGTGTCCCAGAAAATTAGAAATCAATCACTGTTCTGGTACTGACTATGGAGAGGATATAACAAATCTCCATTTTTCACTTCTCTGTTCAGTTCTGACAATAGCTGCCCATGCAGCACCTCTTTGACCCTAGCCACCTAGAGCTAGGTCAGATCTCAAGTTAAAGGGGCACTGTCCTTTAGACTACCAACAGGCAGACACCGGCCACAAGTTTGAAAATCCACATGACACCCTCACTGCTGACCAACTGGCTCCCACTACTCTTTTGAGTTTGATTATTCACTGGAATGACTCACAAAACTCACAGAAAGTGCTATACTTACTATTCCAGCTTTATCATGGCAAAAAAGGATATAAATGAATGCAAGCATAGGACGAGGTCTGAGACGGGCTCCAGTGCAGAGCTTCCATGTCCTAAAACGTGCTACCCTCCCTAGTGTACTTATGGCTTGCACCAACCAGGCAGTCAGCCCATGGAGCTTCTGTCTCCAGAGCTTTTATTAGCTTCATTACACAGGCATGGCTGATTGGATCAGCTCTCCTCTCTCCTCTGAGGTCAGACGATATCAGGCCATGTGGTGGTCTTTCAGGTCCCATCCATTACCACAAATCCTCTAGATAACAAAGGCATTTTTAATACTCAGTAAATTCAAGGAGAAAGGCCAAATTACTTGAGGTAAAGTAATTGTTTACCCCTCATCAGGCAAATGCAAAGTAAAACCATAACCAAATTAATAGATTCTGCCTCATGCCCATCAGAAGGATACATCCCATGCCCATCAGACTGGCCAAAAGTAAAAAGTCCGACCCTGCCCAAGGCTGGAGAGGAATTAGGGCACCAGCACTCTCCTTTTGTTTTGGGTAGGACTGTAAGTTGGTACAAGCCTTAGAGAGCAATTTGGCAATGTGTAGTAAAAACTGAGGCTTCCCTGAGACCTAGAAATTCCTCCTCCTAGTATGTGACGCGTGTAAGCACTACTTGTAATAGGGGAAAATGTCCATCAGCAGGAGAAACAGATGAGAGAGTTGCCATACAAAGTTCTACAACCAAAAACCAAGACCACACCCAGTACCGTCGAGTCAATTCCGACTCATAGTAACCCTCCAGGACAGGGTAGAACTGCCCCATACAGTTTCCAAGGAGCGCCTGGCGGATTCCAATTGCCGACCCCTTGGTTAGCAGCTGTAGCACTTAACCACTACGTCACCAGGGTTTCCTGTTCTACCACCAGGGTTTCCTGTTCTACAACACAACAGCTAAAATAAAGGCACCTGATCCATATTTATCAACATGGATGAATCGCAGAAGCTTAAGGTTCAGCGGAAAAAAGTCACAGAAGAATATGAATGGTGTGAACTCATTTATATAAAGGGTAAAATCCTGCAAACACTATGTATCTTAGTTTCTTAACTTCTAACCTAACCCACTGCTGTCGAGTCGATTCCGACTCATAGCGATCTTAGTTTCTTAGTGTTTCCATAACAAGTGGGTGGCTTTAACAAACAATCTATTTTCTCGCAGTTTAGGAGGCTAGAAGTCTGAACTCAGGGCACTAGCTCTAAGGGAAGGCTTTCTCTGTTGGCTCTGGGGGAATGTCCTTGTCTCTTTTCAGCTCCTGTTCCTCAGTCCCTTGGCGGTCCTCAGGTGGCTTGTATCTGCTTATTCATTTGTGCTTCCTGCTTCTGTGCCTAATCTACTTTTTTTATATCTTAAGAGTGATTTGCTTAAGACAGACCCTACCTGATATGGCCTCATTAATGCCACAAATAAAGCACTGCTCCCAAACGGGATTACATTCACAAGTATATAAAACTAACCTAAACCCGTTGCCATTGAGTCAGTTCAACTCATAGAGACCCTGTAGGACAGGTAGAACTGCCCCACAGGGTTTCCAAGGAGCTGCTGGTGGATTTGAACTGCCGACCTTTTGGTTAGCAGCCAAACGCTTAACCACTGCTCCACCAGGGCTCCACATCCACAAGTATAGAGGTTAGGATTTACAAAACATATTTTTGGAAACACAATTCAATCCATAACATTCCATCCTTAACCAAAACCAAAAACCAAACCCAGTGCCGTCGAGTGAATTCCGACTCATAGCGACCCTATAGGACAGAGTAGAACTGCCCCCACAGAGTTTCCAAGGAGCGCCTGGTGGATTCGAGCTGCTGACCCTTTGGTTAGCAGCCGTAGCACTTAACCACTATGCCACCAGGGTTTCCATTCCAAAATTCATGTCCTTCCCATGTGCAAAACACATTCACCCTATCACATCATCCCAAAAGTCTTAAATCAAGTCTTAAGTCCAAAATCTCCTCTTTTGAATCATCTAAATCAAGTGTGGGTGAGAATCTGGGTATATTTCATCCTGGGGCAAAATTTCTGCCCATCTCTAGACCTGAGAAATCTAGAATACAAGTTATGTGTTTCCAAAGTACAAAGGTGGAAAAAAAAAAGAGTAGACATTCCCATGACAAACGGGAGAAATCATAGGTACCAAGCAAGCCCAAAACCCAGAAAAACAAATTACATTAGCTCTCAAGGCTTGAAAATAATTCCCTGTTCTCGGGGACCATCTGGGTAATGGCCCTGCCCTCCAGACTCTGGGTATTGGCCACACTCTCCAGATTCTGGGTGGAGGACCCTGGGCCCTGGGCATCAGCTCCACCTTCCAGGCCCAACGAGATGGTAATTCTGATCCCTCAGCTTTGGGTGGCCCCATTCTCCTAGTACATCTGAGCGACAATCCCACATCCTCAGCCCCAGTAGGCTCTGTTCTCCTGCCCTTTGGGCGTGGCAGCCCTGCCCCCTCAACTTTGGGTAAAGACCCCATTCTCTTGGCCTTTGGGCATGGCAGCCTTGCCACATCAGCTTTGGGCGGTGATCCCATTCTCTTGGCCCACGTGAATGGCAGACCCACACACTGGAACTGAATTGGTAGAGACCTGACTTTTTAAAACCTAGGAGGTAGGTTTTCTACCCTTTGGGACAAAAATAGGATGGTTCCACCCCCTTTAAAATGGAGGCAACCCTGACCTTTATGGTCCCTCCAATAATACTGCTGATCTCCAAACTCTTCCCAGGATAATGCCTTCCTTTTCTTGGAGTACAACAGACATTTGCAACCAAGTTGCTCCATTGCTCCATTTCCTGTTTGTAGAATTCCAGGAGGCAGGCAGCTTTCTTGCATTCTAAGCTGATGAGATTTCATTCTCTGACTCTGTCGCTTTCATTCTAAGCTGATAAGATTTTTGCTTTGGTGGCTAAATAGATCCATCAGTCAAAGGCTTACTCATTTTAACAGAAGATTGAGTCACCATGTCCTTGATTAGAGTTCTAAGACACGTGTCCTTAGTTTGTGCAACAAAATTTTCCAGATCTTTAAGTCCTGGTCTAATTTTGCATAGTTCATTTTTAAGTCCATCTCTTTCTTCCTACATTCTACTGTAGTGGCACTTCCCTGTCAAGGTACTGCTGCAACTGCTTTTGAATGATCTTCAGCAAAATTTTACTTGTGTGTGATATTAATGATATTGTTCAATAATTTCCAAATTCTGTTGGATCACCTTTCTTTGGAATGGGTACAAATATGAATCACTTCCAGTAGGTTGGCCAGGTAGCTATCATCCAAATTTCTTGGCATAGACGAGGGAGGACCTCCAGCAGTGCATCAGTTTGCTGAAAACATCTCAGCCCCTGGACTTGTTCTGACTGATACTGAGCTTTTCCATTATCTCGTTCCACAGATGTAGTCGACTTGATTCCCGTGTATTCACATCTGGTGAGGTTCACATGTATAGTCACCGATCATGTTGTTGAAAAAAGGTATTTGCAATGAAGAAGTCATTGGTCTTACAAAATTCTATCATGTGATCACTGGCGTTGTTTCTATCATCAAGGCCATATTTTCCAATTACAAATTTTTTTCTTTGTTTCTAACTTTCGCATTCCAATCACCATTAATTATCAATGCATCTTGTTTGCATGTTGGATCAATTTCAGACTGCTGAGGTTGATAAAAATCTTCAATTTCTTCCTTTTTGTCATTAGTGGTTGGTGCGTAAATTTGAATAATAGTCGTATTAACTGGTCTTCCTTGTAGGCGTATGCATGTTATCCTATCACTGACAGCATTTACTTCAGGATAGATCTTGAAATGTTCTTTATGTAAATTTATGAACTATTTTATGCCAATTGACTGCGATGTACCATGAGACTATGGTCCTAACCCTTCAAACCAGTAATCCAATCCTGCAACGTGTTTGGTTATGTCTAAGATATAACCATAACTATGCCCCCTATTGCTTTATTACATATATATGAATAAAAAAGTACATAAATTCACATACATGATGTACATACGCATATACATACATATACACACATATATGCGTATCTGTCATGGACTGAATTATGTCCCCCCAAAAATGTGCATATCAATTTGGCTGGGCCATGATTCTCAGTATTGTGTGATTTTCCTATATGTTGTAAATCCTACACCTATGATGTTAATGAGGGAGGGTGGGCGGCAGTAGCGTTAGTGCGGCAGGACTCAATCTATAAGATTGGATTGTGTCTTGAGGCAATCTCTTCAGATATAAAACAAAGAAGCAAACAGAGAGACAGGGGACCTCATACCATCAAGAATGCAGTGCCGGGAGCACAGCGTGTCCTTTGGACCTGGGGTCCCTGGGCAGAGAAGCTCCTAGTCTGGGGGAAGATTGATGAGAAGCCTGACAGAGAAAGAAAGCCTTGTGCTGGATCTGAAGCCCTAAATTTGGACTTTTAGTCTAGTTTACTGTGAGGAAATAAATTTCTCTTTGTTTAAGCCATCCACTTGTGGTATTTCTGTTATAGCAACACTAGATGACTAAGACAATATCTATACACATAAATGACTGCATACATACATATATACCCACGCATGTATTTTTTTGGTTGTTTTGCTGTTGTTTCAAAATTACATAGGCCAAAGCAATTACCAACAGGTTCTTTTTTCTTGTATACTTTTTAGTGACATCGTTTACCTTCATCAAGCTGTGTACACCCCATCCTCATTAGGTGTTACCTTTCCCATCATCAAAAATAACAAGAGCCAAAAAAAGGTGGGGCCAAGATGGCTGACTAGGTAGAAGCTACCTCGGATCCCTCTTGCAACAAAGACTCGGAAAAACATACATGACAATCTACGAACCCTGACCATTAAACACACAAATCTAAACAGTTGACCTGAGTGACAGAGACTGAGAACGAACAACCACAGGGAAGCAATGACTGCTTTTGGAGCCTGGAGCTAGCATCCCAGTCAGAAAACCTTGGCGCCAGGCTTTGGACTGGGTGCAGGGTAGCTGAGCACGACATCCTGAGACGGCGCAAACACGGGACACAGCCCTAGCCCCCAGAAGTGACCTCCGGGGAAGCAAAGCCAGTGCATGCAGGAAGTGCAGCAATGCAGCTGACAGGAGGAGAAGTCACTGGGACAAAGCGACTGGTTTTGGAGCCTGAAGTGCGGTGTCCCAGACAGGGAACCTTGGCAGTGGGCTTTGGACTGGGAGCAGAGGAACTGACAACGGCTTCTGAGACAGCACAAGCACAGGACACGGGCCTGACCCTCTGGGGCAATCTCAACCCAGCCAAGGCACACAGGCTACACACCCCTCGGGAATCTCAGATTAAACAGTCTTCACCAAACAAGATAAGTAACTTTGTCTATATTCTGGGGTGCTACTCTCTCCTATTTATCTGATCCCTCCCCCCCTCTTCCCAGGCGGCTTCATTAACATTGGAATTTCCTGAGCCAGAGAGTGAAGTGCTCTGTGGTTTTTCTTTCTTTTTTGGTCTTTTCCTAACCCATTCTCCTGGCCTGAGAGAAGCAGCTACAAAAAACTCAGGGACCAAAAATCCTTCCCTAATTGGACTAAAAATACAGAACCAGCTCCAGCCAAGCATATGTGATCCACACTCTTGGGCTTTCATCCCTACAGGGAACAAGGTGGCTAGTATAATGCAAAGGCAATTCTGAAACGGATCTGACTGTAATTGTTTTAGAAGATTACTGGAAACACAAGTTTCCCAGGTCTGATATCTCTGCATATTCAACAGAGCCCTCACTGACCCAGAACAGGGAACTGAGGGCTGAAGCTCCTCCCAGACCACCTAGCCTCCTGCCTTAGGGTCTAAGGAGGGTGACACCTACCAATCTGTAGAGGTACTTGCATTGGGTGCCTAAGGTACAGCTGCAGAGCCCACCCACCAAAGTGCTTTAGGAACAGAGACACACCTACCTCACTGGCACTTGGGGAGAGCCTGTCAGCATCCTGCCCCCCCTGGAGTGTGACCCCCTACTGCTACTAGAATCTGGTGCACACACCTATCACCACTACTCCTCTAGGTGGATAGGTGACAGTCTGCACCACACACTTGATGACCCAAAATCAGAGTCTACGCAAAAATACTGAACAGACTCTTAGGCTTATATATCCGGTAACAGCCCAAACAAGGTGGTAATAGGACATAAGTGATTCAAGGGCTACAACAATCAAGACAGCGCAATCTAGTAGCCCATCTACGTATATTGAAAGAAAACAAAACGAGATAAGATTCAGAGAGTAAATATAAAATAAATCACTACAATATCTTATAGATGGCTCAGAGACAGCAGTCGATATCAAACCACATAAAGAAGCAGACCATGATTGCTTCTACAACTCCCCAAATTAATGAATCAAAATCTTTCCCAAATTAAGATACAATCTTGGAATTGCCAGATGCAGGATATAAAAAACTAATTTACAGAATGCTTCAAGACATCAGGGATGACCTCAGACATGAAAGAAGGCAATCTACAGAAAAAGCCAAGGAACACACTGATAAAGCAGTTGAAGAAATCAAAAAGATTACTCAAGAACATAGTGGAAAAATTAATAAGTTGCAAGAATCCATAGAGAGACAGCATTCAGAAATCCAAAAGATTAACAGCAAAATTACAGAATTAGAAAACTCAATAGGAAGTCAGAGGAGCAGACTCGAGCAATTCGAAGGCAGAATGGGGGACCTGGAGGACAAGGGAGTTGACATTAATATAGCTGAAAAAAAATCAGATAAAAGAATTTAAAAAAATGAAGAAACCCTAAGAATCATGTGGGACTCTATCAAGAAGAATAACTTCTGTGTGATTGGAGTCCCAGAACAGGGAGGGGTAACAGAAAATACAGAGAGAATAGTAGATCTGTTGACAGAAAACTTCCCTGACATCATGAAAGACAAAAGGATATCTATCCAAGATGCTCATCGAACCTCATATAAGACTGATCCAAAAAGAAAATCACCAAGACATATTATCATCAAACTTGCCAAAACCAAAGATAAAGAGAAAATTTTAAAAGCAGCCAGGAATAAAACAAAGGTCTCCTACAAAGGAGAATCAATAAGAATAAGTTCAGACTACTCAGCAGAAACCATGCAGTCGAGAAGGCAATGGGATGACATATATAGAGCACCGAAGAAGAAAAACTGCCAGCCAAGGATCATATATCCAGCAAAACTCTCTCTCAAATATGAAGGTCAACTTAAAACATTTACAGATAAACACAAGCTTAGAGAATTTGCAAAAACCAAACCAAAGCTACAAGAAATACTAAAGGAAATTGGTCAGAAACCATTAATATCAGATACCACCACAACACAAGGTCACAGAACAGAACATCCTGATATCAACTCAAAGAGGGAAATCACAAAAACAAATTTAGATTAATTTTAAAAAGAAAAAAATGCTCAAAACAGGGAATCATTGAAGTCAATATGTAAAAGATCACAATAAACAAAAGGAGAGACTAAATACAGGAGGCATAAAACTGCCATATGGAGAGGGAAACAAGGCAATATAGGACAATACAAGTTAGGTTTTTACTTAGAAAAACAGGGGTAATTATTAAGGTAACCACAAAGAGGTATAACAACTCCATAACTCAAAATAAAAACCAAGAAAAACATAACGACTCAGCAAACATAAATTCGACTATGAAAATGAGGAACACACAATTTACAATGAAAAACGCCTCAGCACAAAAAAGTAAGTGGAAAAATGAAATTGTCAACAACACACACAAAGGCATCAAAATGAGAGCACTAAACACATACTTATCTATAATTATGCTGAATGAAAATGGACTAAATGCACCAATAAAGAGACAGAGAGTCTCAGACTGGATAAAGAAACACGATCTGTCTATATGCTGCCTACAAGAGACACACCTTAGACTTAGAGACACAAACAAACTAAAACTCAAAGGATGGAAAAAAATATATCAAGCAAACAACAAGCAAAAAAGAGCAGGAGTAGCAATATTAATTTCTGACAAAATAGACTTTAAAGTTAAAACCACCACAAAGGATAAAGAAGGACACTACCATAATGATTAAAGTGACAATAGACCAGGAAGATATAACCATTTATGCACCCAATTACAGAGCTGCAAGATACATAAAACAAACTTTAACAAAACTGAAAAGTGAGATAGACACCTCCACAATTATAGTAGGAGACTTCAACACACCACTTTCAGAGAAGGACAGGACTTCCAGTAAGAAGCTCAACAGAGACACGGAAGACCTAATTGCTACAATCAACCAACTTGACCTCATAGACTTATACAGAACACTCCACCCAACAGCTGCAAAGTATACTTTTTTTTCTAGCGCACATGAAACTTTCTCTAGAATAGACCACATATTAGCTCATAAAACAAACCTTTGCAGAATCCAAAACATCGAAATATTACAAAGCATCTTCTCAGACCATAAGGCCATAAAAGTGAAAATCAATAACAGAAAAATTAGGGAAAAGAAATCAAATACTTGGAAACTGAACAATACCCTGCTGAAAAAAGACTGGGTTATAGAAGACATTAACGAGGGAATACAGAAATTCATAGAATGCAACGAGAATGAAAACACTTCCTATCAAAACTTCTGGGACACAGCAAAAGCAGTGCTCAGAGGCCAATTTATATTGACAAACGCACACGTACATAAAGAAAAAAGAGCCAAAATCAGAGAACTGTCCCTACAACTTGAACAAATAGAAAGCGAGCAACAAAAGAATCCATCAGGCACCAGAAGAAAACAAATAATAAAAATTAGAGCTGAACTGAATGAATTAGAGAACAGAAAAACAATCAAAAGAATTAACAAAGCCAAAAGCTGGTTCTTTGAAAAAATTAACAAAATTGATAAACCATTGGCCAGACTGACTAAAGAAATACAGGAAAGGAAACAAATAACCCAAATAAGAAATGAGATGGGCCACATCACAACAGACCCAACTGAAATTAAAAGAATCATATCAGATTGTTACGAAAAATTGTACTCTAACAAATTTGCAAACCTAGAAGAAATGGATGAATTCCTAGAAAAACACTACCTACCTAAACTAACACAATCAGAAGTAGAACAACTAAATAGACCCATAACAAAAAAAGAGATTGAAAAAGTAATCAAAAAACTCCCAACAAAAAAAAAGCCCTGGCCCGCATGGCTTCACTGCAGATTTCTACCAAACTTTCAGAGAAGAGTTAACACCACTACTACTAAAGGTATTTCAAAGCATAGAAAATGATGGAATACTACCTAACTCATTCTATGAAGCCACCATATCCCTGATACCAAAACCAGGTAAAGACACCACAAAAAAAGAAAATTACAGACCTATATCCCTCATGAATATAGATGCAAAAATCCTCAACAAAATTCTAGCCAATAGAATTCAAAAACATACCAAAAAAATAGTCCACCATGACCAAGTGGGATTTATACCAGGTATGCAAGGTTGTTTTAATATTAGAAAAACCATTAATGTAATCTGCCATATAACTAAAACAAAAGACAAAAACCACATGATCTTATCAATTGATGCAGAAAAGGCATTTGACAAAGTCCAACACCCATTCATGATAAAAACTCTCAGCAAAATAGGAATTGAAGGAAAATTCCTCAACATAATAAAGGGCATCTATACAAAGCCAACAGCCAACATCACTCTAAATGGAGAGAGCCTGAAAGCATTTCCCTTGAGAACAGGAACCAGACAAGGATGCCCTTTATCGCCACTCTTATTCAACATTGTGCTAGAGGTCCTAGCCAGAGCAATTAGGCTAGACAAAGAAATAAAGGGCATCCGGATTGGCAAGGAGGAAGTAAAATTATCTCTATTTGCAGATGACATGATCTTATACAGAAAACCCTAAGGAATCCTCCCGAAAGCTACTGAAACTAATAGAAGAGTTTGGCAGAGTCTCAGGTTATAAGATAAACATACAAAAATCACTTGGATTTCTCTGCATCAACAAAAAGAACATCAAAGAGGAAATCACCGAATCAATACCATTCGCAGTAGCCCCCAAGAAGATAAAATACTTAGGAATAAACCTTACCAAAGATGTAAAAGACCTATACAAAGAAAACTACAAAGTACTAGTGCAAGAAACTAAAAAGGACCTACGTAAGTGGAAAAATATACCTTGCTCATGGATAGGAAGAATTACCATAGTAAAAATGTCTATTCTACCAAAAGCCATCTATACATACAATGCACTTCCGATCCAAATTCCAATGACATTTTTTAATGTGATGGAGAAACAAATCACCAACTTCATATGGAAGGGAAAGAAGCCTCGGATAAGTAAAGCATTACTGAAAAAGAAGAAGAAAGTGGGAGGCCTCACTCTACCTGATTTTAGAACCTATTATACAGCCACAGTAGTCAAAACAGCCTGGTACTGGTACAACAACAGGCACATAGACCAATGGAACAGAATTGAGAACCCAGATATAAATCCATCCACATATGAGCAGCTGATATTTGACAAAGGCCCAGTGTCAGTTAATTGGGGAAAAGAGAGTCTTTTTAACAAATGGTGCTGGCATAATTGGATATCCATTTGCAAAAAAATGAAACAGGACCCATACCTCACACCATGCACAAAAACTAACTCCAAGTGGATCAAAGACCTAAACATAAAGACTCAAACGATAAAGATCATGGAAGAAAAAATACAGACGACGTTAGGAGCCCTAATACAAGGCATAAACAGAATACAAAACATTACCAAAAAAGACAAAGAGAAACCAGATAACTGGGAGCTCCTAAAAATCAAACACCTATGCTCATCTAAAGACTTCACCAAAAGAGTAAAAAAACCACCTACGGATTGGGAAAAAATTTTCAGCTATGACATCTCCGACCAGCGGCTGATCTCTAAAATCTATATGATTCTGTTAAAACTCAACCACAAAAAGACAAACAACCCAATCAAAAAGTGGGCAAAGGATATGAACACGCACTTCACTAAAGAAGATACTCAGGCAGCTAACAGACACATGAGAAAATGCTCTCGATCATTCGCCATTAAAAAGAGAAATGCAAATTAAAACTACGATGAGATTCCATCTCACTCCAACAAGGCTGGCATTAATCCAAAAAACACAAAATAATAAATGCTGGAGAGGCTGCAGAGAGATTGGAACTCTTATACACTGCTGGTGGGAATGTAAAATGGTATAACCACTTTGGAAATCGATCTGGCGTTTTCTTAAAAAGTTAGAAATAGAACTACCATAAAACCCATACAACCCAGAAATCCCACTCCTCGAAATATACCCTAGAGAAATAAGAGCCTTCACATGAACAGATATATACACACCCATGTTTATTGCACCTCTGTTTACAATAGCAAAAAGCTGGAAGCAACCAAGGTGTCCATCAATGGATGAATGGTTAAATGAACTATGGTATATTCACACAATGGAATACTGCGCATCGACAAAGAACAGTGACAAATCTGTGAAACATTTCATAATATGGAGGAACCTGGAAGGCATTATGCTGAGTGAAATTAGTCAGTTGCAAAAGGACAAAAATTGTATAAGACCACTATTATAAGATCTTGAGAAATAGTATAAACTGAGAAGAACACATACTTTTGCGGTTACGAGACGGGGGAGGGAGGGAGGGTGGGAGAGGGTTATTTACTGATTAGTTAGTAGATAAGAACTACTTTAGGTGAAGGGAAGGACAATACTCAATACACAGAAGATCAGCTCAACTGGACTGGACCAAAAGCAAAGAAGTTTCCAGGATAAACTGAATGCTTCAGAGGTCAGTGGAGCAAGGGCGGCGGTTTGGGGACTATGGCTTAAGGGGACTTCTAAGTCAATTGGCATAATAAACTCTATTATGAAAACATTCTGCATCCCACTTTGAAGTGTGGCATCTGGGGTCTTAAATGCTAACAAGTGGCCATCTAAGATGCATCAATTGGTCTCAACCCACCTGGATCAAAGGAGAATGAAGAACACCAAGGTCACACAATAACTATGAGCCCAAGAGACAGAAAGGGCCACATGAACTAGAGACTTACATCATCCTGAGACCAGAAGAACTAGACGGTGCCCGGCCACAACCGATGACTGCCCTGACAGGGAGCACAACAGAGAACCCCGGAGGGAGCAGGAGAACAGTGGCATGCAGACCCCAAATTCTCATAAAAACATCAGACTTAATGGTCTGACTGAGACTAGAAGGATCCCAGCGGTCATGGTCCTCAAACCTTCTGTTGGCCCAGGACAGGAACCATTCCCGAAGACAACTCATCAGACATGGAAGGAACTGGACAATGGGTTGGAGAGAGATGCTGATGAAGAGTGAGCTACTTGTATCAGGTGGACACTTGAGACCGTGTTGGCGTCTCCTGTCTGGAGGGGAGACAGGAGGGTAGAGAGGGTTAGAAACTGGCAAAATAGTCACGAAAGGAGAGACTGGAAGGAGGAAGCGGGCTGACTCATTAGGGGGGGAGTAAGTGGGAGTATGGAGTAAGGTGTATATAAGCTTATATGTGACAGACTGACTTGATTTGTAAACTTTCACTTAAAGCACAATAAAAATTATTTTAAAAAAAGTAATAACAAATAAAATGAATAAAGTATTAAATAATAATAATAATAAGAGCCTACTGTCTAGAGAGTAAATCCGCCTCTCGCCCCCATCCCTGGGAACTACTAATGAACATTAGTTTCTGTATACTTACTTGTTCATGTCATTTCATAAAAGTGAAAACATACAATATTTGTTTTTTTTGTGATTGACTTTTTTCACTCAACATAATGTCCTCCAGTTTCATTCATGTTCCAAAATGTTTTGGAACTCATTTTTCTTTATCATTGAGTAGCATTCCATTGTATGTATGTGCTATGTTTTACTTATAGAGGTGTGATGAACATAAGTGTGCATATATAAAAACCAACTGATTTTTGAGTGTTAATCTTGTATTCTGCAAATTCACTGAATTCTTCTATTAGTTCAAGACGCTTTCTTGTGGATTCTTTGGAATTTTCTGCATATAGGACCATGTCTGCAAATAGAGATCATATTATTTCTTCCATTCCAATTTGTATCACTTTTATTTCTTTTTCTTGCTTTACTGCTCTAAGACTTCCAGTACAATATTAAATAGAAGTGGTGATATCAGACATTCTTGTCTCATTCTCATTCTTGAAGGGAAAACTCTCAGTCTTTTCCCATTGAGTATAACATTGGCTGTTGATTTTTCATAGATGCCCTTAATCATGTTAAGGAACCTCCCTTCTATTCCTATTTTATTGAGAGTTTTTATCAGAAACAGATATTGAATTTTATCAAATGCCTTTTCTGAGACTATTGAGATCATCACATGGTTCTTTTGCTTTATTCTATTAATGTGGTAACTTACATTGATAGATTTTATAATGTTGAACCATCTTGGAATTCCTGGAATAAATCCCACTTGGTCATGGTATAATTCTTTTAATATGCTGTTGGACTCTGTTTACTAGTATTTTGCTAACAATTTTTCCATCAGTGTTCATGAGGGATATTGGCCTATAGTTTTCTTGTGATGTTTTGGTCTTGTTTACGTATCAGTATAATGCTGGCTTCATAGAATGATTTAGAAATATTTCTTCTTCTTCTTCTATATTTCAGAAGAGTTTGAGCAGGACTGTGTTAGTTCTTCTCTGATTGTTTGGTAAAATTCCCCAGTGAAGCCACCTGGTCCAGGACTTTTTTTGTTGGTAGGTTTTTTGATTACCGATTGAATCTCTCATTATGGGTTTGTTGAGATTTTCTGCTTCTTGTTGTGTTAGTTTAAGTAGGTTATGTGCTTCTATAAGAATCTGTCCATTTAATCTAAGCTGTCAGGCTTACTGGAGTACAGCTTTTCATAGTAGTCTGTTATGAGTCTTTTTATTTCTGTTGGATCTGTTGTAATGTCTCCATTCTCATTCCTTAATTTAGTTATTTGCACTCTCTCACTTTTTTTCTTTGTCAATCTAGCTAGAAGTTTGTCAATTTTATTGATTTTTTCAGAGAAACAACTTTTGGTCTTGTTAGTTCTTTCTATTGTTTTTCTATTCTCTGTTGCATTTATTTCTACTCTGACCTTAATTATTTCCTTTCTTTTGATAGATCTTGATTTGGTTTGCTCTTTTTTTTTAGTTTCTTCAAGTTGTAGATTTAGACTGTTGATTTAAGGCCTTTCCTCTTTTTTTGATGTAGGTATTTCTCACTATAAATTTCTCATAACTGCCTTTGCTGTATCCCATAGGTTTGGGTATGTTGTGTTTTTCATTTTCATTTAACTCCAAGTATTTTTTTATTTTTATTTTTTAATTTTTCCTTGACTCATTTGTTTAGTAGTATGTTATATAGTTTTCATCTGTTTGTGCATTTTCCATTATTCTTTGGATTCTTAATTTATAGTTTTATTCCTTTATGATCAAAGAAGATACTTTGTTTCCTTTCAATTTTTTTTAATTTGTTGAGGCTTGTTTTGTGACCTAGCATATGGTCAATCATGGAGAATGACCCACGTGCACTAGAGAAAACTGTGTATTGTTCTGATGTGGGATAGAGAGTTCTATATATGTCCATTAGATCTCATTGGTTTAGTCTATATCCTTGCTGATCTTCTCTCTGGAAGTCTGCCAACAGAACTTTTAAAGAACTCCTTTGTGCTGGGCCACAAGAGACAAAGAAGTGATGAGGTGGGAGAATTAATGTGGGGTAAGAGGAATATCAGGAGTCCCTGGATGGTACAAACCGTCAAGTGCTTGACTGCTAGCCAAACGGTTGGTGGTTCAAACCCACTCAGTGATACCTTGGGAGACTGAACTGGTGATCTGTTTCCGAAAGGTCACAGCCTTGACAACCCTATGGAGCAGTTCTAATCTGCACACATGGGATCGGCATAAGCCAGAATCAACTTGATGGCAACAGGAGGAGTATCAGGCCAGACAAGGGTAAGGAGGAGGGATCTGTTTGGGGTGGACCTTGAAAAGGCAGAGATCAAGGACCTTCTTGGGGGAGGATACAGTGGCCCCAGCTGCAGAGAAGGATGCTAACACTGAAAGGGGGCCTTGGACATTGTCCTCTGTTTACCTGCTTTAGCAAGAGTCACCATTCACCTGTCTATAGCAGAGTACCCTGCACATGGTGTCAAAGAAGAAAAACTTGTTAGGAGTGAAGGAAAAGAAGTTTTATTGTGGAATAATACAGCTTGAGCTGAGCAGAACTAAGTAAAAATACAAACCACTCCCCTGAGAGCCACCCTGTGGCCTGGCATACTCTTGGTTCCCATGTCTGGAGGCCTGGTCTCCCAAGCACAGGCTCCCAGGGGCCAGACAGAGACTGTAGGAGGGGCACCATAGAGAGGCTGGAAGTTCTGTCAAGTTCCCTTCCTGGGATCATGGGGTCCCAGAGAGGCAAAGGCAGTCAGGGCTCTTCCCTGATCATCAGTCAATCAGCTTCCTCAGGAAGGCCTCCAGCTGGTCCTCGTCCTTGATACCTGCAAACTTGTCCACCACATCTTCATTCTTTTTTTTTTTTTTTTTGCTGATTTTATTTACGTATTTGAATTGTGTGTTTGGGTTTTATTTATTTTTATTGTGCTTTAGGTGAAGGTTTACAGAGCAAATTAGTTTCTCATTAAACAATTAATACACATATTGTTTTGTGATATTGGTTGTCAACACCATGATGTGTCAACATTCTCCCTTCTCAACCTTGGGTTCTCTATTACCAGCTTTCCTGTCCCCTCCTGCCTTCTCATCCTTGCCCCTGGGCTGGGATGCCCATTTAGTCTGGTTTTGTTTTACAGGCCTATCTAATCTTTGACTGAAGGATGAACCTCAGGAGTGACTTCATTACTGAGTTAAAAGGGTGTCCAGAGGCCATACTTTCGAGATTTCTTCAGTCTCTGTCAGACCAGTAAGTCTGGTCTTTTTTTGTGAGTTAGAATTTTGTTTTACATTTTTCTCCAACCTGTCTGGGACTGTCTATTGTGATTCCTGTCAGAGCAGTCAGTGGTAGGACCCAGGCACTATCTAGCAGTGCTGGACTCAGTCTGGCGGAACACACCTCCATTCTTGATGGCCAGCACGGTGGGCACAGCAGATACTTCATACTCGATGGTGAGATCTGTGTGGTCGTCAAAATCCACCTTGGCCATCACAACCTTCCTGGGCTGCTTGGCCACTGTCTTCTTTAACCTCAGCCCCAGGATCTTGCAAGGGTCATGCTACTGTGCATGGAAATCCACAGCCACTGGTGTTACATTGTTAACAAGTGAAATCAGGCCCATCCTAGATGTTAACGGTTGTAGTACAGCTTCTGGTGGTGTGTATTGCCTGGGCTGGGCTGGGCGTTGCTGGCAGGCCACCGGGATGGCACTGTGGGATCTGCAGGGCCCCATATGTGAGGGGTGCCAGGAACCTCCTCAGGAGAAGTTGAGCCATCTCCCTGCAGCAGGAGCAAAGGGATGCACAGCCCAGCCCTCCCTACCCTTCAAGGCATTCCTGCCATCTCTACAGAGTCGGAGGTTTTTATGCATACAGAACAAAAGGAAATGTAGGGGTTAGGTAAGATCAGCTTCAGCTTTGGAGTCCTTTGAAATGTAAAGGTCAGCCACTTGGCTAGGAGGGAGTGAGTTACCACCTAGGTGAGTGACTCCAGCCAGTTCAGTTACTGCGGACCCCCTTATCCTTGGTTTCGTTTTTTTTTTTTTCACCGTTTCAGTTACCTGTGGTGAAACATAGTCTGGAAATATTAAATGGAAAATTCCAAAAATAAACAATCCGTAAGTTTTAAATTGCTCACCATTCTGAGTAGCATGATGAATCTTTTGCCATCCTACTCCAGCTGGTCCTAGATGTGAATCATCCTTTTGTCCAGCCTTTTGTCCAGTGTATCCACATTGTGTGTGCTACCTGCCTTAGTAGCTGGTTATCAGATCAACGGTCTGGTATGTCAGTGTTTGTGTTCAAGTAACCCTTATTTCACTTAATAATAGCCTCAAACCTTAAGAGTAGTGATGCTCAGAAAACCCTAAGGAATCCTCCAGAAAACTACTGAAATTAATAGAAGAGTTCAGCAGGGTATGGGGATACAAGATAAACATACAAAAATCAGTTGGATTCCGCTACATCAACAAAAAGAATATCGAAGAGGAAATCACCAAATCAATGCCATTTACAGTAGCTCCCAAGAAGATAAAATAGTTAGGAATAAATCTTACCAGAGACGTAAAAGACTTACACAAAGAAACTACAGTACACTTCTGCAAGAAACCAAAAGAGACTTACATAAGTGGAAGAACACACCTTGCTCATGCATAGGAAGACTTAACATTATAAAAATGTCTATTCTACCAAAAGCGATCTATACATTTAATGCAATTCCGATACAAATCCCAAAGACATTCTTTAATGAGATGGAGAAACAAATCACCAATTTCACATGGAAGGGAAAGAGGTCCCGGATGAATAAGGCATTACTGAAAAAGAACAAAGTAGGAGGCCTTACTTTACCTGCTTTTAGAACCTATTATACCACCACAGTAGTCAAAACAGCCTAGTACTGGTACAATAACAGATACATGGACCAATGGAACAGAATTGAGAATCCAGATATAAATCCATCCACATATGAGCAGCTGATATTTGACAAAGGCCCCAAAACAGTTAAATGGGGAAAAGACAGTCTTTTTAACAAATGGTGCTGGCATAACTGGATATCCACCTGCAAAAAAATGAAACAAGACCCATACCTCACTCCATGCACAAAAACTAACTCAAAATGGATCAAAGGCCTAAATATCAAATCTAAAACGATAAACATAATGGAAGAGAAAAATAGGAACAATGTTAGGAGCCCTAATACGTGGCATAAACAGTATAGAAAACATTATAAAGAATGTAGAAGAAAAACTAGATAACTGGGAGCTCCTAAAAATCAAACACTTATGCTCATCCAAAGACTTCACCAAAAGAGTACAGACTCCTACAGACTGGGGAAAAAGTTTTTAGCTATGACATTTCTGATCAGCACCTCATCTCTAAAATCTACAGGATACTGCAAAAACTCAACTGCAAAAAGACAAATAACCCAATTAAAAAATGGGCAAAAGATATGAATAGACACTTCACTAAAGTAGACATTCAGGTAGCTAACAGATATATGAGGAAATGTTCACGATCATTAGCCATTAGAGAAATGCAGATCAAAACTTCAATGAGATTTCATCTCACTCCAAAAAGGCTGGCATTAATCCAAAAAACACAAAACAATAAGTGTTGCAAAGGCTGTGGAGAGATTGGAACACTTCTACACTGCTGGTGGGAGTGTCAAATGGTACAACCACTTTGGAAATCGATTTGGCGCTTCCTTAAAAAGCTAAAAATAGAACTACCATACCATCCAGCAATCCCACTCCTTGGCATATATCCTAGAGAAATAAGAGCCTTTACATGAAGAGATATATGCACACCCATGTTTACTGCAGCACTGTTTACAATAGCAAAAAGATGGAAGCAACCAAGGTGCCCATCGACGGATGAACGGATAAATAAATTATGGTATATTCACACAATGGAATACTACGCATCGATAAAGAACAGTGAGGAATCTGTAAAACATTTCATAACATGGGGGAACCTGGAAGGTATTATGCTGAGTGAAATGAGACAGTCCCAAAAGGACAAAAATTGTATAAGACCACTATTATAAGACCTTGAGAAATAGTTTAAACTGAGAAGAAAACATTCTTTTGTGGTTACGAGAGGTGGGAGGGAGGGAAGGTGGGAGAGGGGTATTCACTAATTAGATAGTAGATAAGAACTACTTTAGGTGAAGGGAAAGACAGCACAGAATACAGGGGAGGTCAGCACAATTGGACTAAACCAAAAGCAAAGAAGTTTCCTGAATAAACTGAATGCTTCAAAGGCCAGCGTAGCAGGGGCAGGGGTTTGGGGACCATGGTTTCAGGGGACATTTCAGTCAATTGGCATAATAAAATCTATTAACAGAACATTCTGCATCCCACTTTGAAGACTGGCGTCTGGGGTCTTAAACGCTAGCAAGCAGCCATCTAAGATGCATCAATTGGTCTCAACCCACCTATCAAAGGAGAATGAAGAACACCAAGGACACAAGGTGATTACGAGCCCAACAGACAGAAAGGGCCACATGAACCAGCCACTATGTCATCCTGAGACCAGAAGAACTAGATGGTGCCCAGCTACAACTGCTGACTGCCCTGACAGGGAACACAACAGAGAACCCCTGAGGGAGCAGGAGACCAGTGGGATGCAGACCCCAAATTCTCATAAGAAGACCAGACTTAATGGTATGACTGAGTCTGGAAGGACCCCAGTGGTCATGGCCCCCAGACCTTCTGTTGCCCCAGGACGGGAACCATTTCCGAAGCCAACTCTTCAGACATGGGTTGGACTGGACAATGGGTTGGAGAGGGATGCTGGTGAGGAGTGAGCTTCTTGGATCAGGTGGACACTTGAGACTATGTTGGCATCTCCTGCCTGGAGGGGAGATGAGAGGGTGGAGTGGCTTAGAAGCTGGCGAAAAGGACACGAAAAGAGAGAGTGGAGGGAGAGAGCAGGCTGTCTCATCAGGGGAAGAGTAATTGGGAGTGTGTAGCAAGGTGTATATGGGTTTTTGTGAGAGACTGACTTGATTTGTAAACTTTCACTTAAAGCACAATAAAAATTATTTAAAAAAAAAAAGAGTAGTGATGCTGGCAATTCAGATATACCAAAGTTATTGCGGTTAATCTCTTACTGTGCCTAATTTATAAATTAAACTTTATCATAGGTATGTATGTATGAGAAAAAACAGTATATACAGGGTTCGGTACTATTCACAGTTTCAGGCATCCACTGATAGTCTTGGGACTATCGCCCGATGGATAAGGACAGGGGGACTGCTGTATACACATTCTTCCCAGGAACAAGTAGTTTACATCCTGACACATTCTTCCCAGAAACAAATGTTTACATCCTGACATTTTATTATGTCCTGATGTGAGTGCCTCCATGTTTGAAATTTTCCATCTACTATGGTGTTCCTTGGAGCCTGGTGGCACAATGGTTAAGAGCTGGCCACTAACCAAAAGGTTGGCGGTTTGAATTCACCAGCCGCTCCTTGGAAACCCTATGGGGCAGTTCTACCTTGTAGTATAGGGTCCCTATGAGTCAGAATCGGCTCCATGGCTACAGTTTTCTTTTTTTTTTTTTTTATGGTGTCCCCTGCATGGCCTGCTGCGGTGGCACTCTGGAGCCCGATTGAACGATGGAGGAAGTAAGCCTGGAGTCTAGCGGGACTGGAATTGAGCTCAGCTTCGGCTGGAGCACTGACCAGCTGGGGAGGAATCCACTCATAAAGCAGCCATGGAGCCCCATGGGTGGCAAGGAGTGACCAGTGTCCCGGCTTTGAGAACAGAGGGTCCCCAGAATGTGAGTACTGCCAGGACCTGGGGGGAAAGGACTAGTCCCAAGCTAGGTCCAAGGTGGCTGGTGGAGAACTTGAGGGAGAGAGGTAGAAAAGCCGCAACCCAGGAGGTTGGCCTGGGGCCTGGGAGAGGATCAGGATAGGGCAGGGCTAAGACCCTGCAGGTGGGCCCCTCACCAACATCCGCCCCCCCCCACCTGCCTCTACCGCCTAGCAAGGTTGAGACAGACCCTTGGGAAACTCCAGGGAATCTGTGTTGTGCAACAAAAGACAGTGGAAACAGTGACAGAAGAGCCTGGAATCTGCCTTGACTCCTGGAATCTGGCCGTGCTGGTGCTGCAAGCAGTACTGAAGCAAGCTGGATCATGGGGGAGTGGCCTGGCGACCCACACTGTGAGAGAAGACCCACACTGTGAGAGAGGACCTGCAGGAACGCGGGGCTCTGGCACTTGTGGCCAAGGTGCGTGCCCAGTGCCGCGCCTCCACCCACTGCGGCTATGCAGCAGTGGTCTCCAGGCATTGGGAAGCCATTGCCAGGAAAGGGTTGTGAGCCACCCAAGGACGGAGGGTGGAGGGGAGGCCACCTATCAGGCAGGGCTGCCAGGGAACGAGAACTTTGGCCAGACTCCCTCATCCACTCTGGCTCAGGAAAATGCTCCTGTCTACAGGACCAATGAGGAGAAGCTGCAGGCTCCCCAAAGGACAGAGGTAAGAGATGGAAATAGCTTCTCAGTCTGGGATACAAGCTGTGCTCTGGGGGTGCTAACTGGGGAGGGGGGTGACGATGGTAAAGGGGTTGGCCGCTTGTAAAGACTTCCTTGAGGATGCCAGGAGCATTTTTGCTTTCTGCACAGAAGCTAGTGCCTCACCAAGGCTTGCTCCTTCTCCTTCTTCAGAGACCCCACTCCTGGAATAAGCAATTCACAGACCCAGCCAACCTGTTCACCATTAGCCCCAGCACCCATGAGTGAGTTACAGCACCTCAGGAATCTTAGCATCAGCAGCCAGAGAACCTGGATATTGAAAATAATTAGAAAACAGCTAAGCCTAGCATTCTGCAGAGATCCCTGAATTTGCTGTCCAAACTTCTGGGTTCTATGACACTCTGATGAGAAAATATTCAAAAACATCAATGCTTGATGGTAAATGGTGCTGGCAAGGCTGCCAGAAAATGAGCAGTCTCCTCACACTCTGCATTGTGGTTGATTCTTGTCCAATCCTTTTGGAGGACAAAATTGTGGTATCTACTAAAACGTAAAGTATGCAAAACTAGATCTACCTTTGTATCAAGCAGAGTTACTAAGTCAAATTCAGCTCATTTCTCCATGCCAGGGATTCTCCATCTTGCCACAACTGACACTTTGGACCAGACTTCTTAGTTGTGGGGGCTCTTCTGTGGGATGTAGGGTGTTGAGCAGCATTTCTGCCCTCCACTCACTAGAAGCCAGTGGCACCATTTCCCCCGCCCTTGCTGAAATGTTGTGACAGCCAGAAATATCTCCAGACAGTGCCCAATGCCTCCTGGAGGGAAGTCATGCCCTCTCCCCACCCCCAAACCCAGTGCTCTACACTTGCCCCCCTGGAAGGAGGACATGACCTGTCTGTCTCAGGCCCATGGTGAGGTGACTGTGCATGTCACCCTGGAGTGGGGAGGAATGGGAGGATATAATGTGGGGGTCGCGGGGGGGGGACCCAGATGGACAGAAGGGAGGTGAGAAGCCATCAAGAGAAAAGGCTTCCAGGAAGTATGAACAGCAAATGCAAAGGCCCCAGGTAGGGATGAGCCTGAGGCCTGCACAAGGGACAGAGGATTAGAGAGTGAGGGAAACGTAGGCCACGGTGAGGGGGCAGGGCCTTCTTTTATGTGAAATGGAAAATCTTGGAAGAATTTTAAGATGAGAATGATATGGTTCAATGGACATTTTTGTAAAATGCCCCTGAGGGTAAAAGGGCTATATGGCTACCCAGAGAGGTGAACCCTAGGTGCTGGAATGCACAGCAACCAAGTCCTCAATCAAGTCTGGGCCAGAAATGAAGTGTCCCTATCCCTGACAGACAGCAGCACTTTGAAGAATTGTACCTTATTAGCTGGGACCACTATGGACACTTTGGTTAAGATCCCCTGGACCTGGGCAAGCCCTGCAAGGAGGGGAGAAGGGAGCCTGGGGTCTGGAACTGAATTTCTTCACCCCAGGGAACAGGGAGTTGGAAACAGATGATAGCCAACTTACAGCAATGCAGGATGAGGACATTTCTTACACCCATAGCTGTGGAGCTAAAGCTCTATCCACTATACCTATTAAAATATAAACCAAGGAATTTGTAAAACACCATCCACTATAGAACTGAGTATGAGCAAAATTGGAAAGCAGCTCCATGACCACCAGTTGGGACCTGGCTAAATTCCTGCACAGGCACATATGGATGAACCCTCTGTAGCAATTAAAGAGAAAACTGGGGTTCTGCATGTGCTGTGAGAAGGATCTCCAGGAGGAAAGCAAAGTGTAGAGTGTGATGTCTTTTTACATACATTTTTTAGAAAGGGATATGGAAATGTGGTGAAACGAGTTCCTTTTGCGGCCTTTTGCCTTGGTTCTTTGGAAAAACAGCTTGAGAGATTTTTCCCCTAAATTATCTTTTCCCTAGTTTTCTACCCCAGAGGTCTGTTACTTTGGTCCAGGTTGACTGACATTTCTTGGGTAAGCTGTACACAACTTGGTTTGGTACTTTTTGTCTGGTCCTGGGCTGCAGCCTGTCCTGTGATTGGTATGTACTTTACAGGGATTGGTCAACAGACTATGCAAATGAAGTACCTAGCCTACTATGCAAATGAAGTTTCTGTGGCCTACTGAGAGGATTGGTCAGTTCATGGCCCTGGTGGGAGGGCTATGGCTTGAAATTGATGAGGAGTTTGTATACAAGCAGCCAACCCCAGTAAAGACAGAAAGAAGCAGGAAGAGCAGAAGGAAGAAAGTCAAGAGAAGAAGTAGATAGAGTCAAGGAACCTCCTAAAAAGATCCGTAACACTGAAGACAGTGAGGGGCCTAGAAGGGGCCCGGTGGGAGCACTGGTGGTGGCAGGTCTGGAAGGAGCCCTGCAGCAGAGTCAGTGGTGACAGATAGCAGGGGCAAGAAAAGCCTGTCCTGAGGGGGCTGAGAGAAGCCTGTCTTGAGTGGGCCAAGAGGAGCCTGTCCTGAGGAGCAGAGAGGAGCCTGTCCTGAAGGTGGCCAAGAGAAGCCTGTCCTGAGGGGACTGAGAGAAGCCTGTCTTGAGGGGGTCGAGAGGAGCCTGTCCTGAGGAGTGGAGAGGAGCCTATCCTGAGGGAGCCTGGAGGAGGCCTGCCCTGAGAGGCCTGAGATGAGGCCTGCACAGTTGAGAGGCGCTAAGAGAGCTGTCCTGCCAAAGAAGGAAGACTTTGCCTACATGCTTCCTGATCCTGAGTTCTACCCTGTTCCTTAATAAACTAGTTAACTGTAAGTATAGTCTGAGTTCTGTGTGGCCATTGCAATGGGTTATTAAACCCAGAAGAGAAGTAAAGGGTGCCATGAGAGGGACAGCTGGTGTCAGAATTGGTAAAAAAGTTGGAGAGTTGAGGTATGTCTGACTTTCACTTCACAGGGATCAGCCTTGGGCTGATCTTGATTCACACTATCGCCCCTGGAGTTAGACAGGTTTGGACGTTATTACTACTTCCACCATTTTACACACAGAAAACACTCCTGTAAAGTTAACATGAGGAACTGTCAGCACAGGCTTCTTTGGGGTGGGGACAGATTTATAATTTTTAACTTGACATTTCTAACTGTATTCTTATATTCCTTTTTTACTTTTGGAATTATGCACTATTTTTTCCTTATGTTTTTCTGTACTTGTGCTGCAGTAAATTACTCAATAAGGCCCTTCCAGCCATAGTCTTCGTGACTCCCCGTCATGGATTGAATTGTGTCTCCCCAAAAATATGTGTCAACTTGGTTGGGCCATGATTCCCAGTATTGTGTGATTGTCTTCCATTGTGTGATTGTAATTTTATGTTAAGAGGATTACGGTGGGATTGTAAAACCACCCTTACTCAGGTCACCTCCCTGATCCAAGGTAAAGGGAGCTTCCCTGGGCTGTGGCCTGCACCACCTTTTATCTCTCAAGAGATAAAGGGAAAGGGAAGCACGTAGACAGTTCAGAACCTCGTACCACCAAGAAAGCAGCACCAGCAGCAGAGCACATCCTTTGGAACTATAGTCCCTGTGCCTGAGAAGCTCCTCGACCATGGGAAGACTGAGGACAAGGACCTTCCTCCAGAGCCGACAGAGAGAGAAAGCCATCCATCCCTTGCAGCTGATGCCTTGAATGTGGACTTTTAGCCTACTTTACTGTGAGGAAATAAATTTCTCTTTGTTATTTCTGTTATGGCAACACTAGATGATTAAAACACTCCCACACAATGATTGGGTGCAACTATGCAAATAAGGTGCTTGTGGCCCACTAAGAGGATTGGACAGCTTTCTGCTAATGCAAATAAGGTGCATGGAATACTTGTTGGGGTAGAACCATGCAAATAAGGTGTATGGAAACCTGATGAGGGGATTGGTCAGTTTTGCCATCCCACTAGGCTTAAAATGAGCAATCCGAAAGGCAGACATGGGGAACCTGACTACCACTAAGAAGAAGAGACAGGAGCCCAGTGTGTTCTTTGGACTGGGGCTTCCTGCGCCGGGAACCTCCTAAACCCAGGAGACAGAGAGAGAGAGCTGTAACACCACAGACAGCAAGAAGCAGCTGCAGAGAAGCTGTAGTAGCAGAGGCAGCAGAACCAGGAGAGCAGCAGGTGACAGTACAGTGGGCTTCTCAGCCCACAGAGTGTGAAAGCTGAGCACCTTTGAGTAGGCTGCTTGCTGGCAGAGTGGGGTGTGCCCCTGGGCACTTGTTGGCGGCGCTAGGCTTGCCGACACATGGAGCGAGAGGGCTAAGTGTCTTTGGGCTGAGGCTTACTAGTGGAGTGGGATGCCTTGGGCACGTATTGGCAGAGCTGAAGAATTTTGTAACACTTGCCTGGGCAGGGCAGAGGCCGGGCTAAGGGGCATAGGGGCTGAGAAGCCGAGGGGCCGAGGGCCAGAGAGACCTGCCTGTGGGCATGGCTGAGGTTGTCCAATGGAAGAAATGTTACCTCCTTAATAAACCCCATAACTGTGAATATGGTCTGTGAATTCTGTGTGGCCATAGCAACAAATTATTGAACCCAAAAGAAAAGTAGAGAGTGCTGTGGGAGAGACGGCCAGCATCAAAATCGGTTAAAAGGTTGGAGGGTTTAAATATGTCTTACCTCCTCCTCATACAAATCAGCTTTGGGCTGTTCATCTTGATTCTCCTTCCCCCTTGCGAAGTTACAGGGGGTCAGACACCACCCCCACACCACCATTTTTACAGTATTAAAACAGAACAGAACAAAACTGATATCCTAGTAGGATATTGTAAAACTTGGCAAGCTGACTTTAATTTATATAGAAGTGCAAAGGATATAAAATAGGCAACACAATGTTGAAGAACAAAATACAAGGACATATACTACATGATTTCAAGACTTACTACAAGACTTCAGTGATCAATATAGTACAGGTTTGGCATAAAGACAGACATATAGATCAATGGAACAAAACAGGGAGTCCAGAAATAGGCTCACACACATATGGTCAACTGGTTATGACAAGCACACCGTCTTAGGTTGGGTTCTCTAGGGAAGTAAAACCAGTGAAGAGTATACACACACACACACACACACACACACACACAAACATTGTCTTAGTCATCTAGTGCTGCTACAACAGAAATATCGCAAGTGGATGGCTTTAACAAAGAAAAATTTATTTCCTCACAGTCTAGTAAGCTAGAAGACCAAATTCAGGACCTCATCTCCAGGGGAAGGCTTTCTCTCTTGTCAGCCTTCTCACCAATCTTCCCCTAGACTAGGAGGTTCTCCGCCCAGGGACCCTGGGTCCAAAGGGGGCACTCTGCTCCTGGCACTGCTTTCTTGGTGGTATGAGGTCCCCAATTCTCTGCTTGCTTCCCTTTCCTTTTATATCTTATAAGATAAAAGGTGGTGCAGGCCACACCCCAGGGAAACTCCCTTAACATTGGATCAGGGATGTGACACAATACTGGGAATCATGGCCTAACCAAGTTGATGCATATTTTTGGGGGACACAGTTCTATCCGTGACATGCATATATATAGAGAGAAAGAATTTATATCAAGAAAATGACTCACGTAGCTGTAGAGGCTGGAAAGTCCCCAGTCTGTGGGTCAGGTTGGAGGTTTCACCTGACTCACACAGCTGCAGGGGCTGGTGAACCCAAGATCAGCAGGTCTGACAGCAGCCCTCTGGCTCATAGGATGCAGAGGCCAACAAATCCCAAAATCAGCAGGTAAGCTGCTAGCTCAAGTCCCAAAAACTGGAGATCAGATAAACAGGAGCTAGCTGCAGGATCCAGAGTGAGCAAATGCCAGCAAGCCTTGCCAGAAAGTCCACCTATATTGGATGCAGTCCACACTCCCAAGGAAACTCCCTTCCAACTGTTTAGCTACTCACAGCAGATTCCATCATGGAAGTAATCACATTATATTAGCTTTCATCACGGAGATGATTACATCATTATATAACTGCCAAACTACATCAAAACTGCCAAACCACCGAGAATCACAGTCCATCCAAGTTGACACACAACCTTAACAATCACAGTCCATCCCTTGTCAACTTGGCACCTGTACACATCTACTTAAACCAGACATAATTTCTGAATAAAGAAATTATAAAGTCATACTTGTGCCTAACATGATACAACTAACACACGTACAACTGAAAACACATTACCCTGGCTTACATCTCCTATTTTATAAGTGAAGAAAACAAAATATTTGATGCATACATACAAGGAAGAAATACTCATAACAATTAAAACAGTCCTCGTTTCCACAACTGGTCACATGGTTGTAATTGGTATTTCTTCTTCCACCATCCATTCCGTATTCCCTTTGCCCTCAGCAAGCACTCAGCTGGTCGTGGTTCTTTGCCTCGTGGGGTGACCCAAACCTTTGTTCTTGCAGGGTCTGGGCCATTAGTAGTCATGCCAGAATTGGATTGCTGTAGTTTTCCATTGACTTTAATCACAGGGCGTTTTAGTACTAACTGATGCCCTGAGGGATCTCCTGCATTCCAGACATATTCTTCTTTGCCTCCATTATGTAATATAAATCCAATTTCCTCTTGATAATCAGGATCAATCACATTAGCCACTATAGTAACTCCCTTCTTTGTCTGTTGATCCAGAGGCATAAGAAGCCCAAAGTGGCTAGGTGGCATTCTTAAGTTCCAGTTCAGTGGAATCGGATATGTCTCCAGGTAGGAACATTCCTCCCTTTGGAACTAAGACTTCCAGACCCACACAGCATAGGGTCACAGGGACAGGAAGCAAACATTCTGTGAGTGGGTCACTAGGGGTAATAGTGAGTGGTGCCATTCCCATTTCCACCCCTTGATTCCTGGACCCATCAGTCCTGGCTATGGGAGAAACAGCGCCATATATTGAATGCTGGTTCAGAGCCTACACAGCCTCCAGGGGAACACTGCCCCAACTCTGCATGGTATTATCAACTAGCTGGTGCCGTAATCGTGTCTTTAGTAGGCCTTTCCATTGTTCTGTCAAGCCAGTTACTTCAGGATGATGGGGAACATGGTAGGAAAGTGATTTCCATGAGCATGGGCCCATTGCTGCACTTCATTTGCTGTGAAGTGAGTCCCTTAGTCCAAGACGATGTTGTGTAGGATACCATGATGTTGAATAAGACATTCTGTAAGTCCATGGATGGTAGTTTTGGCAGAAGGATTGTATGCAGGGAAGGCAAATGCGTATCCACAGAAGTGTCTATTCCAGTAAGAACAAAATGCTGCTCCTTCCATAATGGAGGCATTCCAGTGTAATCAGCCTGCCACCAGGTTGCTGGCTATCGTGTCAAGGAATGGTGCCATACTGGGGACTAAGTGTTGGTCTTTGCTGCTGGTAGATTGGGCGCTCAGCAGTAGCTGTAGCCAAGTCAGTGTTGGAAGTGGAAGTCCATGTTGCTGAGCCCAAGCTTAACCTCTATCCCTACCACCATGGCCACTTTGTTCATGAGCCCACTGGGCAATGACAGGGGCGGCTGGGGAAAGAGGGAGACTCATTTCCACAGAACACGTCATCCTATCCACTTGATTGTTAAAATCCTCCTCTGCTAAGGGCACCCTTTGGTGAGCATTCACACGAGACACAAATATCTTCACTTTTTTGGCCCATTTAGCGAGGTCTGTTTTTTATCCACATACTAAAAAAAAAAAAAAAAAATTTTTTTTTTTTTTTATCCACATACTGGAGCTCTGGTGGTAAAGTGGTTAAGAGCTTAGCTGCTAATGAAAACGTTGGCAGTTCAAATCCACAAGCTGCTCCTTGGAAACCCTATGGAGCATTTCTACTCTGTCCTATAGGGTCGCTGTGAGTTGGAACCAACTTGATGGCACCTAACTACAACAACATCCACACACCGGAGCCCTGATGGCATAGTGGTTAAGAGCTCAGCTGCTACCTAAAAGGTCAGTAGTTCAAATCCAATAGCTGCTCCTTGGAAACCCTATGGGGCAGTTCTACTCTGTCCTATAGGGTCACTATGAGTTGGAATCAACTTGACAGCAACAGATTTTGTTTTGGTTTTCTTTGTTTATCCACATACCTCTTCCCCATACCTCCTTGTCTCCGATTATCCAATCATGTTCCTTCCAAGTCCCTGATCATACAGCCAAACCATTGGCCACAGCCCATGAATTAACACACAGCCATACAGCTGGCCATTTTTCCTTCCAAGCGAAGTGAACAACCATGTGCACTGCTTGAAGTTCTGCCCATTGGGAGGATTTCCCGTCACTGCAAGCCTTCAGGGAGGTGGCAGAAAAGGACCGTAGTGCTGCTGCTGTCCACTTTTGAGTGGTGCCTGCATATCGTTCAGAACTATCTGTAAACCAAGCATGAGTTTTCTCTTTCTCAGTCAATTGATCATAAGGCACTCTCCATGAGGCCATAGGTACAGACTGGGAGATGGAAGGTAATATGACAGGAGTGGAGACCATGGGCATTCGGGCCACGTCCTCATGCAACTTACTTGTGCCTTCAGGTCCTACTGAGGCCCGATTTAGTATATACCACTTCCATTTAATGATGGAGTGCTGCTGTGCATGTCCAGCTTCACGGCTATGTAGGTCAGACGATACCCAGTTCATGATGCGCAGCTCAGGCCACATGGTGGCTTGGTGGCCGATGGTTAAGGGTTCATTCTCTACTATGGCCCAGTAACAAGCCAAAAGCTGTTTCTCGAAAAAAGAGTAGTTATCTACAGAGGATGGCTCCAAAATCCTAAGGGTCTATGCTGTGATTCACCAATAGGAGCCTGCCAAAGACTCCAAACAGCATCACTATCTGCCACTAACACTTCAAGCACCATTGGATCAGCCAGATCATATGGCCCAAGTGGCAGAACTGCTTGCACGGCAGCCTAAACTTTTTGCAGAGCCTTCTCTTATTCTGGGCCCTATTCAAAACTAGCAGCTTTTCGAGTGACTTGATAAATATGCCCGAGTAGCACACCCTAATGATGACATGTTGTCTCCAAAACCCAAAGAGGCCCACTAGGCGTTGTGCCTTTTTGTTGTGGGGGGGCCAGGTGCAATAGCTGATCCTTCACTTTAGAAGGAATATCTTGACATGCCCCACATCACTGGACCTCCAGAAATTTCACTGAGGTGGAAGGCACCTGAATTTTTGCTGGGTTAATTTTTCACCATCTAGCACGCAAACATTTTACCAATAAGTCCAGAGTCATTGACACTTCTTCCTTACTAGGTCTAATCAGCATAATGTCATCAATGTAATAGACCAGTGTGATGGCTTTTGGAAGGGAAAGGCAGCAAGTTCCCTGCAAACTAAATTATGACAGGGCTGGAGAGTTGATATACTTGAGGTAGGATAAACCAAAACCTGTTGCCATCGAGTCGATTCCAACTCACAGCAACCCTATAAAACAGAGTAGAACTGCCCCAGAGAGTTTCCAAGGAGCAGCTGGTGGATTCGAACTGTTGACCCTTTTTGGTTAGCAGCCGTAGCTCTTAACCACTGTGCCACCAGGGCTCTTTGACATAGGACAGTGGAGGTGTATTGCTGGCTTTGCCAACTGAAGGCAAACTGTTTCTGATGGTCCTTCGGAACAAGTATGGAAAAAAAGTCATTAGCCAGATCAATAGCTGCATTCCAGGTACCAGGAGATGTAGTAATTTGCACAAGCAATGAAACCACATCTGGAACAGCAGCTGCAATTGGAGTCACAACCTGATTAAGTTTTGGATAACCCACTGTCATTCTCCAAGATCCATCTGTTTTTTGCACAGGCCAAATAGGCAAGTTGAATGAGGATGTGTTGGAAATCACTACCCCTGCATCCTTCAAGTTCTTGATGGTGGCAGTAATCTCTGAAATCCCTCCAGGAATGTGGTATTGCTGTTAGTTTACTATTTTCTTAGGCAGGGGCAGTTCTAATGGCTTCCGCTTGACTTTTCTGACCATAATAGCCCCTACTCCATTTGTCGGGGATCCAATATAGGGGCTCTGCCAGTTGCTGAATATATCTATTCCAATTATGCATTCTGGAACTGGGGAAATCACCGCAGGATGGGTTTGGGGACCCACTGTGAGACAGACATGAGCTAAAACTCCATTAATAACCTGACCTCCATATGCCCCTACTCTGTGGGCCACAGTGACGTTTTGAGTCTCCTGAAACTAGTGTCAGTTCAGAGCCATTATCCAGTAATCCCCCAAAAGTCTGATTATTTCCTCTTCCCCAGTGAACAGTCACTCTAGTAAAAGGCCGTAGACTCCTTTGGGTAAGGCAGGGAGAAAGGTTAATAGTATAAGTTTCTGACAGTGTATCAGAGACCTTCCTCAAGGGGACTGGCCTCTTCTTCATTCAAGGGGTTGTGGGTCTTTGAACTCGCAAAAGTCTGGGAATTGACTGAGGGGCCATGACTCTATTCTGGCGATCTGAGCTAGACTGCTGTTCATTTGACCTAGAATTCTTCCACCTGTACAGATCAAGTAAATATTTTGTAGATTTCCTATCTATTTCACTCCTACGGAGACCGTGACTGAGTAGCCAACCCTATAAGTCCATATCTGTCAGACTATTCTGATTACTTCTTTGACTCTGATATCCATTATGATAACCATGCCCACCTTGTCTTTATTGATTGCGTACCACCATTTGGCCCGTACCACCACAGGGTCCAATCAGCCCCACTGTAGTTAGGTGTAGTTAGGGCAGTTACCACTGTCAAATATAACTTACTTAAAATAGCAGTCACAGCAGTCTTTTGGGATGCTGGGACTCCCTTCACAAATTTGTTCCTCACTGTTGTGGTAAAAGGTGTGTCCTCTGGGCACTCCATGTGTGGGTCTGTGGGTCTAACCTGATAAATCCACTGTAGCATGCCAGTTTCTCTAAGCCTTTGGATACCTTCTACAGTACACCAAGGCAGGTCTGGTACTTCAACCTGATTAAGTGTAGGCCACTTCAAAATCCATACTTCAGTGACCCAACTAAATAAACTCTTAGATCCTTTTCTCACCTTTTGAGCTGAAACATTGAAGGAAGAATCTGTGTGTAGTGGGCCCATATCAGTAAACTCAGAGCGACCCATCTTTATGTTCCCTGCACCATTATATACCCTTAATAGCCATTCCAACACATATTCCCCAGGTTTCTGTTTGAACATTGTCTTAGGCTGGGTTCTTTAGAGAAGCAAAACCAGTAAAGTGCATAAATATCTACATAAAGAGATTTATATCAAGGAAATGGCTCACGTGGTTGTAGAGGCTGGAACATTCCAAATTCATAGTTTAGGCTGGAGCTTTCTCCTGATTCACGTAGCCGCAGTGGCTGCCGAACCCAAGATCGGCAGGTCAGACAGCAGGGCTCTTGCTCACTCTGTGAAGGCTGATGAATCCCAAGACTGGCAGACAAGGCTGCAGGTAAGCTGCTAGCTCAAGCCCAAGAACCAGAAGTCAAAGGAACAGGTGCTGGCACAGGATCCAGAGTGAGCAAAAGCCTGAGAGCCTTGCTAGGGAGTCCACTTATATTTGACGCAGGTCACACCCCCAAGGAAACTCCTCTTTAACTGAATGGCTACTCACAGCAGATCCCATCGTGAATGTGATCACATTACATCAAATCTCATCATGGAAGTGATCATATCATCATACGACTGCCAAGCTACATCATTACTGCTGAACCACTGAGAATCATGGCCCAGCCAAGTTGACACACAACCTTAACCATCACACTCATAATCATATTGATGAACATCCCTTCTATTCCAATTTTCTTGAGGTTTTCATCAAGAAAGGGTGTTGGACACTCTTATTCAACATTGTGCTGGAGGTCCTAGGTCAGAAAACCCTAAAGAATCCCCAAGAAAACTACTGAAATTAATAGAAGAGTTCAGTAGAGTGTCAGGATACAAGATAAACATACAAAAATCACTTGGATTCCTCTACACCAACAAAAAGAACATCGAAGAGGAAATCACCAAATCAATACTATTTATAGTAGCCCCCAAGAAGATAAAACCTTACCAGAGATGTAAAAGACCTATATAAAGAAAACTACAAGACACTACTGCAAGAAACCAAAAGAGACCTATGTAAGTGGAAAAACATACCTTGCTCATGGATAGGAAGACTTAACATTGTAAAAATGTCTATTCTACCAAAAGCGATCTATAGATACAATGCAATTCTGATCCAAATTCCAACGACATTTTTTATGAGACAGAGAAACAAATCACCAACTTCATATTGAAGGAAAAGAGGTCCTGAAAAAGTAAAGCATTACTGAAAAAGAAGAACAAAGTGGGAGGCCTCGCTCTATCTCATTTTAGAACCTATTATACTGCCAGAGAAGACAAAACAGCCTGGTACTGGTACAACAACAGATACATAGACCAGTGGAACAGAATTGAGAATCCAGACATAAATCCATCTACATATAAAAAAAGCAGCTGATATTTGGCAAAGCCCCAAAGTCAGTTAAATGGGGAAAAAACAGCCTCTTTAACAAACAGTACTGGCATAACTGGATATCCACCTGCAAAAAAAATGAAACAAGACCCATACCTCACACCATGCATGAAAACGAACTCAAAATGGATCAAGGACCTAAATATAAAATCTAAAATGATAAAGATCATGGAAGAAAAAATAAGGACAATGCTAGGAGCCCTAATACATGGCATAAACAGTATACAAAATATTATTAACAATGCAGAAGAAAAACTAGATAACTGGAGGCTCCTAAAAATCAAACACCTATACACTGCTGGTGGGAATGTAAAATGGTACAACCACTTTGGAAATTGATTTGGCCCCTTCCTTAAAAAGCTAGAAATAGAAATACCATAGGATCCAGCAATCCCACTCCTTCGAATATATCCTAGAGAAATAAGAGCCTTTACAAGAACAGATATATGCACACCCATGTTCACTGCAGCACTGTTTACAACAGCAAAAAGATGGAAGCAACCAAAGTGCCCATGAACGGATGAATGGATAGATAAATTATGGTACATTCACACAGTGGAATACTATGCATCAATGAAGAACAATTATGAATCCATAAAACTTTTCATAACATGGAGGAATCTGGAAGGCATTATGCTGAGTGATAATTTCAGTTGCAAAAGGACAAATATTGTATGACTATTATAAGTACTTGAGAAATAGTTTAAACAGAGAAGAAAATATTCTTTGATGGTTACAAGGGGGGGAGGGAGAGAGGTTTTCACTAATTAGATAAAAAAAATTAGATAATAAAAAAATTAGATAGTGGCTGAGAAATATTTTAGGAGAACGGAAAGACAACAGACAATAAAGAAAAGGTCAGCACAACTGGACTAAACCAAAAGCAAAGAAGTCTCCTGAATAAACTGAATACTTCAAAGGCCAGCATAGCAGGGGCAGGGGTTTGGGGACCATGGTTTCAGGGGATATCTAAGTCAACTGGCATAATCAAATCTATTAAGATAACATTCTGCATCCCACTTTGGAGAGTGGTGTCTGGGGTCTTAAATGCTAGCAAGCGGCCATCTAAGATGCATCAATTGGTCTCAACCCACCTGGACCAAAGGAGAATGAAGAACACCAAAGACATGAGGTAATTATGAGCCCAAGAGACAGAAAGAGCCACATAAACCAGGGACTGCATCAGCCTGAGACCAGAAGAGCTAGACGGTGCCCAGCTACAACCAATGACTGTTCTGACAGGGAACAGAACAGAGAACCCCTGAGGGAGCAGGAGAGCAGTGGGATGCAGACCCCAAATTCTCGTAAAAAGACCAGGCTTAATGGTCTGACTGAGACTAGAAGGATCCCAGTGGTCATGGTCTCCAGGCCTTCTGTTAGTTCAAGACAGGAACCATTCCCAAAGCCAACTCTTCAGACAAGGATTGGACTGGACAATGGGATAGAAACTAATACTGGTGAAGAGCGAGCTTCCAGGAACAAGTAGACACATGAGACTAGGTTGGCATCTCCTGTCTGGAGGGGATATGGGAGGGCGGAGGGGGTCAGAAGCTGGCCAAATGGACACAAAAAGAGAGTGGAGGGAAGGAGTGTACTGTCTCATTAGGGGGAGAGCAATTAGGAGTATATAGCAAGGTGTGTATAAATTTTTTGTATGAGAGACTGACTTGATTTGTAAACTTTCACTTAAAGCACAATAAAAATTTTAAAAAAGGTGCTGGATTTTATCAAATGCTTCTTCTGTATCCATAGAGATGATCAAGTGGTTCTTTTCCTCTGTTCTATTGATGTGTGTGGTATATTACATTGATAAGGAGGCTTGGTGGCACAGTAGTTAAGTGCTCACTGAAAGATGAGTGATTGCAACCCACCAGCTGAGAAAGATGTTGCAGTCAGCTACTATCAAGATGTACAGCCTTGGAAACCCCATGGAGCAGTTCTACTCTGTCCTATACGGTTGCTGTCTTACTTATCTAATGCTGCTGTAACAGAAATACCACAGGTGGATGGCTTTAATAAACAGAAATTTATTAAGGCAATTTAGGAGGCTAGAAGTCCAAACATAGGGCGCCAGCTCCAAACATAGGGCGCCAGCTCTAGGGGAAGACTTTCTCTGTCAGCTCTAGGGGACACTGCCTGAACAGACGTTATGACCTTGTTTCCCTTCTACATTTGTGGGTCCAGTATTCCTTGGAGATCTCCACGTGTCATGGCATCAATCTTCCCCTGGGTCTAGGAGGTTCTCAGCACAGGGACCCTGGGTCCAAAGGATGTGCTCCACTCCCGGTTCTTCTTTCTTGGTGGTCATCAGGTCCATCCCCTTTCTGCTTGCTTCTTTCTCCTTGTAAGATAAAAGGTGTTAATCAAGGAAGTGTGTGACTTAAGTAAGGATGTGATTCAAGGCAGTGACTTAAGGGCATGACTTGAGCAAGGGTGTGATCTTGAGAAAGTAAGTCACACCTTTTATCCCTGCACTGAGAACTTCCTAGACCCAGGAGAACTACAGAACTCCCATTAGTATTTTTTTGTAGGAGCAGTCTGGTGGATATGAACTCTCTTAGCTTTTGTTTTTCTGGGAATGTTTTAATTTCACCCTCATTCTTGAAGGACAGTTTCATTGGGTACAGTATTCTTAGTTGACAGTTCTTTTCTTTTAGCACTTTAAATACAGTCATGTGTCATTTAACATCCACAATATGTTCTGTGAAATAGGACGTTATATGATTTGGACATTGTGAACATCTTATTATTTTCTTATGGCAACTTTTAGATAGAAGTGTTCCTTATCAAGGGATAGGGAGGGCCCAGGATTCCGCTCGCTGCTGTCTGGGCCCGGGTTGGTGGCTGCATCCTGAGGGAATGAGGGCGTGGCGAGGGTACGTACTGAGCTGGCAAAGTCTGAGGACTGGGCCTCTAATTAGATGAAGTCCTGGGGCACTCAGGAACGTATGAGGCCCTTTGGAGGCCCGAACAGTCCTTCAGGCCAAGTTTGCTGAGGATGAGGTCTAGATGTGTGGGGCAAACCCAGGGTAGGTTCCCCAAGCATGAGCTGGTCCAGGGTGCAAAGGTGGTGGCTTCCTCCTGGCTATGTCCGGTTACATCCACTAAGTCCTATTTTCCCATCAGGATTTCTGAGTTTATGGGAACATGGATATATAAGCAGTCAGACATTGCCTGAACAGACGTTATGCAGTGCATGGCTGTATATTTTTCCATTGCCTTCTGGCCTCCAAAGTTTCTGAGGAGAAATCAGCACTTAATCTTATTGGGGATCCGTTTTATGTGACTGCTTCTCTCTCACTGCTTTTAGGATTCTATCTTTACTTTTGGAAAGTCTGACTATGATATGTCTTGATGTAGATATCTTTGAGTTCTTTGAACTTCTTAGATTTGTAGATTGAGGAAAATTTCTGTCTTTATTTCTTCAAATATTCTTTTTGTCCCTTTCTCTCATTTCCTCTGGAATTTCCATGATGTGTATATTAGGTTTCTTGATGTTGTCCCATAATTCCATTAAACTGTGCTCAGCCTTCTTGAGTCTCTGTTCTTCTTGCTCTTCGGTCTCTGTAATTTTAACTGTCTTATTTATCCTCTAATTTGCTGATCCTTTCCTCTGCCTGATTAAATCTGTGATTATATCCTTCCACTGTGTTTTTCAATTCAGTTATTGTCCCTTTTGGTTGCAATATTTCTGTTAGGTTTTTTTAATCTAATTTTTTTTTTAGATCCTCATTTTGTTCTTGCATTTTCCTTATTTATTTTAGGTCTTTGTCCATTTTTTCCCTTAACTCTATTTTAACATTATTGTATTATATTCTTCCATCCTTTTCATTATTCAGTCTTTCATAGATGCACTTTCACACCTTTCATTATGTTCATTTGGACTGGCCAGGGTTTCTCTTTTCTTTTTGTGTTTTGTAATTTTTGTTATGGAAAAAAATTTTTTTGTGTGTTTTTTTGGTTGGGTTAGGGCATTGGAATTTTTGAGGATGTTAACTTTCTCAGTTCTCCCCAGTGTTTGGTGTTTTTGTCCACAATACTTTCTGCAAAAAAAATAAAACCTCTTAGGCATGCAGAGCCTTAGGCCTTTGTTTACCACTTCCTCTCCCTCTTTGTGATAGCTCCTTCTCTCTTCCTGGTTTAATAAGGATTTGAAAGTTCTATATCTTGGTTTTCAACTTTCATTGTCCCCAAACACACCAGTGGCATAGTAGTTAAAAGCTCGGCTGCTAACCAAAACGTTGGCAGTTCAAATCCACCAGTTCCTTGGAAACCCTGTGGAGCAGTTCTACTCTGTCCTTTAGGGTAACTATGTGTTGGAACTGACTCAATGGCACCTAACAACAACAACAACAACAAACATAACAGAGAACATGCTGTAATCAATCTGTCCACCAGCAGGCGCTGTCACTCAGGTGAGATATGCACCAATCTGTCTACCAGGAGGCACAGTCCTCTCTCTGGCTATTACTTCCATCCTTTCTCTGTTTTTGCAACCATGTTTTCAGTTGGAAAATTGACACCCAGTGAGCCCCCTTCAGGGCTGAGTGTTACTCTTTGGTTTTCCAAGAGGTCTTCTTGTCTGCTCTGTGTGGGCTGCTTATATCTGGGCTGGCATTCAGGGGAAGAACAGGCAGACTTTCTTCCTTATCAAGATGAGAGGAGCTGGCACTCCCCAAGAGGACCTCCAAGAGATCTTTATTGTTGGTTTCAGGGCCCCAGTGGCCCTGTGGTGATTTGGGAGCAGTCTCCCTTAGGTGACCCACCTCCCGGCTCCGCTGTAGAGAATCTTGTGTAGGAATTCGTATCAGTCCAGCAGCTGAGAGTTATTGGATGGGGGGGGGGGGGGGCTGCCATGCTCTGAATGAACCCCTGAAACCCAAACCCAGTGCCAGGGAGGTCTTATTACTTTTGGAGCCACCCCTGCCCACCTTTTCTGGTAGTTTATTGGATGTGGGTTTAGCCTCCACTCAAGATGCCTGCTTGCTAGCACTCAGCAGCCTCAGTGCCAACTGGGGAGCAGACAGACCTGAACTGACACCCAGGGACGTCTGTTCTGTTGGCCTCAGAGATTTGAATATGGGGTCTGCAGGGAGGCAGGCAGAGTGCTGAGTATGGAAGCAGACTCCACTGCAGTGTGCCTTCTACAGCAATTTGGAGCAGCTTGTCAGCCACCCATGACTAAATCAGGGAGGGGCTGTCACACTCCAGTTGGACCCCTAGGGACATCTGTCTTGTGGCTATCAGAGTCCCCCCAATACACTGTTGACTGTGAGTGCAGCCTCTACTCAAGACACCTATTTCCTAGCATACAGCAGCCTCAGTCAGTATACCTCAGTGTGGACCAGAAGAGGGACAGACAGACCCAAGCTGATCCCAAGGAGGCCTCTTCGGTTGGTTTTGGGGACCTGAGCTATGGGTGTGCAGGGAGGCTGGCAGAGTACTGCTTATGGGAGCAGAATCCACTGCGAGGGCCTTCTGTAGCAATCTGTAGTGGCCTGGCAACCAACAGTTACCAGGTCTAATGCTGGTCAGATCCCCACAGAGATCTGCCTTGTTGCTACCAGAACCTCCTCCCACCCTGTAGCATATTGGCTGTGGGTATAGCCTCTAGTCAAAATGCCTAATTCTCAGTCAGCAGTCCTCGGCGTTCACTAGAAGCAGGGGCAGACTGACCCAAACTGACCCCCAGGGAGGTCTGCCCTGTTACAGAGGCCTGAGCCATTCAGTACCCAGGGAGGCAGGTAGAGTTTTGACTATGGGAGAAGACTCCGCTGCAGGGACCTTCTGTAGCAATTCACAGCAGTCTTGAAGCTGACAGTGTCCGGGTGCGGGAGGTGCTGGCAAGCTCCAAAAGAACCCCGGGGAGGTCTGCCTTATTAATTTTGAAGAAAAATCTTGGGGTCCTTTCTCTTCGTACAGGCAGGGGTTGTGGTGGTTAGGAAGCAGCTCTTTTGCTGCAGCCGCTCTCAGATCACAGCAGCTGAAGGCCCATATGGCTGGAGGGAAGGGCAGGGACAGTGGAAGAAGCAATTTTCCTACTGTATGCATATCGTGGAAGCCCTGGTGGCACAGTGGTTAAAGCACTCAGCTGCCAACTGAAAGGCTGGCGGTTGGAACCCACCAGCTGCTCTGAGGAGGAAAGGTGTGGCAGTCTGCTTCCATAAAGATTTATAGCCTTGGAAACCCTGTGCAGCAGTTCTACTCTGTCCTTATAGGGTTGTTGTGAGTCAGAATTGACTCCATGGCAGTGGATTTGTTTTGGTTTCATGCATCTCATTGTTGATTTGTTGATTCTTGCCTGACTGCAGTTCCCTGCTGCTGTTCTCTGCTCCTGATTCAGAGTCCCTCAAGGCCAAGCATCGTTTCCTTATACTTCTTGTATTTGTGGGGGAGGGTCAGAATGATGGTTTGTTTGTGTCACCATCTTGCCAGAATTCCTCCTCCATAGGGTTTTCAATGGCTAATTTTTCAGATCACCAGGCCTTTCTTCCAAGGTAGCTGTGGGTGGACTCAAATCTCCAATCTTTCAGTTAGCAGACAAGCATGTTAACCATTTGCACCTTCCAGGGACTTCTTAAATGTCTAGAATTGGACCTTTTTCTCTTTTCTGGAAAGGCTTTACTGGATTTTAAATATCAACTACATTCCATTGTTTCATTTTTCTTCTTGCAGGGCTTCTGATAAATTGCTTTTCCATTCCCACTACTTTTTGCCAACTTATTTTACTTCTATTGTGTCATTTTCATTGTTTTGGTTGTTTACCTTTCTTTGACGCCCCTTATTCAATTTTCATTTTATTCAATTTTCATTTGATTCTAGTGTCTGGGTACACTCCTAAGAAAAAAAATTTCCATTTCTTTTCCTGAGTTAAGTCAAATCCATTTTTTATTTCTCCCTATTTCTGATTTTAGTTTTTATGTCTCTCATTCAAGGTTGGAAACCCTGGTGGTGTAGCGGTTAAGAGCTACAGCTGCTAACCAAAACATCAGCAGTTCAAATCCACCAGGCACTCCTTGGAAAACCTATGGGGCAGTTCTACTCTGTCTATAGGGTCACTATGAGTTGGAATCGACTCAACAGCAATGAGCTGTTTTTAATTCAAGGTTGTTTTTCACATCTTCAAATATTTGTTTCAGGATACTTAATTCAGTTTGGAGTATGGACTTATACTCCAGGTAGTTTTCTTCTGCTTCGTAATTGTATTTTAGGAAGTAATTTTCCTCAGTTGATGAATTGCTTTTCATTTCATAGTTCTCTATGAACTTTACTTTTCATCCATCTTTATAATCTTGGGTGTTTTTACAACACAAGGGAGTCATTTTGTGTCAGTCCAGCAAGATTCAAGTATTTCAGCAGGGCTCTTGTTTGAGGGCGGGGTGTGTTTGTGTGTCTGTGTGTAAGTGGGGTAGATTGCAAATTCTCTCATTTTCTGGCTCTCCTTTGTCTTGCAGAATCCTGTTTTCCCTTTTTCTCCTTTCCCCCTCACCTGACTGCCAAAGAGTGCTTCTTCCTGTATGCATTCTTTTTTTTTCCTCCCAGAAGCTATACATTGTCCCTTTTTAAGCCATGGGTGGCCTTTTAAATTCCACTTGCTCCTCTAACTTGTGACTGGACTTTTATCTCTGTCTTAGGTAGTCTGGCCTTTTGGCTCCTCTGCCCTGTTTCCTGTCACCTCAGGTCATCTGGGCTGTGATGACCAATACAGGTGTGTAGGTGTCCCCTCCAGCCTGCACACATCATGAGGATGGGGGCATTGTCACACCCATCTTGTTACACGTAACGCTTGCTTTACATTGACAACCCCATGGCTCTTTATCACATGCCAGGCCAGTTCTAGCTGCCCCGTAGTGTCTCTCAGTGCTCTGACAGCCCTGAGTGTCCCATTCCTCCCCCATTTCACAGGTTAGGCTGCTGCCCAAGGTTGCACAGCTGGTTGGAGTGAGGTGCTGGCCAGACCCTGGTTTCCATGCTGTCTTTCTGATGAACCACTGAGACACGCTGAGCCTTGGGCGACAGGTTCGGCCAGCTCCTGCCCCTCCTTGTTGACATCCTTTCTTTGAGGGGTTGCTGGCTGAGGTTGGGCCAGGGTCCTGTACACAGCCAAGGCCCTGTAGGATTTGCCTGAGGAGGAGAGAACGGGTGCAGGGAGGGTGGGCTACCCTTGAGCACAGGTCTATCTTCAGCTTGGGTGGTGGCAGCATCACCTCTCCAAAGTCAATTGGGGCAGCCATACAGTGGACCTGGGTGTCTGACACCCCCAGGAGGGACAGGCAGGGCCGGACAGCTGGACAGAGCCATCAGCTGCACAACAAATGCAGTATCCAGCAGGAGGTCCCCTCCCTCCAGGCAAGGAGCCAAGAGTGGGTACATGTCCTACTATGTTGGGTCTAGGGTCGTCAGGATGGACTGCCAGATGGAGTCCAGTCAGTCTGCCTGGTTATGTGCCAAGCATGGGCATCCATGACGGAAGCAGCTGTGAGCATCAAGGCCTAGGCTCAGGAAGGCCCCTTATCCCACAACACAAATGGTATACGGTGAAAACTGTGCTGGGCAAGGAGGAGGCACACTGTGGGGCAGGCAGGGCTGACAGGCAAGCAGAGCAAAAGTGCGAGGAGAAGGGATGGAAGTCGGACTGGCCTAGAGGCAGGGAGAGGGGTCTGGGTGTTCAGAGGGGCACCAACGCTCTGGGGAACCAGGACTTGGTGGATGGGGAAGGAGGAGCTGCCAGGATCAGAACCTGGGCTAGCACCTTCCTGGGAGGTGACACAAGTGTACACTTCACCTGGTGGCAGCGAGGGGCACCAAGGATGATCATCAGGGAAACAAGTGGATCTCCGTGTCAAGATGAGGCCCCAGTGGACCCAGGAGGGGGGTGAGGGGGATTATTTCAGGGATGGGATGAGAGGCGTGGGCCCAGAACCTCTGAAGTACACGCCTGAGTTCAGAGGGTGCAGGGTGACAAGAACAGCACAGCTGGAGAGGGGGATGGGAGAGGTGGGAGAGCATGGGGGCACTCAGGCAGATGTGGGGACACAGGAGGAAGAAGCTGGGGGCTGATGGGCCAGAAGAAGAGCTGAAACCCCAGGACATAGCAAACTTTGCTCTCAGGAAGCTGGGCTGAGCTGGACTCAGGGCAAGAGTCTGAGGTCCAAGAGTCTAACTCCCCACAAGCAGGTAAGTCCACCTGAGGAAGGGGGGGCTACGGGCAGGTGGGTGTGACGAACCTAGCCTCCACAGCACCTCCTGCTGTGGGCCTGTCACCAGGTGTGAACTCTTCCCCGATGGGCTCCCCCACCTGCCCTGAACACCAGGATGCTCTGCTCACCCACCTGCGTGGGACAGCTTCCCATGACGTCTCCAGGTGCATCTGCTGCTCCATCCTGCCTCTGCCCTCAGAACCCAGGGCCTTTTCTGTGTCCCGTGTGTGTCCATGCCCCTGCCCCAGCCTTTAACTTGTGAGGTCTGACCTAGCTCTGTGTGGTCAGGGTCAGGAAGAAGTGCTGCATGTGCAGCTGGTGTCAGAAGATAATTGGATTGAGTCATTCATCTGCCCTGGGAGCTCAGCATCCTCTTGCCACCTCCCCTGGTCCTTCCATCTGCACAGAGGGCCTACTGACACTTCCCTCTAGGATGGAGCCTGGCCCTCTGGCCTAGTCCACCTGCCTCTGCATAAGACTCTCTTGGGGGCCCCTCCTCCTCTTCTCCCTCCTTACAGGCACACCTGTCCATCTCAGGCTGACCCAGATGGCTCCCCTTAGGCCCTGACACCCCTCATTATGCAATGCTGATCATGGCTACAGGGGCCATTTCCCCACTGACCTTCCTCTCCTCCATCAGGGGCCATCCTGGCACCCCATGGATCTGCTCACCTGCCCTCCTACCTCCCTGTGCCCTGGAAGAGAGGCAAGTGGCTTTGTGTTGGGCAGGGTCCTCCTGACTCCATGGGAGCTGCAGGGTAGGGTGTGTTCAGTTGGGGAAATCCAGCACTTTCATGTGTGTGTATTATACTTCATGAAGAAACCCCAGAAAACAGACCAGACCTGGGCTTCTTAGTCAATAGTGGGCTAAACAGAAGGGCGCCTGGAGGGCATCTAGGGTTCCCATTGTGGTCTCTCCCCCAGGAGGAGCCTGCTGCAGAAGTCTCTCATAAGCGTGCCACGATTTGTATGAGGCCTTAGCTGGGGACGAGGGGCTCCAGACCTCATGGGTGGGATCGACTAGCTGCCAACTGTGAGGCTAGGTTTCCAGCCCTGGTAACTTGCCTTAGGGGAGGGGTAAGAGGAACAGTGCTGCAGGGAGATGGCAGAGGACGCAGAGGGTGAGGGCTGGGCTCCACCACGTCCTCCTCTCACAACTGTGAGGACTCCCACTTGGGTTGCCGTCATCCGTCCTGGTAATCAGAGACAACAGCCGTGCCGGGGGTGGAGGGCGGGGCTGATGATGGATAGGAGGGCTCAGAAGTGTTGTCTGACTGTGTGGACGAGCCCTGGAGCCCTGCTGCCCTCCCAGACCTCCTTCGGGTCTCCACTCAGATGAGCTGGGCAAGAGGCCCAGGTGACAACACAGGCCAGAAGTAGGGCGATTACTTCTGGCTACTGAGACAGAAAAAGAAACAAGCTTCTTTTATCCAGCCAGAAAGGTTCAAACTCACACCAGTCACGACAGCCCCTACTAAATAGACAGAATCCTTTTGCGGCGGGGGGGTGGTGGGGGGGCACAGTGGCGGTGACAGGACAGTGAGAGCCTGAGGCAAGTGGGGCCCGCAGGGCTCCATGTGGGGCAGGGGTGACAGGGCAATGAGAGCCTGTCTTAGAATGCTCCCAGTGATGGCCCCCAGGGTGCTCCAGCTCCCACCACCAAGATGACCCATTCTTGTTCAGCTTTCTTCTGTGTTTTGCTTCAAAGCACTGACATCACTGGGTATTGCTGGAACCACAGTCGTCTGGAGCAGGGCGTCAAAGCAGCTACAGAGAACAATACATGCCTTTTGTCTTTTTATTGTTCTTTTTTATTTACTGGTCCTACCAACCGCGACTCTTTACACAGGCCCATCATTCCTATGCACGCTGGCTTTGGAAACATTCAAGTTATACGTTTGTGTGCCAAGAATCTCCATGAATTTCTCCTTCCCATTCGTTTTTCATGCTCTGCCTCGTTTTCTCTGAAATTCAAGGCATTTGCTTAGTATTTTTGTTTGCTTGTTTGTTTGTCTAGGTCTGTGTAAAGGTCCCTTGGCAGGAGAACATGCACATGACCTTAAAATAAAGACCAACATCCTGACACTAGGGTAATGCACAGAGAATACAGCACTCAGACAGCACTGCAAATAAATACCCCACAGAGGTGAAGTTATTGCAAATGTAACAATATTTCTTATAAATCAATACTGTAACAGAAGACAGGAGTCCCTACAACTAGGAATAAGAAACACTTATTCCAGGAAACAGAATTCTTTTATTCTTGTCATTTACATTGTTATAATTTGTACTTTTTTCTTTTTGGAGGAGAGAAGACAGTTTTCTTCTTCCTCTACAAGTACCAATTTAATCATTCACACAAACCTCAGCAAACAGGGCAGGGATTGAGGACCTGCTGACCTGGCTTGCTGAGGAATGCTAGCGATTTCTGTTTCCTGAAATTAACAGTGATTAGTCACACCAAGCAAGAGAAGATATTAATGTCTCATTTTCACATTTGCAAAGAATACTAAGGTTAACCCTTGTCCACCACCGTGCGAAGCAAAGAGAGAGCACTGATACTCCTAACGCATTCTTGGTTCTTCACAAACATGTTATTAATACAGATTGCTTAGTTTGTTCCAGGAAAGTCCATTTCGTTCCCAAAGCACACTCAGTGTTTTGTGGCTGTTTTCATTTTCTAAGCCCCTGAATTTGCAAAGATCTGCAGAGTAAAGAATCACTGACTAACAGAATTTTGTACAATCTCTGTTCTCTTTCTCTCAACGGAGATGCCCAGGTAAAGGTGTAAGGGCATACGCTCACCTCACACTTATTGCTTCACACTGGCTGTGAAAATCCCCAACTAGCTCCTCACTGTCCATTTTAGAGAATAAACCACTCTGGGACACCTCCCTTAAATGACGAAGGCACTACTGGCAGTGATTACTAACAAAAAGGCGCTGAAATAGAACACCCTAAAAATCGACGACTGTAGAATTTTCTAAGTGTACCACAATTTGGCACAACAACCAGATTAACAAAACAATTCCAATTTGGAATTTCACTGGTACAGTTGTATAAAATCCTGTTAATCAGTCATGCCTCACAATATCCTAAAACCCAGAAAATTCTGGAATTTGCAGGTAATACTCTCATTCAATAATTTATTATGTTTTTTTTTTCAAGTGCCTATTACTGTTTTAACCAGAGCAAAGGTCAAGTTTTCTTCTTGTTACATTGAACTATTCCTAAGAATAATAATAATACAATATGAAAAACCCCAGAATCTGAATACCCTGGATTTCTTAATGAACATGGCATTGAAAATCCATAATTTCAAACATGAATCATCACGCTGTATAACCTAGAAGGCTGCTGACCCACAGGGTGGATCCATTAGCCGAGCGCCTTGCTGGCTCCGAGCCCTCACCTAAACAGCCTAGAGCTACACACTACAGGGAGCACACATGTTTGCAACGTGCTGACATCCAGTCAACAGGCTGAGAGCTAAGACAGTGAGCTATGTGACCAAGAGCACACACCACAGCATCTGAGAACCATCTCTACATGAGGAGTGAGGAAGCAAGTATAATATCAAAGTATCAAAAGTGCACAGGTTTATCGGATAAAAAAGGGGTGTCTGTAACAAGAGGGGTCCCCCGTGGTGTCTCTAGCAGGTTCACAACGAACATGGTGGTCACGGTTTGGAGCGGGTTCCTCAGCACGTGTAAAAAGGTCTTTCAAGCAGCAGCTCGCAGCATTTGCAACACTAAAGCTCTTGTTCTTCCCATTACAAACCTGGGGAATGCTGTTTTGAAAAAAATTGCAGTGACATATCCAAAGACATTGCTAAGTGGGATTTAGGTTGCCTTTCCTTCCTCCGTGTGGGTGGCCCACATTCCTCCAGCCGCAACCACGAGGGGAGGAAAGGAGCTGCAAGGCGACAGGGCCAGGCAGCCGAGTCCTCTCAGCCACTACTCTACAGCTGCAAACGGGAGAAAACAAGATGCCATTAGAAAACCAGTCACTCGTCATGCCTGCTCATCCCACATCTCCAAGTCCTGGTGCTGCTGTGAGCATGCAGGGTGAGTTACTGGCTGAGCAGAAACCTGGGTGTGTTAGCTGTGGCCATGCTCTGCAGTGGGGCTGCACAAAGACCCTGACAAGCACTGAAAGGAGCTGCTGCAGTAGGGGACAGAGCTGAGGGTGCAGACGGGCATGCGGTGACACACGCAGGGCAGGGAGTCCTCCTCACCAGGCAGGGGACGTGCGACCTTTCTGAAGGACGAGAGGCACTCCAAGGCCCACCGTGAGCCCGGATACCAGTGGGATACCTGCGGGGCCCACCCCTCCGTCATTCCAGGCTGCTGTGGGTACAGCCCAAGGCAAAACCCGTCTGCAGCAGTTGGAGTTTGGTGGGGACTCAGGCACACTCCAGAACCATAGGATAGAGTAAAGCAGGGCAAACACCTTTGTGAGAGCGGGCCAGGCAGTCTCTCGTCAGATAGTGTGAATTCCCCTTCTGCAGAAAAGTGCCCCTGACTTCCGACAGGTAAGGAGCGCTTAGGTGGAGAAGGTGCAGCCTCTCGTCCAGCTGACCCCACAGGGTGGTCAGGAAGAGAAATACTGAGAGAAGTTCTCGCCAGGAAGCATAAACTCAGGACGCCCAACACAGTGCAGACAATGCCTCTGCTAACTAACGGAGAGCCACAGGTCCCATGGTGACTTCTCATTTTATGGCCTAACTCCTGCCCACCCCGCACATTGCACAAAGGAAGCCACACTGCTGCCCATGCATCCCGGGACCCGGTCCCACTCAAAGCCTTTGAGAGTAGCCCCAGCTGGGCTCTTGCCAGCAGCTGTGAAGGTCTTTCAACTCAGCTGAGCTCAGGATGCTCAGACTTCAGGCTATGGGTTCAAGGCCCTGTTTCTCAGGTGTGATGTCACCTGGGAAGAAGTGATGTGCTGTGGGTGGGTGGGTGTGCACAGGGCACTGCAGCCCTAGATGCTGGCCTGTCGGGAGGGGCGGATAGCAGGGAAACCTACCACCATACAAAAGGGTGGGGCTTCGCACTGGATACAAAGGCCCTGGCCAGGCACTTGGAAAGCTTTTTTCATTGCAACAATGGTTCCTGTTGGCTACCTTCCTACCCACTTGCAGACCCAGATAGGTGTAGACCTCAGATGGGGATGAGCAGCCAGGTCAGGTGTCCTGGACTAGATCAGCTGAGCCTGGGCTGACACATTTATCGGCTCCCCAGCCACACATGCGTGTCCAGGCCTGGAGGTGTGGGGAGCTCACGGCAGCTCTGTCCCTGGGTTTGGGGTGTGATTCTGCACTTCTGTCGTGAGTGGGATGTGCAGTGAGATGTGGCACAGGCTACAAAGTAGTTCCATAAACCAGCCACGCACAGAGTCAGCTGCTGCAGTTGCTCCAGCTTGGGGGAGGGGGGGCAGGGATGCAGGGCAGGACAACTGCATGGCACACATGCCAGGGCATGGAAGTGTCCAACTCAGGCCCTGTGCTCCCCTGCGGGTGCTGAGCAAGGAGGCCGGATCAAGACTTCCTTGCCTCGGGTTCTTTCCATGGCAACTGTGCTGCCGGGAAACCCCTTTCTCACGTCTGTTTTCTGCAGCTCTGGCCCCTCCTAAAAGGGCAGCTGTTACTAATGGGAGCGTCCTGTGAGCAATGAGACGATGAAGAGCAGACACAGAACAGGCCCGAGGGTCCGGCAGGCCAACGTGCTGTGCCCATGTGACGCGGTCAGAGACCTTCCCGTGAGAGAGTTAGTGGGGACGAAGCGGACAGGTGGCGCGGAGCGTTAGCTGCAGTGTGCGGTGCCCGCAGCCCTAGTCACAGTAAATGTTATATTTTTCACTGCAGAACACCTGAGTGGAGAGGCCAGAGCCCTCGGCCCTGTCACTGGCGCAGGCGCAGGTGTGACTTACACTCGGGGTGCTGGGCTTGGCCTTGGGGGTGGCCTTGGTGCGGCCACGCCGGGCCTGCTCATGGTCCAGCTCGAGCAGCTCCAGCCGCTGGGTCAATGCCAGCTTCTGCTGGATGGCCATGCGCAGCAGCGAGTTGAGTGTCTTCTTCTCATCCTCGGCAGCTGCCAGCTGCCGCTGCATCTCATCCAGCTGCGTGATGTACTCGTCACACCTGCAGGGCAACGCGAGAGTACATGAAGGAACACGGCGGGTGGGGTGGGGTTGTTCCCCTGGGCAAGGAGATGAGGGCCCAGGAGGGCAATGGCAGAGAAGCGGGCCTGCCTGAGTCATAGGGAAGCAGCAGCAGCAGCGAAGTCAACGCCCATGTGGGAGGCTGGGGACTGCGGGGGCAGGGGGATGGGTTCCAATTCTTGTTAGCAACAGCTTCCTGAGCCTGACTGAGCAGGCCTGTGTCCTCCACCCACCTGCCCTGGGGTGTATGTATTGGGGGGGTCTGCTCACAGCCCATGCTGGGCCTTGTCACCAGTCCTCCCCCAATGTGGGAGGACCCCCATAAAGATGGCACGAAGCCTCCTGACCACAGCTGTTGAGAGAGGACTCTTGGGGCCCAGACAGTGCAGCCCTAATGGGTTGGTTGGCTTCATTTTTTAATGGCAAAGGCGGTGTGCGTTTGACTCAGCCAGCTTTGCTTACTCAGTGAGATTTTCCATGGAGAGTCTGTTTTCCCCTGAGCAATTCGGCTTTCTCTGGGAGGGGCTCTTTGGAGCAGGTGTTCCCAAAGCGGGGGCTGCCCTTCCAGACCTCATGGTGGCCCAGGCAGCCAACAGAAGCACTGGTGCCATCAGGACCATGAAAGGGGTTTTCTAGGTGTGGGTGTGGACCCTAGAGGGCAGGACCGGGTTCAGTCTCGGCTGCACTGGTGCCTGGCATGGTACTTGTATGCAGTAGGTCTGTGCTGAGTGAGCCACCCAAGCCAGGCAAAGGTGTGTGTCAATATAGTGCAGTAGACAAGAACAGCTCCTGGGTCTCTGCTCAACTTGTGACATAACTGCTCCCCCTGCCACATTTGGCCTCGAGTGGCCTTTCATAGCCCTTGTCGCATGTCATCTCACTGTGCCCAAGGCCCCCCTGGTAAGGGCAGAGCTGGGCAGCCTGAGTGGAGTGTTTTGCCACAAGAGTTGCCATAGTCAGGAGGTCCCAGAGGTGCCAACACAGAAACACCCGGGCACCCTGAGCCTGTCCCACACCAAGCTGAACCCAGAGCTGAGTTGGTACAACAGCTGCTCCTCACACTGTGAGCCTGGCCTGTCGAGTGTCCAGCATCTAAGCACATCTCTCCCACCCCCCCAAAGTACCTCCCCAGGAAATTCCACCCACTCCACAAACAAGAGCCAGGGCTGAGCAGGCTGCATACAGCCCCTCGGGGCCAGTGACTGATCTCAGTCTTTCAGGTAAGGCAAGCAGGTTTGGGATCCTGGTGCCACCTGCAAAGTCAGGGGCTACATTTCTTAAAGTAAGCTTAAGAAAGCTGACCATCACAAGAATAGATTTGACACATTGAAGACTAATGACTGAAGACTAGACAACTTGTAGAATGACACCATGGACTCATACATGAAGAAAGCAAGAGATCATTAAAGACAGGAGAGAAAGAAAAGACCTAAATGGATGTCAGAAGAAAGTCTGAAACTTGATCTTGAATGTCGAGTAGCTAAAGCAAAAGGAAAAAATGATGAAGTAAAAGAGCTGAACAGAAGATTGACATATAATCCAGAGCCAATGGCACTGAAGGAAGAAGTCCAAGCTGCACTGAAGGCTCTGGTGAAAAACAAGGCTCTGGGAGCTGACGGGGACACCAACGGAGATGTTTCAACAAATGGATGACGCACTGGAAGTGCTCACTCATCCATGCCGGAAATGTGGAAGACAGCTACCTGGCTGACTCGGACAGATCCATATTTATGCCTATTCCCAAGAAATGTGATCCAGCCGAATGTGGAAATTATCGAACAGTATCATTAATACCACATGTAAGCAACATTTTGCTAATAAAATTCAAGCCAGATCAGAAGAGGATGTGGAACCAAGGGTATCACTGCTGATGTCAGATGGATCTTGGCTGAAAGCAGAGAATACCAGAAAGGTGTTTACCCGTGTTTTATTGACTACGCGAAGGCATGGGACTGTGTGGATCATAACAAACTATGGATAACATTTCGGAGAATGGAATTTCAGAATGCTTAATCACGCTCATGAGGAATCTGTACATGGATCGAGAGGCAGTCATCTGAACTGAACAAGTGGATACTGCATGGTTTAAAGTCAGGAAAGGTGTGCATCAGGGTTGTATCCTTTCACCATACCTACTCAATTTGTATGCTGAGCAAATAATCCGAGAAGCTGGACTATATGAAGAACAGGACATCAGGATTGGAGGAAGATTCATTAACAGCCTGCGTTATGCAGATGACAGAACCTTACTTGCTGAAAGTGAAGAGGACTTGAAGCATTTACTGATGAAGATCAAAGATCATAGCTTTCAGTATGGATTATACAGCTCAAACATAAAGAAAACAAAAATGATAAACAAAGAAAAGACTGAAGTTGTCAAGGATTTCATTTTACTTGGATCCACAATCAACACCCATGGAAGCAGCGGTCAAGAAATCAAAAGATGCATTGCATTGTGCAAATCAGCTGCAAAGGACCTCTTTAAATTGTTGAAAAGCAAAGACGTCACCCTGAGGACTAAGGTGTGCCTGACCCAAACCATGGTATTTTCAATCGCCTCACATGCATGCGAAACCTGGACAATGAATACGGAAGACCGAAGAAGTATCGATGCCTTTGAATTGTGGTGTTGGTGAAGAACATAGGATATACCACGGACTGCCAAAAGAATGAAAAAACGTGTCTTGGAAGAAGTACAACCAGAATGCTCCTTGGAAACAAGGATGGCAAGACTGCGTCGCACATACTTTGGACGTGCTGTCAGGAAGGACCAGTCCCTGGAGAAGGACATCATGCTTGGTAGAGGGTCAGCAAAAAAGAGGAAGACCCTCAACAAGATGGACTGACACAGTGGCTGCAACAATGGGCTCAGCATAACAATGATTTTAAGGGTGGCGCAGGACTGGGCAGTGTTCATTCTGTTGTGTACAAGGTCGCTATGAGTCAGAACCGACTTGACATACCTAATGACAACAACAACAAGGAAGCTGAGATTTAGGTGTTAATGCTGAAGAATTGTGAGCCCTTTTCCCAAGGGCTTGCCTAAACCCCAGGAAGAGGGGGAAGCTTCCAGAGAATGTCTGAAATGTTCTTTCCTTGTCTCCTCCCCCCTTCCTCCCACATACCCTGTTTAGGAAAAAATCCAGCTTGTCTCCATTTTGACCAGGCAGGGGCCCCTGTGGCAGGGACACCAAAAAACTGGGATGCCCAGCCTCGGGCATGAGGGGAAGCAGGGCTCCAGCCCAGACTCCAATCCTGTCTAACCTCAGGGCTTGGGTTCCTCAGGTGCAACACGGAACTGACTAGACCAGCTCCTGGACCACAGTGGGAGGGATGCTTGCTGCTGGCCAGCAGGGGGCACCATCGCCCTTCAGATGGAGAAAACCAGGGGCCCCCAGCAGAAACTCCCTGTATTAAGATCCTTCTCATGGAAGGGCCCCTGAAGCAGCCTCCAACACCTGGGAACTCTCACCATGCCCAGCTTCCTGGTCTAACCTTCCCTGGGTGGGTGGGTAGGTAGGGGAGGGGGGGAGGTCACAGAGAAACTGCCATGTCAGAGCAGTGGGCTGGACTGGGCAGGCCCGTGTCCTCCACCCACCCACCCTGGGGTGTGTGTATGAGGGGCTTACTCACAGCCCACCCTGGACCTTGTCACTAAACTCCCCCTCCATGTGGGAGGATCCCCACCCAGCCAGCATCAGGGCAATGTGCCTCTCACAGCCTACCCTGGACCTCAGCCCTAAGTGCCTCCATGTGGAAGGACAAGGCCTCTTCCATCAGGGATGTCCGTGGCTGGCTGCCAAGGAGATGCTGGCTGCGTCACAGGGAACAGGGCAGAAATCTGCTCCTTTCCACATCTGCCGCTGCCCCTGCCTCCCCACCCCGCCCACCCTACCAGCCCTGTGACCCCTTCCAGGGCTCTGAGGAGGCAGCACACAGGATACAGTCAGCTGCAACTCCACTGCGTGGCACAGACGCAGCGCCTCTGCTGGGCCCTGACCAGCCAGCCCAACCAGCTGCACTTGGCGTGGCCTGGTGCAAGCTCCTCCCACCTCCTCACCTGGTGGCGAACATGGCACGCAGTGAGGAAAAGGTGGCAGCGTCCTCTTTTAGCGCCTTGAGCTCATTGCGCAGCTTCATCATGGTCTCAGTCACCATTGCCTTCTCGTTCTCGTACTTGCTCTTCAGGTTGGCCAGGGCCACCTCAGCTGTCTGCAAGGAGAGAGTCCACAGGTAGGCGGGCTGCAGAGCAGTGCCAGGCCTTACCCCACCACAGGGAGGTACTCCTCCGGGTCAGCATGGGGGCACGTGAGCTGCATGGTGGGGCCCATGTGAACATGAATGTATCCCTCCTCCAGCACAGCCTCCAGGCCAGATCCTCAGTCACACCACAGTCTGGTGAGGATCCCAAACCATTCCCAAGACCCCTCACAATACTCTACCCACAGCACTAAGGCTGGGCAGTAGGCATGGCTTCTCTACAGACCCCCAGTAGGCGACAACCATAAACAAACTGCTGCTCTGGTTACGGGAGGACCCACCGAAGCTTGCCGCCCCCACCCCGCCAATCCTCCTGGCTGGAGGTCCTTAGTGCCTTCTGGGGGTCGTGGGCTTCCACAGAACCACTGTGGAAGCCACTGTGTCAGGGCTCCAGGTCTGGAGGGGCATACACTCCAGCTTGGGGACAACTGTATGATCAAGGATGCCTGACCAGGCAGAGCAGCGGTAGGGTCAGGGTGGAGCCAGCACCAAGGGTAGGAGGACAGAGATGAAGGGGAAATGCCCACTCAGGCCAGCAGCCTTCCAGGGTCCAGCCCAGCTTCCCCAGGGACCAGAGCCCAACCCCTGGAAGCCTCACAGAGCCCTTGGCTTGCAGCTCTGAAGAGAAGCTCTGTCCCACTCCTATCCCTGTCCCCGGCCCTCCTGGGCACTGAACTCCTAGCTCCCGTCCCCAGGCTCTGTTCCCCTTGCATATAGCCCTCCTGCAGGCCCCAGCCCCCGGGCTCTGCCCCCACGTCCCCAGTCCTCCCAGGCCCCAGGCCCTAGGCTCTGCCCCCACGTCCCTGGTCCTCCCAGGCCCCAGCCCCCAGGCTCCACGCCTGGCCAGCTGGCTCACCTGCTTGTTGGCCTTCAGCACGGTCCGCAGTGTGGTGATCTGCTCGCGCTTGGTGCTGAGCAGCGACTTGAGCTTCAGGATCTCTTCCATCAGTGCCTCCTTGTCCTTATCCACAGCAGGGCCCAGCTCCTGCGAGGCGATGCGCTGCCGTGACAGCTCGGTGGTGCGGTCCACAGCTGCCTGCAGGTGCTTGATCTGGTCACGGATAATAGCGATCAGATTGTAGATGTTCATGGGCTCGCGGCGCGGGTCGCTCAGGGGTGACAGCAGCGAGGAGCCGGGCGAAGGGCTGCTCTCCCCGCTCCCACCCTCCGCTCTGCCCAGCTCCGTGGCCAGCAGCCCCTTGGGCAGGAGGACAGGAGAGCGGTGGCCACGGCCCTCAGGGCTGGCACGGCCGGCCCCGCCCTGGCCCTCGCGGTAGTAGTCCAGCATAACACGGTTGGGTGTCTCATTGTTGCACATGCAGACGTGGTGGTAGAGGTTGGCCAGCTCCTCACTGAAAGTCACCAGCTCATCCTGGGCCACGCTCAGGCTGCCCTGAGTCTCGCCGGCCACGTCGCTCACATTCTTGAGTTCCTTCTCTAGCCGAGCCAGCAGGTCGCGGTCCTGCCGACTGGCCTTCTCTAGCAGGGCGAGCTTCTCCGTGAGCACCTGGCCTTCGGCTTCATGGCGGCTCTTCTCCTCAGCATGCTGGGCCTCACTGGCCTCGTGCACGCTACGCAGTGCCTTCAGCTGTTCCCGGAGCTCAGCCGCCTCAGCCACGGCCACATGGTACTTGCAGGCCAGGATCTCGGGCCCGTTGATGTCCACCTCATAGTAGTCACCGTCCTCATGGCTGTCCCGGTCCTTTTCGTTGTCCAGGGCTGTCTGCCGCTCCTTGCCGGCCTGTAGGCGCCGCAGGGCACTCAGGTTCTCTGTGAGCCGGCTCACCTTCTCGTGCTGCTCTGACAGGGCCCCACGTGCCTGCTCCAGCTGCTTTTGTGTGTCCTGCAGTGTTGCCAGCAGGTTCACCTTCTCTCGCTCCATCTGCAGAGGCACAAGCACAGCGAAGTCAGCAGGTGGCGATGGGCCACCCTGGCACAGTGATCACTGTCCTGCCTGATACCATGTATCGGCCCCTGGGCCTCCATTGGCCGTCAGTGAAATGGGATGTGGATGGAACAGCTCATGTGGACCCTCAGAACCCTCTGTGCCAGAACCAACTCTCACAACCATGCAAGAAGGAGGTGCTGCTCCCACCCTCGCTTTGCAGCTGGAGCAGCTGAGGCTGAGGTGCTAGGTGACTTGTCCAAAGTCATGTGGGCAGAAGGGGGTGGGCTGGAACTCAGAGCCTGATTGTGTAGCCACTCAAAGCCAACACGAGGTGAACACCGCTCTGAGCTTAGAGGGACCTAGGCACCGCCGTGCCACCACCCCGTATGGGCTCATGTTCCAGAGTCCTGGGATGCTGGGCTCAGGAGGCTGAGGTCCTAGACCTGCAGGCTGGAGGGTAGATCCTCCAGCCCAGCACTCAGCTCCCCGGGGGCAGGGACTGCCTGTCCTTGTCCCCAGCACCCTCGGGGCAGGGAACAGACATTTGTGGAGTCACCAAAAAAGGAAAGGTTCCCTGTCTTCCAGGAGATAACTTCATGAAGACCCTAAGCGTGTCACCCCCTGCGGCCTGTGTCCTTGTGTGTCAAGTGCTGTGTGTGGTGCTACGCACAAGACTAGCTTTGTATCATTTCACACACGGGCTCTCTACCTTATCCTGGGTCTCCATGCTCAACACAGGGCGGCGGGGGAGGGAGAGCCCCACCTCTGCCTGCCCCCTGGGGCCTGCAGCACCTGCAGCAGGCTGGCGGCTCTGAGAGTCCCACGGTGAGACACCAGGGGGTTTTCATCTGAGAATACTGTCCTTACATGACCCTTCTGCCCCCACTGCAGTACATGAGAAAACCTCTACCTAGCAATCAGAACCTTCCTTTTCTGGGTATCTTCTATCGGTAACATGGGTGCTGCACTTATGGTAACAATGCAGAATTTAAAATGAATTTAAGTAGGACTTTCATCAACATAAAGCGTTGGGTGCATACCATTTAGGAATGTGCAGATGTGGGGCAGGGCTGGAGGTGGGGAAACCCAAGCCAGAACTTTCCGAGTTCCAGGGGTCTGTGACAGGGGCCTTGTGTGGGGTGGGGATGTGGGCCAGGGGCCCCCACACGGCCAGTTCTGGCATGGCCACACCCTCACCTGCATCAGCTGCTGTTTCAGCTTCTGGATCTCGGAAATGTTCAGCTCACTGAGGAGGTCGGAGACCAGGCTGGGAGAGGGTGGTGGGAGCCCATCCTTTCTGGGTGTGGAGGTCTTATTGTCGAGTGGCAGCTTGGCCAGGCCATGCTCCAGGCCATTGACCAGGGCCTCAGCATCGTTGTTGGGCTCTGTGGTGGCGGCAGCAGCGTCATCACTGAACTTGAGGCCATCGAGGGAGACGTGCAGGTGGCTGGTGTAGAGCGAGTCATTGATGCTCATGTAGTGTGACAGCTCCTTGCGCAGGCTGTTCTTCTGCTCCCGCTCCGTCTTGAGCGTCTCCAGTGCCTCCTCCAGCTGCCGCTCTGAGATCTCCTTGAGCCGGATGGCGTCCTCCAGTTGGCTGTTAAGATACTCAGTCTCTTCTTCCAGTCGCTTAATCTCATGCTTGAGGCCCTCGAATTCCACCTGAGAAAGGGAATTCAAAGAACTCACAAGTCAGGCAATCCCTTTATGCCAAGTAAATCTGCAAAAAGTTTCAAAGTGCTCGCTCACACTGCAGAGCAGGAGAAGGCCAAACCCAGCCCCTGCTGGGGGAACCAGGCGTTATTTTAAATGGTATAAAAATTTCTAATTGACATTAAGCTATTTAAATATTCTTAAAATAAATTAAATACGTACTTACACGCTCACTAGTACCATGCTAAGTGTATTTCAAATTGGAAGGAACTGAGACCCCCCCAAGGCAGTCGGAGCGAGCCTGGGACAACAGCAGCCACTCGCTTGTACTGTAGGCAGCACACACACCACAGCCGCACCCCAGGGGCGCTGGTACTAAGCTGGCAACAGCAGAATCCAAAATTGCAACTATGTGAAATTACATGCCTAGGACAAACTGGACCCCAGGTCACAGCCAGAGGTGAACCTGTCTTCTCTAGCAGGTCCCTGAGACTTGGCCAGCCACAGCCCCCATAGCAAGGAGCAGACAGCCCCATCTTACTCCTCAAGGCCCACCCAGCTCCTCCACTAACTTCCCCTCCCTCGACTCCTTCAGAGGCTCCTGCTGCAGCCCTGAGCATGGAGGCTACACTAGGCTCAGAGAAGAGAAACAGCACCTGAGGCCGCAGGTGCAGGAGGGTAGAGCTGGGTGGAGCTCATGTCTCATGCACCTAGATAAGGCACAGAGGACGAGAGGGACCACCGGAAAGCTCAAAGGCCCCAGTTCCACAGAGGCTTGAGGATGACCCTGTGAAGACCCCATGGTCACCACTGGAGGTGGGGACACAGCCTGCAGGTCTAGCTTCTGGGATGTTTAGTGTAATCTCTTGTGATTTGCTGGGACCACAGCTTCAGGTTGGCCAATGGTCAGCAGCACGCCTGCCAGAGGTCTTGCCCCTTGGGAGTTCTGGGCCTAAGTCCTGGCCATGAGAGCTCACCGCCCTTGCTGGTATGTAGGGTGAGCCAGGGTGTTCTAGTTACCCAGTGCTGCTGTAACAAATACCACAAGTGGACGGCTTTAACAAACAGAAGTTTATTCTCTCACAGTTTAGGAGGCTAGAAGTCCGAATTCAGGTCACCAGCCCAGGGGAAGGCTTTCTCTCTCTGGGGGTTCTCGGGGAAGGTCCTTGTCATCAATCTTCCCCTGGCCTAGGAGCTTCTCAGAGCAAAGACCCCAGGTCCAAAGGATGCGCTCTACTCCTGGCACTTCTTTCTTAGTGGCATAAGGTATCTATCTCTGCTCACTTCTCTCTCCTTTTGTCTCTTGTAGGATAAAGGTGATCCAAGCCACACCCCAGGGAACCTTTCCTTACATAGGATCAGGGACGTGACCTGAGTAAGGGTGTTGCTACCCACCTGAATCGTCTTTAACATAAGCTAATCTTGCCTCATTAACCATAATAGGCAGAGATTAGAATTTACAACACATAGGACAATTACATCTGATCACAAATGGAGGACAACCATACTTGACACACATTTTGGGGGGACACAATTCAACCCAAGACACAGGGCGACAAACCTTCCCAATATGGGAAGGCAGGATGAGGTGGGGTGAGGGCCCTTGCGTGCCCCTGGCCCTGGGCCACAGACTCACCTGGTTCTGCCTGAGCACAGACACCTGCTTCTGCAGGCAGATGTTCTCTTCCTCCAGCTCCGAGTAGTCCTGCAACAGGCGGGCCTCCCGGAACTTGTACTCCTTGATGTCATCCCGCAGGCGGCCTCGCTGTATCTCCACGTTCTGGTTGATCTGTGGGGGGAGACAGAAAGGTGGGCATGAGCATCCACCACCTGGCACAGGAGGGACATGAGGCCCTGAGCAGCCAGGCACTCTGTGTACAGTCAGCTGTACTGCCAGGACACAGGAGTCTGACCTGCCATGCCCAATGTGGACATCCTGTCGGGGAGGGGAACCTGCGGCCGTGTGTAGGGAGTGGGCAGCAGAGGGCCTCGGGTCCAATCCCTCGCTCTGCCACTCAGTAGCTTGGAACCTACGGCAAGGGACGCAAGCCTGCTCTGACCCTCAGTTTCTTCATCTGTAAAACCCATTTACCCATTTAAAATAGCTCCTCCCTCATACACTGTGGGTGCGAATGTAAAATGGTGCAGCTGCTGTGGAAAACAATCTCGTGGGTCCTTGAAAAGTTAAATTTCCACATGTAGAATTTCCACATGATCCAGCAATTCCACTCCTAGGTACATACCCAAGAAAACTGAAAACGGGTTCACACAAAAACTTGTACACAAAGGTTCACAGCACCATTATTAAGATAATCTAAAACAGGAAAACAACCCAAATGTCCATCAGGGAATGAATGGCTAAGCACAATGTGGTACACACACACAGAGCAGAACGTTATTCAGCCACAGAAAGGCATGCCGATGACCCATGCTATGACACGTGACATGTTACAACCTTAAAAGCATGATGCTGCGTGAAAGAAGCCAGACACAAAAGGATAAACACCGTATGGTTCCATATATTAAAGGCCCAGGAGAGGTGAATCCACAGAGACAGAAAGCAGATTAGTGGTTGTACAGGGCTAGGGGGGTGGGAGGAGATGGGCAGTGACTGCTGATGGACACAGGGTTTCTTTTTGGAGTGAGGAAACATCTGTGAATAGACTAAAAGCCATTGAATTGTAGACTCTCAATGGGTGGGTTGCACGGGATGTGGTTCGTCTCAATAAAGTTGTTAAACAGCTCCTGCCTCATGGCTGCTTGTGAAGACGCAGCGATATTTTCACTCAAGCAAAGAGACCAGTGCAGGACCTGGTGTACACTGTGCTAGAATCAAAAATGCCCGCTGCTGTTATGTGCTCTGTGCTGGGGACCCTGGTCTCAACCTCAGAGCTGTGATATTCAGGGCTGGGTAATTCACCATATTTATTCAATCTGTATGCTGAACAAATAATTTGAGAAGCTGGACTACATGAAGAAGAATGTGGCATTAGGATTGGAGGAAGACTCATTAACAACCTGAGATATGCAGATGACACAACCCTGCTTACTGAAAGTGAAGAGGACTTGAAGCACTTACCGATGAAGATCAAAGACTACAGTAAAACCAATAAGCAACATCATGATAAACAGAGAAAATACTGAGGTTGTCAAGGATTTCATTTTACTTGGATCTACAATCAACGCCCATGGAAGCATCAGTCGAGAAATCGAACAATGTATCGCACTGGGCAAATGTGGTGCAAAAGACCTCTTTAAAGTATTAAAAAGCAAAAATGTCACTTTGAGGACTAAGGTGCACCTGACCCAAGTCAAGGTGTTTTCAATCACCTCATATACATGTGAAAGCTGAATGATGAATAAGGAAGACCGAAGAAGAATTGACACCTTTGAGTTATGGCGTTGGCGAAAAATACTGGATACACCATGGACTGCCAGGAGAATGAACAAACATGTGTTGGAAGAAGTACAGCCTGAATGCTTGTTAGAAGCAAGGATGGCAAAACTTCATCTTACACACTTTGGACATGTTATCAGGAGGGACCAGTCCCTGGAGAAGGACATCATGCTTGGTAAGGCAGATGGTCAGCGAAAAAGAGGAAGACCCTCAACAAGATGGACTGACACAGTGGCTGCAACAATGGGTTTAACCATAACAACAACTATAAGAACGGTGCAGGTCTGGGCAGTGTTTCATTCTGGTGTACACAGGGTCGCTTTGAGTTGGAACCAACTCAATGGTACCTAACAACAATTCTTTGTTGTAGTAGCTTCCCTGGCATCTACCCATCAAATGCATCCCCCTAAGGTGTGACAACCAGAATTGTTTCTCCAAACACTGCCAAATGTTCCCTGGGGGGCACGAGCACCCCCTGGACAAACCTTCCATCCTCCCCATCCTCCTCCCTTTCTGTCCCCTGTTCCCACTGCCTCAAATGGCCTCCCTACCTATCTCCAAGGATCTGGCTGGTCAAGATCACCATCACCACCACTCCGAAGCCCTCACAGTTCCCTCGGCTGGAAGCACTGTCTGTCCTCTGGGTTCCACAAAATCTCTCTGGCCTCATCTCCCAGGACACTAGAGTTACCCATGATCGTATCTTATGTCCTCATCTGAACGGCATTCTTAGCAGACAAGATTCCAAGGGTCTATGCAAATACACAGCAAATAGTAATGTTGGATTGATGAAACAGGACCAAAAAAAAAAAACGGGAAAGTAGCAAAGAGGAAGAATCATTCAATATAGCAGGCATTGCTGACGAATGCAGTCCTCTCATTAAGTGATCCAGAGAGCTTACACCACAGGAGACCAGACATCAAGTTACCAACTAGAAAAAAGCAAGGCTCACCAGGAAATCAAAATTCCTGTTAAACAAGCAAAGGTAAATAAAAATGCCAACCCATATGGGTGGCAATGTAAGGAAACATATATAACCTGCTTCTACTCATCTGAGCAGCAGCTGGAAGCCCCTCAAAAAGTCGTGCACATAACTTCTAATCTAGCCATCTCCTTGTGGGAAACACCCCAGTGGGAAGCCAAAGGAAGACTATAAACAAGAGACTGACCACTGAGTTCACAGCACCACCACCCACAGCACCGGGGCAGGGGGCAAGCCCCCTGCACTGTGCAGACAAGCATGTGGACCATTCCCCCACTGGACTCCCCCCACCATGGCGTGCGGACATAGAAGGGGTGCAGGACACGAGAGGTTTGCCATGGGCCAAACAAGGTCCTTGTCCCTGTAGAAAATCACTGCTGTCGAGTCGATTTCGACTCATGGCATCCCTAAAGGACAGCGCAGAACTGCCCCACAGGGTTTTCCAAGGAGCAGCTGGTGGATTGAAACTATTGACCTTTGGGTGAACAGCCCAAGCTCTTAACAACTGTGCCAACAGGGTTCCCCATCCCTGTAGAGGGCCCTGCAAAAAACAAATGCCCTGAGGTAACAGAGAAAGAGGAGGCCCAGCCTTCTCGGCTTGGGCCTGGAGCACGGGCCCAGTAGAAAGGAGTGAAGAGCAGCGAGGCTGCCAGGGTGTCCTCCATCCTAAAGGGTCCTATCTACATCCTCGTGTCCCTACTCCATTGTGCTGCCCACACTCCAGGCCAGGCCCCTGCTCCAGTGTGCTGCCCACACTCCAGGCCCAGCCTCTTCTGTGGATGGGGAAGAGGACCCCCAGGTGGTTGTGGTGTCAGTGAGCCCCACATAAGGCTCACAGGTCTGCGTGAGTGGGGGCCACAGTGCCAATACCACGAGTAGGCGCAGGGTGTGATCGACAACTGTAGATTTCCAGGCCCTCCCAAGCCACCAAACTAGATTTTAAGGAAAAGCCTAGGAATCCAACATTCTCGCCATGGGAAAGTCGAGGGCGCCACCGCTGTGAGGTCCTCACTGAGCACCTGCTATGTGTCAGCACTGCACAAGCTGCCACCCAGGGTGCAGCCCAGGCCAATCAGCAAATACATTCTCATGGATCTCAGCCCACCACCAAGGAACACCCCATGGCAAGGCGGGCAGGCCAGGTACAGGACGGAGGGTTCTGGGGAGGCGATGTGCTGGCCACTTGCCCCAGGTAAGGTCTGGTGAGATTTCCCTGCAGAGCACAGGCGACACAGGCCTCGCAGGGCCTTCCCAAGGGACGAGGCAGGTGCCAACTGGCATCCACCCTGGAGCGGGTGCTAGAGGTTGCCACTCAGCGATAAGGATGGGGAGACTGGAGCTGGTGTCCACTCTCCCTCAGAAAGGAGAAAACATGCCAGGCAAGGAGGCCACAGCCTGTGCCCCAGCGGACACAGAGTTCTCACCAGAGAGAACGGTGCCAATGAGAGTTGACAGCTCCCAGGGGGCCAAGGTACAGGAGTCATGCTGTAGCCATAGCACACAGACCCGCTCTCCGTGCTCAGTGGACACTTCCCAGCCGGGTTTCTGGGGACAGAGAACTACCATGGTGACCACTCTATGCCAGGCATGGAGACTGGCAGCAGAAGCCAGGGGAGGGGAGGGCCAAGAGCACCAGCAGAGTGAGGCCAGAGTGTGGGCCCCCTCCTCGCTGGCATCACTCCCTACTGCATGTGCTTAAAGCAAAGTGCCACAGACGTTTAAGTGCTTGTGGGACTAGCTGAGCTCATTTCCGGCCAGCCTGTCACCCAGCTCCCTCCTGGCTTCTGCCCAGGGAGAATCGGCCCTCCAGGCTGCTGCAGCTGTGACGCCCTGTCCCCTACACCCACCCTATGTCAGAGGGATCTTGGTAAAATGAAGTGAGACCATGCCATGCCCTCCTGGAGGCCTCTTCGGGCTTCCCGCCCCCTTGGAATTCAATCTAGAGTCCTGGTAGCTTGGTGGTTAAGCGTTCAGCTGCTAACCAAAAGGTCAGCAGTTCAAATTCACCAGCCACTCCTTGGAAACCCTACAGGACAGTTCTATTCTGTCCTATAAGGTCACTATGAGTTGGAATCAACTCGATGGCAGTGGGTTTTGTTTTGTTTTTGGAATTCAATACAAGCCCCTCCCCAGCCACTCCTGCCCTGTTCAGGTGCCAGCACCCCAACCCCCTGGGCATGGCCCCCACTCACCTCCAACCTCCTGGCCTTTGTTCACTGGTCTCAGGGCACTGGTCTCTGCTCAGAACCACCTCACCTGCCCACAGGGATGCCCATGCCCAGGCCAGGGACAAGGCCTGATCCCTACAAGGTCAGGGAACGGGACACAAGGTCACGAACCAGTGTCCCCACTACAAAAGGATTCAGGGACCATGGTTTTACAGATGGGGAAACTGAGGCTGGACCGAAGACAACATCTTGCCCTCACTGGGGGCCCACCCATCCCACCTGGACTCAGGAATGTGGTGCCAACAGGACAGAGTAGTCAAACAGGAGGTGAGCTGCCCCACACCCCAGCATGGGTTGGTTTTGGTTAGCAGTCCTGCAGATGGGTGTGATACAACCCTCTTCCCAAGCAGAACTAGGGACCTGGAGTCAGGACTGCACCATGTGGGCATACCTGGCACCCCCTGCTGCCTGCCTTGTGGCTGTCCCAGCACACACTGGTGGTGGCGGCCCCACCCTCCTGCTGCTCAGCCCCTCTCTGGATGCCCACCTCTACCGCAGGCCTCTCACCTGGATGATGTGGGGTTGGGGGCTGCCTCTTCACTGACCTCCCTGCCTCCACCCTGACCCCCAGAGTCTGTTCCCCCACATGGCAGCTTGTCCCTGCCCTGTGCAGAGCCTCCTCAAGCCCATCCCTCTGAGAGAGAAGCCAACGTCCTGACAGTGTCCTGTGAGGCCCTGCAGGAGCTGGCCACCTGCCTGAGTGCAGCTGTCTCCTGTGATGCCCTTCATGCCCTGGACACTGGTACTGCCAGGCAGCTGGTTCCATGACCCCAGACTCACCCAGACAGTCTATGCCCACCCCCACACACGCCCCGTGGACTCACTGTTGCATTATCTTCCCCCTCTCCCGACTAGAAGGCTCACTCCTGGGGCCTGGGCACATGGCACAGGACTCACTAGGCAGAAGCAGCCACTGGGTGCCATGGGCATTAAGGCTCACATGTATGTTCTTGCTTCACCCGTACAAATCGGAGGACATGGGCATGACATTGGGAGCCCAGACCCACATCACTCCAGCGCAGAGTCCACACACCCCTCCACCCTGCTGCCTGCCCACAGGTGGGCTTAGGACACAGTGCCTTACTCTCTCTGCCAGGTATGTTTGAGGCATGGCTGGCTGGGACAACTGAGGGTAGGGGAAACAGCACCCCCATCTGTCTTTTTAGGCACTAATTTTCAGACACACCCATTCTACCTTAACTTCATGGAGCACACGGTCAGGCCCAGATAGGCACAGCTTTGAGAGAGAGCATCCCCCAGGTGAGGAAGGGTGTGCGATGAAGAGGAAATGGAATGCTGACCTGAAATACCCCTGCGGCCTGCAGACTGGTCCCTGGAGGGGCTGACTGCACTGCTGCCCAAGCAACAGTCCCCTGTGCCCTTGCCCTTTGTCCTGTTGTCTTGTCACGTGGCCCGTGTGGGCGCTGGGCTTGCTCGTGGGACTTGCTTTGACCAATGAGACAGCAGCACACTAAATGCAGGCAGACGTTTGAAGAATGCCATGTGTCTCTCCCTGGTCCTCTGCCTCCACCAAAGTGAGACCTGGTGGAGGACGAAAGAGCACGAGGAGCACAGACAACGCCCTGGCTGAGCCACACTGGGTGACGTGACGCCCCGGACCTATGAGCCTGGCCCGGCCCACAGAGCTACTCCCTGCCTGGAGCTCCTGGACCATCAATCACAAATACTGCTGTATTCAGGCACAGCGAGCAGGGAGGTGGGCTGCACGGCAGTGCTGGAGCATCTGACCGCTGCCCCACCCCTGCCCCAGCCCTCACCTCCTTCAGCTCCTGGGCCACTGAGGTGAGCCGCTCGTTCTCCGACTGAGTGTTGGTTAAGACGTTGCGCAGCTGCTTCAGCTCCGTCTGCAGTTCCAGCACTTTCCTCACGTAGTATTGCTCCTTGGAGGCCGACTCCTGGATCAGACTCTCCTCCCGGCTCTCGCCATCCGCCGCCACCTTCTTGTGGTTTGTGTGTGCCTGTCCAAACGCCTGGGTTGGGAGACACAAACACTCATGAGAAAGGTGTCCTGGGGCGACAGGGCAGCCAAGACCCAAACTGACAACTGCTGAGGTTCACAACCACACAGCGGCCCTTGGACACCACGCAGACGAAGAGGAGCCAGGACGAGGGCACAGCTGATGCCGCACAGCCACACGGACACAAAAGCTGTGGAAGGCGCAACTCGCCACAGCCAGGGAAATCAGAGCGTGGTTACCTGGGGGCGTGGTGGGGCAGGGAGCGGGCTTAAGTGGGAATGGGCTAGATGACCCTGGTGGGCTGGAGGGGCTTACGTGGGTATGTACATATGTAAACTCCACTGAGCTGAACACATGGTTAGCGTGTGTAACTAATAAAAAATAAACTGGAAATACAAAAGTGGTATCTGAGCAGCAACCTTTTGTGCCCAAAGGAATGAGTGCTGACTTGGCCTCACCCCACCAGGCATCGTCCACTCCCTTGCCCTCCTCCTGGAGGCAGCCACCATCACTCAGGCGGTGGCAACAGAGCCTGCTGGCGGCCTGCCTCACAGCACCCACTAAGGCTTGTTCACGCAATCGCATCCACTGAGCCTGTCCAGGAGCCAGGCCCTAAACTGGGGCTGAGTGTAAGGTGGTAAACCAGGGGCTGACGCAGTAGGTGCAGCCTTGCAGACCCAAGCACGCCTGACACCCATCCTGAATGTGAGGCCCATGCCCGGCCCTGGGTCTCTGCACAGAAGGGCTCTCTGACTGAAGAAGTCTCTTGCTCCCCCGCCCCACCCTCAGCTCCTAGTTTTCATTTGGAGTGCTCTGCAAGGCTGCCCTTCTTTAGGCCTGTGGCCACTGCCCACAATACCTGACCAAGCCAGAGGCTGCTGGGTGCAAAGATGACCACCGGGGCCTGTGGCTCTGCCAAATCCTCCCAGTCCATTGATGGGACTCTTGAGAGCATGCTGGCCCACCACCACCACCCCAAAGACAGAGGCAGAGGGGTCTGTTCTTGCTCTAACCCCTGCTTTCTCTTGTCTCTTTGCAGGGGTCCTGGGTCACAGAAAGAAAACAGTCAAGAGAGGGCTGCTGAAGAACAAGGAAAACAAACACCTTTTTATATTTTCTTGAGAGAAATAGAAAAATTTCACTGATTTACTCTTTAATGTTAAGTTCAGGAATTTAGTCCAAGGAAATTATGGGGCGGGGGGGGAGGGGAAGATATGTGCAAGGATGTTTACTGAGCAGGACTGTTTGTCATATAAAAAAACAAAAAATAGAAAGCAACTCATTTCTCCACCAATAGCAGATTGGTTAAGTAAATCAGGGTCTTGCCTAAACAAAAGACTCCTACGTGGCTGCTAAAGGGCGCAGGAAGCCCAGTGGTTTGCAGGGAGCCTTGGACACAGGAAGGGGCAGACGGACTTTACGTAACAGCACATTACTATGTGTGAAACAGTGTCACTGGAGGAACAGCTCCTTGAACAAAAGAGCTTGGAGAACACGGGACTCAACAGACCCCTGCAAGAAACACCGACACCTTCACAGCGCTGAGTACCTCTGAAGTTGGGGGATAGGAGGAGGCCGCTCCAACTGTGCACCAGGCCACCCCACCCCTGGTGTGTCACCCACCTGCTCTCCCTGTGCCAGGTGGGACCAACGCTTGTGCTCTACTCTCCCCCTAACCAACATAATGTCTGCTCTGTGAAAGATACCAGAAAAACTCTGGTTTTCAACTTTCTTTTCAGCCCAAATCAGCTCAACTCTAATTCCTGTGGCTGTTAATTGTCAAATCCACACAGCACCTGCCCCACCCTGGGCTGGCCTCCCCAGGCAGATAAGGGTGAGCCCGGTGCTGAACTGGGCCATGGCCCAGGACTTCCAGCCCTGAGCAGCAGGCCTGTCCCAGCCTCTGCTCCAAGCTTAGTCCCGTGGTGAGTACACAGACTCCTCTGTCTACCTGCCAACGAATGTGAGGGGGTCTGCGTGGCTCCTGGGGAGCACATGCTGGGCTAGACCTCAGCCTCCAAAGAGAACCCATCCTGGCCAACAGAGGCCAACACCCAATGCTCAAAAAAACCTCCTAAGGAGCTGAACATGCAGATTTCGCCTATGAATGCTGAGTTGCAGGAGTGGGACACCTAGAAGCTGTGAAGCACAGTTCCTGTCCAGGCCTGCCTGCCTCCACCAGAATCCTTGCCCCCGCCCACACGCCCAGCCCACCAGCATCCTAGACAGCTTTTCAAAAACAACTGAGGTAAATACTTCCGCTTCCAGCCGAGCTGTGAGAGTAATAGGAACTGGATTTATATTCTGTGTGAAACTAAAAAAAACTGGAAAAATTATGTGAATAAACAATTTTTTTTTTTCCTGTGACTAAATTAATTTATTTAAGCCGTCTCCCGCCACAAGCAAAGGGATGAAAGATGAATTGTTTGATACAATTAAAAGTAAGCCTAAGGTCTCGTACACTTTTCTGGTCCTCACACAGAGTAATGGTCCATACCAGTGCTGTGGTCCCCAACAGTGGTCCAGCTTCTCTTCAGTCATCTTCATAGCCAGCTGGATTCACATGAGGGTTACAGTATGGTTACAATCTCCCCAGGGAAAGGGGGTGGGCCTGACGTGGAGAAGGGTCAGCAACGAACTCGGGTCTCGTGCTCCCTGAGGCGGGACTTCAGGAAGACGTTCAGCGTGCTTATTCCCACCCCGGGGAGTGTTGCCAACCCGGGGAGCACGACAAAGTAGGTGAGAGCCTTCCACGTGTGAGCTGAACCCTCCTCGTTGTGAGCGCTGCTCGTCATAGGCTGCCCTAGCTGTGGCCGGGCCCAAATCAGCAGCCCAGAGGCCTGGGACACAGCCACTGCCACCATTTTTGACTCAGCAATTTTTTTTTTTAAATAATTTTTATTGTGCTTTAAGTGAAAGTTTACAAGTCAGTCTCTCACACAAAAACCCATATACACCTTGCTACACACTCCCAATTACTCTCCCCCTGATGAGACAGCCTGCTCTCTCCCCCCACTCTCTCTTTTCGTGTCCATTTCGCCAGCTTCTAACCCCCTCCACCCTCTCATCTCCCCTCCAGGCAGGAGATGCCAACATAGTCTCAAGTGTCCACCTGATCCAAGAAGCTCACTCCTCACCAGCATCCCTCTCCAACCCATTGTCCAGTCCAATCCATGTCTGAAGAGTTGGCTTCGGGAATGGTTCCCGTCCTGGGGCAACAGAAGGACTGGGGGCCATGACCACTGGGGTCCTTCCAGTCTCAGTCAGACCATTAAGTCTTGTCTTATGAGAATTTGGGGTCTGCATCCCACTGCTCTCCTGCTCCCTCAGGGGTTCTCTGTTGTGTTCCCTGTCAGGGCAGTCAGCAGTTGTAGCCGGGCACCATCAAGTTCTTCTGGTCTCAGGATGACGTACTGGCTGGTTCATGTGGCCCGTTCTCTCAGGCTCGTAATCACCTTGTGTCCTTGGTGTTCTTCATTCTCCTTTGATCCAGGTGGGTTGAGACCAATTGATGCATCTCAGATGGCTGCTTGCTAGCGTTTAAGACCCCAGAAGCCACTCTTCAAAGTGGGATGCAGAATGTTTTGTTAATAGATTTTATTATGCCAATTGACTTAGATGTCCCCTGAAGCCATGGTCCCCAGACCCCTGCCCCTGCTACGCTGGCCCTCGAAGCATTCAGTTTATTCTGGAAACTGCTTTTGGTTTAGTCCAATTGTGGTGACCTCCCCTGTACTGTGTGGTGTCTTTCCCTTCACCTAAAGTAATTCTTATCTACTATCTAATTAGTGAATACCCCTCTCCCACCTTCCCTCCCTCCCACCTCTCGTAACCACAAATGAATGTTTTCTTCTCAGTTTAGACTATTTCTCAAGTTCTTGTAATAGTGGTCTCATACAATGTGTGTCCTTTTGCAACTAACTAATTTCACTCAGCATAATGCCTTCCAGGTTCCTCCATGTTATGAAATGTTTCACAGATTCCTTACTGTTCTTTATCGATGCGTAGTATTCCATTGTGTGAATATACCATAATTTATTTATCCATTTATCCATCGATGGGCACCTTGGTTGCTTCCGTGTTTTTGCTATTGTAAACAGTGCTGCAATAAACATGGGTGTGCATATATCTCTTCATGTAAAGGCTCTTATTTCTCTAGGATATATTCCAAGGAGTGGGATTGCTGGATCATATGGTAGTTCTATTTCTAGCTTTTTAAGGAACCACCAAATCAATTTCCAAAGTGGTTGTACCATTTGACACTCCCACCAGCAGTGTAGAAGGGTTCCAATCTCTCCACAGCCTCTCCAACATTTACTATTTTGTGTTTTTTGGATTAATGCCAGCCTTGTTGGAGTGAGATGAAATCTCATTATAGTTTTGATCTGCATTTCTGTAATGGCTAATGATCGTGAACATTTCCTCATATATCTGTTAGCTACCTGAATGTCTTCTTTAGTAAAGGGTCTATTCATATCTTTTGCCCATTTTTTAATTGGGTTATTTGTCTTTTTGCAGTTGAGTTTTTGCAGTATCATGTAGATTTTAGAGATGAGGTGCTGATCAGAAATGTCATAGCTAAAAACTTTTTCCCAGTCTGTGGGTAGTCTTTTTACTCTTTTGATGAAGTCTTTGGATGAGCATAAGTGTTTGATTTTTAGGAGCTCCCAGTTATCTAGTTTTTCTTCTACGTTCTTTACAATGTTTTCTGTACTGTTTATGCCATGTATTAGGGCTCCTAACGTTGTCCCTATTTTTTCTTCCATGATCTTTATTGTTTTAGATTTTATATTTAGGTCTTTGATCCATTTTGTGTTAGTTTTTGTGCAAGAAGTGAGGTATGGGTCTTGTTTCATTTTTTTGCAGGTGGATATCCAGTTACACCAGCACCATTTGTTAAAAAGACTGTCTTTTCCCCATTTAACTGTTTGGGGGCCTTTGTCAAATATCAACTTAGCAATGGTTTTTAAGTCACTGAACTTCAGGTAATAAAAGACAGTGACCCTGTGAGGCATGACACCGGTGACCTCCACAATGGCCCCCACTCATCCCTGGAAGGAACTTCCTGCCATAGCGCAAAAGAGGGGACGGAGGCAGAGACAGCAGCCCCCTTGGAAGACCATGGCAGACAAGGCACCATAGGCTTGAGACCTGCAGACAGAAGACAGCCGAGGACTGGTCAGTGCAGGCCTGTGAAGAAATCAACCGAGGCCAGGAAAGAACCACCCAGAAGGTACAGGGTAATAATCTCCATCATTCACATATAACCCCCATCAAAGAGCTCCTATGCCCACCAGCTGGAAGGAAAAACCTAATTCACCAAACAGCAAGTACAGTACTCAGAAAGTTTGAGAAAATTAGACCTGTATTAAATACTGCTCAGGTCCCATATACTAAAGCTTAACATCAACTGGAAAGGCTCAGACACTTCTTGAGCAACTTAATTACATCCCAGAACAAAGGTCATACGGGAATACAAAGATATCCAGCTCCCAACAAGGTAAAACTCACAAAGTCCAATATGAAATCATAAATTATTCACCATGCAAAGAAACTGGAAAAATATCTATAATGAAGAGGAAAGAAAGTCAATCAAAACTCAAAGAGCACAGTGACAGAATTAGCAGACACAGACATTAAACCAGTTATAATAATGGAATTCCACGTGTTCAAGAAGCTAGAGGACAGACTAAGCATGTTAAACAGAGACACAGAAGATATTAAAAAAAGGCCTAAGTTGAACTTCTAGGCACAGAAACTACAATATGTGGGAAGAAAAACACACTAGATGGGATTAACAGCACATTACACAATGCAGAAAATTAGTGGACTTGAAGACACAGCAATACAACCATAAAAAATGAAACAAAAAGAGAAAAAAAGACTTAAAAATTTAACAGAACATCGGTGAGGTGTGGCACAACTTCAAAGGGCCTAATACACGGGTAACTACAGTCCTCAAAGGAGGGGAGAGGCAGACAGAAACAATATTTGAAGAAATAATTGCTAAAAATTTTCCAAAGTTGATGAAAACTAAAACCCACAAAAACTAGCAGCTATATATAAGCTATATGCCAAGGCAAATCATAAAATTGTTTAAAACCGGTGATGCAGAGAAAATCCTAAAAGTACCCAGAGGAAAAAGAATACATCACTTCTAGAGAAGCCCAGGTAAGGATGGCAGCAGATTTCTTACCAGAAACCAGCCAGAGGACAGTGAAGCAACATCTTGGGAAAAAAAAAAAAAAACCTGTTAACAGAAACACATAAACAAAGGTGAAATAAAGACATACAAAAGCAGAAAGAATTCATTACCAGCAGGCCTGAATTACAAAAAAAAAAAAAAAAAAAAAAAAATTACAGGCTATGTTAAATCAAATCTTTCCGGTGTAAGAAAGATGATACCAGATGGAAATCTGGATGTATAAAAAGGAATGAGAAGCAGTAGAAATGTAGCTATGTGGGTAAATATAAGAGATCTGGTTTTCTTCTTATTTAAATCTCTTTAAAAGATAATTAACAATTGAGATTCAATGCAACCCCTATCAAAATTCCAACGGCCTTTTTAGCAGAAATGGAAAACTGATCTTCAAATTCATATGGAATTGCAAGCGGCCTCAGACAGCCAAAACAATATTGAAAAGGAGAGCAAGGTTGGAGAACCCAACTTACTGATTTCAAAACTTACTACAAAGCTACAGTAATCAAAATAGTATGGCTCAGTCATACGGAAGGACATACAGACCAATGGAATAGAACTGAGAGTCCAGAAGGAAACACATGTATCTAATGTCAAACAATTTTTCATACGAGTGTCAAGTCTACTCAAAAGGGAAAAAATAGTTTCTTCAATAAATGGTGCTGGGAGAAATAAATTGACATGCAAAAGAATGAAACTGGATCCCTACCTCACACGGTATTTTTTAAAAATTAATTAAAAGTGGATCAACAATCTAAATACAAGGGCTACAACCATAAAACTCTTAGAAGAAAATGGGTAAGTTTTCATGACTTAGGTTTGGCAATGGCTTCTTAGATTTGATACAAAAGCATTACCAAGAAAAGAAAAAACACATAAACTGGACATTATCAGAATTAAAAACTTTTGTACATCAAAAGACATTATCAAGAAGGTGAAAGGGCAAATTACAGAAGGGAAGAAAATATTTGCAAACACACATCTGATAAGGGTCTTTCTTGTTGTTAGTAGTTCCGACTCATAGTGACCCTGTATACAACAGAATGAAACACTGCCCAGTCCTGTGCCATCCTCACATTCGCTGCTTGTGGCAGCCACTGTGTCAATCCATCTCTTTGAGGATCTTCCTCTCTTTCCCTGGCACTCAACATAACTAAACGTGATGTCCTTCTCCAGGAACTGGTCCTTCCTGAAAACATGCCCAAAGAAGGTGAGACAAAGTCTTGCCATCTTTGCTTCTAATGACCATTCTGTCTGCACTTCCAAAACAGATTTGTTCATCCTTCTGGTAAAACATGGTATATTCAATATTCTTTGCCTACACCATAATGCAAAGGTGTCAATTCTTCTTTGGTCTTCCTTATTCACTGTCCAGCTTTCGCATGCATATGAGGTGACTAAAAATTCCAAGGCTTGGGTCAGGCGTGCCTTTGTCCTCTAAGTGACATCTTTGCTTTTCAACACTTCAAAGAGGTCTTTTGCACCACATTTGCCCAACAAAAAACATCATTTGATTTCTTGACCATTGCTTCCATAGGTGTTGATTGCAGATCCAAGTAAAATGAAATCCTTGACAATTTCAATCTTTTCTCAGTTTACCATGATTTTGTTTATTGGTCCACTTGCAAGGATTTTTTTTTTATGTTGAGGAGCAATCCATAGTCTTTGATCTTCATCAGTAAATGCTTCAAGTTCTGACTTTCAGCACAGAAGTTGTGTCATCTGCATATTGCAGGTTGTTAATGAGTCTTCCTCCAATCCAAATGCCATGTTATTCTTCCTATAGTTCAACTCCTGAGATTATTTGCTCAGTATCCAGATTGAATAAGTATGGCAAACGGATACAACTCTGAAGCACAGCTTTCTTGACTTTAAACCACAAAGTATCCCCTTGTTCTGTCTGAAGGACTGCCTCATGGTCTATGTACAGCTCCCTCATGTGCACAATGAAGTGTTCTGGAGTTCCCATTCTTTGCACTATTATTCATAATGTGTTACAATTCACACAGCCAAATGCCTTTGCATAGTCAATAAAACACAGGTAAACACCTTCCTGGTATTCTCTGTTTTTAGCCAAGATCATATGACATCAGCAATGATATCCCTAGTTCCACGTCCTCTTCTGAATCCAGCTGGAACTTCTGGCAGTTCCCTGTCAATGTACTGCTGCAACCACTTTTGAATGATCTTCAGCAAAATTTTATTTGGGTGTGATATTAATGATACTGTTCAATAATTTCTACATTCTGTTGAATCATCTTTCTTTGGAATGGATACAAATATGGATCTTTCCCAGTTGGCTGGCCAGGAAGCTGTCTTCCAAGTTTCTTGACATAGACAAGGCAGCCCCTCCAGCATTGCAACCATTTGTTGAAACATCTCAATTGGTATTCCATCAATTCCTGAAGCCTTGTTTTTCACCATTCCTTTCAGTGCAGCTTGGGCTTCTTCCTCCAATACCATCGGTTCTAGATCATATGATACCTCCTAAAACGCTTGTACATCAATCAATTCTTTTTGGTACAGTGACTCTGTGCCTTCCTTCCATCTTCTTTTGAAGTTTCCTGTGTCATTCAATATTTTACCCATAACCAACCAAAAAAAAAAAAAACCACTGCTGTCGATAGAATCCTCCAATATTGCAACTCGAGGCTTGAATTTTTTCTTCAGTTCTGTCAGCCTGAGAAATGCCAAGAGTTTTTTTTTTTTAATCTCCAAGTCTTTGCACATTTCATTATAATACTTTGTCTTCTTAAGCTGCCCTTTGAAATCTTCTGATCAGCTCTTTTACTTCATCATTTCTTCCATTTGCTTTGGCTAGTCTACATTGAAGAGCAACTTTCAGAGCCTCTTCTGACATCCATTTAAGTGTTTTCCTGTCTTTTTAATGACTTCTTGCTTTTTTAATTATGATGTCCTTGATGTCATTCCAGAACTCATCTGGTCTTTGGTCATTAGTGTTCAATGCATTAAATCTGTTCTTGAGATGGTCTCCAAATTCAGGTGGGATATACTCAAAGTCGTATTTTGGCTCTCATGAGCTTGCTCTAGTTTTCTTAAGCTTCAACTTGAACTTCCATATGTGCAATTGATGGTCTGTTTTGCAGCTGACCCCTGGCCTTATTCTTATTGATGATACTGAGCTTCTCCATCATCTCTTTCCACAGATGTAGTCAATGTGATTTCTACGTATTCCATCTGGTGAGGACCATGTGTATAGTCACTCTTTACAGTGCTGAAAAAAGGTTATTTGCAATGAAGAAGTTGTTGGTCCTGCAAAATTCTTTCATGTGATCTGCAGAGTCATTTCTATCACTAAGGCCGTATTTTCCTACCCACCTTTCTTTGTTTCCAACTTTCGTATTCCAATCACCAGTAATTATCAACGCTCCTTGGTTGCATGTTTGATCAATTTCAGACCACAGAAGTTGGTGAAAATCTTCAGTTCCCTCATATTTGGCATTAGTGGTTGGTGCGTAAATTTGAATTTAACAGTTATATTAACTGGTCTTCCTTGTAGGCTTATGGATATATCCTATCACTGACAGCGATGTACTTCAGGACAGATCTTGAAACGTTTTTTCTGACAATGAATGCAAGGCCATTCAATTTGTCATTCCCAGCAAAGTAGGTATGTTTATCTGATTCAAAATGGCCAATACCAGTCCATTTCAGCTCACTAATACCTAAGATATCGATGTTTATGCATTCCATTTAATTTTTGATGACTTCTAATTTTTCTAGATTCATACTTTGTATATTCCATGTTCTGACTATTAATGGGTGTTTGCAGCTGTTTCTTCCCATTTTGAGTTGTACCACCTCAGCAAATGAAGGTCTCAAAAGCTTTACTCCATCCATGTCATTAAGGTCAACTCTACTTTGAGGAGGCAGCTCTACCCTAGTTGTATTTTGAGTGCCTTCCAACCTGAGGGGCTCATCTTTCAGCCCTATACCAGACAATGTTCTGCTGCGACTCATAAGGCTTTCGTTGGCCAAGTTTTTCAGAAGTAGACCACCAGGTCCTAGTCTGTCTTAGTCTGGAAGCTCTGCTGAAACCTGTCTACCAAGAGTCCCCTTGTTGGTGTTTGAAATACCAGTGGTATAGCTTCCGGCATCACGGCAACAAGCAAGCCACCACAGTATGACAAACCAATGAATGCACAGGGATAAGGTTCTAGTATCCAGAATATATAGAATTGTCTAATTCTGAAAATTTATTGTTAATCTTTTGGATTTCTATTTGCTGTCTCTCTATGGATTCTAGCAGCCTGTTAAATTTAGCTCTTGTATACCCTTCCTAAATTCCTCTCTTGGTTTGTCTGTATGTTCCTTGCCTTGGTCTCAGTTTTGCCTGATCTCTGTATATTAATCTTCTGAATTCTACCTCCGGTAATTCCAAGACCTTCTCTTCCTCCAGGAGGTTTTTCCTGGTTCTTTGTTTTGGTTGCTTGCTGGAGCCATCATGGTCTGCCTCTTTATGTGATTTGATATTGACTGTTCTCTCCAAGTCATCAGTAAGTTGTTATATTTATTTATTGTACGTTGGCTTACTGTACCCTAGCTTCTTGCTTTGTTTTGTTTTGTTTTGATACACTCAAATAGGCTGGGCATGTGAGCTACTTTGATTATTGTTGCCTTTAAAGCTCTCACGTCCTGTCATCAGGTGGTTAGAGCTGCTACTAGGCATATGAGCCCAGGAGTCCATTTAATTTTCTTGTGTGGATTCAGCTCAGGTGTCCAGTGCATTGGTCACTGAGTGTGTGGTGCAGGCTCTCACCTACAGTCCTAGATGGGCAGGGCTTCACAGGGGTGATTGGAACAGCCACAGTCATTCAGCTGCAGTAGGGAGTTATATGCTGAGCAAGGTAGGTGGCTGACAGCTGCCCGAGTACCTAGGTGGAAGGTATGTCCCTGCCCCTTAGAACACATAGGTGGGTGGGTTTTGCAGCCAGACTTTGGGTATCCAGTGCTATTGGTTCTAAGGACTGGGAGGGACTACTTATTCTTGGGCCCCTGTGTTGGGTGGCTAGGTGAGGCTTCCAGTCCTCAGGCCCCTGGTGTGGAGGGGTGAGGACCCTTCTTAATGGGCAGGGCAGTGTCAAATGTCAAGAATCTACCACTCCCTCTTAGCTTCAGGTATACACTCTGTTGTACTACACTAATGAGGGCCTATGTTGAATGGGCCCATACAGATCTAGGCAGGGGTGAAAGGTTTTCAGAGTCCACAGCCCCCTTATGCCCATGCCTAGGCAAAGGGGCAGTACCTGCCCTGAGTTCCTGGCTTAAGGGAGCTGGCAGTTTCTTCTTTCTTGTTTATCTGTTCCCCCCACCCCAAAGCCAGAAGACTGGTTTGGGCATGATGGGATCCCACTTCCAGCCTGGGGGCATGGCAACCGCTGAACAATACAGCCAGACCAGACTGCAGCAGAGTGGGGAAGGGGGCGGGTTGAGGGGAACAGAGGTACTTCCCAGGGAGGGAAGGGTTATTTTGATCCTGTGCAGGTTAGACGCTTGCACTTAACTTTTGCAGATCTAGCACTGCTTCTGCCTAGCTCCAGAGGCTTGTGCAGACTCTCCAATGCTCAGTTTCTCCCGATGTGGAAAACACATCCTGAGTACTACTGCCTGCCTCAGCCCACGTGGACCAGCCTGCAGGGTGGCAGCCAGGTTAGGTCTGGTACTTCCTCGCTGCTTCTGAACTGTCTCTCACTCCCCCCGCCACTCGGTCCGACTCTTCAACTTTGTCTTTGATGTTCAGGGCTCCTAGATTGTCATATATAATTAATTCACTTGTTTTATCAAGTCTTTCTTGTAAGAGGTACCACAGGAAGCACCTGACTATTCCATCGTCTTGGCCCCACCTCCTCCAGTATCCAGAATATATAAAGAACTTCTACAACTCAACAAGAAAAAAATAAATAACCCAATTAAAAAATGGGCCAAGGATTTGTATAGACATTTCTCCAAAGAAATATACATATGGCCAAAAAACACATGAAAAAATTCTCAACATTACTAGTCACTAGGGAAATACAAGTCAAAACTACAATGAGATAAAATGTTATACCCATCAGGATGGCTGTAAAAAAAAAAAAAAAAACAGAAATTAACAAGTGTTGACAAGGACGTGGAAAAACTGGAGTGATCCTACACTGCTGGTGAGAATGTAAAATGGTGCAGCCACTTTGGAAAGCAGTCCGGCATTTCCTCAAAAAATTAAACACATAATTACCACTTGCCAGCAAATCCACTCACAGGTATATACCCAAAAGAACTGAATACAGGTACTTAAATACTTGCACATGAATGCTCACAGCAGCACTATGAACAAGAGTCAAAAGGTAGAAACAGCCCAAATGTACATCAGTGGATGAATGAATAAACAAACTGTAGGATATTCATAAAATGGAATATTACTCAGCCATAGGAATGAAGGACTGATACATGTTACAAATGATGAAGTACAAAAACTTTGTGTTAAGTGAAAAAAGCTAGTCACGACAAGTCACATATTGTATTGCTAGATCACAGGAATGAAGGACTGATAGATGCCACAAATGATGAACTGCAAAAACATGCTAAGTGAAAAAAGTTAGTCACAAAAAGTCACATATTATATGTGCTGGATGCACAGATGTGTTTTAACTGCCCCCTCACAGTCTCCCTAACTGCTAATGGACATAGTAACTACTAATGGATATAAGGATCCCTAATTTTAGTGGCATGTGGTTAAGAGCTTGGGCTGTGAACCAAAAGGTCACCAGTTTGAGTCCACCAGCCACTCCTTGAAAACCCTATGGGGCAGTTCTACTCTGCCCTATAGGGTTGCTATGAGTCGGAATCAACTCAATGGCAAAGGGTTCGGTTTGGGTTTTAATGGACATAAAGTACGTGCTTTAAGGGGAGATGACTGCCCTCTGAAGTAAAGGAGGAAGGGCTGGTGTCTGGCACCAGTATATCTAGAATAGCCTGAACAGGGGCAATAAGTGATGTCCATCGCCTATAAGAGGCCTTCCAATTTTATTATTTTCTTTTACTTTTTATTTTCCCTCTCACTTTTATCACCCCCTTTTATGTTTTATTGCCCCTTTTCATTACCCTTTTCTCTACCTGTTCTCTATACATGCTTTTTGGCACTAATAGGCATGGCTGTCCTATTAGTATTTAATTCCAGGAGAGAGGGACATCCCAAGATGTGAACTGGGGTGTGTCTGGGCATGATCTAATACTGTGGATGGGAGCCTAACTTCAGGGAAACTAGACTGATGATGATGGATCCTGTTCTACTCATCCATGTCCTGCTTATTTCTGTAAGTAATAAATGCCTGTTGATCATGCCATTAGAAGTACCAGGTCTGTGCTCTGTCCAAAGAGTCTTTCCCTAAGAACTTGTGAATATAGTGACATTACAATTATTCCATTTATGTGAAATATCCAGAATAGGTAAATCCATAGAGACAGAAAACAGGGGCTAGGAGGAAGAGGAGAAGAGGAGAGTGATAGGGAGTGATTACTTAATGGGTACAGAGTTTTCTTTTGGGATGATAAAAATATTTTGGAACTAGACAGAAGTGCTGGTTGTACAACACTATGAATGTACTAAATGCCACTGAATTATATACACTTTAAAACGGTTAATTTTAGTTTATGTGATTTTCAAAGCACTTAAAAAAATTAACTGGTGACAGCAGTTTAGAACATACGTAGAAAAAAATTAAGACAACAATAACACAAACACTGGGGGGGAGAAATGAAGTTTATGGTTGTAAGTGCCTTATATACACAAGAAGTGGTATAACATCACTTGAAGGTAGACTGTTATAAGTGAAAAGTATATACAATAATATAATAAACTAGGGATTGGCAAACAAACAGGGCAGCCACGTGTTTTTATAAATAATGTTTGACCGGAACTCAGCCATGCCCATATGTTTACATATTGTATATGGCTGCTTCCCTGCAGAGTTTTACAGTTACATCAGAGACTGTATGGACCACAAGCTTAAAATATTCACTATCTGGCTCCTTAAGACCCCTGCTCTAAATCCTAAAGTAACAACTAAAATAACAATAAACAATCTATCAAAGGAGACAAAAATGAAATCATAAAATTAAATTAATCCAAAAGAAGTCAGAAAGAGAACAAAAAAGAGATGAGATCATTAGTAAACAAATAGGAAGATGACAGACTTAAATATAATCACATCAGTTAATCACATTAAGTATAATTGGTCTAAATACCTCAACTAAAAGGCAGAGATTATTAGATTACCTGCCTACAAGAAACCCACTTTAATATGAAAACACCAAGAGGTTAAAAGTTAAAGGATGGTACCATTTCACCCTCACTAAAATAAAAAAACCCAAACCCGTTGCCATGAAGTTGATCCCAACTCATACTGACCCCACATGTTACTGAGTAGAACTGAGCTCCATAAGGTTTTCTTGGCTGCAATCTTCCATGGAGGATCATAAGGCCTTTCTTCCTCAGTACTGCTGGATGTGTTCTAACCAAACTGTTGGTGCCACCTAACTAGGATGGCTATAATCAAAAAGACAGATAATAACAAGTGTTGATGAGGATGTGGAAAAATTGGAACTGTCATACACTGCTGCTGGAAATGTAAAATGGTGCAGTCACCTTGGAAAACTTTTGACAGTTCCTCAAAAGAGTTATCTATGACCCAGCAATTGCACTCCTAAGCACATACCCGAGAGAAATAACAACATGTTCACACAAAAACTTGTACAGAAACGTTCATAGCAGGATTATTCATAAAAGCCAAAAAGCTGACGTAACCAAATGTCCATCAATTGACGAATAAACAAAATGTGGTACACCCATACAAAGGAATATTATTTTCAATAAAAAGAAATGCCAGGCCGATACATGCTACAACATAGATGAATCATGAAAACATCATGCTAAATGAAAGAAGCCATTCACAAAGAGCCATATTTGTATGGTTCCATTTATATGAAAAGCCCAGAACAGGCAAATCTACAGAAACAGAAAGCAGATTAGTAGTCACCTAGGGCTTGGTTGGGGCAAGGGACAGAAAGGGTGATGACAGTTAAGGTTAGAAGGTATCTTCTTGGGCTAATGAAAATGTTCAAAAATTATGGTAATGGATGCACAACTCTGTAAATACACTACAAGACACTGAGCTGTACACTTTAAATGCAATAACTGCATGGTATGTGAATTATATCTCGATAAAGCTGTTAAAAAAAAAAGCTGAAGAACGGAAAAAGACTTAACGATGCTAACTCTAATCAACTGAAGCTAGAACAGCTCTATTAACATCAGATAAAGTAGATTTCACAACAAAAAATACTATCAGGAATAAAAAGGGTCATTTTAATAACGAGGTCAATTCATAAACAAAACACAACAATCCTAACCATTTATGCACCTAATAAAAGAGCTTTCAAATACATGAAGCAAGAACTGGTACAACTGCAGGGAGAAAGAAAGCCACCAATTATATTTGGAAATTTCAACAACGTGTTCTCTTTCAATAACTAAAAAAACGAGTAGACAGAAACTTGAACAATGCTGTTAACCGATTTAACTAACTGGCATTTACAGATCCACTCCAATGAGAACAACATACACATTCCTTAAAGTGTACATGCAACTTTATTTATTAGTGGTTTTTTTACCAAGGGCAGCTGCACTTCTTCCAAGACAGATTTGTTTGTTCTTTTGGCAGTCCATGGTATATTCGATATTCTTCGCCAACACCACAATTCAAAGGTGTCAATTCTTCTTCACTCTTCCTTCTTCATTGTCCAGCTTTCACATGCATATGATGCGATTGAAAATACCATGGCTTGGGTCAGGCGCACCTTAGTCTTCAGGGTGACATCTTTGCTCTTCAACACTTTAAAGAGGTCTTTTGCAGCAGATTTGCCCAATGCAACGCGTCGTTTGATTTCTTGACTGCTGCTTCCATGGCTGTTGATTGTGGATCCAAATAAAATGAAATCCTTGACAACTTCAATCTTTTCTCTGTTTATCACGATGTTGCTCATTGGTCCAGTTGTGAGGATTTTTGTTTTCTTTATGTTGAGGTGTAATCCATACTGAAGGCTGTGGTCTTTGATCTTCACCAGTAAGTGCTTCAAGTCCTTTTCACTTTCAGCAAGCAAGGTTGCGTCATCTGCATAATGCAGGTTGTGAATGAGTCTTCCTCCAATCCTGATGCCCCATTCTTCTTCATACAGTCCAGCTTCTCGGATTATTTGCTCAGCATACAGATTGAGTAGGTACAGTGAAAGGATACAACCCTGATGCACACCTTTCCTGACTTTAAACCAATCAGTATCCCCTTCTTCTGTCCGAACAACTACCTCTTGATCTATGTAAAGGTTCCTCATGAGCACAATTAAGTGTTCTGGAATTCCCGTTCTTTGCAATGTTATCCATAATTTGTTATGGTCCACACAGTCAAATGCCTTTGCATAGTCAATAAAACACAGGTAAACATCCTTCTGGTATTCTCTGCTTTCAGCCAGGATCCATCTGACATCAGCAATGATATCCCTGGAAGAAGTGCAACCAGAATGCTCCTTGGAAGCAAGGATGGCCAGACTGCAACTTACATACTTTGGACATGTTGTCAGAAGGGATCAGTCCCTGGAGAAGGACATCATGCTTGGCAAACCACAGGGTCAGTGGAAAAGATGAAGACCCTCAGCAAGGTAGACTGACACAGTGGCTGCAACAATGAGCTCAAGCATAACAACAACTGTAAGGATGGCACAGGACTGGGCAGTGTTTCTTTCTGTTGCGCACAGGGTTGCTATGAGTTGGAACTGACTCAATGGCACCTAAAAACAACAACAGCCAGGGGTGAGCAGGAGGGGTAGGGAAAAGGGGTACTCATTGCATTGATTTTCTGTTAAAGGGTGACGGAAAAATCCGGTAACACTGATGATGGTTGAGCAACAAGTTCAATATGATTAATGTCACTGAACTGTACATGCAAAAAACACTGAAATGGAAAATGTTTTGTTACATTTATATTTACCACCATGAAAAAAACTAGTAATCAACACTAGTAATGGCATAAAGGGATACAAATAAATCCCTGAACAGAATAGAGGATCCAGAAATAGACCCACACATATGGTCAACTGATTTGACAAAGGTACAAAGGCAATTCATGGAAAAAGGATAGTCTTTTAACAAATGGTGCTGGAACAACTGAATATATATATATGCAAAAAAGTGAACTTCAATCCATACCTCACACTATATGCAAAAATTCCAAAATGGATCATAGGCTTAAAAATAAAACTTAAATGTATAAAACTTCCAGGAGAACACATTTGTAACCTTGAACATAATCCATAAAAGAAAAAACTAGTTAATGCGGACTTCAAAATTAAGAACTTATACTGTTTTACTGTTTGAAAGGCAGGGTTGAGAGAATGAAAAGGCAAGACACAGACTGGGAGAAAATCTTTGCAAAGGACTTATCTAATAAAGGACTTGTATCCAGAATATATAAAGAACACAGAAAATTCAAATATATATAAACGATCCATAAAAAATGGGCAACGACTGATCTCTAAAATCTATACGATTCTGTCAAAACTCAACCACAAAAAGACAAACAACCCAATCAAGAAGTGGGCAAAGGATATGAACACACACTTCACTAAAGAAGATATTCAGGCAGCTAACAGATACATGAGAAAATGCTCTCGATCATTAGCCATTAGAGAAATGCAAATTAAAACCACAATGAGATTCCATCTCACTCCAACAAGGCTGGCATTAATCCAAAAAACACAAAATAATAAATGTTGGAGAGGCTGCAGAGAGATTGGAATTCTTATACACTGCTGGTGGGAATGTAAAATGGTACAACCACTTTGGAAATCTATCTGGCGTTATCTTAAACAGTTAGAAATAGAACTACCATACGACCCAGAAATCCCACTCCTCGGAGAAACAAGAGCCTTCACACAAACAGATATATGCACACCCATGTTTACTGCAGCTCTGTTTACAATAGCAAAAAGCTGGAAGCAACCAAGGTGTCCATTAACGGATGAATGGGTAAATAAATTGTGGTATATTCACACAATGGAATACTACGCATCGATAAAGAACAGTGACGAATCTCTGAAACGTTTCATAACATGGAGGAACCTGGAAGGCATTATGCTGAGTGAAATTAGTCAGAGGCAAAAGGACAAATATTGTATAAGACCATTATTATAAGATCTTGAGAAATAGTATAAACTGAGAAGAACACATACTTTTGTGGTTACGGGGGGGGAGGGAGGGAGGGTGGCAGAGGGTTTTTTACTGATTAATTAGTAGATAAGAACTGCTTTAGGTGAAGGGAAGGACAACACTCAATACATGGAAGGTCAGCTCAATTGGACTGGACCAAAAGCAAAGAAGTCTCCGAGATAAAATGAATGCTTCAAAGGTCAGCAGAGCAAGGGCGGGAGTTTGGGGACTATGGTTTAAGGGGACTTCTAAGTCAATTGGCAAAATAAATCTATTATGAAAACATTCTGCATCCCACTTTGAAATGTGGCGTCTGGGGTCTTAAATGCTAACAAGCGGCCATCTAAGATGCATCAATTGGTCTCAACCCACCTGGATCAAAGGAGAATGAAGAACACCAAGGTTACACGACAACTAAGAGCCCAAGAGACAGAAAGGGCCACATGAACCAGAGACTTACATCACCCTGAGACCAGAAGAACTAATTGGTGCCCGGCCACAATCGATGACTGCCCTGACAGGGAGCACAGCAGAGAACCCCTGAGGGAGCAGGAGATCAGTGGGATGCAGACCCCAAATTCTCATAAAAAGACCATACTTAATGGTCTGACTGAGAGTAGAGGAATCCCAGCGGTCATGGTCCACAAACCTTCTGTTGGCACAGGACAGGAATCATCCCCGAAGACAACCCATCAGACATGAAAGGGACCGGACAGTGGGTAGGAGAAAGATGCTGATGAAGAGTGAGCTAATTATATCAGGTGGACACTTGAGACTGTTCGGCATCTCCTGTCTGGAGCAGGGGTGGGAGGATAGAGAGAGTTGGAAGCTGGCAAAATTGTCACGAAAGGAGAGACTGGAAGGGCTGACTCATTAGGGGGAGAGCAAGTGGGAGTACGGAGTAAGATGTATATAAACTTATATGTGACAGTCTGACTTGATTTGTAAACGTTCACTTGAAGCTCAATAAAAGTTAATAGAAAAAAAAGATGGGCAAAGGAACTCAAGAGATCACCCAAGAAGACATACCAACGGGAAAGAATCCCATGAAAAGATGCTCAACATCGTTAGTCATTAATCACCTCCCGCCAAGATGATTCCGACTGCTATGTGTCAGAGTAGAACTGTGCTCCACAGGCTTTTCAATGGCTAGTTTTTTGGAAGTAGTAGATCGTCAGGCATTTCTTCTTAAGTGCCTCTGTGTGGACTCAAACCTCCAATCTTTTGGTTAGCAGCTGAGCATGTTAACCTCTTGCACCACCCAGGGACTCCACATATCTAACAGAATGTTTAAAATTAAAATGACTGACTGTACCAAGTGTTGGCAGATGAAGACCAACTGGCACTCTCCTACACTGCTGATAGGGGAGGTAAAATGGTACGATGACTTTGGAAAAGAATTTGGCCGTTTCTTAAAAAGTTAGGCATACATCTACTCTATGATTAAGTCATTCTACTCCTAGGTACTTACCCAAAAGAACTGAAAGCACATGGCCATACAACGACTTATACACAAATTATGTCCTTGTAACAGCATTAAAAACAAAAACCAAATAACCATCACTAGAACAGATTAAAAAAAAAAAAGTGTGGTACAGCCATACAATGGACTACTTGCTCAACAATAAAAAAGAAATCAACTATTGATATACACAATAACATGAATAATTCTAAAAAGTGCTTAGTGAAAAGCCAGACCAAAACAAACGACAATAAAAAAACTACATACTGTATGCTTCCATATGTATAAAACTCTAGAAAATGCAAACTTAATCCATATTGTGGTTGCCATGGAGATTACATATGGGCACAGGGAAACATCTAGGAGTGGTGGATATGTTCTTGATTGATGGTAATGGTTTCACTGGTTGAAAGTGATCAAAGTACACTTTAGTATGTGCAATTTATTGTATGTTAATTACACCTGTTTAAAGAAAACAACTCGAATGTTTTTGGAACATCCTACCCTCAACCCAGAGAATGTGAACCTGTAAGACAGGGGTCACTGTGGTCACTGTGCCCAGCTTACAGGCCAGCAGGCTGAGGGTCAGGGAAGTAAAGAAAGTACCCCTGGTTACTCAACCCATCTTTCTGAATTTCTTCCAGCCAAAACACCTTCACCCCATCTCACACAATCCAATGCAGCCTTTCAAGCCCATCCCAACCCCTGCCTCTCCCTGGAAACCTGGGGTCACTCCCTTCTCCCAGGTCCACTGCAGGATTGGAGATCCCCTTGAGGGTGTACTCAGACATCAACCCAGGCCATATTCCTCAGCTGACCTCAGGGTCACCAACTGTGGGCTTGCATGTCTTTGCAGCTTTTCCTGCCTCACCTGCTGAACTGGTTCAGGTTGGGATGCCTACCCTGTTGTCTAAGATTTGGCCTGGGAAGGATGACCCCCACTGCAGTCCTCCACCTTGTTCTCTCTGGAGAAGAAAGGGGGCAGGGTGGGGGTGGGGGGGGGTGGGGACAGAGAATGGCCCAAGCTTCCACCTTCCTGGACCACATGGCTCTTGGCTGGGCTTCAAGCAGGGGTACCTTGGCAATGTGGCCCCAGGGCCTGCCCTGGCTTCATATGAAGCTGACACTGTTCTTGACGCAGGCATGGAAGCTATCTGGGGCAGACAAGCTCTGACTCAGCACGCTGAGCCCAGAGATGAGGTCACAGACCAGCCAGGTGTTTCAGGTTGGGGTTCCAGCCTGGGTTTGCTACTGGCCAACACGCCCCCTCCCACTGCTTGTTTCAAGTGGATACTGCAAACATCTGTGCCTACTGGAAGCCCAGGGCTAGACACAGCTGGGGAGGCCCGGCCCCTCCCTCAGAGGCAGCCTCAGAGGCACTGCAGGAGGGAGGCTGGCTTTGCCAAATGGAGGTGGAGGAGCTTCTAGTCAGGAAGGGATCAGGCGACTCTAAAGGCAGGGTTTCAAAGCCAAATGTGGTGGAAGGGGGTCTCAGTAGAGGGAGCAACGTGAGCAAAGATGTGGAGTCGGAAGTCTTGGGGTATCTCTGGGAAGCACCAAAAGTTGGTTTTGAGAGTGAGTGGGAAGTTCGAGAAGGCTGGAGAAGGTTTGGGTCACAAAGGCAGCTGGAGCCAGACCTGGGGTCAAGTCAAGGGGGATGAGCTGAGGGCTGATTTGAAGGCAGAAGGGAGAGAGGCAGGGGCGGGGGGAGAGGCAGGGTGGCACTATGAGAGAGCCTCGTGTGGTGGCAGGTCTAGAGCCCACGGCTTGGGTTCAAACCCCAGCTCTGTGGGGTGACCCGAGTAACCTCAGCAAGCTACATCATTTCTGAGGGCTCCCTTTCCTCATTTGTACCCCCCAGAGAGAAAAAGGCTGCAAGCTCGGAGAATAGAGGAACGGTTTCACTGACCCTCACCACTCAGGCTCTGGGTCCTGAGAACAAGGCCTGTGCTCAGGAGGCGTGGTGCTGGGGAAGGGCAGCGGGCACCAGCATCGGTCTAGGCTGAGCCCCTGGAGAGTGGCCGCCCAGGGCTCTGGGAGTGTCCCCCTTCACTCTCACATGGTGGAGCCACACTGGGGAGGCAACTGTTGTGGGCGGGAAAAGTTGGCTGGAAAGAGCCAGTGACTGAGATAACCGCAGTGCCTGCTACCATGGAAACGCTCACACAGCTAACACTTACTGAGCACTCACTGTGTGCTTGGCTGTTCTAACAACTCCATGAGGGGACACTCCAAGACTCTCTATTTTGCAAATAGGGAAACTGAGGCACAATCAAGGTGAAGAGCCTGTGCTGGGTCCAAACACACTAAGAGCTGGACCCATGACAGCTTCAAAGAAGGCAGAGTCTCGGGATGGAAAACAGACACCCAGAGAAGGGGCAGTGTAGGGGTGTCAGGGAAAAAGCACCCCCACTTCACAAGAGACAGGCCACGGACACATGGGCACACCCAGTCACCCCACCCACCCACCTGCCCAACCTCTTTCCCGCAGTGCCCCATCTCAGTGAAGGGCAGCTGACACTCGTCGCTTAACTCAGTTTGTCCATCTCTTACATGACTTCTGCCCCACATGACTCATCGGCTTCCTCCCCACAGTGGTGGTGGAGCTGGGTAGCCTTAGGTGGCCACCAATCCTGGCGTGCCTCAATTTCCTTCCCTGTAACACGAATTAATGACACCATCAAGCTCAGGGCACAGTCATGAGGATTAAGTCAATTAATACAATTCACTTGTCAGAGCTGGGCGCTAGTAGGATGGCTGTGCCAGCCTCCCAGCAGCCCCACCCCAGACTCCCCCACCCTCACCGGCCACCACCCAGTGGCCCCAACAAGGTGAACCTGTAAAATACGAATCCATTAAGAAAACAATTAATGTAATCCACCATATAAATAAAAAGACAAGAAGCACGTGATTTTATTAATTGATAAAACACATTTGACAAAGTCCAAAACCCATTCATGATAAAAACTCTTAGCAAATAGGAATAGAAGGAAATTTCCTCAACATAATAAAGGGCATTTATAAAAAGCCAAGAGCCAACATCATCCTAAATGGAGAATTCTGAAAGCATTCCCCTTGAGATCGGGAACCAGACAAGGATGCCCTTTATCACCACTCTTATTCAACATTGTGCTGGAGGTCCTAGCCAGAGCAAGTAGGCTAGACAAAGAAATAAAGGGCATCCATATTGGTAAGGAAGAAGTAAAATTCTCTCTATTTGCAGATGCCATGATCTTATACACAGAAAACCCTAAGGAATCCTCCAGAAAACTACTGAAACTAAGAGTTCAGCAGAGTATCAGGATACAAGATAAACATACAAAAATCAGTTGGATTCCTCTACACCAACAAAAAGAACATCGAAGAGGAAATCACCAAATCAATACCATTTACAGTAGTCCCCAAGAAGATAAAATACTTAGGAATAAATCTAACCAGAGACGTAAAAGACCTATACAAAGAAAACTAGAAGGCACTACTGCAAGAAACCAAGAGACCTAAATAAGTGGAAAAACATACCTTGCTCATGGATAGGAAAACTTAACATTGTCGAAATGTCTATTCTACCAAAAGCCATCTATACATACAATGCAATTCCAATCCAAATTCCAACAACATTTTTTAATGAGATGGAGAAACAAATCACCAACTTCATATGGAAGGGAAGGAAGCCCTGGATAAGTAAAGCATTACTGAAAAAGAAGAAGAAAGTGGGAGGCCTCACTCTACCTGATTTTAGAACCTATTATACAGCCACAGTAGTCAAAACAGCCTGGTACTGGTACAACAGACACACAGACCAATGGAATAGAATTGAGAATCCAGACATAAATCCATCTACATATGAACAGCTGATACTTGACAAAGGCCCAATGTCAGTTAATTGGGGAAAATATAGTCTTTTTAACAAATGGGTGCTGGCATAACTGGATATCCATTTGCAAAAAAATGAAACAAGACCATACCTCACACCATGCACAAAAACTAACTCAAAATGGATCAAAGACCTAAACATAAAGTCTAAAAAGATAAAGTTCACGGAAGAAAAAATACGGACAATGTTAGGAGCCCTAATACAAGGCATAAACAGAATACAAAACATTACTAAAAATGCCTAAGAGAAATCAGGTAACTGGGAGCTCCTAAAAATCAAACACCAATGCTCATCCGAAGACTTCACCAAAACAGTAAAAAGACTACCTACAGACTGGGAAAAAGTTTTCTGCTATGAGATTTCCAACCAGCGCCTGATCTCTAAAATGTACATGATTCTGCTAAAACTCAACCACAAAAAGACAACCCAATTAAAAAATGGGCAAAGGGTATGAACAGGCACTTCACTAAAGAAGACATTCAGGCAGCTAACAGATACCTGAGGAAACACTCTTGATCATTAGCCACTAAAACTCTGTGCCGTCGAGTCGGTTTCATTAGCCATTAGAGAAATGCAAATCACAACTACAATGAGATTCCATCTCACTCCAACAAGGCTGGCATTAATCCAAAAAACATAAAATAATCAGTGTTGGAGAGGTTGTGGAGAGATTGGAATACTTATACACTGCTGGTGGGAATGTAAAATGGTACCACCCTTTGGAAATCGATTTGGTGCTTCCTTAAAAAGCTAGAAATAGAACTACCATATAATCCAGGATTCCCATTCCTTGGAATATATCCTAGAGAAATAAGAGCCTTTATACAAACAGATACATACAGCACACCCATGTTCACTGCAGCACTGTTTACAATAGTAAGAAGTTGGAAGCAACCAAGGTGCCCATCAACGGATAAATGGATAAAGAAACTATGGTATATTCACACAATGGAATACTATGCATTGATAAAGAACCATGCTGAATCCATGAAATATTTCATGACATGGAGAAATCCGGAAGACATTATGCTGAGTGAAATCAGTCAATTGCAAAAGGACAAATAACGTATAAGACCACTATTATAAGAACTGGAGAAACAGTTTAAGCAGAGAAGAAAATACACTTTGATGGTTACAAGAGGGGGAGGGGGGGAAGGAAGGAGAGGGGTATTCACTAATTAGATAGATAAGTTTCATTTTAGGTGAAAGGAAAGACAATATACAATATAGGTGAGGTGAACACAAATGGACTAAACCAAAAACAAAGAAGTTTTCTTAATAAACTGAACACTTCAAAGGCCAGCACAGGAAGGGCAGGGGTTTGAGGACCATGGTTTCAGGGGACATCTAAGTCAACTGGCATAATCAAATCTATTAAGAAAACATTCTGTCTCACTTTGGAGAACGGCGTCTGGGGTCTCAAACGCTAGCAAGTGGCCATCTAAGACGCATCAATTGGCCTCAACCCACCTGGAACAAGGAAGAATGAAGAACACCAAAGACACAAAGTAATTATGAGCCTAAGAGACTGAAAGGACCACATAAACCAGAGACTTCATCAGCCTGAGACCAGAAGAGCTAGATGGTGCCCGGCCATAACCGATGACTGCTGACAGGGAACTCAACAGAGAACCCCTGAGGGAGCAGGAGAGCAGTGGGATGCAGACTCCAAATTCTCGTAAAGAGACCAGACTTAATGGTCAGACTGGGACTGGAGGGACCCCAGAGGCCATGGACCCCAGACCTTCTGTTAGCCCAGGGCACGAACCATTCCCAAAGCCAACTGTTCAGACAGGGATTGGACTGGAATAGGGGATGGAAAACGATCCTGGTGAAGAACAAGCTTCTTGGATCAAGTGGTCACATGAGACTATGTTGGCATCTCCTGTCTGGAGGGGAGATGAGAGGGCAGAGGGTGCCAGAGGGGGCCAGAAGCTACCTGAATGGACACGAGGAGATAGACTGGAGGGAAGTACCGTGCTATCTCATTAGACGGAGAGCAATTAGGAGTGTATAGCAAGGTATATGTAAGTTTTTGTATGACAGACTGGCCTGATTTGTAAACTTTCACTTAAAGCACAATAAAAATTAATTAAAAAAAAAAATATGAATCCAATCGAGTACTGCCGTCAGGATGCTGGCTTCCAGGGCTCAGCCTCAGTGCTCCCCACACGTTCACCACCCACACAATGTACTGTGGCTTCTCTGCTCCTGGGTCTTTGCTCCTGCTATTCCCTCTGCCTGGCATGCCCTTTTTCCTAGCCCATCCCACTCCCTCTTCTCTGCCTGGTTAAATCCTGTGCACCCTTCACACCTTACTTGATGTGCCCCCCAGGGTGTCTGCTCTGCCCTGCTCCCCCGTGGCACCCCACAGACACAGCATTTGGGGTGACCAGTGTTCACAGGCTGTGCCCAGCCTGCTCAAGGCGCACAGAAGCACTCGATCAGTAGCCATTAGACTGAAACTAACACCCGAGGCCCTGTCTGTGACCTAAGGCAATGTAGGGGCTGCGGGGGGCTGCCCAGATCTGGTGAGCTCTGGACAGGAGAGACCCAGAGACTGGCCTGCCCTGCCGACCCCACAGCAAGGCCTGGAGCATCCCAACAAGACAAGATGAGAGGCAGGTGGGGGCGCCCAGAAGCCAGGCCACTGGCCTGTCAGAGCCCAGAGCTGAGGCTGCAGAGGAGGAAACTCTTAGACGGTGATGATGCGTGGTCACAGAGGGGTCTCACTGCTGTGCAAGGACAAGCAGCAAGTGTGACGCCTAGGCTGGTGCTCACCCAGAACAAAGCAATTGCTGTGAAATGGGGGCACAGGAACGGAGGGACCCTGCTTTCCTGTCCTGCCGGGAAACCAGCAGTGTCAGGACACTGCTCAGAGGACAGATCTTGTTTTCTGTAGGCAGAATAACTGGGTCCCTGCAATTCCCTGCCAAGTGCCAGGGCCAAGCCCCTGTACCTCCCCAACACAGCTATGTACGGTCCCTCTGCTGCCGAGACTCCTCCAGGCTACTCCAGCACATGGGGAAAGAAGCCGACAAAGGACGCTTGCCAAGGCCTCAGGGAGCCTGGCAGAGGAGGGGCTGGACTGGTGGGCCAGGACACGAGGTGTAGGGCAGGGCGTCTGCAAATGTCTGACAGCATCCAGGATGCAGAGAGGCAGGCCAGGGCCCTGTGGCCAGGAGCTGGGCAGGCATGGGTGCCCACTGTTTTTATATTATGACACTTATGCAGTGAAGTCATCCTGCTCTCCCAGGGCTAGGCCTTCCTCCTCCCACACAGAATATCAGTTCCTGCCTGCCCTGAGGATGGAACCAACTTTCCCGAGTCAGCACTTCCTAGATGGCCGTGATGGGATGGGCAGCCCAGCGCTGAGTCATTTGCTGTTGTCTACAGGCTGTTTCAACACACTGAGACACCACAGATGGACAGGCCCTAAGGATGTCTAGAGCAGAGCTGCAGGAAGGCTCTCCAGGGGCTGCTCCCCACTGCCCCCAAACACAGGCCACGATCAAGAGTCACTGCAAGACAATGAAGCGGAGCTCAACCCTGGCAGAGAGTAAGAGATTTACAAGTGACAATGGCAGTGTCCTGGTGTTTAAAAACAGGGTTTTCCTGGACACCTTCTGCAGCCTGATTTCTAAATACCCCTGACGGAGCTGAACAGGCCTACCTGATGCTGTCATCATATACCTTGAACCAGGGAGGCCCGATGCCAAGTTTCCTCTGCAACTCCCCTAGAGGGGAGAAGGTGCGAGGGCCACTCACACACAGGGTCAGCCACCCGGTGAGCTGCCTCGAGCCACAGGCTGGGTTATCTGGAAAAGGGCCCTGTCCACCTGTCCCTTCCCCGAATCGGGAAGAGGAGGCTCCTGTTGGTCTGAGGGGCCCCTCCAGTTGGGGCTTCTGCACCCCTGGGGAGTCCTGTGTCCAGGATCCTGTACCCCTGCTGCTTGGGAGGCGTAGGGATGAGGACAGGAGGGCGGAGACACTATAGGCCAACAGAAAGAGACTCCAAGCAGTTCCCCATCTAGGGGCTCTCACAGTCTGAGGCCAGTCCCTAAGCAGACAGCCAGGGGCCCCAGCCAGTTCTCTCTGCCCTCAATACAGGCCTTGAAGGGGCTTGCAGGTCTGGGCTCCTGCCGGCTGGCTAACCACGCCACCACATGGCTGCTCACACGATCTGCAGCCCCACGTGGCAAGGGAGAGCCATCACTCACACCCCAGCCAGCCTGAGGGAGAAGAAGGCCCAGCTGCCAAAATCTCAACAGCTGACCTGTAAGCACTGAGGCTTTCAAAGGCGATGCAGGCCCTCCACCCCAATGCCAGCAAGTGCAATTCTCTGAAATATCACACCTTCCCCTGTGTAAAGTGGCCTGCGTGACCATTACAGTCCCCAGACAGTCTGCAAACTTTGTAAATATTTTACACTTTGCAGGCTGTAGTGTGAAAGCAGCCATAGACATTAGGTACAAAAATAGGCGTGGCGGTGTTCCAAAAAACTCTATTTACAAAACCAGGGTGCAGGCTAGATCTGATCCCTGGGGAGGCGGTATGCTGGCCCCTGGCCCAGACCAGCACTTCTCATCCTTTGCTGGCTCAGGCGTCCCCCAGAGCAGCCTCCTTAGCACCTGCCAGGGACAGATTTTCAAGTGTTGCTTTCTGTGGTTCATTATAGAAAAGCCATGGGTATATTCTGGAACGGAGCCCTGAGTGGTGCAAATGGTTAATGCGTTCGGCTGCTAAGTGAAAGGTTGGAGGGCTGAGTCCACCCAAGGTGACTCGGAAGAAAGGCCTGGAGATACACTCTGAAAAAACCAGCCATGGAGAACCCCACGGAGCAGTTCTACTCTGATATACACGAGGTCGCCAGAAGCCAAAATCAGCTCGACAACAACTGGTAATATGCTGGAAGGGCTTTTAAAACAACTCCATGCTAAGTCACTGAGGGGATGGTTGCAAGGTTGTCATGTACTCTGGGGGTTAGCTGCCTTGCTCACCAACCTCAGCATAGGCTGGAAACCACAGGACAAGGCAGGAGGTGGGGATCCCTCCCCTCACCCCCAAAAGGTCCTGTGCTGGAGAAGGCAGAGCTGTGGTTCCAACCCCAGTAAAGCTCAAATCTCCTGCCCATACTCACGCTTCCTCTCATCTAAAGTCCCTGGGGCCCAGGATCACCTGAGCCTCGCTGGAAAGGACCAGAGCCCCACCTCTCTCCCTCCCCGTCTCCAGTCAAGAACATCACAGTGGCGGGCCTCACAGATGTGCCTGTAAGAAGGTCAGCCTGCCTTCCGGGCACAGGAAAACTCCAGTGAGGGGGCCACCCCGGCTCCGGAAGTGGGAATGTGTCCACGGGCACTGAACGCTTTCCCGACACCTGGCACACTGTAGCCCCTGGCACAGCGGGGTCCTGGAGAGACAGACCCTCCCGCAAACCCTGATTCCACAGCATTAACCACTAAAATGAACGACAGCTCGGAAGTTAACTGGGAACCTGCCGTTGGTCAGGCCCCATTGTAGGCCCCTGAGATAAATTATAGCTCACACAGAGTGGGTAGTAGAATTATGTCCATTCACAGACTGGGAACAGGCTGGGAGGAAGAAGCTCACTGAAATAGCAAGGGTGGGATTCAGAAGCAGATCTGTCTACCCCAAAGCCCTCTTCCATTCCTGCAAACTGCCTGGCCTCCCTCCAGCCCTGGGGTCCCAGCGTGCTAAGCCAGCTTCAGGGCCCAGGGGCAGATCTGGGTGCCTGTCTCAGCTGGGTAACCCTGGACAAATGACTTGACCCCCTTGTGTCTCAGCTTTCATGCCTGTAAATGGACTAATCATAGAGCTGCTGTGAGATTTAAATACGTAATGTTTCAGGTACTTAGTAGGGTACCTGGCACAGAACGGAGGCTCACCAAGGGCTTGCTGCAGGCCTGCCCTGCCCCACCTGCCCCGGGTTCGAGGGAATCACTGTCTCCTCCCCACAGGTCAGGTCAGGCTAGTCCCAACAGGGCCAAGAGGCAGCAAGTCACAGCAGGAAGCTCCCCCAGGCCCTCATCAGCTAGGCGGGGGCTTCTCTGGGCCTGCCCCAGCAGGTGGATGTTCCTGTTGGGTAGAGGGTGAGCTCCTGACACCAGCACCTCCTCTGCCTCTGCGGCAAGTGCAGAGGGAAGGTACCGGCACTCAAAGCCTGGAAGGACGGGGAGGTCTTCTGGTGCAGGGTGCCGTATGGGCAAGTGCACAGAGGCACAGCATGCGGGCCAGGCTGAGCTGGCCACGGGCTAGAAAGGTGGCCTGGATCTTATCACCAAGACCTCTGGCCCCCCGGACAACTGTCCTGTGCCCTTGGTTCTTGAGATCCAAGGCCCACAGCAGAGTGGAAGCACCTACCGCACAGGAGGGCTTGCTCTCCTCAATCACTCCTGGGGGCCAGGAGGAGAGCCAGCAGCTAAGACACATCTGGAGCTGGGCTCTGCCACCCACTGGCGGCATGACAGGGTCTGACCCCACATCTCTGTGCCTCTCCTGAGAGTGCAGTTGTGGGGAGGGTGGACGGTGTTTGCAGTGCCCAGCCAGGTGTAAGGCATTGCAGGTACTATGTGGATGTCACCTGTTACCACAGCCAGGGCACCACAATCAGCCCACATGAGACCATTTATAGTGCAGGACATGACAGTGAAAAAACAGGTGGGCATGCCCCTTTCCCACCAGCCAGCAGCCCCAAGAAGGCCATGGGCAGGCTCTATGGCAGCTTACTGTCCACAGGTGGGTGAAGACCTACTCTGGACTTAGACCAAGGAGCCAGCTGGCCCCATGACAACCACCTAATTCCCCAAAAGGAGAATTCTCCAAAGGGAAGTCAGGGTGCGCCCCTCCTTACCACCATTAAGAGAGTAATCTGGACAACATGTATTTTCTTCTCTGAACATTTCTACCATGAAAGCTGGTTATCGCAAATCAGTGCAAGAGGGCTGACTTCAGGGCCCGGACGCACCCAGGTGGGGCCTGGCCACGTGACTCTGTTGGAGAGACTTCAGGACAGCCCACCTTCCTGACCTTCCAGACAAGGACCAGCTCCCAGAGAAAGCTTTACACCAGCAGGGTAAAGCTTTTCCTCCAGGCAGGGCTGTACAGGAATGTCTTTTCTTTCTAAAGTAGTTTGGTCTTTTGACACAGCAAGCACAACAAATGCAAAGCCCTGAGAAGCACTCCTGCACATTCCAGTGAGGTAAGGTTCCCGGAAGCAAGTTCCATAATGAAGCTGGGTCATTTAACTCCTCTATCTCTGATGAAATTCCTGGGCAGACTCAGTTTGCTCACCCACGCCTGCACCTGGGGGCCCACCTCCTGTAAGTCAGCCACTGGGTATCCCATGAAGTTCCTGAGTGCCTCCAGCTGCATGCTCTCATACCTGCTAAGGCAGCTACACGGCTGGGCTACCCTGTTGGGCCCCAGCAGACTGGCAGGTAGCTCAGGCTCCTGAGCTAGGGGATGGCAGAGGCTAGCCCACGTTCAGACACATTTCTCTGCCCAGGCTGGATGGAAAACTCCAGTAGGTGAGCATTAGCAAAGAACTTTCTAGATGGCTTCAAGTATCCACTCAACCTTCCCAAATACCTTTTATATGTGCCTTTTCTGTCAAGAGGCACTTATTGATGCTTGCTGTGGACCAGGCCTCAGTACAGAAGACCCTGTCAGGCCTTCCAAGACCCAGCTTGGTGGGCCTGCAGCCCAGACAGCCAGCTGAGACCCAAAATCCTTGCATTCTGGGGGACCACAGACTCACAGGATCACTCCTCCCTTCGGCTCACCAGTGAACTGGCTCATGGGTGGCAGAGGTTGAGCACCTCCAGCCTCTCTAGTCCTCTACCCACACAGAGGGAGGGAGGGAACCCCTGAAATGTCCATTTATATGCCTCTTTTCCATTTCAAAGTGGAAGCCCTACTAGAACCCAGCATTTGGGGAGTGCAGGGGCCAAGGGCCAGAGAGGCCTGACTGCGGGCACAAATGAGAAGAGGCTGTCCCGATGGAAGAACTGTATCCTGAGTTGTTTCTGATCCTGAATTGTAATCTATTACTTCCCTAATAAACCCCGTAACTGTGAATATTGTCTGTGAGGTCTGTGTGGCGACTGTAACAGATTATTGAACCCAGCAGAGAAGGAGAGCGCCATGGGAAGGATGGCTGGTGTCAGAATTGGTAAAAAGGTTGGAGAGAGGAGGTATGTCTGACAGGAATCAGCCTTGGGCTATTGATGCTGATAATGACTCTCCTTCCCCTTGTGAAGTTAGGAGAGGGGGTCTGACACCATCCCCACGCCATTTTTACAGGAGCCAGGTCCTTACGAAGCAACTGTGCTCTGCTAACATGGCGGGGTGGGGGGGGGTTGCCCCGCTCCTAGGAGAGCTGGCCCTGTAAATGGCCACCCAGGTCTCAGGAGCAGTGGGGCCTGCCGGAAGAGGAGGATTCCTCATTTTCCCCAATAGAGCCATGGTTAGCCCCACATGGCCATCTGCTGACACTCACGGCCCCACCATACACTCCATGGTTCATCCTCACACCTCAGGCATCGAGAAAGTTTGTGTCTATATCCCTGTAACTGTTTGCTTCTGTCCCTGAAGAAGGGAGGAGCAGCCTTTCAAACAGGGTCCGCCTCTCCCCATACTCCTACTCCCCCAGCAATTTTACTTCTTTTGAGGGTGATCAGGGATGCAGTGATGCAGCAGAGAGCAAGCCACAGGGAAGAGGGAAGAGTGACTTCCATCCAGGGCCCTGCCAGTTCCACAATCACAAGTGCTCAATAAGTATGTACCAACTGATGGGCTTACCCCCAAAACTAATATATATAAGAAAAAGGGTTTCAACACTCAGTAGACTGCAAGGGGAGTCTGTCTCTGAGGGCTGGACAGAAGACATGTTGCGGACAGCTGCAAAGCATGGCGGCAAGGTGCTGAGCCTCACATCCACTGTTCTTTAAATCATGCTCCCTCTGCCCAGCTCCAGCAGAGCTGCGATCCCACAGGAACCCGAATGACATGAAATCTTACCAAATTCAAGATCAGGCTCAGGCCTGTTATTCGTTGCCAATGAGTCGATTCATAGGAACCTTATAGGGCAGAGTAGAATTGCCCCAATAGGGTGTCCAAGGAATAGCTGGTAGAATTGAACTGCTGACTTCTGGATAGCAGCCAAAGCTCTTATCTACTATGCCATGATATATATGCCAACTCAACAATATTATTATGAGCATATAAGTATATAGAGATTTTAATATATTTATATGCTTTAATGGTTTTGCTTCTCTAAAGAACCCGGACTAAGACAACCACCCATCTTCCAGTTTATCATACTGTGGTGACTTGCATGTTGTTGTAATGCTAGAAGCTATGCCATCAGTATTTCAAATACCTGCAGGTTACCCATACATCCCACCCTAATCCTCTTTAACATAACCTAATCTTGCCTCATTAACCACAGGCATACCCACGGTGAACAGGTTTCAATGGAGCTTCCAGACTAAGACGGAGAAGGGGTGGGGTCGAGATGGCAGAGTAGTCAGACACTTCTGGTGATCGCTCTTACACTTACAAAGACCCCAAAAAACAAGTGAAATGATTACATACATGACAAACCAGGAGTCCTGAACATCAAAGGCAAAGTCAGAAAACAAACTAAGCAGCAGCGGGAGGCAGAGTTGGTTCAGAAGCGGAGAGGAGTTGTCAGACTTGAACCGTCAGGAACCCTCAGGCACCATTCCCCGGAGCGACTGCAGCAGTGCTGGAAGTAGCAGTAGCATTCTGGATGCCATTTCTTCAGGAAGAGACAGCGAGCCACACAGCCTACTCATGCCTCCGGAACCAGAGAATAATGGTGCTCTCGGCAAAAGCTAAGTACTTGAGTTTATTTTACTATGCCCCCAGCCCCCAAGCCAGCTTCAGTGGCTGTCGATTTCCCTACGCCTGAGATAGGTCCTGCTGCACGCCCGGAGCCATTCTCTCGGCCTTGGAGAAGGAATAAATTCACAATTGGGAGAAAAGATAATCTGCCAGCTCCACTAAGCAGGGGAGCTCAGGACAGAATTGGCTCCTATCCAGGCACAAATGGTCCATGGACTTTAAATACCTTTCAACCCTGCACGGACCTGTGGGGGCCCATTTCGGGAGAATAGGCCCTTGTTGGCAGACTGAAACTGTTTCAGCTGTGCGGTGGAGAGGTGGGTGTTTGATGTCTGACATCACTTTGCCTTTTGAACCAGGTCCTCACCTACCCAAATCGGGGCCTAAGGACTGGTGGCTCTACCCACATCACCTAGCCCCCCGCTCAGTCCTTACAACCAAAAGCATTGCGTGCCCATGGTCCAGCTGCAGAACCTACCCACCTGTGCGCTCTAGGGAACAGGGACACGCTTTCCTCAGACGCTCAGGACAGTTGTCAGTCCCCTGCCTTGTTCAGAGAGTGACCCCTGTTGCAACCAGACACCTGTACCTACACCAATCACCCCTGCCCCTCTAAGACTGTAGGACAGAGCCTGTACCACACATTTGATGACAAACTACCTGGACACCTGAGCTGAATCCATACAAGAAAAGTGAACGGACTCCTAGGCTCATATACCTGATAACAGCTCTAGCCATCTGGTGACAGGACATTAGATATTCGAAGGTGAAAATAATCAAGCTAGCTCACTCAAGCAACCTATTTGGGCATATCAAAACAAAAAGCAAGAAGCTAATTTTTTTTAGGATACAGTAAGCAAACA